>NC_142015.1:4555637-5186275 GCF_049901735.1 Notechis scutatus
GTTTGATACTCGAGCCTGGTGGACATTAAAATATCCGAGTTGGTGTTTGGAGACTCTTTGATTTATTGTTTAGGAAATTTGTTGGCTGTTCTTGGCAGCCTTGCAAAAACTTGGCAAGGCTCTTTCTTGTCGGAGTTAATTAGTTGGAAGTAGCCTTTTATCTGTGAAGAAACACGATTTGTAAATGAAGCAGTAAAAAGTTGTGCTGTTTTGTTTTGTGTTTACTCTCTTGGAACCAGGTTTGGGTCAGAACAGCAGTATGTCTTTCCAATAGAAAGTCTGAAAACTGCTACACTGAAAATTTTCTCAATACTGCCAAACTATTTACTAAGTCTACACTCCTATTACTATTAATCTTCTTATCCTTCCTTTCTCCCATCTCTTTCCACTTATGACTGTAACTTTGTTATGATACAACTTTACGATTTTTTATTGACTGCTTCCTAGTATGATTTATGTTTTGTATGTTTCCTATATATGATGTATGTATATCATATATGTATATATATGACATGTGTATGATTTATATGTTTCCTAGTATGATTTATAGTACCCTATGACTACTTCTAAGTGTTATACCTATGATTCTTGATGAATGTATCTTTTCTTTTATGTCCACTGAGAGCATTTGCACCAAAATAAATCCTTGTGTGTCCGATCACACTTGGCCAATAAAGAATTCTGTTCTGTTCTGTTCTGTTCTATTCTATTCTATTCTATTCTATTCTATTCTATTCCTATTCCTATTCCTATTCCTATTCCTATTCTACTATAGGTATTTGTTGATTAACCAACTAATTTAACTGATTGGGGTTTCCAAATTTTAGGGTAGCAGAGGCCTCCATATCTGGAGAGGACTTTCAAGTGATGGGCTGTCCTCTCATGGACTGAAAACCAACGTGCTGCATGCATCAGAAACAAACATCTCAAATTCCTAGCATGATTCTATTTTTATCTACCAGTAATAAATTACTATTTTATTAAAGCCCTTGAGCAGGACATCAAGTTATCCAAGAAACACTACATGATACTGCTTTCTTTTTGCCTATTAATTTTAAAAAACAGGACTACTTCCTCTTGCAGACAGAAAAGTTAAAAAGATTACACACTTGCAGGTTGGATTGTTTGAGATTCATTCTTGCCCCGGGATGCAAGAAGACCTGGTGACAAATATAATCATTGCTTGAAGAAGGGGGCCAAGAAAATCTGTCTCACCAGCCTGGTAGGGTGTAGTAAATCCTAGTGGTTAAGCCTATTCTGGAATAAACTGTTCTTGTTTGTGTGCTTGAAAAGCATCAGGTCCACCAGATGTTAGTGCAGCACCACTCCTAGAATTCCTCACCCCGTTGGCTGAGATGCTAAGATGGGGTTGGCCACACGTATTTGCAAGTCTGTGCTTCCTTGTTCCTGGTGCAGATTTACTTTATTGTTTTAGATTGGATTCCAATCTTCCATTCTCATTCATATTCAGATGCCAGGAGAGATTACAGGTGAATTTTCAGCTCATCTGGTACAATAAGGAAGGAGGCTGAAGACAAATAATGTCCCAGGTGGACTAAGGCAAGGAGGTTTGCACGCCTATTCAATAAGATCATGGCTGCCAGTTTTAGAAAAATCTGATTTTGGGGCGAAAGGATGTATTATAAGTCCTGCTCTGCTGCTTAGTGATCTACTATAGGGGTGGATAACCTATGGTTCATAATCCTGAAAGCCTTCCTTCCTTCCTTCCTTCCTTCCTTCCTTCCTTCCTTCCTTCCTTCCTTCCTTCCTTCCTTCCTTCCTTCCTTCCTTCTTTTCTCCTATCTCTTCCTCCTTCCTTCCCTTCTTCCCTCCCTTTTCCTTCCTTCCTTTTTTCCTCCCCCTCGTCCTCTCTCCCTCCCTTCCTTCTCCCATCTTTCTCCTTCTTTCCCTTTTTCTCCCATTCTTTCTCTTTCCTTCCCTTCCTCCCTTTTTCCTTCCTTCCTTCTCTCTTTCCAATGGTTTTTTTTTTATTTCTATGCACCTGAGAGAGGTGGGAGGGGGCTTAATGCAACTGGCAGGAATACTGAACCCACCCCAATATGACTGAAGACCGATTCTCCGTTTGCATCCCACATGCGGCGTCTGAGAAGGAGCAGATCACATTGTTGTGGGTGCCATCTTGATTTTATTTTTCACCCCTCCCTCCAGGTGCCCCAAACAGAACCTAGAATAATAGGTTGGAAGGACATTGGGGGTGCCAACTTGAGCAGGAAACCCTATGCCATTCTGGATATATGGTTGTCCGGTCTCACAACTTCCGGAACCCACAACAACTTCTGAATATATTGATTGCTCTCACTGTCAGGGATAAGAACCAGGCTGGGTTGAAGTCTGGAGGTTTCAGAAGTTCAACAAGAACGCATTTCTCTCTGTGTGTGTCTCCCTCTCTCTCTTTTCCTCTCTCTCTCAATCTCTTCCCCCCACTTTCTCTCTCTCTGTCTCTTTTCCTCTCTCTCTTTCTCTCTCCCCCCCTCTTTTCCTCTCTCTCTCAATCTCTTCCCCCACTTTCTCTCTCTCTGTCTCTTTTCCTCTCTCTTTCTCTCTCCCCCCTCTCTTTTCCTCTCTCTCTCAATCTCTTCCCCCACTTTCTCTCTCTCTAGTCTCTTTTCCTCTCTCTCTTTCTCTCTCTCCCTCCCTCCTTCTCTCTCTCTCTTTTCCTCTCTCTCTCAATCTCTTCCCCCACTTTCTCTCTCTCTCAGTCTCTTTTCCTCTCTCTTTCTCTCTCTCTCCCTCCCTCTCGCTCTCTCTTTTCCTCTCTCTCAATCTCTTCCCCCACTTTCTCTCTCTCTGTCTCTTTTCCTCTCTCTCTTTCTCTCTCTCCCTCCCTCTCTCTCTCTCTCTCTCTTTTCCTCTCTCTCTCTCATCTCTTCCCCCACTTTCTCTCTCTCTCAGTCTCTTTTCCTCTCTCTCTTTCTCTCCCTCCCTCCCTCTCTCTCTTTTCCTCTCTCTCTCAATCTCTTCCCCCCTTTCTCTCTCTCTCAGTCTCTTTTCCTCTCTTTCTCTTTCTCTCTCTCTCTCTCTCTCTCTCTCTCTCTCACACACACACACACACGTCTCACATGTTTGTGTGAGAGTGTCTATCTATTTGAGTAACACAATACATTTTAATCCAGGGTTTAGGTTAGAAAGGAGGAGGAGCCGACTTTATCTACCTATTTATCCAGAAAAACATTCTTTCTTTTGCATCTCTTTGGGTTGTTTTTTTTAAAGACAATTTATTTTATTTTTTTCTCACGAGATGTTACTCCAACTCCGCTCAGCAGGGAAGAAAGCCCTGTTAAAAAGAAGAATTCCTTTTCATGGTCACCGGGAATGAACTGAATCATTCCATTGGCTGAAGTACTAACAGTCCCATTTCTTTGTAAATACTTTTCAAACTGACAAGGCTTCGCATTAAACAAACAATTAACCCTCTTGGCCAGGGCGCTCAGAACATTATCTGTAAAGAATTATCCAATTATGCTTCCAGTGCTTTTATGAAGCAATCCCATAGTCCCCGCCCCATCCTACATTGTCATTCAGGGCGTCTTATAAAGGAAGGGTGGAGGTTTTTTTTTGTTAAGCACTCTTAAGCTTTTTTAAAACTGCTGCTTTTGCCTTTTTAATTGCCAAGGGAGAGGAAAGAAAGGCCCAAAGTCTCATGAATGACCAGTCTTAAATCTGGACAGACCCCTCTCCTCCCTGGCTCCCAAATTGAAAAATTAATAGGAACTCGAGGTTTTCCGTTTTGACAACTTATCCACCAACCTGGAACTCTTCAGCTACTCTTCCCTTCCCATCCTCTCTACAGCCAATCTATCGGGAAACAAAAATCTAGTAGTATAGTTGCAAATATTAGCAAATATTGTAAAGAGAAGCGAAATAACTCAAAGGTTGCGTGTCCTTCGATTCAACCGGCGCAATATGAATGCAATGATTTTCAAACCTTGGCAAATTTGAAGATTGGGTGGACTTCAACTCCCGGAATTGCCCAGCAAGCAATGGTCCACACCAAAGGTGGGATTCAAATAATTTAACAACCAGTTCTCTGCCCTAATGACCGGCTGGGTGGCCGTGGCCGTGGTGGGCGTGGCCAGGGGTGTGTGACAGGTGTCAACCAGTGGCGGGATTAAAAATTTTTTACTTCCGGTTCTGTGGGTGTGGCTTGGTGGGCGTGGCAGGGGAAGGATACTGTAAAATCTCCAGTCAGAGGTGGTATATGCCGGTTCTCCGAACTACTCAAAATTTCCGCTACCGATTCTCCGGAACTGGTCTCCAGAACCTGCTGAATACCACCTCTGGTGTCAACTAAAAAGAGATTTCTTTGGTCTTTTTAGCTGCCAGAAAAAGGGAGTGGGGGAAAACAGTGCATTCCTTAAGTGCCTAGATAATCATCCTGGCAGCCCAAAGTTGTTGGAGCGCAAGAATATTACTGGAGAAGCATGATTGATGGCTCTTGGCTAGGGATGTGTCCCATTGGAGGATATACACATCCAGTTAGTGAAGCAGCACTCCTAGAATTCCTCACCACGTTGGCTGAGATGCTAAGATGGGGTTGGCCACACGTATTTGCAAGTCTGTGCTTCCTTGTTCCTGGTGCAGATTTACTTTATTGTTTTAGATTGGATTCCAATCTTCCATTCTCATTCATATTCAGATGCCAGGAGAGATTAAGGTGAATTTTCAGCTCCTCTTAGTACAATAAGGAAGGAGGAGGAGGCTGAAGACATAATGTCCCAGGTGGACTAAGGCAAGGAGGTTTGCACGCCTATTCAATAAGATCATGGCTGCCAGTTTTAGAAAAATCTGATTTTGGGGCGAAAGGATGTATTATAAGTCCTGCTCTGCTGCTTAGTGATCTACTATAGGGGTGGATAACCTATGGTTCATAATCCTGAAAGCCTTCCTTCCTTCCTTCCTTCCTTCCTTCCTTCCTTCCTTCCTTCCTTCCTTCCTTCCTTCCTTCCTTCCTTCCTTCTTTCTCCTATCCTCCTTCCTTCCCTTCTTCCCTCCCTTTTCCTTCCTTCCTTTTTTCCTCCCCTCGTCCTCTCTCCCTCCCTTCCTTCTCCCATCTTTCTCCTCCTTTCCCTTTTTCTCCCATTCTTTCTCTTTCCTTCCCTTCCTCCCTTTTTCCTTCCTTCCTTCTCTCTTTCCAATGGTTTTTTTTATTTCTATGCACCTGAGAGAGGTGGGAGGGGGCTTAATGCAACTGGCAGGAATACTGAACCCACCCCAATATGACTGAAGACCGATTCTCCGTTTGCATCCCACATGCGGCGCTGAGAAGGAGCAGATCACATTGTTGTGGGTGCCATCTTGATTTTATTTTTCACCCTCCCTCCAGGTGCCCCAAACAGAACCTAGAATAATAGGTTGGAAGGACATTGGGGGTGCCAACTTGAGCAGGAAACCCTATGCCATTCTGGATATATGGTTGTCCGGTCTCACAACTTCCGGAACCCACAACAACTTCTGAATATATTGATTGCTCTCACTGTCAGGGATAAGAACCAGGCTGGGTTGAAGTCTGGAGGTTTCAGAAGTTCAACAAGAACGCATTTCTCTCTGTGTGTGTCTCCCTCTCTCTCTTTCCTCTCTCTCTCAATCTCTTCCCCCACTTTCTCTCTCTCTGTCTCTTTTCCTCTCTCTCTCTCTCCTCTCTCTTTTCCTCTCTCTCTCAATCTCTTCCCCCACTTTCTCTCTCTCTGTCTCTTTTCCTCTCTCTTTCTCTCTCTCCCCTCTCTCTTTTCCTCTCTCTCTCAATCTCTTCCACCCACTTTCTCTCTCTCTAGTCTCTTTTCCTCTCTCTCTTTCTCTCTCTCCCTCCCTCCTTCTCTCTCTCTCTTTTCCTCTCTCTCTCAATCTCTTCCCCCACTTTCTCTCTCTCTCAGTCTCTTTTCCTCTCTCTCTCTCTCTCTCTCCCTCCCTCTCGCTCTCTCTCTTTTCCTCTCTCTCTCAATCTCTTCCCCCACTTTCTCTCTCTCTCTGTCTCTTTTCCTCTCTCTCTTTCTCTCTCTCCCTCCCTCTCTCTCTCTCTCTTTTCCTCTCTCTCTCAATCTCTTCCCCCCACTTTCTCTCTCTCTCGTCTCTTTTCCTCTCTCTTTCTCTCTCCCTCCCTCCCTCTCTCTCTTTTCCTCTCTCTCTCAATCTCTTCCCCCCTTTCTCTCTCTCTCAGTCTCTTTTCCTCTCTTTCTCTTTCTCTCTCTCTCTCTCTCTCTCTCTCTCTCTCACACACACACACACACACACACGTCTCACATGTTTGTGTGAGAGTGTCTATCTATTTGAGTAACACAATACATTTTAATCCAGGGTTTAGGTTAGAAAGGAGGAGGAGCCGACTTTATCTACCTATTTATCCAGAAAAACATTCTTTCTTTTGCATCTCTTTTGGGTTGTTTTTTTTAAAGACAATTTATTTTATTTTTTTCTCACGAGATGTTACTCCAACTCCGCTCAGCAGGGAAGAAAGCCCTGTTAAAAAAGAAGAATTCCTTTTCATGGTCACCGGGAATGAACTGAATCATTCCATTGGCTGAAGTACTAACAGTCCCATTTCTTTGTAAATACTTTTCAAACTGACAAGGCTTCGCATTAAACAAACAATTAACCCTCTTGGCCAGGGCGCTCAGAACATTATCTGTAAAGAATTATCCAATTATGCTTCCAGTGCTTTTATGAAGCAATCCCATAGTCCCCGCCCCATCCTACATTGTCATTCAGGGCGTCTTATAAAGGAAGGGTGGATTTTTTTTTTGTTAAGCACTCTTAAGCTTTTTTAAAACTGCTGCTTTTGCCTTTTTAATTGCCAAGGGAGAGGAAAGAAAGGCCCAAAGTCTCATGAATGACCAGTCTTAAATCTGGACAGACCCCCTCTCCTCCCTGGCTCCCAAATTGAAAAATTAATAGGAACTCGAGGTTTTCCGTTTTGACAACTTATCCACCAACCTGGAACTCTTCAGCTACTCTTCCCTTCCCATCCTCTCTACAGCCAATCTATCGGGAAACAAAAATCTAGTAGTATAGTTGCAAATATTAGCAAATATTGTAAAGAGAAGCGAAATAACTCAAAGGTTGCGTGTCCTTCGATTCAACCGGCGCAATATGAATGCAATGATTTTCAAACCTTGGCAAATTTGAAGATTGGGTGGACTTCAACTCCCGGAATTGCCCAGCAAGCAATGGTCCACACCAAAGGTGGGATTCAAATAATTTAACAACCAGTTCTCTGCCCTAATGACCGGCTGGGTGGCGTGGCCATGGTGGGCGTGGCCAGGGGTGTGTGACAGGTGTCAACCAGTGGCGGGATTAAAATTTTTTACTTCGGTTCTGTGGGTGTGGCTTGGTGGGCGTGGCAGGGGAAGGATACTGTAAAATCTCCAGTCAGAGGTGGTATATGCCGGTTCTCCGAACTACTCAAAATTTCCGCTACCGATTCTCCGGAACTGGTCTCCAGAACCTGCTGAATACCACCTCTGGTGTCAACTAAAAAGAGATTTCTTTGGTCTTTTTAGCTGCCAGAAAAAGGGAGTGGGGGAAAACAGTGCATTCCTTAAGTGCCTAGATAATCATCCTGGCAGCCCAAAGTTGTTGGAGCGCAAGAATATTACTGGAGAAGCATGATTGATGGCTCTTGGCTAGGGATGTGTCCCATTGGAGGATATACATCCAGGGGGTGGGGATAAGACCAGGGTCAAGGGGGAAATGGTGTGTTTTAGTATCGGCTGCATCCAGCTAACACCAACATGGCCACTTCCAATAAATCAATTTTATCACTTCTGAGAGATGCAGCTAGAGACTTATGATTTGAATGGTGGATTTGTTGGAGTCCTGACAGCAGGCAGCACTTGGTCTCCTGCACCCCCTGGGAGCAAAAATGAGTTCTGGAGTCCCCCTGCACCCCGTTTTGGGCCTAGTAAACCTCCCTGCACTTACCTGGGAGCCAAAATGGGGCACGTGGAGACTCCTAGAAGGGGCGGGGCAGGGCCAGCCAGAGGTGGTATTTGCCGGTTCTCTGAACCAGTCAAAATTTCTGTTACCGGCCCAAATTGGCTGAATGCCACCTTCTGCTCCACCCAACTCCCAGCTGCCAAGGTTGAAAACCACTGGTTGGGTAAGGCAGGGTGATGTATCCCCAGACTGTGAGTGTGGGATAGACACGTCTCCATAAAGCATAAAGCACATTTCCTCCCCTCTCCTCTTTTCCATTAGTTTTCTTTGGCTTAAGTGTTCAAGATGTGTTCAATTATCCACTTTTCTTTGTGGGTTAGCCATCTACCGCCAAAGGCAGAAATGGAACCTTGGACGAATCCAGAGGCCACGAAACAGGAACTTGCAGTTGGGCAACCCATTAAGATGTCTGCCCGCCTGGATATACGGGGATGCCAAGTGAAGGATGTTAAATTTGCTCCACTCCTTGACTCTGTTCATGCAAACTTTGGACCCGTGTCTGAAGAAAACACTTGGACAGAAGGACTGGGGAGGTAGTCAGTGGACAGATTCATTCTTTGTCTACTCTTTGCCTTCTCTCTTATTACAAAAAAAAACAAAAAAAAACCTCCCACATTTCCTTTTCTGCTTTACACACATAATTTCCAACCAATAAGATGGTACACTTGATGGGTCCTTTGACACTGTTTATATTGAACAGAAGGGACACAGTGGTTCAATGGCTAAGACGCTGAGCTTGTGGATCAGAAAGGTCGGCAGGTCGGCGGTTCGAATCCCTAGTGCTGCGTCACGGAGTGAGCTCCTGTTTCTTGTCCCAGCTTCTGCCAACCTAGCAGGTTGAAAGCATGTAAAAAAATGAAGAAAAATAGGGACCGCTTTGGTGGGAAGGGAACAGCGTTCTGTGCACCTTTGAAGGCGTTTAATCCCGCCTGCCACATGTCCACGGAGACCTCTTTGGACAGCGCTGGCTCTTTGGCTTTGTAATGGAGGTGAGCAGCACCCCCTAGAGCTGGAAACAACTTATGCATACTCCTCTTTTCCTCTTCTTTGTGTTAAGTTAAAAAGTTTCTATATAAATGTCAATAAACCCAGATTTCAGATTAGCCCACGCCCTGTGCATTTGGAAGTTTTTATGAAACAGAGTTTAGTCTATAGCTACGCTCTTGGGCAGAGGCTCCGTTTCCTGTTAGCCACAAACCAAAGAAGTTGGGTTGTCTTCTCCGTTGAGAAAATACATCCATCTTTGGCTCTGGATTAGCTTCATAATGTCAGGTCTAGCCAGACTGTTTTGATCATTCCACCTAGGTGAAGTTGGTTGCCTCCCATTTTTGACGGTGGAAATTGTGTGAAAAACTTTTTTTAAGGTAAAAGGGGCAAATCACCAACCATCTAGGAAAAAAGGATATCCTGTCTTTTAGGATAAAGGGCTCTCAGCCACTGAGAGGCATAACAAGGGCAAAATAACAAGGGCCACATCCAATGCTCAGAAATGTACAAAAAAAAATTATTTTCTTTAAAATTGAAGAACACTCCTTAAATATTAAATATTTGAAACATTAGACATTGCATCTCCTGCCACGTTAATAGTGTGGGTTACTGGGCCATGGCATAGTGTGTTATGTGAGGTGACCGCTATAAATTGTTACCCCAAAATTGGCTTAAAACCAAGGTAATTTAGCTGGGGGGAAAAAAATCTAGACTGATTATCAAAACAATATAGAAAACTCTCATCGCGCCCCCTAGTGGCCATATAAATTTTGGCAGCCGGTTATGGACACAGTGTATGTAAGACCTAGAATTTATCTGAAATGATAGAGAATAATTTCCATTTATACCCTCCTGCCTTGGGAAAAGCAAAAAGCAGACTATACTTTATAACCGACAATGTCCACAGCTTGCAACAAGACCAGTTATGCATGTTATGTCTATACCAGGGGTCCCCAAACTAGTCAACTTTAAGACTTGTGGACTTCCAATTCCCAGAATTCCTCAGCCAGCAAAGCTTTAAGACTTATGGACTTCAACTCCCAGCTTTAAGACTTGTGGATTTCAACTCCGGGAATGGAAGTCCACAAGTCTTAAAGTTGACAACGTTGGAGACCCCTGACCTATACCTTTCTGGGAGCAGGATTCTGGCATCTGGAAGACAATTGTGTAAAAAATGCAAGAAGAGAATTGCATCCAGTGTCAGAGAGCCAGGGAAGGGAAGTGAAAAAAAAATCCAAGTATTCAAACTTTAAAACCCCAATTTCTGAAAAAGTTTGATTGCAAAGAAATAGGCAGAAGGCACCAATTATTGCAAAAGGGTGACACCTAGAGGTCATTTGGAGTCATATATTTTTTTCCAGCCTGTTCTAGTGGATAATGGATTTTCTTAATATTTTGGTCAGAAAACATTGAGCGCAGGAAAGATTATTAGATTCACCCAACGCTCTTGAACCTAAAGTGTTGTTTTCAGAGTAATTTCTTCCTTCTCTGGAATTGTTCATCCAAGGCAGAAACCCAACATATTGGAAAACAACTAGGGGGGGTTCGATTTTAATTGGTCAGATCAAGTTGCCCCAATCTTAGTACCCCTCCAGGCATGTAGGTGTTAATCCCAGAATTTTTAGCAATGGCCATTCTGGCCAAGGATTTCTGGGAATTGAAGCCAACCCACCAGGTGGGATTTCCAGCTTCAATTTAATACGTGCTATAAGTGAAATGTATCAGCCAATTTTGGAAAGCCAAAATTTCCAATTTTCTGATTGATGCCATGTGTAGCACTAGAAAAGTGTCTTCATTGTTCCCTAAATATGGCTCTGGCTTCTGTGGATCTGCCCTTCTATATTCTATAATCAGACTTTTTCAAAAATTAATTTCCTTGGGGTTAAGCCAACGCCTTAATTACTACATTCAGGAGTATCCATAAAGTGACAGAAGCAAAAATACTCTAGGCCACAAAAATGGAAAGATATTGATTCCCACAATGGACAAATGGCTGCAAAAGTTGGTGGCATTAGCAGAGATGGCTAAATTTAGTGTTTGATGGAAGAAAAGAATACAATTCAATTTTGTTTCTATTTTGAAACCGCTTTTGGACTTTGTGCTTGAGAAGGGAAAAAAATGAAACTTTGATTTGGGGTTTTGCTGATTAGATAGGCTTGTTGTTATAGAAATGGCTAATATATATTATGATTTAAAAGTAAAACGTTATGTTATTACCTTATTTTCTGTGCCAAAAAGAGTTGGAAGTCAATGCTTTCCTTTTCCTTTTTTCCCTAACACATTTCCCCCTTTCTCCTTCTCTATTTTCTTATGTTTCTCGTTTTTCTTTGTATTTTTGTATTTTATATTTTGATAAATAAAAGTTTGAAAATAAAAATTGTACAAGAGGTGTGGTTAAAAAGAAATGGCACGCCCATTGGTGCAGTGAAAACACTGGGACATCGTGGTTTTTTAAAGCCTCCGATTCTTAGCACTAAATAAATTTGCCTAAAATAGAAAATCCGTTGAATCCCAGGTGCATATGGGACATGGTGGTATTAAAGCCTCCCATTCGTAGCAATAAATAAATTTGCTCCTCTTTCCAAATCTGGTCCCAACTCATGCAAAACTGCATCTGTTCCCAAATGGAAAGAACATGCAGCAGCCCGTGTCATACAGAATAACAGAACTGGAAGGGACTTTGTAGGTCATCTAGTCCAGCCCACTACCCAAGCAGGAGACCCGACACCATTTCTGACAGATGGCAGTCCAGTTTCTTCTTGAAAGCCTCCAGTGATGAAGCTCCCACAACTTCCGAAAGCAACTTCTGTTCCTTTGGTTGATTATTCTCACTGTCAGAAAATTCCTCCTTATTTCCAGGTTGAATCTCTCCTTGTTCAGTTTCCGTCTATTATTCCTTGTCTGGCCTTCAGGTGCCTTGGAGAATAGCTTGACCTCCCTCCTCTCTGCGGCAGCCCCTCAAATACTGGAAGACCGCTATCATGTCTCCCCTGGTTTCCTTCTCTTTCCTAGACTAGCCATGCCCGGTTACTGCAACTGTTCATTGTGTGTTTTAGTCCCCAATTCTCTTTGGACTAGAAGAAGTTATCTGGTCCAACTCCTGACAGGTTGGTCTGACAAGTCAGGAGGCTTTATGTCAATTGCCTACTAAGACCGCATTACAGTATTTAAAATACTTCACCTAGCAAGAGATTAACAGATTAACAGAGTTGGAAGGGACCTTGTAGGTCATCTAGTCCAACCCCCCACCCAAGCAGGAGACCTTACACCATTTCTGACAAATGGCAGTCCAGTCTCTTCTTGAAAGTCTCCAGGGATGACGGTCCTGCAACTTCCAAAGGCAACTTCTGTCCCATTGGTTGATTGTTCTCAGAAATTTTCTTCTTATTTCCAGGTTGAATCTCTCCTTGTTCAGTTCCTATCCATTATTCCTTGTCTGGCCTACAGATGCTTTAGAAAACAGCTTGACCCCCTCCTCCTCTCTGTGGCACCCCCTCAAATATTGGAAGACTGCCATCCTGTCTCCCCTGGTCCTTCTCTTCACTAGACTAGACAGGCCCATTTCCTGTAACTGTTCTTCATAATGTTTTAGTCTCCAGTCCCCTAATCATCCTGGTTGCTCTTCTTTGCACTTCTTCTAGAGTCTCAACATCTTTTTTTATAGTGTGGTGACCAAAACTGGATGCAGTATTCTAAGTGTGGTCTTACTAAGGCTTTATAGATCTATAGATATTATATTATACTCTGCTCCACTGAGGTCCAGAATAAAGAATAATAGAATTGGAAGGGACCTTGGAGATCTTCTAGTCCAACCCCCGGCCCAAGCAGACCCTACACCATTTCTGACAGATGACAATCCAGTCTCTTCTTGAAGGTCTCAAGTGATGAAGCTCCCACAACTTCTGAAGGCAACTTCTGTTCCTTGGGTTGATTTGCTCTCACTGTCAGAAAATTCCTCCTTATTTCCAAGTTGAATCTATCCTTGTTCAGTTTCCATCCATTGTTTCTTGTCTGGCCTTCGGGTGCTTAGGAAAATAGCTTGACCCCTTCCTCCTCTCTGTGGCAGCCCCTCAAATATTGGAAGATATTATCCTGTCTCCCCTGGTCCTTCTCTTCACTAGACTAGCCATGCCCAGTTCCTGCAACCATTCATTATATATGAATTATATAACCATTCATTATATATATATATATACCCTAAATGATTGTACAACTGAAATCATACACACAACCTTCTACAATGCTATTACAAATCTGGGACTGGAACAACTAGTAATCAACAACACTAGACTAAACAACTGCCTCGATCTCATCTTCTGCAACAGTTTGAATTTAATTTACGGAATACAAACTAAAGAACCCTTTTCCAGTAGTGACCACAATATGATTGACTTTGTCTCAACATACGTCCACACAAAAATCACCACAATGATGTAATCCCCTATTGTAACTTCAAAAAGGCAACTATGATCTTATAGACAACGATCTCTCATCCCTTGATTGGCAATCTCTATTCACTGGATGCAATACACTAAAACCATCTCTATCTATTGGACCGGATGGAATATGTGCCTACTTCCTAAGAAAGCTATCCACTGCCATAGCCAAACCTCTAAGCATAATCTTTCAAAAATCTTTCAGGACCAGCTCCTTGCCTAACCTATGGTCACAAGCCACAGTCATCCCCATCTTCAAAAAGGGAGACCCAAGCCTAGTTGAAAATTACAGGCCAATCTCCTTATGCTGCGTCACCTGTAAAGTCATGGAATTAATTATTAACCAATCCATCATCCTCCACTTAGAGACAAGCAACCTACTCTCCAATAAACAATTTGGTTTCAGAAAAAACTATCCTGTAATCTGCAACTCTTACACTGCAAAAACATATGGACGACACAACTCGACCAGGGCAAAGCAATAGACGCAATCTACATAGACTTCTGTAAAGCCTTTGATTCAGTGGTACACGACAAACTACTCCTAAAAATAAAATCCTATGGTATCTCTGGACAACTGAATAACTGGATAGAAGCATTCCTGTCAAACAGACAACAAATGGTCAAAATCGGGAGAGTCCTATCAAATCCAGTACCTGTCAATAGTGGTGTCCCTCAGGGCAGTGTTCTAGGACCAACTCTCTTCATACTCTACATAAACGACCTCTGTGATCATATTAAGAGCAATTGCGTTCTCTTCGCTGATGATGTAAAGCTGTTCAATACCACAGACAATACTGCTACCCTACAAAAAGATCTTGACTATGTATCTGAATGGTCAAACAAATGGCAACTTCAAATCTCAACAAATAAATGCTCTGTCTTACATATTGGCAAAAAAATCAGAAAATAAAATACAAGCTGAATAGTCAAGACCTTGTTGATGACCCAAGCTCTGTAAAGGACCTTGGAATACTCACCTCTAATGATCTAAGTGCTAGAGCCCACTGCAACTACATAGCCAAAAAGGCATTAAGAGTTGTTAACCTAATCCTACGTAGCTTTTTCTCTGGTAATATCACACTACTAACCAGAGCATACAAAACATTTGCTAGACCAATACTCGAATACAGTTCATATTTTAGTCTCCAGTCCCCTCATCATCCTGGTTGCTCTTCTCTGCATTCTTTCTAGAATCTAGTGGTCCTTCATCCCAAGGAAGCCTCGTTCTGCAGCTTCTCTCTTCCCCTCAAGTTACCGAAAGGACAACGTGACCAGAAGGCTTTGAAACCCACCACCAGTCCTTAAAAAAAATAAAAATAAAAATAAAAATAAAAATCAAGGTTGGCCAGGCCGGGCCTTACAAAGCCTTTCTTTTCCTTCCAGAGGAACCCGGAAGCGACCCACCCGGGAGCGCGAGGACCGCTCTTGTACAGACCTGACAAAGTATAAATCTACGGCGCGGGGCCGCACAAGCCCAGCGGCCGTAAGAGTTTGCCCCGCCCTCAAAACTTTCAGGCAAGAGGTGGAGGGGGGGGAGGGAAAGAGAGGCGGAGGTTTGCGACAGCCGTAAGTGAAGGAGCTCGCGTCGCCGGCGGAGCGACGCTGGAAGCGGAGGCAGGAGAAGCGGCCGCGGCGGGGGCTCTGCCCGTAAGGGTGGGGGGAAGGAGAGAGGGGGGAGGAAGCGGCCGTTGGGACGAGGGGCGGGGCCGGGCCTGAGTGTGGGGGGGAAATGGCGGTTGGCGGCAATCCCCTCAGGGCCGACTCGTTGACAGCCCGGCCTGGCCTACCTCGGAGGGTTGTTGTTCTTTTTCTGAGGGGGGCTGGGAAACACCCCCTCCCTCAGGCCGTGTGGGCGGAAAGGGGCATCCCTTCCTTCTCCGCCGGGCGGTGGTCCTGTCTCTCTTGGGGAGGGGGGGAAGGGAGGCTGAAAAGAGGGGGAGCCCCATGGCCATTTAAAGGGGGGGGAATTAAACTTGTGAGAGAGAAAAAAGGCTGGCCCTGTAGCGCTGGGAGTGGGGTGGGGGTGGGGAGGGGGCTCCCTGGGGGTGAGGGGGGGTCTCCTTATGGCCTTGGTCTTTGGGCGAAAATGTCTAATTTAAAACACACACACACACACACACACACACACACACACACACCTTTAAACATCTAAACCCCCCTTTCCTTCCTCCCCCCCTGCCCCTTGGCGGAATGGACTTCAGCCCCTGAGCTGCCATATAAAGGCTTTTCTTTTCTTTTGGGGGGGGAGGGGGTGGTTTTTTGCGGGGGGGGGGTTATATTGTCCCTCTGGCATAAGCCAGGCTTCTCCAAAGTGATCGATACACACACACACACACACACACACACACACGGGAGTCTCTGGGAGGATGGATCGATGTTATCCTTATTTTTATTATTCGAGGTAGGCTGGGTCGAAGTGGCGTGGATGGAATCATGTTCGTATCGTACATGGTTCTTATTTTTGAGGGGGGGGTGTCGATCTGAAATATACGAAGGGGTGAAAAATGAGCCGTAGAGTTTGTGCGTGCACACACACACACACACACACACACAGAGGGCTCCCTGACCTCAGAAATAGGAGTAGGGTTACACCTAGGGTACTGCATCCAGTTTTGGTCACCACCCTGTGAAAAAGATGTTGAGACTCTAGAAAAAGTGCAGAGAAGAGCAACCAGGATGATGAGGGGACTGGAGGCTGAAACAGTGAATGGTTGCAGGAATTGGGCCTGGCTAGTCTAGGGAAGAGAAGGACCAGGGGAGACAGGATGGCAGCCTTCCAGTATTTGAGGGGCTGCCACAGAGAGGAGGGTAGGGTCAAGCTATTCTCCAAAGCATTCCAAGGCCAGACAAGGAATAATGGATGGAAACTGAACAAGGAGAGATTCAACCTGGAAATAAGGAGGAATTTTCTGACAGTGAGAGCAATCAACCCATGGAACAGAAGTTGCCCTTGGAAGTTGTGGGAGCTTCATCACTGGAGGCTTTCAAGAAGAGACTGGACTGCCATCTGTCAGAAATGGTGTAGGGTCTCCCACTAGGGCAGGGGGTTGGACTAGATGACCTACAGGGTCCCTTCCAACTCTGATTATCTGTTATCTGTTACAGGGCATAAACCGGAGATGGGGCAGGAAACGATACCCTGCAAGGCTGTGGCACATAGGGAAGCGTACCCACCCCTGGCTTTTGCAGCTGTAGGAAAGAGAGGGGGAAATTGGTACAAATTTCTGGACTGTAGGTTTCTGGGCTTTTATACCTGGGATTCCCTCTTTACTCCCTGCTGCTTTGGACTGGAGAGGGAGTTGGAGGAAAGTTGGTCTTAAAAGGAAAGAGGAGGACATCGAAAGAATAGGGCGCATTTTAAAGTGCTTCGTGGATGCAGTTGTCCTGATTTGATTTGGAGTTCAAAGATGGAAAGAGGGTATCAACAGCTTGTGGGGGACGAAAAGCACTGCCATCAAAATGGGGAGCCACCATAGGAAAGACTTTGCTCTTTTCTCTCCAATTGTGAAAATGATTTTAAATAAGAGCCTCTTCTGAAGCTATCAAAAAATTGGTGTTTCGTATCCACATCAGGGAGAAAGAAACCATAGATAAGATACCCCAGTTTCTATTTAGATGGGAGACAAATAGCAATAGCACTTAGACTTATATACCTCTTCACAGTGCTTTACAGCCCTCTCTAAGCGGTTTACAGAATCAGCCTATTGTCCCCCAACAATCTGGGTCCTTATTTTGCTGACCTCGGAAGGATGGAAGGCTGAGTCAACCTTGAGCCTGGTGAGGATCGAACACCTGGCAGGGGCAGAGTTAGTCTATAACGCTGCACTCTAGCCACTATGCCACCGCGGATGATTGGGATGTGATTGGCTGGTCTAAGGCCTTATCTGGTCTTATCTGCATGAATTTCAACACTCTCTTTGATTTGATGGGAGCCAGTTTAGGTTTAGTGGTTAAGGCACCAGGGTTGCAAGCTGGAGACCGAGTTCAAGTCCTGCCTTAGTTGTGAAAGCCAGCTGGGTGACTTTAGGCCAGTCACTCACTCACAGCCCAACCCATCCCACAAGGTGGTGGTTGTGGGGAAAATAGGAGAAGGCAGGTATCTTGGATATGTTCATCGCCTTAAGTTATTTGTAAACATAGTAAAGGCAGGATACATGTAAGTAAATAAAAAATAAATTTTGGGGCAGAGAGGCAATTTGAACTGGGGTGTTGGACCTGCATCAAGAGGGAGCAGTTTTGCTCTGATTACACCAACCCTGTTTCCACCAGTACATTCATGGGAATTCTTAAGCTAAAAGATTCAATTGCAATATGTTAAATAATTCTTCTTAGTGCTGAGGTGAGCCAAGGGTGGAACAAGCTCTGGATCTTTGAGACAGAGAAAATTAGCAATAGATCATGTACCTCTTACTGGCATAGACTCTTAGAGATGGTATATGCCTTGGAAGCCACTGAATCTGTTCAAAATAGGCACAGTCCCTAGGCCATTGCTTTCACTGCTGAATTCTTCTTATCATTAGAAAGGTTGTCCTAACACTCAGTTGGGGTATGCTTTCCTCTGACTTCAGATTACTGGTCCATGCTGTGCCTTCTGGGGTGATGGAAACAAGGCCCCTTCTTTTCATACATTTGGAAACTGCCGTCTAACTATCCCCAGTTTCTTCAGTCTCTCCTCACTGACCTTAAAAACAACCACAACAGTGGGGCTCTTGAGTTGCAAGGAGAGCTGAATCATGTTTCAAAGAGCCATCTTGGAGTACATTCAAGATTACAGTACAAAAAGCAGGATGTTGAACATCACTTGTATCTCATGACTAGAGCAATGTTATTATACATATTAAATACTCATCCTTATAATGCCTTCAGTATGTATGCCAAATGTATAGGACCATTTAATTGATTATAATAGTTGCCCAGTGTGTAGAACCAGAGAGCTGATCAGCCAGGCACATGTTCCAATGCAGCCAGCACACGGGATATAAAACTAGAGTGACCTGATAACAGTGGGACATACTTTGATACCTTATCTGTCCTTTCACACCTAGACTGGCCAGTTTGAGCTGCGAGATGAGGCCACAGCAGCCGCCTGTTGCCAGCAAAGTCTTCATCCAAAGGGACTACAGCAGTGGCACCAAGTGCCAGTTCCAGACCAAATTCCCCTCAGAGTTGGAAAATCGGGTGAGTAATCCCTAGCTTTAAACTATCCCTAGCTTTAACAAGCCAAAACTGGCTGGATCCATATAACGTATCTCTGGACAACTGCATAACTGGATAGAAGCATTCCTGTCAAACAGACAACAAATGGTCAAAATTGGGAGTGTCCTATCAAATTCTGTACCTGTCAGTAGTGGTGTCCCCCAGGGCAGTGTTCTAGGACCAACTCTCTTCATACTCTACACAAATGACCTCTGTGATCATATTAAGAGCAACTGCATTCTCTTCGCTGAGGATGTAAAGCTGTTCAATACCACAGACAATACTGCTACCCTTCAAAAAGATCTTGACTATGTATCAGAATGGTCAAACAAATGGCAACTTCAAATCTCAACAAATAAATGCTCTGTCCTACATATTGGCAAAAAAAATCAGAAAATAAAATACAAGCTGAATAGTCAAGATCTTGTTGATGATCCAAGCTCTGTAAAGGACCTTGGAATACTCATCTCTAATGATCTAAGTGCTAGAGCCCACTGCAACGACATAGCCAAAAAGGCATTAAGAGTTGTTAACCTAATCCTACGTAGCTTTTTCTCTGGTAATATCACACTACTAACCAGAGCATACAAAACATTTGCTAGACCAATACTCAAATACAGCTCATCAGTCTGGAACCCACATTACGTATCTGATATTAGCACAGTTGAGAAAGTCCAGAAATATTTCCCAAGAAGAGTTCTCCACTCCTCTACTCGTTGTAGAATACCTTATGCCACCAGACTTGAAATTCTAGACCTAGAAAACCTTGAATTATGCCGTCTTCCGTCTGATCTAAGTATGGTATATAAAATCATACATTGCAATGACTTACCTGTCAATGAATGCTTCAGCTTCAACCATAACAACACAAGAGGACACAATAGATACAAACTCAAGGTAAACCGCACCAAACTTGATTGCAGGAAATACGACTTCAGCAACAGAGTGGTCAATGTCTGGAATACTCTGACTGTCTCTGTGGTTTCTTCCCCAACCCCCAAAACTTTAACCTTAGACTTTTCACCCCTTTCCTAAGAGTTCTGTAGGGGGCGTGCATAAGCGCCCCCACGTGCCTACCGTCCCTGTCCTATTTCTTTTATTTTTCTTATATGTACCCATTTCATGTATTCATAACTATGTATATACTTATACCTATTATCTTGTAAGCGATTGACAAATCAAAATAAATAAAATAAAACGCACTGTGCCTGAGGGACCAAATTTTCCACCTTTCACAGTGGCTTGCTTGGTTCTGTGTCTCAGCTGAATCTGTATCTACGGTAGGTATTTTAATTAAAAAGTGAGGAGCTAGCGTGGTACGAAGCAAAGAATTACTTGGGAGTATTCTGCTGCAAGGGATGGACAGTGAGTGTGAAGGCATTCTGTCAGTTGTGTCTTTTGTATCAGCAGCTTTGCAAGAGTTCACACAGCAGGTGCGCCAGCTCTTTGTGGATCCACTAGCAGCACCCTCCTCCCATGTTTGTGGAAACCTCCGTGCTGCCCTTTATGCTTTGGCTTCAGTGAGTAGGATTTGTCCCTTGCTAAATCAGCTCCAGATGGAAAATCTGTTTTCTGATAGGGAAAAAAAATCTGGTCTTCCAAATGATGATGAACTCCAGTTCCTAGCTGTCTTAGAATGACCGTTGATGGGAGCGTTTTGAGTGGCTCTATGCCCAGTCTAAGGCTGTTTTATTTAAAGGGCTACAAAGGCTTCGGTAAATTGCATTACGTTATATTGTATTTGCTTCAGCAGTTATGAAAAATGAAGAGCCAAGTTACATAAAATTAGCTCTGATAATGCTAAGTATAGGTGGATTTTAGAGATGGGTAGAACCTAAACCTCCAAGACCATCCCAACAACAATGACAAGGCAAGCCACTAGAATATAGAGAGCAAACTCCATTCCTTACTAATGGTGTTACCTAGTTTGGATAATGAAACATCTGCAAGAAAACCACCAAGCTCAAAGAACACCAACCCCCATCATTAATTGTTGCCTTGGGCTGGGTGGAACAGAGAAGAGAGGAAGGGTTAACAGTGATTTCTATGTTGCTGTCCCTTTTATAAGCAAAGGCTAATCACAGAGCAGTAATTATATACAACTAAAATCACTGGGTGTGAAAACATTTTTTGGCTTTTTGAAAGCAATGAAAGTACTTTTTTGAGAGGAAAGGATAGATTCTCCCTTAAGTTAAAATTGCCATTTCATGTAGTTGACATTACACTGCATAGAATCAAAAAGAATCTGGTAGCAACTTTTCTGACTAGCAAGTTGATTGGCTGCAATTTATGTCCTTTAATGGAATTTGCTGGTTGGAAAAGATCCTACCAATCTCCTGGTTTTGGGTGATTGTAGACCAAGGGTCTTCAAACTTGGCAAGTTTAAGACTTGTGGACTTCAACTCCCAGAATTCCTGAGCTAACATGGCTGGAGGAGGAATTCTGGGAGTTGAAGTCCACAAGTCTTAAAGCTGTCAAATTTGAAGAGCTGTTGTGGACTAATGAGGCTTTCCTCCTACACAATCTTCACTGCAAAGTTGTGTTTCTTCTGGATTTTATTTCTTCTGGATTTCTGCATCAGTTGTCTTTAGCTGTTTTACCATTCTGTCTTTGGGTTGTTTTTTTTAAATTTGACACTCAAGATTGTAAATTATATTTATAATTAAACTGAAATAAATAGTGACAGAGGTGCAGAAAAAAGCCATATTTTTCAAAGCAAAGTATGGGAGATCATCTTCTAGAGCAACAAATGAGAGATCAGTGTTGTTGTTTTAACTGAAATCCTGTTACCGTACAGATTTTGAAAGAGCTGTTCTAAAAACCACTGAATCATTTAACAAGCATTTCAGAGCCTCCTTTTATTTCTCTTCTGTGACAGGCAAATATTTCAATTCTACCGATTGAATTCTTTGGTTTCTCATACTTTTGATTTTTGCAGGATGGTAACTTTTGATTGGATTTAAGTTTATACGACAGACATAAGCTTTGGATGTGAAATCTCAGAGCTGTAACCCTTGGATGGTGCCTACTTCCTGTTAAGAAGTATGCAAAACAGGTTTGTCCGGCTGACTGCTGAGCACAAGCAATTAACCACACAAGTGCCAGTGTTGTCTGTGGAAATCCCTTTATTACAGGGGTAACTAAAGCAACACAGGACATCCTGTCCCAGCATCTCTCAATTGGGCTTCAGTTCTTGGGGTTACATTATTCAAGTTTGAATCTGCCACTAACCAAAAGAATAAAACCCGACAAGGACCAAGTGACATCAGCTCTGCATGGCAGGGTATTTGGCAGTGGAGCCTTTGGTTATAGGAATAGGATAGGATGGGATAGGAATAGGAATGGACCTGGGAGATCTTCTAGTCCAGCCCCCTGCTCAAGCAGGAGGACCTATACTATTTCAGACAAGTGACTGTCTAGTCTCTTCTTAAAAACCTCCAGTGATGGAGCACCTGTGATTTCTGGTGGCAAGCTGTTCCACTGGTTAATTGTCCTCACTGTTAGGAAGTTTCTCCTTAATTCCAGGTTGCATCTCTCCTTGATTAGTTTCCATCCGTTGTTTCTTGTCCTGCCCTCTGGTGCTTTGGAGAATAATGATTAGGAAGGCATTACTGCACATGGTTCCCTCTTAAGGGCATTGGGATTAAAGCAAAACAAAATAGACTTCCGAGAGCCCCTTTCCCTTGGGAGTCTTGTGAACGCGCAGGGAGCGGGATGGCGAGTACGGAGAAGAGCATTCATGGGTGGCTGGCATGGCTGGCTGGGGAATTCTGGTAGCTGAAGTCCACAGACCTTTAAAGTTGCCATGGTTGGATGCCCCTGATTTAGATATTGTGTAGATGCTAAGGACAGGGTTCTTTTTTTTTTTATGACACTAGGAATACATAGGTGGTGTGTGTGTGTGTGTGTGCGCGCGCCTTCGAGTCTGTCTTGACCTCAAGTGACTGCGTGGACAAGTCTCTGCAGTTTTCTTGTCAAGTTTTTCAAAGTCCCCCAATCATTTATAACATTCATAAGCTATTTCACTCTAAAGGTTTTAGGCAGCATACAAATTATGTCAAAGTATGATAGAAAACAACAATAGTATAAAAACAATAGAATTATAAACAGAAACTCTGGATTTCAGTCAGGGCTATTTTTTGCATTATTATAGATGGTTTTATACTGAAGATGTTTTTGACAAAGCTGGAAAAAGAGCACTTAGTTTTAATATTTACTGGAGACTCTGGAAATTTTCTACATATTGCTGCTACGGATGTCTTACTTGGATTGAAAAGTGACATTAATTTGCAAGGATTTGGTAGCATGTAAGTTCAATCGATCAAATATGTTTGCTGGAGTGTCACTTCAGTGTGGCTAATACCCCCACAAGAACCATAGAAACAGGATGGCAGAATAGATCGCAGCTTTCTGTGTTCAGATCAATGCACTGAATCATAAAATAGGTTGGATTGGCGCTGTTCAGAAAGCCACAAAATAAGTCTAATCAAATGTAGCATGTATGAATATGGAGCTGCTAAGATCACATTTAACTAATCTAGTTAAGGACCTCAGGATTTGAGTACTTGCACTTTGAGGGCAGCATTTTCGGCTTCTAAGATTCCTGGAGGAAAGTAAACTTTATTGTGTAGAACAATTCTCCTAGTAAGTAATAAAGGCACAATAAAAATTAATAAAGAAATTATATAACACAGTGGATCTAGCCTGAGATTTCTGCCTCAAAGCACCTTTTAGCTTCCAAGTGAAAGAAAAGGAGAAAAAATACTGTATATTAAATGTAATCATGGTAGAGTCGTCCTTAATGGTTTAAGAATAATTAACATTTGTATGTTCTGGAATTACTGTTCTTGCTACGTGGGTCAAGCTTTTCTCTGCTGTTGAAGAATTTTCTGGTATTTTTGTTCTCAAATACTCTAATTTACTGGCTACTTATGCTGGGTGGATATCAGTGTTGAAAGCAAAAGCAAATATGATTTCTCGTTGTGATCTTTTGATCAGCAGTTCCACCAAGGAAAAACATACTGTTTTCATTGTAGCAGCTGATTGCTTTCTTTTGTGAATTGAGTTGTGCCAGGAACAGCTTTGAAAAAATATATTGAAATGCTTTTCTGAAGGAAATTGCATTCTTTCTGTGACTATTTTAAAACTTGTAATTGTTTCCTTAGCCCCAGTTCTGCACACGAGGCTCCTGGCATATAACTTTTCATCCAATAAGTCAAGTTCTATTTCCTGGGGATCTGAGCCATTGAAATTGAAATTGCATATGGCTTTCATCTAAATATGTTGAAGGTTGTTTCCATTCAAGAAAGTAGATTTTGTACCTGCCTGAACGTCTTGTTTCTAAATGTGATCCTTTGTTCAGATTGACAGGCAGCAGTTTGAAGAAACTGTAAGGACCTTGAATAACCTTTATGCTGAAGCGGAGAAACTTGGGAGCCAGTCCTACCTGGAAGGGTGCTTGGCTTGCTTGACTGCCTACACTATATTTCTGTGCATGGAGACACATTATGAAAAGGTCAGCTGACTTCCTTTCCTTTCCCTAAAAGAAAAAAAAAAGGGTAATGTATACCAACTTGGAGGCTTGATGGCAGAAAAAAAAAATTCCACAGAAGGAACAGCATCTAATCCCTTTGCAATAAAATATTGGAAAGACGTCCTGTTAAACCTCATTTATTAAAGCCTGAGCAGGATGTGGTTTATTGCTTCCATTCTATGGTCAAGAATGTCATTTTCCATTCTGATTTTTTGATAGCAGTTACAGGAGATGTATTTAGCTTCATGTGGCTAAGTATTAGGACTCACTCTCCGGCATCTGCTCCCCTATGATAGAGCAGTATCACATGATAGAATATTTTGGTATAAATCAAAGTGTCTGCCTATGAAAAAATTAACTACATCAAGAGGAAGGCTAGATTAGCGCAGGTTCTGTTTAGATGGGGAAATGTTCCATTATGTGTGGTTTTTTTTTCCTTCCAGACAAGGCAGATAAAATTTATTTAATTCTTGTGTTTATATGTTGCAACATTAAAAAAAGAGAGACTTCTTGTAGTTTATATCACAAGAACATGAAAATCTTACAAAGCAATGAAATTATAAAAACTAATAAAAACACAAACAACTGTAAAAGCGGTAGGCAAATGGAATATGAAAACAAGGGTATGGCCAGGAGATAATCACAGTGGAATCCATTGTTCCTGCATTTTGCTAAGCAGAGATAGTGTATTGTGTGAACCTAATCATTCTAGTTTATAAACCATGATTTACGGCTTCATACAGTGCTTTCAGCCAATTGTGAGTGATTCAAAAGAACATTAATATAGCAGCTTCTGAAGGCAAGCCAGTCCACTGATTTTAACTGTCAGAAAATTTCTCCTTGGTTCTAGGTTGCTTCTCTCTTTGAGCTGTACTTCAGTACATTGGAGAAAGGCTCTTCCTACTCCTTTTTCACGGTCTTTGTTTCTTAAAAGTGTATCTTGACTTCCTTTAAAGAACCAAAATACCCGGGAAATCTTCCTTTTGTGCTTCTACAAGGAGCCTTGTAAAACAGGAGAGAAATAAACCTGGTTTAAAATCAACCAATGGATTATGTGGTTGAGTACACAGGCTCCTTTTGAGAACAGCATGGTGCTATGAAAGCTGCCTTGAGCTGCTCCAAGCAAGATATCCTCCTTCTATTTCACTTAGGGTTTTATTGCCATAACTTCAGCCACCGAAAATAACTTTTGCTGCTTCCACTCCACACTCCTATCGCCCCTACCAGCTAGTTGTCTTTCCTGCCATTGATAACATTTCAGGGTGGCTTTCCTGGAAAAAAAAATATGAATGGCATTTTTTTCCCCCACCCACCACTTTCCTGGCCTTAAAAGCCTTGTTTTTGGCCAGATAATGATATTTTAGAAAATTTAGAAAAGGTCATATTTTCTCAGAAGTCAGCATGACAGGGTTCTCTGACTTTGCCAGGGAGTATCAGTTTCACGCTAATAGCTTCTGTTCCCGATTTTATATCATCGGGATTTTGTGCCAGTCTGTGGCTACTCAGAGGTCTCTCTACTGAGGGTGCCTTTGTGGTATTCTCTTTTTGAAAATAGACACAGAACACATTTAGTTCCAGCCAAGTTGGCTTTCAGAAGGTTGCCTATTCTGAACTTGGGATAAAATACTTTCCAAGCACCCCACTTCTGTCTTAACGCTAATCTCTAGTTGAAGAGAACCTTTTACAAATATTTTAAGTGATACATGTTGTGGCTACTCCGTTGTGATCCAGGCAACGTCCATTTCTGTGTCAAACAACCTTTCAATTTTTTCCACTGGGGTTGGTGGCAAGGGTGCATTTGCCATAGTAGTTGTTGGTAGCATTGCCTCAAGAGAGTAATATTTCATGTGCGTGCCCAATTGTGTACAACATCATACCATCATTGCAGGGAGAGGTCAGAGTCAGTTGTGAGAATAGCTTGCAGGTATTCTGTGCGGTAGGAAGTTAAATATAATCAGGATCCAATACTTGGATGGGAAACTATTGGGATGTAGGCTAGACTAAGAAAAGAAATATCATGGCAGAATGGAAAGTCGTCTTCCACAGTGCTGGCTGCTAGGAAAATTGTAGGGTTTTTTTTTTTCAAGGAAGTGTCCATGACATCACCATGAGTTGACCTTGATGGTAGAAGGCTTTTTTTCCCCTAGTGGCTGTAAACAGTTGTTAAGTGTATTGGTGTTCTGGGCTACTTTATATTTGGGCATAATGTATATTGTATACAATATCTTGAGCTAAAATGTGGTGTGCTCCAGTTTGTGGCCCAGTGTAATGTGTGTACATTGAGTTTATGGTTCAGTCTTGTGGAAACCAAGACAATTGAGTCAGATCATTAAATCATGGGTGGGTGAGTTGGCTGGGTTGGTTGGTTGGCTGGTTAAACACAGGAATGTCCTGTGATAAGAAAGCACTTGGTTTGTTTTTTTTTAGATTCTATGAGAATGATGTTAAATTATATAATGATTCCCTGCTACTATAGCAACCAATGATTTAGCCTTTCCTCATGAACCTTGTGAGTTGAGTACCAGTATTTTTATTTGGAATGTGTTTTATTTAATCACAATATAGGGCTCCCATAACAATAATTAATTCTGTGAGGGTGATTGTAAGAGAGAGTGATTTGCTTGAACATGTTCATGAATCTCCCTCTTGTCAGACCTTCGTCATTTAAAAGTATTACCAAGAGTTTGTAACAACTGGAATCGAAACAAGCATCTGTCTTTTTATTCCAGGTTCTAAAGAAAATTGCCAAGTACATTCAGGAGCAAAACGAGAAGATCTACGCTCCACAAGGCCTCCTCTTGACTGACCCCATTGAGCGGGGACTAAGAGTTGTATCCTTTCCTGTGGGTTCCTAAACATTTGCTAGCTCGTGGATTGATTTTCTTTCTTCATCTCTTCATGCACTTGAAAAACCACACTGTAGCTTTTTAAAAATAAATGACGGAGCCGAGTGAAACTGTTGATGATTTTGATGTTCCAGGATTCATGCTGTGAAGGTTACTTTTATTTATTTCAATTCTGCTCCTTAATTCTATAGCAAACAGGCCTTTATGTCATAAGCCCCAAATAACAGGCCTGTCATTTAAGGTGCCATGATTAGATTCTGGTTAGCTGATGGACTTTTAGAAGAAATGCCCTTCCATATATCTCTGAATATTCAAGATTGCTACCGAGGGAGTGTGTGTGTTTTTGCTTCTTGGGGCAATTCTGTCACCAGAAGGAGAATGAATGAATAGAATAGAGCCGGAAGGGACCTTGGAGGTCTTCTAGCCCAGTCTCCTTCTCAAGCAGGAGATCCTATACCACTTCAGACAAGTGACTGTTCAGTCTCTTCTTAAAAACCTCCAGTGATGGAGCTCCCATGATTTCTGAAGGCCAGTAGTTCCCTACTGGTTAATTTTTCTCATTGTTCTCCTGAATTTCAAGTTGCTTCTCTCTTTGATTAATTTCCAACCATTGTTTCTTGTCCTGCCCTCTGGTGCTTTGTAGAATAATTTGACCCCCTCTTCTTTGGGGCAGCCCCTCAAATACTGGAATACTGCTATTTACACATGAAGAAACGATTGCAAGGAGAAATGCAGCAATCCACTCTCTCTCTCTCTCCTGGTAGCATCCCTAGAGCTTGAACTTCAGCTTCCAAAATCCCTGGCCTCCATGTCAACGTTAGAAGTCCAGCACTTCTGAAGGACGTCAAGTTATAAATGTAGATTAAACTCTATTATCTCCCTCCGTTTCTTTAATGTCCCTGACTGGCTCTGCAGAATATTTTCTGTCAGCCTTGGAAGCCATATTTCACTTAGAAGCTTCCAGGCTGCCACATTTAGTGCCTGGGAATTCAGGAGGGGGGGATTTCCTAGAGAGTTGGACAATTAGAAGTCAAGGGACATGTTGCACCTGGAGGGGAGGGACTGAAGGGATGTCTCCAATTGGGATAATGTTTGATTAGACCATGTGATGGACTGATGGGTGCAAGGGTTGGGTCTTTGATTTCTCTTTTGGGAAGGGGAAAACCCGGAACTCTCAGATTTGGGTTTTCCCAGATGTGCCAGTATGACAGTTCTAATAAAATGGGATTTTGAGGAATGCCTGTCTTGGAGTTTATCGGTTGGAGTTGGTTTTTAGTTGGAACGCTGGCAATGTTCCTTAACAGATGTTCTCTACAGGTCGAAATTACCATTTATGAAGACAGAGGTGTGAGCAGTGGAAGATAAACCTTTGATGTCAAAGGTAAACATTATGAATACGTAACTGTTGAGCTTTCTGAACCGTGCTTCACCAAAACCTCCCTATCCAAAATTCCAGTTATCTGACTATTCTACCAACACTCTAAGGAACAAACACCCCCTCGCAGTGCCCTAAATACATTAGAATGTAACTCATATATGTCCCCAATAACTGATAAAATCTAGGCGTTTCAAAACCTCCAAAATTCTGCTACAATAATGTACAACGATTCACCATTAAAATTAAAGAGTGGTAGTATAGCAGGTAACGGGCGTCTTTATTTCAAACTACCCCAGTGAAAAAGAGTTTTTTTATTTGCTTCTAACCATAGACGTACATTTTTGTCTTGGTTTTTAATATACAGTTGCGTAAGGCTTGTCTCAGTTGGCAGCCCCATTATGGGAAAAACATCTGCTTTTTGGGCTTGGAAGAGCCATTAATTCTAATACGCTCAAGGAGCCACTTATCCTTAGTGGCCGCTGAATGAATTATTGCTGTTTTTTACTTGTTGCATGGGCCAGAATTCCTTTTCTCCCCTGTTCTTGAAGATGTGGGCTGTAAATTAAATTAATACATTATATTATGTCTAAACCATTTACCTGCGTCTTCAGCTTGCCAACATGCACAGCATAGAACCTGGCCATGTCAGTCTTTCAAATGCAGACTGGCTGAGGAAGTGGAGATTATGGGGCTTGGACTGAAAACTTGCAAATTAAAATAACAGGAGTGCTCTCAGTAAATGGTGGTAGTACTTGTCCCCATTTAAACTGTCTCGGGCACCGCAAGGATGCTCAGGTTTTGAAAATGCGGATTCAAGCAAATTTTTGTTCTTTCCAAAGAAATCGCAAAGAACCGCTGGAAAACTATATTACAGCCGGTAAGACGTTTCAAGATGTTCTGGCAAATGGCGTGCCAAAACTTGAAAAAGCAATCGGTTTCCAAGCCCACCTTTTTTTTTTTAACTTTTAATTAATTTATTATGACTAAAACCACCTGAATAGAACAGAACGTAGCCAGAAAGGAGGATTTTAGGTAGACAAGAAGCCACCTCATTCTGGAATGAAGTGGCATAAAAGTCTCAGTAATTCATTAACAATGAATACTTTTCTTAACTTAGAAAGTCTTTTTTTAAGAACCTAATTACACCCTTGCATGGAAGGTGATGTGGTTAAAAACCAGGATAAAGCACATTAGGGATGGTATATATGGATCTTATGTGATGATAAACTATCAGTGACTGCTGTTTTAAGATCTTGACATCTATGTTATATTTGGTGTGTATGAATATTGGCATACTCCTGTGGGTTGAAGTTTAAAAATGTTGTCCTCCTGGCATGTTTTACAGTCCCAACTCTTGGTGACTGAACTGGTGCAAGCCTCTGTCCCTCCCATTGGAAACCATCCTGTTTTCCATCTGCTGCGCTGGCTGAAGATTTGTCAGTGCGTTTTAGGCCACGAATAACCCTGGAAATTCCAGAGTGATAATGGGCTATTGGTTTCGCTCCAGTAGTTGTCATCCCTAAAGTTTGCTGTGCTATAATTCTGTGAGCCACTGGCAAGTGTGGGGCAATAGAAGAGGAAAGAAAACAATGTTCTGATTTTTCATTTTTCTGGTTGCTCTCTCTCCAAATGAGCACCTGGTCATAGGGGCTCCGAAAACGACTTTTTAACATTTTATATTGCCTTTTAAATCGTGGGTTTCTTAATTGCAGGTAGTCTTCAATGTACGACCACAATTGAGCCCAAAGTTTATGTTGCTAAGCAAGTCATTTGTTAAGTGAGCTTTGCTCCTTTTGATGACCTTTCTTGCCACAGTTGTTAAGTGAAGCACTGTGGTTGTTAAGTGGATCTGGCTTCCCCATTGTCTTCGCTGGTCAGAAGGTCGCCAAAGGGGATCACATCGTCCTGGGACTCTGCAACCGTCATAAATACGAACCAGTTGCCAAGCATCCGAATGTAAATCACGTGACCAGGGGGGATGCTGCAATGGTCGTAAGTGTGAAAAACGGTCCTAAGTCACTTTTTTCAGTGCCATTATAACTTTGAACGGTCACTAAACCAATGGTTATAAGTCAAGAACTACCTGTTTTGTCTTTTCATTTTCTCCCGGAAGAGACCATTTGCCTGGGGCAATAGACACTGTTGGCATTACCTGCCATCCTTTTCTAGCTTTTCATGTCTAATTTTACACTGAATCCGTGTCTGCTGACTTAGACAGGTGTCGCTTTACCGCTTCGTCTGGATTGGAATAACCTAGGTTGACCTCGGTTTCTTCTGGGAGCTTGGATGCGATACGGCCATGCTGGAGGGTGATGGAAGAGCTTGAGCAGAGGGCGTCTTGCACAACTTGCGCCCTCGTTGGAACTGAACCAAAAGGCGTTATCAGCAGAGTGACCTTGGGCCAGCCACTCCCTCTCAGAGCTAGGAAGAAGGCAATGGGAAGCCACTTCTAAAATAACAACAACAAAAAACAGCGGAGAAAACTGCAGGGCAATCTTGGTCCAGGCAATCTCCAAGAATCAGAAATACATTTCAGTGGGAGGAAAGAAAACATACCTAACGGAGTTTTGGGCCGGAAGGCATAAAATCAGTCATTGGTTTATAATGATTCCCGGTTCAGTATGATTTGTGAATCTAGATGTCAGCTTGTAAAGCATTCCTGTGCCTGTTTTCAAGTTGCCAAAAGCAGGGAGGGGGGGTGCAACCTGAAGGAGCGGTATGGGAATTAAAACCAGGAAGTACATTCCATGCTTATCTTGCAAAGATTGTAGCCTAGGCTACCAGATCTTATGCCTACAAAAGTCCTTCATTGGAGAATGTGATGGATGACAACCAGCCCATGGGAACCCTGACAGCAAGCCAATTCTGCCAGATGTAATTTGCGGTCACCTATGACCCTGTTTCCCCCCCCCCCCGGGGTGTCTCACTAGCTATGAATTGCCCAGCAAGCTGTATTTAAATTATAACTTCGTGTGAATCGGTTCTTTGTAGAAAAAAAGGATTCAGTCTCGTTCAAGGTAGCCTTTTTTTAAAGAGACAATTTATAATACTTCCAAATATTGAATATCTTGTGGGCCCTCGGCGTCAGTAGCAGACGTAATTAAAGATGTATTTAGGATACACAATAAAATATGCTCAAAGGCCTTAACAAAAGGAGGAACTGCTGGCAATGAAACGAATCTGTGAGAAAAAACACAGGCTGGAAGCAAGCTCTTTTCTTCAGCTTGCTGTCTTTGTCAAATTGCTACCGAAAGAAGCAAATTGGAAAGAAGGACAATTACAACTGTGTGTGTTCAAGAGCCAGGCTATTGATTCCCTAAATCAGGGGTGTCCAACCTTGGCTACTTTAAGATGTGGACTTTAACCCATGCTGGTTGGGGAATTCTGGTAGTTGAAGTCTGCAGGTCTTAACAGTTGCCAAGGTTGGACTACCCTGCCCTTAAACCATCCATTTGTTCCCAGTAAGATAAGCAGGAGATAATATTAATAGCAACGTGATAAAATGGTTACTCCCTCTTTTCTAATGTGATGGGATTCAAAACTTCAAATGGCTCTTCAGCTACTGTGGTTTTTTTTCCTCATTTAATAAGGGGCCAAGCCATGCCACAGCCTTGTGTTGCTAATACCTTCCAACGGTCCCAAGAGGATGATGTAAGGTCCTGAAAGCAGCCATGCTGTGCTTTCAAATTTTGTTAATGAAGCTTTGTTTTCTCTCCAGGGACCAGCGAACCGGTTTCTGCTCCTTTCCTTGCTTCTGTCCTAGCACCCTTTCCTCTGCTTTCCTGAACTCCACGGTGCCATTTACACAAGGACAAAACTTTTCAGACTCCTGTTCTTTCGTGGGGAAGCCCAGCGCAGGTGGGCAGCATCCGTCTTGCTTTGTTCTACCTGAAGCTCCAGCGTCTCTCAGGTGGCCAATTCCTTTGGCCCAGAAGACCAACCGGGAATGACCTCAAGGCAGTGGGAAAACACTCGGTCGACTCTGGGCTTCTATCCGCTTCTGGAGAAGAAAGCAACCATGTGTTGCGTTTCCGAAAATGAGGCCTATCCTTATGAAGTACGACCTGCTGATTTGTCAAGAAGGGACCCAAGCCCCCATCTTTGCTGACTGACTCCGCTAAGAAATCGCAGAGGGCTTTTCATTTTTACTGCTGGCGTATTTTGGGATATGGAGCCTCCTGCTCTCAGTGCTCATTTGATGAGAAGAAGCCGTCAGCCGTGGGTTAAGAAAAAGGTGGCAGCCCCAAAATATGTTGTATTAGCAAAAGTGTCACTTCTCGGCCCTCCTCCGCCTTTCAATGTTGAATATGTAAATGTAGGTAATGAATATGCTTTTGGGGTTTTATAGATGTTTTAGTTTAGGGCAAACAGGTTTAGAACAACCTAGAAACGGTGTTCAGTGCGTCAGCTATTTCTCCTTTCCCAGATGTCGTCTCTGCAGTACTTCTACTTGTGCTCGACATTCCAGCGTGATGCTTACAAAAATATCTGGAACATTTTACCCCTGTATCAAAAATAATAATAATCAAAGATTCTTTGTTCCGTTCCCTCTTCTCTGTCAAATGTGGGTTACTCTCTGTATCTCGTTGACTCTAAAACGGCAAAGTAATTCTGCTGCGTGGAAGATTGCTCTTCTCTCATGACCCAGGTATTCGGGAGTTTGCCAAACAAGACCAGTTTTGAAACTGGTGGCGTAGTTTGTTTGTTCGTTCGTTTTTTTCTGTGAGCAATAGAAGAGACACCAATAGTGGATCAAGGTTTTCAGGTGTATAATTCTCCAGTCCCCTTTCTTCATTGTTTTCTTTATCCTGTTTAAAAGTTTAATATTTGAAATATATATATATAGAAACTCGTGAGCTGTTTTTCTAATCTGTAACAGTATTTTGCCTTTTGCACCCGTTACACTTGACTTTGGGAAATAATGGCTTAGTAACCTTTTTTTCTTAAATAAATGGTCATTTGCTAGCACTGGTGTAAAATACAGGCTGTTTTTTGTTTCATAACAGTGAAATGGGTGGTCAGAACAAAGGTCCTTTATTCTGACAGTGAAGCGAAGCAGGGTTTACACTACTACAGTCTGAAGAGGTCAGGGAATATATTGTCATTGTGTAACACTTAAATTACACCTTGAAGTTGTATGAAGGAGTTGAGCATTAGTATTTTAACAACAGCCTCAGTGACACACTAGCAGGATAGCAGAATTCATGCCAGATTAACTTCTACAAATAATCCCACCCCATGGAAAGTTGTTCCATGTGGGCAGGAGGTAGAAGAGAAAATATGGCTTTTTTAGATCCACTCACATTTGCCTCGAAGTGACAAAATTGCATAATCTGCTGTACGGTATCCCTAAACGCCGCGTGATCCTCATGGAATTCGTGTATCCGAATTTTGGCTGGGACGTGTGTTTATCATTCATTGCTTCCTGACACCTGGCGTTCTCAGCCAAGGTTGGTGGCCAATTTCTCGTGGGCTGTTCCTAACTCCGTCTGAAGCGCCCAAGTGTTGCAATGTGCACGCCGTAGCAATAAGCCATGTGATTTGTTTGGGGGGCACATATTTGTTTGAAGCCAACCACCAGGACTTATAATCTACGGCTAATGGCTTTACCATGAGGGTACAGTACTTCTTGGCTTTCACTTCCTGGTCCCGTTCGAGAAATAAAACCTACGGCCTGATAAACCATAGATCAGGGGTCTCCAACCGTGGCAACTTTAAGACTTGTGGACTTCAACTCCCAGAGTTCCTCAGCCAGCTTTGCTGGCTGAGGAACTCTGGGAGTTGAAGTCCACAAGTCTTAAAGTTGCCAAGGTTGGAGACCCCTGCCATAGGGCATAGGACCTAAGATTTAACTTCCCCCTTGCCCATTATTTTTTTCATTTCCTCCTGGCCAGTGCAGTTGGGGCAGTTTTTAGAAAGGAAGCAATGTACTTTTGGGGTTCCATCTCTCTCTGCCATCTCTGGCTGAAAACCAAGAGAAAAGGTAATTTGCCAGCCAGACAGTTTACAGAAAAATGTATTTACAAGCCCAGTCTGGAAGATCCATATTCAGGAGATCTAAAACGGGCATCTTTGCATGTTGATACAAGTACTGTAACACATTTACAGCACAACAAAGCCACCTAACTTACGGCCAGAGTAATCTGATAACTTCTCAGGGTCAAAACCACACAGTATTTTTTGGGGGGGGTTGCAAATACATCCAACGATTTATAGGTTGATAATTTCTTGGTTTTTGCCACCCTGGGAGCCTTTCTGCTGAAAATAGTACTGTTTCCTGCTATATGAGGGGGCGGGTAGGAACACCCTTGTTATAAAATGCAAAGCAACCACCAAAACCAAAGCAGAATGCAGAGGACGTTTGTGTTAGCCACAACTAATCCTAGAATAATTCTATTCTGGTCAGTTTCACTTAAGTCAGTTAAGAATGGACAAATTGGAAGCAAACACTATGAACAAAAAAACAAAGAACTAAAGAGAAGGGGGGAAAATCATGGCCATGGATATATTATTAGCCCTTGGGCTAATGCAGAAGGCATCATATGCAATTGGTGGTGAGCTCATGGAGAGTCCAGGCAGCCTCAAGCACACAATGAAAAGAATTACAGATGCCTTCACTTCAGTGTTTTCTCTTTAACATGCCATTCCAAATCCGCAATTCGGATTCCTGGTGGTCTCCCATCCAACCCACTCACCAGATCCTGGTCGAATTGACTTTCCTGCAGCCCGGATTGTCACCTGATGAAGGCTTGCAGTAGCCCTACCTTCAGATTCGGTGTCCTGTTTCCAAACCCCTCTAACTTAATGTGTACTATATTGTGAATTTCTGGATGCTTCGATTAATTACGATTTAAGAATATGATAAATGATTTCCGTGATCTGAGCTCGGAAGCTTCTTGGCCGTCCTGATGTGCCTGGGTGCAGGCCTCATTTCCCCCCACAGGGTATGGGGAGTTACAAGACGACTCCGAGTCAGGGTTGGGATTGTCTCCTTCTTGACTAGGGGGTTGGATTAGACGACCTCTGTGGGACCCCACTCCTAAAGAATGAAATATTTGGGGGAATATTAAAAGCAAGCAAAATATATTTTCCCCGAAAGGAGAAATGGAGAAAAATCTTCACAAAAGCAGGAAGCAACCCCCCAACAGCCTCCTGCAGATCCCCGAAGTCTTTATATGGGAGCATTTTATTGAGTTATAAAGTAAGATGCAAAATACAAAAGTAACCAGGAAAACATGAGGGGAAAGGGGAGAAAGAGAAGTGAGGAAGGGTTGGGAAAAAAAGGTTGCCTTCCGACTCCTGTTGCAGTAAAAGCATCAATCTCAAACCACGACGGTTTGGGTTTGTTTGTTTTTCATAATAATATAAACTAGCCATTTGTATAAGCATCTATCAGTCTAACTCAGGGGTCTCCAAACTTGGCAACTCTTAAGACTTGTGGACTTCAACTCCCAGAAAGAATTCTGGCTAGGAGTTGAAGTCCACAAGTCTTAAAAAGTTGCCAAGTTTGGGGACCCCTGATCTAAACTGGTAAAACCCAAAATCAAAGTTACATTCGTTTCCACTTCGAGCGCAAAATTGCTGAAGCGTTCAGAGCTGGGTATTTTGTGCCCATTAAGAAATCCGGGCCAATCTATTCACAAGCAAAACACCTTCAGCTCCAACCGATGGGATTCAGAAAGACAGAACATGATCTTTAGGATATAATAGGATCAAATAATAAAAAGCACATACTGTAAACTCTATTTTTTTAAAAAAAAAACACCCTTGCACTCATCAAAGCTAATTTGTCAGCTGCAAGCAGTGGTTGGTTCTGCTCATCAACACACCACCTTCTTAAAGCAACCTCCATTTTATTCCCAGCTTGGAATCAGAATCAGAATACAGCTGAAGGGGATTTTAGAGATCTTTTAGTCCAGCCCCTGGTCAAGTAGGAGAACCTAAACCATTTTAGACAAGTGGCTGTTCAATTTCTTCTTAAAAACCTCCAGTGATGGAGCGCCCAATATTTCTGGTGGCAAGCTGTTTCACTGATTAATTGTTCTAACAGTTAGGAAATTCCTCCTTAGTTCTAGGTTGCTTCTCTCCTGGATTAGTTTCCATCCGTTGCTTCTTGTCCTGCCTTCAGGTGCTTTGGAAAATAAGTTGACCCCCTCTTCTTTGTGACAGCTCTTCAAATATTGGCATACTGCTATCATATCCTCCCCAGTCCTTATTTTCTCTAACTAGCCAAACCCAAATCCTCCAACCCTTCTTCATAATATGTTTTAGCCTCCAGGCCTTTAATCATCTTAGTTGTTCTTCTTTGCACTTTTATTTTCTTTTAAACTGGACCTGGATTTTCCTTCCAACACCTCCAAAGTTCCTTCCAACTCTTCTGTTATTCATAGATCAGAGCTCTGAACCACGTCTTGGGGTGTGTGAAAGCTGGATTCCCTCAAAAAAAACAAAATGCCTTGCAGGCAGACACGTGGGAAAGCGCCAATAAAAAAAAACCTAGTAGTGGGTCGATGGGAGCCTCTCTCTGCTTCCACGTTAGACTAGAATAGGAACTGGGAGGGCCCTTGGAGGTCTTCTAGTCCAGCCCCCTGCTCAAGCAGGGGAAACCATACCATCTCAGACAAGGAACAATGGGTGGAAACTGAACAAGGAGAGATTCAACCTGGAAATGAGGAGAATTTTTCTGACAGTGAGAACAATCAACCCATGGAACAGAAGTTGCCTCCGGATGTTGTGGGAGCTCCATTACTGGAAGCTTTCAAGAAGAGACTGGATTGCCATCTGTCAGAAATGGTGTAGGGTCTCCTGCTTGGGCAGGGGAGGTTGGACTAGATGGCCTACAAGGTCCCTTTCAACTCTGTTAATCTGTTATGTACAGTACTTGTGTCCCTCACATTTGTACTAATCTGGAGGAGTGGCATTTACATCAACTCTTCCAGATTTTAAGGCATTTTGGTGTTGGTGTGGTTTGCTGTGAACTTCTCTGATGATGGGAAGTAAAAACAGCCTTTATTATGTTCCTCATTAAATGTTTCTCCTTAAGTTTTGAATGTTCTTTCTGCGAAAGCTCTTTCTCAGAAAGCTCAAACTGCCCAAGGAGCTGTTGATCCAGTTCTACAGAGGAATTACTGAGTCTGTCACCTGCACCTCTATAACTGTCTGGTTTGGTTCTGCAACCCAACAGGACAGACACAGACTTCAGACAGTAATTAGGACTGTAGAAAAAACAATTACTATCAACCTGCCTTCCATCGAGGACCTGTATCCTGCACGAGTCAAAAAGAGGGCTGTGAAAATATCTACAGACCCCTCACATCCTGGACATAAACTGTTTCAACTCCTTCCCTCAAAACGACGCTACAGAGCCCTGCACACCAGAACAACTAGACACAATAACAGTTTTTTCCCAAACACCATCACTCTGCTAAACAAATAATTCCCTCAACACTGTCCAACTATTTACAAAGTCTGCATTACTATTACTATTAATCTTCTCATCACTCTGTATCGCCCATCCCCTCCCACTTGGGACTGTATGACTGTAACTTTGTCACTGGTATCCTTACGATCTATATTGACCGTTTCCTAGTATGATTTGATTGCTTATTGTACTCTATAACTATCATTAAGTGTTGTCCCTGATGATTCTTGACTCTTGACCAATGTATCTTTTCTTTTATGGACATTGAGAGCATTTGCACCAAAGACAAATTCCTTGTGTGTCCAATCACACTTGGCCAATAAAGAATTCTATTCTATTCTATTCTATTCTATTCTATTCTATTCTATTCTATTCTATTCTATTCTATTCTATTTTTTATTAAGTGTTGTCCCTGATGATTCTTGACTCTTGACGAATGTATCTTTTCTTTTATGTACGCTGAGAGTATTTGCACCAAAGACAAATTCCTTGTGTGTCCAATCACACTTGGCCAATAAAGAATTCTATTCTATTCTATTCTATTCTATTCCATTCCATTCCATTCCATTCTTATTGTACCCTATGACTGTTATTAAGTGTTGTCCCTGATGATTCTTGACTTGACAAATGTATCTTTTCTTTTATGTCCACTGAGAGCATTTGCACCAAGACAAATTCCTTGTGTGTCCTATCACACTTGACCAAAAAAGAATTCTATTCTATTCTATTCTATTCTATTCTATTCTATTCTATTCTATTCTATTCTATTCTATTCTTACTGTACCCTATGACTATTATTAAGTGTTATACCTTATGATTCTAGACTCTTGACGAATGTAATTTTTTCTTTTATGTGCACTGAGAGCATTTGCACCAAAGACAAATTCCTTGTGTGTCCAATCACACTTGGCCAATAAAGAATTCTATTCTACTCTACTATATTTCTTTTTTTTTTTTTTTCGGCCGAGGGTTCGTTTAAGAAAAGGGACGGGGCCAAGAGGACTTTCCCCCGACTGGTGGGGCGGGGAATCCCTCCTCTTTTCGCGCGCTGGAGGACCTGACGTCACCCAGCGGTGGCGGGAAACGTGGGAATGGCAGAGCTGCTGGACTCGGATGCGGGCAGCGATGTGGAGGTGGTGCTCACGCCGGCTCAGCTCATCTGCAGTTTGGAGGAGGTGAGGCCGGGAGGGTCTTGGGGAACCCCCCCCCTCCTTCATTGGGAACCTTAAAAAAAAAAAAAAACGTAGGAATGGGCTCCGTTTCATTTGAACCCGACCCGCGAATGCTGCCGGCTTGGTTTTGCAGCGCACCCGGGCTTCAGAGTCGGGGAGGGGAAGCGGGAAGAAGGGAAACATTGCAAGATGCGTGGAGCTCGGGAAAATGGCATTCGATCCGTAAAGCCGTGTGAATGCAGCTGACACGTAAGTAACCGGCCAGGGCTGAGCTTGCCGAGGGCAGCCCCAGCTGTTAGGTGTCCGTTTATAAGCTGTGTGGGGTTCAAGAAGCCACGTTTTGATGGCTTATGTATATTAGATTGTATCAATTTGATTAATGTGATAGAGATGAATGATAATGTTAGCGTGAATTGGAGGAATATGAATGTTACTAAGTTAAATCTCTTCATGCGGTTATTGTGAATTAATATGAAAAAATGGATAAAAATTGAAATACAAAAAAGGGAGAAATATATGCCTAAAATAATATGAGGATTACATAAAATTTGATAAACCTGTATTAATAATGTCAGCATGAATTGGATCAGTATGGAATGAAACGTAGTTAAACTTGTTTATAGACGATAGAGAAATGTTGAGATTGAATAAGAAAGATATAAATGAAAGATAAAGAGGAGGATTTAGGCATTTTTTTTGGCTTATATATAACTTGAAAAACCTAATGATTTAAATTGGATAAATGTGATAGAGATTACTAATACTGTTCATGTGATTTTGATTCATATGAATGATACCCAGAAAATAATAATATATCTAGATAACTAATCTCTATCTTATCTACCTATATATCTATCTAATCTCTCTCTCTCTCTCTTTGTGTGTGTGTGTATGTATGTATATATATATATATACACACATACATACATACATACACACATATACATATATATGGTATTCAGCTTTGTTCGGATATATATATATGTGTGTGTGTGTATGTATGTGTGTATGTATGTGTTTATGTATGTATGTATGGTATTCAGCTTTGTTCAGGTATTTTCCCACGTCATTATAGTTGTGCTTTTAAAGTTGTAGCTACAACTTTAAAAGCACAACTATAATGACGTGGGAAAATACCCAACAAAGCTGAATACCATACATGTAAGTACCCGCGAAAACTTAAGAAAACAATATATATATATATACATACATACATACATACATACATACATACATACATACATACATGAAGAAACAGACATCCTGCAATCTCTGGAACTTAAAAAGTACATTTAATGTACTCACTGAGCTTTCGTCAGCCTCTGCTGACATCCTCAGAGTTTTAAGCTACCATTACAGAGATATTTGCCTTTATATAATATTAACCAATTTATCCCTCTGGCTCCAAAAGAGTAACTTGTGGGTGGGACGTTATGGGTGCTCCATCCCTGGAGGTTTTTAAGAAGAGACTGGACAGTCACTTGTCTGGAATGGTATAGGTTCTCCTGCTTGAGCAGGGGGCTGGACTAGAAGACCTCCATGGTCCCTTTCAGCTCTATTTTATTCTGGTGCCGTTAGCAATCAGCAGTCCCCCCGCCCCCAGCAGCAGCCAATTGCCAGTCTGGGGCTCTCTAGCTGTAGCTGTTCATTTATTGCAGGAATAACTCGTCTCTGTGTCCATCCTCGCTCCCATCCAAGCATCCTTGGGCCTGAACAAAACAACTTCATGCAATTCCCAAAGGTGCTTTTTTTTTTTTTTTTTTCAAGAGGCCACTGGACTTTCTGGTTATATAGATTTGAAAGGATGGGAGCTGTTGATCAGCCTTGATTTGGAAGAAGGGGACCATAACCTGGGCCCATAAGAAAAGCATTGGAGAGCTGGGAGCATGAAGTTCCGAGGACTGCGAGTATCGGGAAAAGGTTTCAGGAGTTAACCACGATGCCCATTTTCTGCTATTTGTTCTCCAGGCTTGGATGAATGAGAAATTTGCCCCGGAGCTTCTAGAAAGCAAAACGGAAATTGTTGAATGTGTCATGGAACAGCTGGAACACATGGTAAGGCATCCCAAGAGGTAAATGGAAGGTGACTGGGTTTAAGTTCAAAAAGACAATCAGGCCTCACTCTTGTTCCAGCCTAGTCACCCTCTTTTAGTTTAGTTTAATTCAGTTTATTTTATTGTCATTGCATCCCATACAACGAAATGAAATGCCATCTTCGGTGTACCTTATAACTATAAAAATAAAACGCAAACACACATCCTTCGCATTCTGTACAACTGAATTAAAAACCCCTGATAATTGCTTTAATATTGCATTGTACAGTAGAAATAGGGGACGCGGTGGCTCAGTGGCTAAGACGCTGAGCTTGTCGATCAGAAAGGCTGGCGGTTCTAATCCCTAGTGCCGCGTGATGGAGTGAGCTCCCGTTCCTGGTCCCAGCTTCTGCCAACCTAGCAGTTAGAAAACATGTAAAAAATGCAAGTCGAAAAATATGGACCACTTTGGTGGGAAACGTTCCGTGCGCCTTTGGTGTTTAGTCCCGCCGGCCACATGACCACGGAGACGTTTTCGAACAGTGCTGTCTCTTTGGCTTTGTAGCATGTATGTGCAAAGGGAATCTTTGCCTTTACCTTATACAGTAGAATTCAGTAGAGTTACTGCCCTGGGACAGAAGCTGTTTTTCAGCCTATTTGTCCTTGTTTTTATTATTATTCTGTACCGTCTGCCAGATGGTAATAGTTCAAAAAAAGGGTTCCCAGGATGAGATGGATCTTTCAGGATGTTTTGAACTTTCTTGAGGCAGCGGGAGCTATAAAGCTCTTCCAAAGAGGGGAGAGGGCAACCAATTTTGGGGAAAGTGATAAGGTAATGCCACACCACTGCGATGCAAAACATTGCTCCTTTTAGATAGAATAGAATTCTTTTATTGGCCAAGTGTGACTGGACACACAAGGAATTCGTCTTTGTACATAAAAAGAAAAGATACATTCGTCAAGAATCATAAGGTACAACACTTAATCATAGGGTATAAAACATATACAATGGAGGTGGGCCTTGAAACACATCGGTGTGATGCTGCTTTTGGCATTCACTTCTGTAGCAGAGGCCTCTGCTGGCACCCATTAACAGACCGTGTTGCCTCACAGCACTGAAAAATCAGGAGGTTCAAAGATCTCCTTTTTTTCCCCAGTAGGATCTGAACTCTTGACTTTGCTGTTCTTGTGATTTTGCTACTCCTGTTTGCTGACTTACTGTAGGGCAGAGGTCTCCAAACTTGGCAGCTTTAAGACCTGTGGACTTTTAACTCCCAGAATTCTCCAGCCAGCATAGCTTACTCTCTTGTAACCCCTTCCTCTGCAATCTCTCTCCACTTTAGGAGATTAAGAGAGAGAGAGAGAGAGAAAGCAGGCATGGCTGGCTGGAGAATTCTGGGAACGGAGATCCCTGCTGTAGGTTGAAGGAGAGGCAAGTAGCCAAGGGGTGGGATGGGTTAAGAGTAGGATGAAAGTTGCGTATCTTTTAGTGAGTAAAGGTAGTCCTTGACTGGTGGCTTTTCAAAGTTACAACGGTACTGAAAATAAGTGGCTTACAATGACCGCTTTTCACACAACTTGTTATGTCTCACCTGTACAAACGAGGTGAGAAGTCCAAATTTCCAACTGAATACAAACAGGCAAGCAAATCCAGCAATTATGGAGTTAACTCCTTTGAGCCGATAAAGTTCTTGGCAGTCTCTCACACGCTGTCTGCCAAGTCTGGCCAGATAAGAGGAATATAAATCACACAAGCTGCCACAACACAGATTACACACCGAAGCTTCTCTCACTAAGTAACACATCCCGAACAAGTTCCCAGAGCGAACACACCCACTTTTATTCCCTGAGGGGCGTGTCAGTCCCTCATCTCGGTCTCTGATTCGTCCCTTCTTTCTGCGTTGCAGCTCGCACTTTTGCCTACGCCGTTGCCTCGCATCAAGCCAGCATTCCTCTGCTGGATTCTCAGTCAGAGACTCTGATATGCCCTCCTCCTTTTCCTGATCAGCCTCAGGTCTTCCCTCCCGGTTACCTGCCGGCACCTGAGGCACAATCAAGGAGGAAGGCATTTCCAAAACCTCCTCTTCCCCACTGTCCGAGTCTTCGTCCTCTAATAAAGCAGGCTCAAACCTCAGAGCCACAACACAACTGCTGCAGTATCCATATGTGTGATCCGAACCTGGATGCTTGGCAACAGCCGCTTCGTGTTTATGACAAATTGCAGTCCTGGGATCAACCTTCTAACAGACAAAATCTGTGGGGGGAGACAGATTCATTCAACAGCCAGGTTAACTAACTTAACAACTGCAGTGATTCGCTGCAGAGAAAGGTTATACAATGGGGAGGAGAAACTCACTCAACAACGGTCTTGTTTAACAGCGGAAATTTTGGGCTCAATTCAGAGGTGGTATTCAGCTGGCTCGGACCGATTCTTCACCAAGACAAATTCCTTGTGTGTCAAATCACGTGGGTCATGGAGAAAATCTGTCTATGCGGCTGCTGCGTCCTCGTCTTCATTTAACAATCCCATAATCAGAGGTGGCATTCTGACCAGTTCTGGAGAACCCGTAGCGGAAATGTTGAGTAGTTTGGAGCATCGGCAAATACCGCCTCTGACTGGCCCCACCCCCATCTATTCCCCGCCTCTTGAGTCCCAGCTGATTGGCTGGGTCTTCTTTGGTTGCCCTGCATAGGAGAATGGAGCTGGAAAGCAGGTTAGTGGGGTGGGGAGGAAATGGGGATTTTACAGTAACCTTCCCCTGCCACGCCCACCAAGCCACGCCCACAGAACTGGTACCGTGTTTCTCATATAATAAGGCCGGGTTTTATTTTTTTTGAGCCCCGAAAAAATGGCTAGGCCGTCTTTTCGGGGGTGACTTAATTTCCCCCCCTTGCATCTTCGGGCAGGCGGCGACGACTTGGATGTTAACCTCAGCGTTGGTGGGGCACTTTGTATCGGGGTCAACGCAGGCAGCACCATATCCGGGTGTGCAACAAAAGTACTTCCTAACGGCAATCATTCCCCCCCATTTTGCATGTTTCAATATAGGCCTTAATTGGGGGGAAGGGCTTAATTTCATTTCATGCCTATAAAACATGCTGGGACTTTCTATTGGGGGAGGCCGTATTGTTGGAGAAACAGGGTATTAAAAAAAATTGAATCCCACCACCGGCTCCATTGTAAGTCAAAGACTGCCTGTAGTACATTTGTTTCAAATGGAGCAAATCGGACAAATCCAATCATTTTCGAGGGTCGTGGTAATAAAATTTGACCCTAATCCTAAACCTGGCCTATTGAAACATTACAGTGATTTTTTTTTTTAATCATTATTTGTCCCGTAGGAAGAGAATTTGAAACGAGCCAAACAAGGGGACCTAAAAATTAGTATTCACCGCATGGAGGTAGAAAGGATCCGTTACGTTCTCAGCAGTTACTTGCGTTGCCGACTCCGGAAGGTAAATGACTTAATTGAAAACCCAAGGGAGTCTGTGAATAGCAGAAGCATTTAGAAGGGCTCTTGTGGCCTGTTTTTAAGGCAGAAGCCAAATATTCATTGTCTCTTTCCTGGCATTTCAGTTGTTATTAAAAATCTCAGGGTAGTGGCATCAGTGCAACTGGCGGGTTTCATTTTGTTAAATTCTCTAGTAGAGTGGAGTGGAAAAGGAATAGGAATAGAGGTAGAAGGGACCTTGGAGGTCTTCTAGTTCATCCCCCTGCTCAAGCAAGAGAACCTATAATATTTCAGATAAGTGACTGTCTAGTCCAGTGGTGGCTAACCTTTTTTGGGCCCCTGTGCCAAAAATTGTGCGCACACTTGCACGCTCGCGTGCCAGCAACCAAAAGGCAATGCGCATCCCCCCCCGCTCTCTATGCATGCGTGCGTAATCACCCCCCCACCCCCCCGCCCCCTTATCTGCACTGCGCCTCACAGCTGATTTTCAGCTGGTTTGAGGCCTTTTTTGGCTTCCCAAAGGCTTGAGGAAGGCTTCTGCAGGCTTTGTAGGCTGAAAACTAGGCCCGTTTCATCACTTCCTGTTTTTCCGAAAATACCGGAAGTGACAAAATGGGGCTAGTTTTCGGCCTACAAAGCCTGCAGAAGCCTGCAGAAGCCTTCCTCAATCCTCCGGGAGGCCAAAAAGGCCTCAAACTGGCCAAAAGTCAGCTGTGAGGCGCGCACATGCGCAGTGAGGTAAGTTTGCCTGCAGCTCGTATGCTGGCACAAATGGCTCTGCGTGCCACCTGTGGCACACGTGCCATAGGTTCACCATCACGGGTCTAGTCTCTTCTTCAAAACCTCCAGTGATGGAGCACCCATGATTTCTGAATGTAAGGTTAATCTGGACTAGATTCACACAACAAACTGAGTTGAAGTAATCAGAGGCCTAACATCTGTTGTGCCATTATACAAACCCAGGATACGGTTAAATTGGTCATAGTAAACTAGTTGAACATGGCTACCGTATTGCCTGAACCAGTTGGGTTTAGGCAAGTGAACCCAACTCTAGTCTGGGAGGCTAGAAGAGGTAGATCAGTGTAGGAAGTCCAAAGTCCTCCAGATGGAGCTGTCCAATCTTGGCAACTTTAAGACTTATGAACTTCAACTCCCAGAATTCCCAGGCAGCATAAGACCAACCCTTTAAACTACTATGCCAAATTAAGTCTCAATAATTCAATTCTTGCTTGGGGCTCTTTTCCATGACTCTTCCTTGTACTAGCTTACCAAGGCAAGGATAGCTTTGCAAGCAATTATTTTTCCTGTTGAAACTATCAGGAGCTGTTGCTATGTTTTTACGTTTCTTTCTTCGAGGTTTGCAATAATTCAATAACCTTCAAATATTCTTCAAAGCCGAGAATGAAATCAATATTCTTCGGTGGCGTATAATGTTTATGAAAACAGTCTTCTTCTCTCCTTTCTCTACATATTTCTTGTTCACGTGTTTTCTTGATGCTTCTGTCTGTGTCCGTGCAACCTAGATTAAACTAACCCCATCCAGCATGGTTACTATTGTAGTAGATGTTACTATCCACAGACTTTGGAGAATGGGGAGCATCGTTAGTAACAAGTGGTAGATTCCTTGAGCCCAGAGTCTTAGAGCAAAGGGACATTAGCCAAGGAAATAAGAGATTTTTCGTTCCATCGCTGGCTTTCGGCAATGCTGAAGTGCCTGTCTATTCTTACCTTTGTTGTTTATTTCCTCTGAAAGATTGAGAAATATTTCCCCCATGTCCTGGAGAAAGAAAAGACTCGGGCAGAAGGAGAACCTTCCATCTTGTCCCCAGAAGAGTTTGCCTTTGCCAAAGAGTGAGTAAAGATTTGGGAGGAGGTTGATGGCCAATTACGGGTTTTAGGTTCACGCCTCAATATGCTGGACCCCAATGAGGCAACCAAGAGGAGAAACACGATTTAATTTACGATTTATTTGAAACTACCTGGATACCCATGTTTCACTACGAAATGATGTGGTCGGGCTTAGTTTTTGGGGGAGGAAAATAAGAGGGGGGAAAATTCTGCCTCTGCCTGCCAGCATCCATCGGTATTCATCTGGCTAGCATCCTGTCAGCGTGGGAGAGAGCTGAGGGCTGTTTGGAAACTGAAAGAATTTTGCTGTGTGAGGAAGGAGACAGCAAGGAGCCTGGGTGTGGCTTAGCTCAACTGTTCTGTACTAAAGCTGCTTGGCCCTGTGAAACTGAAACTCCTCTCCTCTGCTTATGTTTTGCATTAGGAACATATTTCTTTTCAGGTGGGGAGGGGGAGTAGAACTCTTTAGCATCAAAGCCTGTTAATAATAATAATATAGGAAATACTAATGCTCCGATGGTCATTTCGAAAAATCCTTTCTTAGTGAGCCCCTAGAAGCCAAGACGAACATATGTATGTATGTATGTATGTATATTCTAAACCGCTTAGAGAAGGCTGTAAAAGCACTGGGAAGCGGTATGTAAGTCTAAGGGCTATTGCTGTTGCTCAAAAGGATTCCCTCTGGAGGAGGAAGGACCCTAGAACAAAGGCTTACATTCAACTTCAAAGTAGAAGTTGATTGTTTTAGGAAAAATCACCACCCCCCTGGGGGGGCGGGTGGGGCAGTGTAGGGGGCACAGATGAGCAAACATTTGGCTCCAGTATTCTGTTTATTTCATTGTAGTTGCATTTTTGTCATTCTGCATAGCTCAAGTTAAATAGGAGACCCCTTCCTTCCTTCCTTCCTTCCTTCCTTCCTTCCTTTCTTTACAACGAAACGATCTCTTCTTTTCAGGTACATGGCAAACACAGAGAACCATCTCAAAAACGTTGCACTGAGACATATGCCTCCAAACCTTCAGAAAGTGGAGTTCCTTAAGGCTGGTAAGGAAGAAGGGCAGGAAGGGCCCAGCCCTTAGGCCCATAAGCATCTGGACAGCTGCAGATGACATCTGTGAAAGGGATGGGGGAGGGGAGGACCTTCGGGCCAAACAAGGGCCAAACAATACATATTTACAGAGTTGGAAGGGACCTTGTAGGTCATCTAGTCCAAACCCCGCCCAAGCAGGAGACCCTACACCATTTCTGACAAATGGCAGTCCAAGTCTCTTCTTGAAAGCCTCCAGTGATGAAGCTCCAACAACTTCTGAAGTTCTGTTCCCATCCGTTGATTGTTCTCACTGTCAGAAAATTCCTCCTTATTTCCAGGTTGAATCTCTCCTTGTTCAGTTTCCATCCATTATTCCTTGTCTGGCCTTTGGGTGCTTTGGGAAATAGCTTGACCCTACCCTCCTCCCTGTGGCAGTCCCTCAAATATTGGAAGACTGCTATCCTGTCTCCCCTGGTCCTTCTCTTTACTAGACTAGCCAAGCCCAGTTCCTGCAACCGTTCATTGTATGGTTTAGTCTCCAGTCCCCTAATCATCCTGGTTGCTCTTCTCTGCGCTCTTTCTAGAGTCTCAACCTCTTTTTTATAATGTGGTGACCAAAACTGGATTCAGTACTCTTAGGTGTGGCCTTACTAAGGCTTTATAGAGTGGTATTAGTACCTCACTTGATCTCGATTGTATCCCTCTGTTAATGCAACTTAGGATTGCATTGGCTTTTTTGGCTGCTGCTGGCTCATATTTAGTTGGTTGTCCACTAAGACTCCAAGATCCCTCTCACAGTTACTGATATTGAGCCTGGCCTTTGGAAAACCACCTTCCCCTACTGCTGATAACAACAATACGCGTGCACAGACACAGTGGCAGTAGAAGCTTAGCAGGCCTTCGTGTTGTCATATATTATGGCCGGACATCTTTATAAGTGCTGCTGAAGAAAACTTTTTTTTTTTCTCCTCTCTGATCTTTCTCGGCAGTTCCCAAGCCCAACCTGGATGCCTTCGTCTTCTTGAGAGTAAAGGAGAGACAAGAAAATATCATGGTGGAACCAGAGCACGAAGACAGGTGTCAACTCATAAAATATTTCTATGGTTTTTTTTTAGAGTTGCCAGGAGAAAGGGAGGGGGAGCAGTGCAGCAGCTTGGAAACTGAAACTGCATTCCACAAATGTTTTTCAAAGATAGTAACTAGGTGACTGAAGTTTCTGCCCCGCAAAATTCTAACTGGAGAACATGATTGATGACTCTTGGCTATGGAGGTGTCCCATTGGAGAATATGAATTACGATACCCCCAGGGGGTGGAGGGAAAACCAGGGTCAAGGGTGACAAATGAATGATGTGCCTCAGAGTCGGCTACACCCAGGCAGTGCCGGACATTTTAACACCCAAAAAATCCTTTTGAAGCTTTGGAAGTTTGGCTCGAGACTCATGATTTAAATGGGGGTCACTGCCGGAATCCTGACAAACAGGTTGGAAGTTCTGTTGGCAACAAAGAGAAAAGAGAATAGCTAGAAAACAGCTGGGCTTTTAATTGGCCGATGAGATTTTTCAAGACACCAGAATGGTTCTTCTCTTTCCCCCACCCTCCCTCTTCAGCCCTCACATACCATGTTTCCCTGAAAATAAGACCATGTCTTCTTTTTTTTTTTTGCCACCAAAAAAGAGGCACCAGGTCTTATTTTCAGGGGATGTCATCCACTGACTAACCTCACTTGGCGCACGTCGCCCCCGGCCTCCTTCTCCTTGTCAGAGGCCTTCAGGAACAACTTCTTCTGCAGCCGGCAAGGTTTTCCTGAAGGCCTCTGCAGCCAATAACAGACCTCTGGATTGATCCAGAACTTTGTTCTCAGCTACAGAGGCCTTCAGGAAAGCCTTGCCAGCTGCAGAAAAAAATGGGTCGGCAAGGCAGGTGTTGGAGTGTGCAAGGCCTGGCTACAACTTTCCAAAAGTAAGTAGTAGGGCAGCTCCACCCCCCCCATTCCCCCCCTAGCTTTAATTTTTATCCGTGCATTCTAGAGTGGGTGGGATCTTAATTAGGGCTTATTTTGGGGTTAGGGCTTCTATTGGGCACAGATGTAAAAATCAAGCTACGGCTTACTTTCAGGTAGGTTGTATTTTCGGGGAAACGGGGTTGTTGGTAGTCCTGAAAGATGCTTGTCCGCTTGTCAAAACTTCCCATTTTGGGTGCAAGTTAGATATTCTAGTGCAGATTCAAGCGAAGGGATCTCGCAAATGAAGGCAAACATAAAGAAGGGATCTCTTTAATTATAATGTTTGGTGCAGGTAGATTCGGTCTTGCTGTTTGCAAAAGTTCAGTTAGCCAGAGATCTGGGCAACCTCTGATTCCACCTTAATCCATGAAAGACCTCTCCCAAAAGTTTGGTGCAAGATGTCCTCCCTTCTAGTTTTAAGAAGAGATGGAGAATATTAAGGATGTGGAAAGGAGTGGGATAAAGTTGTTATATTGTTGTTTTCATTTTATTAAATTTAATGTAGTCGCTACTCATGTATGTGACTCTGGGTAGCACACACAATTCAAATAAGATTAAAAGAGGCCTGTTAAAAACCGTTAAAATAAGTTAAAGCTGTAAACCAAGGGTCTTCAAACTTGGCAAGCTTAAGACTTGTAGACTTCAACTCCCAGAATTCCTGAGTTAACATGACTGGAGGAGGAATTCTGGGAGTCCACAAGTCTTAAAGCTGTCGACTTTGAAGACCCCTGCTGTAAACAAACAGACTTAATCCAACATCCTACCTTACAATACAGACATTTGGGGGCTCCTTATTTTCATGGGACGCCCAAGCTTGCTGACAAAACCACGTATTAAGGGTTTTTCTGGCAGATCGATAGAGTTGAGGCCAACCTTACTTGGGGTAGGGAGATTACCTGCCAAAGGGCAGGTACTATGTCAGAGAAGGCTCACCTCCTGTTACAATAGTATTGGATTTAATTTCACCCAAAACCCATTAAAGCTAAATTTATAACCCCAAGCTTTTATTCTAGCTCTGCCCTTAAAAAGACACCCCTGCTATAGGGCTATTGCAGCAAGAATGGAAAGAAAGAATGCTCTGTATTATTTATAGAAACTTGGACTCCTGCAAAAAAAAAAAAAGAGAGAGCTGAGAATTAAGTCTTTAACGAATAAGTATGTATAAGAATTACAAGAACGGTCTATTTTTATTGTCCTATTTCTTTCAGAGACTATGTGATTGACTTGGATGAAAACTCCCAACATTTAATCCGCTACAAGACAATTGCTCCCTTGGTGGCCTCTGGGGCAGTTCAGCTCATTTAGACCAGATGGATTTCTTTGCCGAGATAATAATCAATCCTAAGACTGAGCTGCATGCCGTGGGGAACCAATGCGTGATAATTAACCTTGGGAATTTAATTCAACGGGTTTGATTCCAGCATCGGATGCCCGAACTGGCTGCTTGCGCTGCTGAAGCAAGGGTGGTGCGATTCCATCCCTGGGAAATAGGGTCCTATCCACACCAAAGAAGGGGAAGGTGCTGGCATTGGAGAAAAGATTTGGAAAATGGAACAGTCCAGCTCAGCAACTTAAGGACATATCATTACCTGTCCAGCAGGTGGCAGTAGGGCCAGGTTCAAGCAATGGAATTAAAATATGAAATTGTATAGCAAAGTGTGGGTAACTTTTTTAAAATCTAGGACAGAGGTCTCCTAACTTGGCAACTTTAAGGCTTGTGGACTTCAACTCCCAGAATCCCTCTGGCTGAGGAATTCTGGGAGTTGGAGTCCACAAGTCTTAAAGTTGCCAAGTTTGGGGACCCCTGATCTAGGAGAATATTTTTTTTTCCCAAACACCCAGAGCTTCAGGGCAGGGCAGGAAGGTGTTCTGACCCAAACCTTGTTCCAAGTAAACAAACACCAAACAGAGATAAAAGCAAAACCTTTTAATGCTTCTCTGCGGATTTTCCCAACCTCATAACCGCCTTTTCCCATAGGTTTTTACATTATAGATGAAAATAGGATAATTTGAGCTTGGTCATTTTGTATCCCAAGAACTCTGGGTTGAATGAATGAATGAATGAGTATTTTATTGGCCAAGTGTGATTTGACACACAAGGAATTTGTCTTGGTGCATATGTTGCCAGTGTACATAAAAAAAGATATATCTGCCAAGAATCATAAGGTACAACATAAGGTTGATCCATTTGTTTTATGTTCTCCACCATACTTCCAAAATGTCTTAAGAAACTTCCTATCCTGCTTTTCACTTCCATAGATCATTGGAACAGGGAATAACAATGGCCTGCCGGATCTTGAACTCTTGTAGGTTTCCTGCTTTGATTTTTAGCCACAAACATTTCTTAAGACACGATCGGTTTTATTTTCAGATGTCAGACTTAGCACTATAAGCACGAAATGTCAGCGCCATGGTTTGTCTCTGGAGTTTGTTTTCAAAGAGACTGCAGAAAAATCCAAAAGCCAAGCTTCAAGAGCCAGATCAAGATTGTCTGCCAGTCTAAGGTTTAAGAGTAGAATTAGTCCTGCAAAAGCCAGACATTATTTCCAGCAAAGAAAACAGGTAAAGTGAGTCCTGTTTATAAGCTGCAGGCAGCCAGCTGTCACTAATATCAGAATGTGTCCTCGGTTGCTTGTCAAACAAGCAATGTACTGCCCTAATATTCCATACTAAGCCAACAATTCCTCATTTGGCAGTCAAACTCATGGAGAATGAATGCTACATCTTATTCAGTGGTGGGATTCAAAAATTTTTACTACTGGTTCTATGGGCGTAGCAAGGGAAGGATACTGCAAAATCCCCATTCCCTCCCCACTCCAGGGGAAGGATACTGTAAAATATCCATTCCCTCCCCACCCCACTAACCTGCTTTCCAGCTCCATTCTCCTGTGCAGGGCAACCAAAGGAGACCCAGCCAATCAGCTGGGACTCAGGAGGTGGAGAATAGATGGGATTGGCAGGGCCAGTCAGAGGTGGGATTTGCTGGTTCTCCGAACTACTCAAAATTTCCGCAACCAGTTCTCCAGAATCGGTCAGAACCTGCTGAATACCACCTCTGATCTTACTGCATCTTTCCTATCACTTCCATTACATCACCTTATTTCCCCCCCTCTGAATCACAAATATCTCATCATGCCACCACGGGGCAATATTTTGCGTAGATTCCATCAACTTGACCTAAAGTATAATGTAAAATAAATAGTGCCCCTGGCGGCTCAATGAGGTATTGTAGACTTTTTAAGCAATATAATGAAATCTATAGGACAGAGGTCTCCAAACTTGGCAACTTTAAGACTTGTGGACTTCAACTCTTCAATTCTGGGAGTTGAAGTCCACAAGTCTTAAAAGTTGCCAAGTTTGGGGACCCCTGCTATAAGACATGTTGCCCTTCTGTGGCTCAAATGGTATGTAGATTTTGGAGGGAGGGGAATGCTGTTGAGTCATTGTTGACATGGATTTTGCTTCCTTCCAAGACTGAGCTCACAGTATCCCGGTTTCTAGCTTGATGCTTTAACCACTGCATTAAATCAGGCTTTTTTTTAGGGAAATCAGGACCATGTATTATTACCGATAGGTTATATATCTTCTGGCAATATATTTATACTGCTCATCAAAGTATCACATTCTGTTAAGAAAATAGTGCAAAACACTGAATATCTGGGAGCTATTGCCCCCTGATGGTTCCCAGATGTATTGCAGCCTCTATGGTAAAACCATGGCAATATAAATATGAATAAAACAAAATACTGATAATTTCCTGCTGTGTAAATCTTACTTTTGGACAGATTGCCTTAGAAATAACTATTGGACCTGTCAGTTATCTCTCTGTGCTTCCAGGCCTTTGAAATATCCGTCCTTGTGCCCTATAGTACAGTCTAGTGCAGTGGTAGTCAACCTGGTCCCTAGCGCTCACTAGTGGGCGTTCCAGCTTTCATGGTGGGCGGTAGGGGTTTTGTCCCCTACTTTATAAATCACCATTACTGTGGAACCAGTGGGCGGTTAGAAAATTTTACTACTAACAAGAGATACAAAAGTGCGCGGTAGGTATAAAAAGGTTGACTACCCCTGGTCTAGTGGGAACAGAAAACAATTTCTTGGAAACTGTTTAAGAGGGGTTTCGGTATAGCTCGCTTATATTTTTCCATCACTATCCAATGGTTATCCATTAAATAAATGGCTCTTTGAATCTGAATTAAATTTAGATTGAAAACAACAACTGTAGACATGTTGTAAGTCGCCCAGAGTCACTTAAGTGAGATGGGCGGTGGAAGAAATTTAATAAAAAATAAAAAAGTGCAATTAGCCATGACATCTAGACACCACGGCTGCCTTACACCCAAGCTGGCTGAATCGTGGTTAAACGTCTCCTGACCAGCATCTAATGGGGATGGTCGGGTTTGTTTTTTTTTTCATTCTAACACTTCTTAAATTCCACCTCCTTCTCCCACCGTTTCCCCACTGCAGCCGGAATCGCAGCGCCTACCAAAAGGCTCCGTTCAAACCTCAAACAGCCGGACCTTCCACGTCCGGCTGCCGGTCAAGCGGGGGCCGGAGGGAAGATCAGAACCTCCGGCCAACGGCCAACCCCGAGGGACGGCGAGGAATTGCGAAGCCCAATCAGCCGCCGTCTTCCCTTTGATTTCCCCGCCTCTCCACACCTGCCACCTGTCCGTCAGGTGACTTTACAATTAAGGTGCCAGCCACGCAGCTGCGGGGGCATTTCTTGGCTGGGTCGTGGCGGAAAACTTGTCCCCGAAAACTTTTGGGTTTTGACCTTGACTCTTCGCACGTTAGGTAACCGAGGCTCTGAGAACCGGGACCTTTTCCCACGCTTGAGCTGCTTTTAATAAGTTTATCCTGAAGTTCGCTTGCCTTTGGTAGGTTGTAATGAACGTGCAGTTTTTTCCAAACCCATTAGGAAAAAGAAGGTATAAATCCCCTGCAGCTGGGGGGTGGGGAACTTCTACCGATTTATGGAGCTTGTTTTGGCCTAACGCGTTTTTTGCTGATTCTGTAACCAGCTTAGAGAGCTGGCTGTAAAAATACTGGGAAGCTGTATATAAGTCTAAGTGCTATTGCTATAATGGGGCCAGGTGGAAGAAGGCTCCAGGTGCATTCAAGTGAGTGGAAGATGAGGCAGGATCGGTAATCTTATTTATTTATTAAATGTATACTCTGCTCATATTTGCAAGAGGCTATTCTAATAATCCAGTCCAGTGTATGTTTATCCAGAAGTAGCACCCACTTCCTCTGCGCAGGATTCAAACTAGTGATATCGATGAGCCAATTCATTTATTTGTACCCCATCTTTACAAATAATTCAAGATGGCGAATGTACCCAATACACCCTCCTTTTATTTTCCTCGTAACAACAACAACCTTTGTGAGGTGGGTTGGGCTGAAAGAGAGAGACTGGCACAAAGTCGCCCAGGCTGGTGCCTTAACCACAAGACTAGACTCATCTGCTTGGAATTAGAATTAGGCATTGTTGCCCACATGTCAGTTAGTGGCAGTAAAATGATAGAATATAGAATAATAGATTTGGAACTTGGAAGGGACCTTAAAGACCCTCTAGTCCAGCCCCCTGCTCAAGCAGGGGACCCTATGCCATTTCAGTCTTTTCTTAAAAGCCTCCAGTGATGGGGTACCCACAATTTCTGAAGGCAAGGCATTCCACTGGTTAATTGTTCTCACCATTAGGAAATTTCTCCATAGTTTTAGGTTGCTTCTCTCCTTGTTTCAACCATTGTTTCTCCTCTTGCCTTTTGGTGTTTTGGAAAATAGTTTGCCCCCTCCCCTTCTCATCTTTGTAAAATAATATTGGAACAGTGCTATCATGTCACCCCTAGACCTTCTTTTCATTAGCTTTATTTTTATTATTTTATGATTTATTTTACGTTTTTATTTTTACTTTATAAAACATTTTATTACCTTTATTCTTTTCACTAGCTGTATTCAAAGAATATAGAATATACTAGCTGTATTCAAAGAATCCCCTCGTTCAAATTCCCATGACTGATATACTTGGCTGAGACTTTTGAAACCTTTTGCTATCGCCAAAATTGACTTCCAGCGACATAGGGTGAAAACCAAATTTAATAAATAAATGTCCTATGCTCCCTGAAACAAATATTTATTAAATTTGTTTGCTGCCGGGTTGGTCAAACAAAATCATTTTTTTTTTCCATTTAGGAATAATCCCAGAAGGATATAGGAAGGATTTAACTTATCTAATAGTACGTGTGTTTACGGCGGCTAGAATAATATATGCACAATAACTGGAAGAAGGAAAGAATACCGCTGGAAACAGAGATAATAAGGAAAATTATGGCCTGTGCAGAATTGGACAGGTTAAACCTAGAATTAAAAAACAAGGGAGAATCTTGAGTACTATGAAACATGGAATAAATTCTATCAGTGGCTGCGTAGAAGAAGGCAAGGGCGGAACATAAGTAGCGATGATGATTAGAATAATTAGTAAACAATGTTATCAAACAAGAGGATTGTAAATGATGAAGTAAAATTTATATATGTATAACCATTGTAATGCCAGAATGGATGCCCATGTTGTATTCTTATAATTTAAACAAACAAACAAATAAATAAATAGGGGAAAAAATCAAGATGGCAGCACATCAAGCCAGGTGGTCCTTTTGATGGCTATCTTGGTGATTATTTCTTTTTTCAGCCACACAGCTGAGCTGAGCAGGCAAAAGGATGACCCTCCATGATGAGGCGAAGGAAGAAGCGGGGAGAATTCTGAGGGGGTGGAAAGGAGGGAAAAGAAGATGTGTTTGCCGCCATCTTGATGAGAGAAGTAGAACGACTTCTCTTCAGGGTGGGTGGAAAACCATCCTCCTTTCTTTCAAGCTGAAGTGAAAATCTCCCAGAAAATTATTCTGAGTGAAATGTTTTCTCTCGTGAAGGGAGAACAAAATGTTCCAGCTTTTTTGAAATGCCCCCATATTTAACCCTCCGATGCACACCTTTGGCTTTTTAACCTTGGGTACATGAAGTGCCTGAGTGAGTTTTTGAAAGCTTTTTATGGTGGGTGTCGAATTGCAAACCGGTGTGGTTGTTACTGAACGCAAGAGAGAGAGAGAGCAGTTAAGGTGAAACCAGGAGGCTGTGAGTTCTAGTCTTGCCCTAAAGCGCCTGAGTGAGTTTGGGCCAGGCACTCTCTCCCAATTTGCCTCACATAATTGTTGCTGTGGGGAAATTAAGAGGAGTATTTGCCACTTTGAGATACTTATAAAGTAATACAGGCAAGGTTTTTTAAAAAAACAAACCCAAATAAATAAATAATAAAATATATAGGAATGTTGGGCCTCTGAACTATTTATTCTCATTTGTTTACCTCACACCCAGTCCTGTGTTTAAAGGCAGTTAGTTATAGGGATATTTACAAGAAGGGAAGAAGTCAAAAAGTCAAGATGTTAGTCACAACCTAGTCCCTTTTTAAATCTAGGCCTACACAGATAGCTCTTTGCTATCCCGAGAACATTTTATGGAATTGTTCTATATTTACTGAATTAGAAAGAACAGTTCAAATTAATCTGTTTCGTCTCCCTCTGATGAGCTCAAATTGAGGTATAAAAGCATTTAATTTATTCTATTGATAACATGTTACTGAATAGCCATTAGGCCAGCTGAGAATGCAAAACATAAAATATGCAACAGTACTAAGATCATATGTTTAAAAAATAAAAGACAAACAAAAATGCAAATCATATTTCTGGGTCACCCCTACAGTGTACCTCAATCAGATACACAGAGGACGTTCTCAAACTGTATTTGCTCAAATAAAGGACCATATTAGATGTAATTTTTGCATTGTATCTAATGAACCTAATCCAAAATCATGTGGATTCTCACTGCACATGAAATGCATTGTTTTAAAATAAGCATCCCAATAGGCCATTTGTCTCATATGCAGTCCAAGATAATGATCTTATTCTTTTTAAAATTGTTTTTTACTATACATTTTCATTTACTATACATCACGTTTCCATTTCTGCACTGCCTGTATACTGTTGTATCAAATCTCATTTAAGTGTATAGTTTTATACACTGATTGTAACCATTTTTCTCATAATTATACAAAGTAATTTCTTTTGAATATATATATAATTTTACATCATAATTATAACCATTTTTCTCATAGTTATATCATATAGTCTTCTCCTCTGGTCACTCTATAGACTATAATGTGTAGTCAAGTATAATCCATTAGTAATATTACTTGTAGCACACACACACACACACACACACACACACGTATGTATGTACTTCTATTTTGTTATTATTTTTCCATCCTAAAGTTACTAATCTCTGCATCTGTTTTCTAACCATTTGTACAGTAGCTCCCATGTTTAATACTTTGTTTCCTCTTTATCCTTAATTTCCATCATTAACCTGTCCATTTCAGCATATTCTAATATTTTTTTAAATACCTGTTCATATATAGGTATACTTTCGTTGTCAGGATTCCAGCAGTTACCCCCATTTAAATCATGAGTCTTGAGCAAAACTTTCCAAAACTTAAAAAGGATTTATTGGGAGTTAAAATGTCCAGCACTGCCTGGGTGTAGCCAACTCTGAGGCACATCATTCATTGTCACCCTTGACCCTGATCTTCCTCCCACCCCTTGAGTATATCGTAATTCATATTCACCAATTGGACACATCCATAGCCAAGAGTCATCAATCATGTTCTCCAGTTTGAATTTTGCGCAGCAGAAACTTCAATCATCTAGTTACTATCTTTGAAAACATTTGTGGAATGCAGTTTCAGTTTTGCCAGCTGCTGCATTGCTCCCCCTCCCTTTCTTTTGGCAACTCTAAAAAGACTGGAGAAATATTTTATGAGTTGACATTCATTTTTCCAGTTTTGTGCATTTTTTATTCCAGTTGCTGTTATTACATGTAACATTAAGGATGTAATTCCTTTATTGTATATTTCCAGTAGTATGCCTAATAAGAATAGTTATGGTTTTAGATCTATTTGTTGTGCTATTATTTCTTCTAATCACCTTTTTATCTTTAGCCAATATTTTTGTCTTAAGCCACTGATATTCAAATAATGTATGTATTATGTTCTGTATCTCAGGGATTCTGCAAATACAAACAGTTTGATCATGGGAAATTTGGTTAAACCTTCCATATTTAACCATTGTGTCCAGTTATTCAAATCTTACTCGAGTAAATATCCTTAAAACATTTAGGCATTTCTGTGTTTAAATACTTGGCAATTTGTAAGGTGCATTTACAATAGCTCATCAGTGGTTCAGTTAAACATAATGAGACCACTTATTCTGTGATATAAATTCCTTAGTTTTAAATTTTACTATTCTACAGATTTTCTTACACAAAGAAAATGTATTTATTTTGAAGGATTGCAAGGCTTAGTCGCATCCACAGTATTTAAAACTTTTATTATCTTATTTTTATGCATGTACACTGGTAGATCAGAAATTTATTCACATGAATTGCAGAATGGTCATTAGGTTAGCTTATTAGAGACAAACACACAAAAATAGTATTAGGTATATTTCCCACATTGAGTTACTTATAAATACAAACTCTAGTAAATTTGAAAATATATAGGAATGCTGGGCTTCTGAACTATTTATTCTCATTTGTCTGCAAGAAGGGAAGAAGTCAAAAAGTCAAGTCACAACCCCTACCGTTTTTTAAATCTAGGCCTACGTGGACAGCTCTTTGCATTTTATGGGATTGTTCTATATTTACTGAATTAGGAAGAACAGTTCAAATTAATCTGTTTTGTTTCCCTCTGATGAGCTCAAATTGAGGGAAACCTACTGTAGGGTATAAAAGCATTTAATTTATTCTAGTAACAACATGTTACTGAGTAGCCATTAGGCCATCTCAGAATACAAAACATAAAATACATGTTAACAATTAGAAGGTATACTGTAAAATCAGGTTTCATGGATCTGATACATTTAAAGTGCTGTTGGTGAAAGAATTGCTTAAAATAATTTGCAAAAATATAGGCAGGCTTGCAATACAGTTATGTCTGGTGGAATCTGTTAACTTTTCACTATTTTGTTTTTGGCAGGACAAGATGATGCCTCTGGTTTCCTATTTTCTGGCAGTTTCTTTTCTTTTAATTGTCTTACAAGACAGTGTCATAATGGAAGAATGCACCTTTAGAAAACTGGACAGGGAAGACAAAACATTTTGTAGGTAAGCTCAGATTCCTTTATAAGTATAGGCATTTTATACCAATTTTCATTCATCATCTCCATGGCATTCATAAAGCAAATTTTTTATACAACACCAGTAACATTTTCATCAGTAAATTAACTTCCTAGGGATAGCCACAACTTTTTTGGCAATATTCTATTAAAATATTTATTCCATTTCATGGTATTAATAATGCATTTCTGACAGACAAGCATTTATCCAGTGATACTACTGGATAGAAGTAGCTGCATATAATTACTCTCTATATTAAAACTGTAGGACATACTTTTTAAATTTAGCTGATATATGCTTCTAATTTTTAAAGAATATCAGTCCTATATCTGATTAAGAAGTATATAGATGAAATAGTTTTATGAGCATTCACATTGGTATCTTTGGTTTTGATATGTACTTTTTTATCAGTATATTTCAATAAATTGGACCCTGAATCATCCAACATTTTGCCTCCTTTCTGTATATGTCAATTGTATGTAGAAAGATTTTTTGCAAAAGCAGTATTTATTACATCACAACATTTATGGCTTAGCTGATTTCTAGAAGGCACTGAGCAGGGGTATATCAAGGTCAAACAAAGAAAATGTTTAAAAAGTAGCAATTCAATTAGTATTTAAAAAGTAAATTAAAAATAAAAAGGTAACAATTCAGTTAGTGTCATTTTAAAACATCAACAATAAGCTTAAACACTCATAAAACTAAAGAAACTAAACTAAGGACCAAGCACACACTGAAATAAGATTTTATTGATTTGCTTACAAAATGCTAGCGAAGTCAGTGTACTTTTGAGTTTCTGTCTCCATCTTTCCTCATATCAGTAATAACACTGCAACTATTTAAAAAATAATAATTATAAAGTCCCTTGATGAATTGGAAGTGGGGTAGACATAGTTATAGTAGGACAGAAGATAGTTGATAGTAGTAAATGGTGGGCTATCTAGAAACTTTCAAATTGTTTTATTTATTTCACAGGAGGATGTTTCTGAATTCTACTTTCAAATTGATCTGAATGTTCTAAAAAGTACTCGCTCACCCCAATAAACCTGGCAACAGCTTTCAAAAATGTGTTACCGTATATACTCGAGTATAAGTCGACCCGAATATAAGCCGAGGCACCTAATTTTACACAAAAAAACCGGGAAAACTTATTGACTCGAGTATAAGCCGAGGGTGGGAAATGCAGCAGCTACTGGTAAATTTCAAAAATAAAAATAATTAATTTGGGAAACGATCTCACTATCATGAAAGGTTTAATTGATTCACTAACCCAAAAGAAGAAGATGATGATGACAGCGGGAGGCAGGAGTCACTCTCTTCCCCTCCCTCGGAGGCCCCCTGAGTCAGGAGTCACTACCGCCGGCGCGGCCCCAGTCCCGCCGCCTCGGGAAGGGAAAAGCAAAGCGCTTTTTGCCTTTCCCTTCCTGGCTGGGGCTGTTGGGAGTCGCTGCCGCCGGAGGCCGCGACTCCACACCATTTTTTTTTTCAGAGGGGAATCTGACTCGAGTATAAGCTGAGGGGGATTTTTTCAGCACAAAAAATGGGCTGAAAAACTAGGCTTATACTCGAGTATATACAGTATATTTCCCATTTATTTTATTCCTCCTCATCCTGCACTTCTTGAATAACTACTGTAGCTTTTCATTCTACTCCACTGTAGTAGTCCAAATGGAAGGCAAGTAAGGCAACCCTGTGATTAGATTTAGAAAATAGTCTTAGGTTGTTTCCATCATCCCAACACCAGCTTCAGGGGTATGACTGCATCTGATCTTGGTTGTACATCAGCCAATATGTAATATCCACTCAGAAATATTCCTTATATAAAGCATGTCGTTAATCCAAAGAAGCCAGTTATTCAAAAGGGCCTTGAAATCTACTTCTATACCAATGATTATTATTTACTGTAACTCATTGAGTCTTTCAAAAGTCTTTTGTAATGACTGCTGCAATCAAAAGAGGTTTTCAACAGTTTACAATAATCCATTAAAATAGCAATAAAACATCCATAAAAAGCACTAAAATATCCATGGTATAACTTGCAAAATAAAAATCAACCAATCCCAATGATACTAATTGGTAATAGATGGCATCAATTCATGCTCCAAATACTTGTCTGAAATAACTTACATTTTAATAATTGTATTATGTAATAATTATTTAAGTAATTTAATAATTATGGAAAGCCTATACTGTTTAAACAAAGATAAAGATAATTATATAATTATAAACACATTCATTGTTTTCTATTCCTCATAAAAATACACCTTCCTGATCTCCCATTCTACCCCCAAGAACGTTATTTTTATTATGTTCTTGCGTGTAGAGGATGGGTATTTTTGTTTTTAGACATAAATACAGAACTCATCTGAGCGATATTTGCACAGATTTGCATTTAGGTGTCTGAAGTACTGAATTATATCAAATAGTTTATTACGAAATATGGACTTTTCAAATATATGTTTGTGTTAAATGAACTTGGTTTATATAGCTAAACCGAAAGCAAACTACATTATGATTTAACTCCTAATAAATCCAATAAGTATGATATAAATGCTTCTCCTTATATACATTATTTTATATAAGTACTTTAAAAATTATTCCCGAGTTCCCAGCTCACCTTCTTCTGTCTGTCTATCTGCTGTGATTTCGAATGGTATCTTCAAAATATCAAGAGATAATATGACAGAATTACAAATGAACAGTCCCAGTAAATTTGAATTGCTTTTACAGTTGATGAGTTGCCACATTACACTAACATCAAGGAGAAATTCATTTTGCACCTAGAAAGGGATACATCCATTACAGAACAGTAATTACAAATTGTAATTTTATTGTCTAATGAAAATTAATTTGAGGAAACTAGAATTGCCAGATTTGTGGTTGTTCAAAAGAGAACATTTGCTGAATTTACTCCTACAAATTGTAAAATAATATTAATGATAAGCATGAAGAAGCATCTGCTTCCTGGCTCACCCATTATTTAAGCTACTTCAGACAACACCTGGAAGGCCCATAGTCTTCTTATTCCTTGCTTCTATTTTGTGCATATGTGTGCGCCTTTTGACTCCTGATAAGACATTGACAAATCCTGACAAATCTCTGCAATTTTCAGAATTGCTTTGCCGCTGCTTCCTTCTTATGGCTGAGAGAGAATGATAGTCAGCGAGCTGGTTTTATGCCAAAGGCAGGCTAAGAGCTCATGGTTTTCCAGTTTCTAGCATGGTGCCTACAACAGTGTACCAAACTGGCCCTCTGCTTCTATTACCCAATGTTTTCTGGACATTTTCCTCTTTTGTAAGAAAAAAAATCAGTTTAATTTAATTATTAATCAAATGTATAGAGTTGCCCATCTCACTGAAGGCAAATCTGGGCAGTGCATACAACAATAAATAAAACAGAAAATATAAAAACAGCAATTGCAAATATAAAAACCAGAATAATAAATATCTTTTAAAAAAAGGCTAAGGTGCTAACTATTATAATATTTTTGCTGTAAGACATGAACATGGTCCTACAAATTGACTTTTATGGTTGGTTTCTGACAGAGGGGGTCTAGAAATTTTCTACCCAGAACTGGGAGATGTTGGCTGTACATATATTCCAAGGTGCAATGCCTATCGTAAACGGATCAGCAAGGAATGGATCAACCCCGAAGTTAAATATCAGCAGGCAGATACGGTAAGAACTTAACTACTTGTACATCATTTTATGAAGACATTTTTGGGGGCAATTAGATATTTTGATTCATTTTCTTACATTGCTCTTCTTTTTTTTCTTAACAGTGCCTAAAATCATATCTGTAAAAAATGTATGCTTTGGGATGTTTCCTCTGTAACATATATCTGTGTTTGAATGTATATGCACACACACACACACACAAATGAACCCCTACATTGCGTGGTGGTTAGTGGGATCTAGTGGGGAAGAAATCAGAATAGGCCTGTGGAGGTGGAAGTTAGTTTAGCCATGAAGTCAGTGTGTCAACAGCCAATATGTCTTCCCTACTGCCTTAGTCTCTGATGGGGTAGCCAGCAAATAATTTTCCTATCTACTACATTGTTAAAACATCAAAGAGCTTGTTTGAATTTTATGCCCAAGCAGAAATTTTATATGTGTTACATATGGGGTATAAAAGGATAAATAGAATAATAATGAAGACTAATGACTATAAAGGACTGTTCTTTGCTATGAATTTGATTTGTAGAAAGTGCTTTAAAGCTTTTATATAAGCAGTTATGTACTATAGAAGCTGTATAGTAATCAACGTCTGTTCATTTATTTACGGCATTGCATTATAAAAAGCATTATATAACATAAGTGCATTGTATGCAATTGAGCAAGCAAAGAAGTAATGAAATACTAGACCAGGGGTTCCCAACCTGGGGTGCTCACACCCCCTGGGGGTGCGAGACGATATTCCAGGGAGTGCGAGAAAAGTCCAGGTAAATAATAGGATATTGGCTATATGTTGGCATTTTTATTTTCTTTTGCAATGGATTAACTTTGTTTTCATTTTAGAGTTAAGTATCGTTATTTAGTGGCCGTCACATGCATAGCTGAAAAGATTCAATCCTACCATATATTTAACGCGTTCAGTAGTTCCTAAAGTCTAAATTTCAGGGGGTGCAAGGTTCGAGTGAAATTTCTTTAGGGGCGCGGGGTGAAAAAAAAGGTTGGGAACCACTGTACTAGACAAATACCTAAATGTACTAACATCCTCCCCATTAAACAAGGCCACGTATAAACTTTATTTTTTTAAAATAACACAAAACAAAGAAAAATATTTTAAAAAACCAAACAGACCAAAGAAGAAAATCAAATTACTTTGTATATTAAATGTACCAATAGTCATTGGTTTATTAATAAATGCCGTACACTAATATGTAGAGTAGTAAATTCAGCAAGCTCTGAGGACATAAATGCAAAGACAGTTGTACCAACTATATTATCATTTCCTTGTGTAGAATTACTGGCATGTGACTTGCCCCTGAAGCGTGATGATAATGTTACCCATTCAGTCGTGTCTGACTCTTGGCGATTCTATGGGCCAGGTCCCTCCACATCTCCAGATCATGCACTGCTTGTTTGATTTTATCTATGCTCTGACTGGTGTCAGCTTCGATGGCAGCCAGGCCAGCCACCATAGTCTTTGGAGACCTAGTTTCGTTTTCCCATGAATTATTCCAACATGATTGCTTTCTCCCTCGCGTGACATGGCCAAAATAAATGGGACAACTCTGTATTTTATTTATTTATTTTTTATTTATTTGATTTGTCAATCACTTACAAGATAATAGATATAAGAGTAAACATGAGTGTGAATACGGGAAATAGGTACAAATAAATGGGGAGAAGAGGACACACACATTAGGCACGATTGTGCACTTATGCACATCCCTTACAGACCTCTTAGGAATGGGGTGAGGTCAATAGTGCATAGTTTGAGGTTAAAGGAGTGGGGAGTTTGAGGATGTAACAACTGAGTCTGGTAGGGCATTCCAGGCATTGACCACTCTGTTGCTGAAGTCGTACTTTCTGCAATCAAGTTTGGAGTGGTTTACATTGAGTTTGTATCTGTTGTGTGCTCTTGTATTGTTGCAGTTGAAACTGAAGTAGTCATTGACTGGTAGGACATTGTAGCCGATAATTTTGTGTACTACAGTTATGTCCAACCATAGGCGGCGTAGTTCTAGGTTGTCCAAGCCCAAAATCTCAAGCCTGGTGTTGTAGGGTATTCCGTTGCAAGCAGAGGAGTCTTGTACTCTTCTCGTGAAATACTTCTGGACTCGCTCAATTGTATTAATATCCGATGTACAGTGCGGATTCCAGACAGATGGTATTAGAGTATTGGTCTAGGAAAGGTTTTGTATGCCCTAGTTAGCAATCCAGTATTACTGGAGGAGAAGCTTTGTAAGATTAGATTTACAACTCTTAATGCCTTTTGGGGAATGCTGTTGCTGTGAGCTCTGGCGCTTAGGTCATTTGATATGAGTGCTCCACGGTCCTTGACAGAGTGAGGGTCGTGAATGAGGTCATATCCACCTAGCTTGTATTTGGTGTACTGATATTTGTTTTTACCAATGTGTAGGACAGAGCATTTGTGGGTCGAGATTTGGAGGAGTGGAATTAGCTGTTTGTATCTAGCAACAGCACTTAGACTTATATATTGCTTCATAGTGCTTTACAGCTCTCTCTAAGCGGTTAACAGAGTCAGTCTATTGGGCAGAAAGGGTATTGATGGGGACAGGCTATTCACTAATCTTGGTATAGGATAACAAAATGCTATCCCATTGATGTGACTGTAGACTGAAAAGATATACTGTAGCGTGCTACATAGGTTCTCTCCAAAACGACCAAATCTATATCACAGACTGCTTTGTTTCAACCATTCCAGTAGAATATCCTCTGTCAGGACAGTTGTAATGGAGGAAGAATTCCAGCAGGATATTCGGATTGTTCTATTGCTGTATTGGTTGTGGGTTTATATTCCCACATCAAGCCCTTAATTGCCTGGAAATATTCTGGAGATGAATGAGCAGCAATGGTGTATTGTAAAATGTTTACAGTATTACAGTGGGGGGGAAAAAAGCCAGTAGATGGCACTATTATCCTTGTTATTACATTGCATAACAGATGAAATTTTCCCAGGGATGATAAAAGTTAACTTTGTTGTGGGATGTTTTCCACTTATGAGCACAAGGCATATCTAGGAACTTCTGCGACTTTTAGCTCTTAGTTGAAGAGCCAGTGAAATCGGAAGGCAAGTGTGTCAAGATTGGTGTTCTCATTAATCACTCCTGCCTTAGTTACCTCACATGTGGACTAGTGAAATTCCCTCTACATGGGTCTGCCTTGAAAAACAGTTGGAAGTTTCAGCTGTTCCAGAATGCTGCTGCTGCTGCTATTTTATCCTTCTTTTTTTATATATATAACTCAAGGCAGTGAGCATACATAATACTCCTTCCTCCTATTTTCCCCACAAAAAAACAAAACAAAACATGTGAGGTGGTTGGGCTGAGAGAAACAGTGAATAATCTAAAATTCCCCAACTGGCTTTCATGCTTAAAGTAGGACTAGAAGTCTCCTGGTGATTGGCCCCTGATCATCTGGCCGGCTTTCATGCCTAAGGCACAGAGGTGGGATTCAGCGGGTTCTGGCCAGTTCTGGAGAACCGGTAGCGGAAATTGTGAGTAGTTTGGAGAATCGGCCAATACCACCTCTGACTGGCCCCGCCCCCATCTCTTCTCTGCCTCCCATTGAGTCCCAGCTGATCGGCTGGGTCTCCTTTGGTTGCCCTGCACAGGAGAACGGAGCTGAAAAGCAGGTTAGTGGGGTGGGGAGGGAAGGGGGATTTTGCAGTATATCCTTCCCTTGCCACACCCACCAAGCCATGCCCACCAAGCCACAACATGCCCACCAAGCCATGCCCACAGACCCGGTAGTAAAAAAAATTGAATCCCACCACTGCTAAGGCAGGACTAGAGCTTTCTCTCTCTCTCCTGGCCCACAGTCACCAAGTCAGTTTTTCTTGCCAAAGGCAAGACTAGAACTGAGAGCCTTCAGGTGATTTAGCCCAAAGTCAGCCAGTTAGCTTTCCCGCCTAAGGAGGATTCTGTGGCTTCTGGTTTCTAGACCAGCACTGTGATACACTGACTCTTTATAAGGGAATGTGCAGATGATTTTGGGAAGCGAGAGAAAGAGATGCTGCCTAGGAAACAATCACACAAGAGAAGCAGGAGCCCCGGGTGGCTTAACAGTCCCAATTTCCTCAGGGACAGTTCCTGAACAGAGTGGCAAAAAGCCAGATTACTTTATTTGTTATGATTATTTTATAATAACTAAATACTAAGGTTTGAAAAGAATCATATGCAATTTGGGACTTCCGGTTTGAGCTTCTTCAGCGACAGACCGAAACCTCGTCTCTGCAAGGCTTCGATCCGTGCTCGCCTCTGGAGTGCCCCGAGCCGGCTAGTTTCGGGGCTAAGCCACCCCGTAGAGGTGGTGAAGAGGGGGGAAACTGCCAGCAGGGTTGAGGAGAGCCTCATCTCTCCTCCCCAGCTGGCCATTACTCCCCTTCCCGAAGGCGGTTGTAGCGGTGGTCAGAAATGGCCACCACAAAGAAGAACTTGACCGGAAAAGAATGTGCAGGAGGAAGATAAGAGGAGAAAGTTTTGGTTGACCGGGTCAAACAGCAAAAGCAACAAATAAGGTATCCTGGAATTGAAACTGTTAAAAAACAATAACATTGTTCCCTAAGAAGATTTTTAAGCTGCGAAGGAGAGAGAAAAGGGAAAAGATTTGGTTTTCTCCTTTTCCTATACTGACAGCTAAGAGACTTATGCAAGAAATTGGAAAAAAATCCACTTTGACATCAATAGGCATTTAATGTTGAAAATAAAAAGTCAAAGGGATAATAAAGATTTCTGGATAATTAAAAGCTTTTGAAAACAGGAAAGGAGAGAAAAAGAATAAAAGGGTAGGATCTGGAAGGGAGGAGACTGCCTGGAATTAAAAAAGAACTTACAGCAAAATCTCAACAAGACTTCCAAAAGATACATTCTAACTGAAATATCGGAACAAAAACCCCAGGAAGAGAAAGTCGAAAAAGAAATAAGAAGATATAACTCGGGACTATCTGGATTACTTGATGATTTCTGGATTCTTGGCTATTGTTTTGAATGACTAAAATCAATCGGGTGGTTGTTTAAAACTGTTTAAAATGGCTCCACTTTTAGAAGAACTGAAAATGGAACTTAAAAAGTACAAAGAAGATGCACAAGAAGGGAGAGGTTCTTTTGGCTTCGTATTTCAGTTTTTAGAAATGGAGATTTGGAATTATGAGAAACAACAAGAAATGCCTGCAGAACAAGAAGATTGCGACAGAGAAGAAGCCATCTTTAATGAACAAGTAATCTTAGATGGGGGAAAAAAGGAAAGGGGGGAAAGAGAATGGAAAGTTTAAGATTGGGAAAAACAACTCCAAAAAAAAAAATAGAGTGAAAATAAGTATAAAATCATAAAGCAACAGAAGAGGGAAATGCAGAAGAGAGAATTAGAACTAGAGACACAAGGGGGTAAAAAGGGGAGGAAGAAGATGAGAGGGAAGAAAGAAAGGAAAAGAAGGTATAAAGGACAAAAGCAAAATATAGAGAAACAGGGCCTATTTAGAGATAATGGGTGAAAATCTAATGGAAAAGGGGATTCTGCAAAGGTACTTAAGATAGTATGGTTATATTAGAAGCAGAAATAATTTTAGAAAATATGAAACAATGTATGATTAAAATGTCTGATAAAATAGCTATCGTAATTCAGTGGAATGCTTGGCAATAAATAAATGTAACAAAAGGTATATTTAATGATTTATAAAACATATGTGAAGAGAAATAAGGAAAAATTAATTATGGAGATTATATGTGTTTTTAAGGAAGTATGATATTTAATTGAACAGAAGTGTTAAAGATGTTAAGATTTTAATGATTATTAATGATAGAACTGAACTGGAATGGAATGACGGTTTATAATTACATATATTTACAATCTTTTTTTAAAAAAAGAATATAGTGTGTATTATAAGAATGTACCAAGCAGAATTCGATTGGAAGTTATGTATTATGTATTATATTGAAGGTCATAAACTTAAGGTATATATTGAAGTTTAAATAAGAGTTGAATGGATGTAATTAAAAGATATAAAGGTGTCATACTCTAATTAGTAACTACAGGAGAAAATTTGTTTAATGAGAAAAGATAATATGAAATTGAAACAGAACAGACAAAAGTATAAATATAATGATTTGAATTGAGATGAGATAATCAAAATAAAATTGAGAAAATTAAAAGAGGGGAAAAACTATATAGAAAATGTAAAATAGTATAAGATATGGAATAGAATACAAAAAGGAGCATGAAATTGAGTTTTGTGTCTGTATAAAAAAGTTCAACCCGGGACCGTGCTATTTTCAAAAAAGATGTTTTACTTGTTTGTATGTGTGAAAACCCAAATAATACTTTATTAAAAAAAAAAAAGAATCATATGCAATTTGAATATTGATGGATGGTGGTAAGAAAACCCAATTCCTCAAATAGCATCTTTAGCATCTTCTAATGTGGAACTTAAACATCTACGTTGGGTTATCTGGTCATTAAAATGTTAAACCAAAGTAGGTTCTAAATCTTTCTGTAAGGTGGAGGTTAACGAGATGTGAAAGATCTTTCTGCTTTGCTATGTACTATGTAATTGTTCAAGTGTCCCCAAGTGACTCTACATATTAAATACTTCTAGGTTTTTCATTGCCTGTTACATTCAGACAGGCAGCAGAAAGCATAGCGTGGATAATATATCTATAAACCTCTTGTCTACATGCTATATGAGGCTCACTTTTAAATTTCTCCCAAATAACTTGGTAGATTTCCAGACAAGCGTCTCTTGAATTACAATGAAAAACACATAAAGTGCTACGGTTTGGAGAATGTGATAATACTGTATATTTTAAAACATATATCGGGCAAAGGAAGAAGTATAATAAAATAAAACATGAACGGTATGGCTTTCAAGTCAATGGCGATTTTAAGTAACTGATTTTTATCCAACCCACTTTATATCAAGAGGCAATTGATTTAGAAAAGTCTACAACTATGACCACAGGGCATTTGGCAAACAGTTTATCAAGTGGTCATGTGAACAGGGCAGAGGTGGTATTCAGCAGGTTCTGACCAGTTCTGGAGAACCGGTAGCGGAAACTTTGAGTAGTTTAGAGAACCAGTAAATATCATCTTTGACTGGCCCTGCCCCCATCTATTCTCTAAATCCCAGATGATCGGCTGGGTCTTCTTTGGTTGCCCTACACAGGAGAACGGAGTTGGAAAGCAGGTTAGTGGGATGGGGAGGGAATGGGGATTTTGCAGTATCCTTCCCCTACCACGCCCATCAAGCCATGCCATGCCCACCAAGCCACACCCACTGAACCAGTAGTAAAAAAAATTTGAATCCTACCCCTGAAATGGGTGGGTCGGCTGGCATGAAATGTTATGATGAATGGAAGCAGTTTACGAGTTATGAAGCATCCAAAGTCATTGTGACTGTGAACAGCCATTAAATGAACAGTTATAAGTCAAGTTATCTGTAATCTAAAAGAAGGGATAGGAACGTTAAATGGATGTAGGGGAACATAAATGGTTAGTATGTGGAAGACTATATCAAATTACAGAGCACTCTGATATGGTAAGCTAGCTGCTCATTAAGCCTAATTTATGGCAGAAATCATCATCCAATGAATTTTGATTCCTGCTGTAGGACTCGGCAATCCAACCTCAGATATAAATTCCATCCTGCTTCAGCGGGAATATCTAGCTCACTCTGGCAACACTTCTTTTTTCCGTCACCTCTCGTTTTAAGGCATTTGAGGGTGGCAGTTGAGCTCTTTTGTGTATTTTCAGCAGCATAGTCCCCGTGAGATTTCCTGTTGCTGTCAGAATGTAGCACTATCCCCTGGTACCCATCTTGTGGTTTTCAATGTTCCAGAAATGGCTCTTGGAACCTTTGAGCGAATGCCATAGATTGGAAATACCCTTTGAAACACCCTGAGATCCAGCAGTCTTTTGCCCTTATAACCTTCAAAAAAGCTATAAAGACCTGACCTTTGGGGAACTATGAGGCTAGAGACCAGGGAAGCTCTACATTTTGTTTGCATACATGGGTATGCTATGTACCATGTTTGGGGTGCTGGGAAGGCTGTGATTGGGGATTTTTTTTGGGGGGGGTGGAAATCTGTTATTATTATTATTGTTGTTGTTGTTGTTGACTATGAGCTGTTCAGTGTTATGATACATAAGATTACATGAGGTAGGTGACTGTAGAAATCTTTTAAATAAATAAGCAGAAATAAGCAGACAGCAAGCTGTCTTGGGAGATTGTTCAATATAAACCCAATAGTCCCTAGTGGAATTCTTCATACAGTCTTACTCTTGGTCATGTTTTGGTAAATCGTCAGCCGTGTAGGAGGAGCCATGTAGGTGCCCTGAACCTTCCCAGTTGCAACACTTATTTGCAAGGTGGCTCCTGGTGGAGGGAGGGGGCTTTGGATGAGGCTGCAGGAAGAGCCCTTATCTATCTTTCTGGTGCGAAACTAACTCGCCCTTATGTGGTATATTTTGGGAAACACATGAGTATGTACCACAACAGAGCTAGTACCTTAGCAGCCAAACTATTACTCTGCAATAGCATTGTATCTCCTGGCTAATGTAACAACACCATACATTAATAATTGTGATTTGCAAATTGAAGTTGAGCAATTATGGAGAAAGAAATCAAATGGTTGCACCAGTAGTAATAGGAGCCCTTGGAACAAGACCCAAAGGGCTGCCTAGGTATATGGAAATTTTGAGCTTATTAGATCTAATTATTCTGACTTTGAAAAAAAAAACCCATCTTACTGGGAACTGTCTATATATTCAGATGTTACCTTAACAGCTCTTAGGTCCTCAGTTAGGACTTGAACCGTTACATTTTTATCAGTCCCAGTGTGCAAATTGAATGGAAGATTAACTCTTAAATAACAAAAACCATATTCTATAATTCAAAATAACGAATAACTTTGAATTATCCAAAGATGTGGGTACATCTTATTCAGAAGTGGTATTCAGCAGGTTCTGACCAGTTCTGGAGAACTGGTAGTGGAAATTTTGAGTAGTTTGCAGAACTGGCAAATACCACCTCTGACTGGAGATTCTACGGTATCCTTCCCCTGCCACGCCCACCAAGCCACACCCAAGACCGGTAGTAAAAAAAATTGAATCCCACCACTGATTGTGATGCAGGAAAAACTAAGATTAATATCAAGATTCAGATCTAAATTACCAATTGTTTAAGTTGTTTTTGAAGCCTTTTTAGCATAAGAATGAAGGGATACATTTCTATATAAATAAGAAATGTAGACTTACCCTGTCTCCAGTTTGGAGATGTCAGTTAGAACGGAAGTACATGTTATTTTAATTCTGTAAGAGGAATCTACTGCATGTCACATATTTTAAGGATGGGCATATTGGTTTAATTAGAATATCTTGGACAGCTGTTCCTTATTACACATTGGTGATTTTTGGAAAAGCAACATTAACAGAATTGTATTTTATTGTAAATGCAGTTATTCCAAAAGTTTCAGCTATGCTTGTTTTTTGTTTAAACCAACTTCTTCCCCAAACCCCAAAAACTTTAACCTTAGACTGTCTACTATTGACCTCACCCCTTTCCTAAGAGGTCTGTAGGGGGCGTGCATAAGCGCACCAATGTGCCTACCGTCCCTGTCCTATTGTTTCTCTTATTCTTTTATTTTTCTTATATGTACCCATTTCATGTATTCACAACTATGTATACACTTATACTTATTATCTTGTAAACAATTGGCAAATCAAATAAATAAATAAATAAATAAATAAAAATAAATAAATAAACTTGTGTACCAAATGGATTAACATTACTTACGCTCTCATGGTTTAGATAGATGCAAGATGTAATACACCCATTTTCAATCAAATGATTCAATAGCCAAAATAGCCAAGTTTTTTTTTTAAACAAATGTCTGAGATACATTGTAATTTTCATGAGCAGAGAATATTAATTTGTCAGAAAGTTCTCCTGTTGCCAACTACGATTCCTTCCATGATGGATGCACAGTTGCTCAATAAGAAGTTCGGCTTAGACTGGAAACATCTGGATAGGTTGGTAATACTCCTTGTCTTGCAAACACCTCAATATTGCTTTGCTCAACCAAAAATAAATTGGAAAAGAAAATTGAACATTGCATCAATTTGGGGCAAGTTTATAAATTCTGCAGCTAAGCAATCCCAATAGAAGATGATAGATCGCCAGAAAACATGCAGTCCCTGTGTTGATGTATAGTCGCATTAGCTGAAATGCCGTATTACATGATTCTGCTTTATTACCAGTGTTGGTGGCAGACAGAAAAACAGATTACACTTGAGATCAAATCGATAGGAACTTTATTTACTGGCCTTTTAAAAACATATTTCTGCACTTTATAAAAACATATGGTAGATGCTATTGATAGAGCTTGTCTGCTTGTTAAAAAGCAATTTACCCACAGCAATGTTTTTAAGCTGCAATGTATGGCAATAGTTTTTTACCTACTCTTCCACATTTCTCTTTTGATCATTACATTTGATGACTTCCTCAGAGGATTCTATAGGTTCTAGCCATATTCACTTAGGTTGAGACGGTCTCCTTCCTGGAATATGTTGGGTTTTATTCTTACTTCACTGATATACTTGGAAAGATGATGATATCGGGTGGGATGCTACCAGTTCAGCCCAGTTCTATAGAACCTGTAGCTGCGAAGAGCAGCTGACACCGAACCGGTTCGGTATTTGGCCTATCCACCTTCCCGGGTTCTAGGCTGTTTTTTATTCCCTGCTTTTCCCTCCTCAGCTGCTTTGCACGGCACAGCTGAGGTTGAAAAAGCAGGAAACAAGAGGATTTTCAAACGCTGCACACACGATTGTCCCCAGTTCGGAGAACCGGCAAATCGCTCCATTGGCTGGCCCCTCCCCTCCTCGCCCACTCACTCCTTACCTGGCATGTGAGCCATCCAACTTGCCTAGTTTGGTAAGTTGCTACTTTTCCTTCCCGCCCCCCCCAACCATCAGCTGTTCTGCTCTGCCAGGAGATTTAGATTAGTTAGAAAGCAGGAAATCCTTGGATTTCTTGCTTTCTGGCTAATCTAAAAGCAGAACCGAACCTTCCTTAGGACTGAAGCTTTTCAGTTCAGACTCAGGTAGCCAATTGCAGATAGATAGATCTCTAAGATAATCTGTGATTCTCTGAGCAACTCAATCTGCCTGCCTGCTTTGGGGTAAATGTTGCTCTTTTTTAATAAAAAATTCAATATTTACATACATGGTGTGTTGTAAGTTAATTTTGTGAGTTTGCTTGCAAGCAAATTTTATGTGACAGACTCAAGTAGCCAATTGCAGATAGATAGATCTCTGAATGAATCTGTGATTCTGTGAGCAACTCAATCTGCCTGCCTCCTCTGCCTGCTTTTGGGTAAAAGTTGCTTTTTTATGTAAAAAAAATATCTGTATTTACATAAATATAATATTTACATACATGCCACGCCCACCAAGTCACATGACCACAAAGCCAAACCCACAAATTAGGCCACACCCACAGAACCAGTTGTTAAGAAATTTGAATCCCACCCCTGGACAATATCCATCTCCATCCACCTTTGCTTCAAATCCTTGATTGACAAGCCACAAACACAAGGGAAGGAAAACCACATTGTACAACAGAGTGAACCAATTCAAGCAGCAAGAATAAATTTAGTCTATGCAAGCCTTTTGAGGATCCAGCAACCTGATCTTCAATGAAATAAGAAAGTATTAAATTATCCCGTAGAAGTTTGAACTGGTTTTCTTTCTCATGTTACAGTTGGTCTTGGAATCCCACTGTGGCAGGAGAGGGAACAGATGCAAAGAGAGGAAAGGCTCTGTGTTCTTCTCCACCAATCCACAAATGTTTTAAAGCCTCCCCATTTATAGAAAATGGTCTTCATGTGATTCTGACTTACATGCATGTGCATCTACAGAGAGAAAAATAGCATTATATAAATATATAATTTGTACCATTTGCGCAATCACATCAAAACATACATGATGCCATCATGTATGCATGTATATATGTTTTGCTTCATGGTCCTTGCTCTCAGAGAGCATTCTGACCTGATTTCTTCTAGTATTGAATGACTGGTTTTCTTGCCGGCCCAAGGAATGTGAACCAATCTTCTCTAGGACCAAGGTTTAGGTGGAGAATCTATATACTTTCTGTGGCTCTTACACAGAGTCCCTCACGTCCGTACAGTACATCATTAACAAGGTATGGTAATGGATTAACCATTTAGACTTTCGTCTTGATTGAAATGTCACAGTCTTTATGGTGAATGTTTATTATTTCTATTATTTCATTTTTCTCTCTGTCTCTCTCTGCATACACACACACACACACAATTCTACTTTTCTAGCTGACATAATTATAATTTTCTAATGTTCAGAGGAAGCCCTGCTATTTCCTTTCCCTGTTTTGCTTTCAGAATGATCACTGTTGGGTCTTTTTCCAGTTCTGCCACCAAGAATTTCCTATATATCTCAGCCTATTGACATCCCTTTCATCGGCTCCAACCTTTAGTACTCCAACCCATAGGATACATTTTTTTGACTCCTTTACTGATTGTGAACCAAATTCTATTCTCACTGGGGCTTCCTGGTTATTATAGAGGTACCTCATGCTGAGTTATACCCATTGCTTTCAGAGATTTCCAAAGTTTTGAATGATCAACACTATCAAAGATTTATGGAGTAGTTCATAAAACAGAGTAGAAATTTTCTTATATTATCTTCCTCTTTCCATCAATCACATAATATTAATTAATATGGTGATGTGTTCCTCTATTCTTTCTGAAGTTTGATTTTTGAACTATAATTTTGCTTTGCTTTTGTAGTCCTTAAACTCATACTAAAACTTTTTTTGCTAAGGGGAAGGAAACTCACCCAATGGATGTAATAAAAACTTACATTCTGAAGGTTCTCAATGTTGGAGAAGCAGTAATAATATAATTCCCACGTTATTAAGAAATGAAGCTCGATAGAGTTTTGTGTCCATAAAGGCTATAGCAGTAGCACTTAGACATATACTCAGTGGTGAGATTCAAAAATTTTTTTGCTACCGGTTCTGTGGGTGTGACTTGGTGGGCATGGCAGAGGAAGGATACTGTAAAATCTCCAGTCAGAGGTAGTATTTACCGGTTCTCCAAACTACTCAAAATTTCCGCTACCGGTTCTCCAGAACTGGTCAGAACCTGCTGAATACCACCTCTGCATATACTGCTCCATTATGCTTTACAGCACTCCTGGAGCAGTTTACAATGTCAGCATTATTTACATATTGCCTCCAACAATCTGGGTTTTCATTTCACTGACCTCAGAAGGATGGAAACCTGAGTCAATCTTGAGCTGGTCAGGATCAAACTCCTGGCTGTGGTCAGAGTTAGCCTGCAATATTCCATTCTGACCACTGTGCCACCAATGTTATAAATATGGGCTTAAATGGAATCCTTTGGTTCCCAGCTGCTTGACTCATAAACTAACTGCAAAAATCTTGGTTCCTGCAATCTACTCAGAACAACTGTCCAGAGTACAGACCTCATGGTCTCTCTTTTCTTCAGAAAATTTTTACCAGTCCAGCTATAATCCAGCATCCAGGTGAACTTGAAATCATTTATGTCTGTGCTATGTAAATTTCTCAAAATATTCAATTTGCTAGCTAATAGAAACTTTTGCTATCCAATACTAAGAAATCTGGCATATAAAGAGATTTTGTTGGAGTAAGCCAAGCTGAACTGCTTATGTCTTTTTTAAGAACCTCTTTGCATGAGTAGGCATGGTAGATATGTCATTTCTTATCCGTAGTATTATTTATGCTCTGACCAGAAAGTTAACCACCCCAGACAAATATATTCCACTGCTCCAAGCAGAGGAAGGATAACTTCACTACAGCCTATTTATTCAACCTTTAAGTGTGCATTTAGGAGAGATATTTGTGTATTTTAAAGCTGCAGAATGTTGATGGGTTTTACTTTGATCTCTTTAAACAGTCTATAGTAATCAACACTTAAGCCACCTTGTGTGAAATAATTGCATAACAAATGCATAAAAACAAAATGATTCAACAAATGACAATTAGAACTTGTGATATACAGAACAGATGCACTCAGTGTACCATATTATAATGTGTTAATACAAGATTGACAGCACAATAATAGAATAGAAGAACTACTCAGCCTATAATTTTAAACCAAATGTGAGGCTGTCCACAGAACTCAAATCCCAAGAGGCTATAAAATCAGAGAGAACCTGCCGCAAAAGTCAAGAAGACTCATTAACAGGTTGACTGTGAATTGGAGGAGGAGAGGAATTTCTCATGTTGGGTGCATGCAAGCTACCACTTCACAAGTTTTTGGAATCTAGAAAGAACATTTGCAATAGAGTTAAGCTGCTTATTTGTTTATTCTCATTCTCTCCCTCCCCCCCCCCCCTCACACACACATATAATGTGTGTGTGTGTGTGTGCGTGTGTGTGTGTGTATTATATATATATATATATATATATATATATATATATATATATATATATATATTTGTTTTCTTAAGTGCCCTCCACACCACAAGCCAGGCAAACACCTGGGCACAAACAGATCCCCCCTGATACCTCCAGCTCAAACACACCCCAACCAGGCACCCAGATGAAACCTAGCTTCCTAACTAATGATAGCCGTCCATTTACCCGGAGCCAAGCTGCACTAAAGGCCTCCAATAAAGTAACACAATGTTGCCAGCCAATCAAGATACAAAAAGAGCCAAAAAAAAAACAGACAGAAGATATTAGAAACACCAATCAAGCAGAACACAGCAAACTCCAAGACCAATAAACACAGACCAAGACTCCCAACCAATCAGGATGAAGAAAAAACCATTCTGGCACAGCAGTAGGCTGCCCCAAATTTAAATCTGAAACCACTGTAAAAGCCTGACTCACAGATGAACACTATACAGAAGCCTGATGATGGCAGATGAGATTCTGCCGAAACGTCGCTACAACTTTAAAAGCACAACTGCTATGACGTGGGAAAATACCCGAACAAAGCTGAATGCCATATATATATATATATACACACACACATACACACACATACACATACACGCATACATATATACTACATTCTTTTGGGTGGTCCCAATATTTTTTGAACTCCATGATCTCTATGAAGAACAACGTAGAATATATCTGAGAATATAATAATCTGCTTCATTGACATAGATTCAGAGGGTATCGTTGTCACTCATTTGATACTGATTCTTGTCAAAATATACCATTTCAATTTTAATTATTCCTGTCTTACAGCAGAGAACAATATTGGGGACATTGTGTACTACTCAAAAGATACTTCTCAAAAAATTTAGATTGCAGTTTCTACCTTGGAATACTGGTGATAAGGGCTAAAGATGGGTGTCACATGGAACTTGAGAACACGCTTTAAAACAATAATTAGTTTTAAAGCTGTGGAATTAATTAGAGCACCCCCAGATTGGTAAAAAAAAAAAAACAGTTATAGAAGGTGATTTTTGAGCTGCATAGTTTGTATGTCTTCCATATGAAACCTGGAAAATGATTTTGAATTATTTGACTATCTTGACTTGCTTGATTTTGTGGCCATTTAAATACTATATATGAGATCTAATGCATTTAACAAAGACCATTATTTTTGCCTGTTCATAATTTATTACTCCTTACAATAGGTAGCAAGAGAACTTGAAGCATGGTTCTGAGTTAAATTGGAGTCTGGGGTTAAAAAACAACAACTACATAATCACCATTGGAATAATTGCTAAATATAATTCTAAACAATAGAAGAGGTATTTAACATTAAGCAATTATGATCAAAGATTTTGCTAGGAAAATGCAAATCTTACAGGAATAGGAGAAAGGCCGTGAGGAGCTCCATTAATGAAACAGCTGTGAGTGTGTGAATATTGTCTCTGAGATGGTGCTGAACATCATATTACAGATGTGTCCTCAATGGGAAAGTTTTGCCAAAATGCAGAAGGCAAAGGAGTTCTCTGTGCAGCTGCTCCTTCTACACGCTATCTCAGTGCTCTTCCTGAAAGCTCCTTGCTTCCCCTGTTTTCCTATTTACCTATTTAAAAGCCTTTGATACAAATGAGTAATTCTTCTAAATTAGGAGGATCCTCTTTGGTTGCCAAGCTGCCTGTGCAAGTCCTGGGGTTTTCTTGCTTTTCTCCTGATGCCACTGTGATGGATTTTCTGTTTCGCTGGAGGTGGGAATGAAGAGGAGGATTTCAATTAGACAATGCGTGGTGGGAGGTGGGGGAGAAAAGGAGATTATTTTGGAGATGTATTCCCTGCCTACAAATTGCAGTTTAGAATGTGACAAGTTACAAAACACTTGAGTCATCTTTCTTTCTTTCACCCCCACGGCTCCCCCCTCTCCCCCTCTGTGACTTTCTGCAGCCCACACAGAGGATATCTCTGAAACTCTGTTTATGTAAGCTGTTCGGATTTTGCTGAGCCACAGCCAGCTAAGGAGATGTTGTCAGTTCTGAGGAAAGCCCACGTCTGCCCACACAGGAACTCCCAGGCTGGGTTGTGTAACAAAGATGAGGAGGTGCTCAAAAATGCTTCCTCAAAAGTGCTTCCTCTGGAACAGGAAGACGTTAGCTTGGGTTAGTGCTCCTGAGTCACTTTCAATGCACATTACTTTATCTGCAAACTGTTTGTTTGAAATGGGGCAGTAGGTTCTACGCAAGAGGAAGGAAGTAGCCCATTTACATAGTTTGTATTTGGATACACGTGACATGTTACAACACGAGACTGGCTCATTCACCTTCACAATGCCCAAAAGAAGATTGGATCTTGAAGGGTTGACAAAGAATCTTAATATTTCATGAATACTGTTGCAACATTTATTGCATGTAGTATCTTGATTTGAAACACATCTGGGATCAGTGGGGAAAAAATAGGAGTGGGGTTATGCTTTACTCTGGGTACCTAAGGAATTGAACTGTTTGCCCAGAAGTATGAATGCCCTTTATGCTGGAGACTAATAGTCTATATTAAGGGCTATTTTTGTCTCCAGCATTAGCTGCAATCAAATGGCTCATGTCAGGTGTTGACAGCCATAGCACTTATATACCACTTCACAGCCCGGTCTAAGCGGTTTACAGAGTCAGCGTCTCTGTCTGGCTCCCATTTTACTGACCTTGGAAGGGGGGAAAGCTGAGTCAAGCTTGAGTCTGGTGAGATTTAAACTTCCAAATTGCAGTCAGCCAGCAGTCAGCAGAAGTAGCCTGCAGTACTGCATTCTAACCACTGCACCACCGTGGCTTGATCCTTGTCCCATGTTTATGTCTGTTAGCAGGGAACAACAACTTGCGTCTACCTCAGCAATCTGCATCTATCACTGAGTGAATGGAGCAAAAATGTACGTCACATAGAGGGGTACCCCTCCCCTTTTCTTGCTCTTTGCTGATGGACAGATTACTCCATGCAAGATCAGTGTCCCTCCATCTTTTAGATAGAAGGCACGAAACAATTCCTTTCCATGCTCCTTAATATGTTACCAACAAACAACTGGATATTGAAGAAGGATAGATAGAATGTGTATATTATATCACTCCTCTAAGCTGCAAGGGTTTTTTTTCCCCCACTTGCTGTTTCTGATGATGATTACAGTTGCTCAGGGAATGGCTTTTTCCAATTTTACAGAAGGATAGAATGCTTCCTTGCCTAAAGACACCTTAGTGAAATTATGACAGAATAAAAGCCCGAAGCAGGCTGTTTCCATGCTAATTACTCAAAATCAGTGCCACTCAACAATCAGTTTCTATGGAGATTCCAGATGATGTCGCTGCCAACCTGCTGCAGCACAGTTTTTTTTTTCCTGGATTGTCATCTTCTTCTTTTTGAAGCTAAGTTACAGTAATTTATTAATTGCAATTGCCTTTCAGCTTTCTGATGTGAACAGCATAGTGCCATTGTGATACCGCTGTAGAGGAATGATTGATGACATATCCCATCAACAGCCTTAGCTTTCCTTGCTGAAGCCCTGTTCCTCCCTGTTTAAACTACCCTCTTCATCATCTCTCAGCCTGAATTGCTCGTGGGGAGAGTAGCAAACTGATGAAACCTCCCCAGTTAGCCTCCCCTGCTGTTTTTGTGGGAAGGAGGCAGAGTGTAAAGGTGGGCAAGACTTGTAAAGAACAATGTGTAAGTGGAAAAAATAGCAATAGCCCTTAGAGCTATATACCGCTTCACAGTGCTTTACAGCCCTCTCTAAGCAGTTTACAGAGTTAGCCTCTTGCCCCCAACAACCTGGGTCCTCATTTGACCCACCTCAGAAGGATGGAAGACTGAGTCAATCAAGCTAATCAGGATTGAACTGCTGGCAGTCAGCAGAGTTAGCCTGCAATACTGCATTCAAAGAATTGAGGGAGGGAGGGAGGGAGAGAAGGAAGGAAAGAAAAGGAAGGAAGATAAATAGCAATAGCCCTTAGACTTATATACTGCTTCACAGTGCTTTACAGCCCTCTCTAAGCAGTTTACAGAGTCAAGCCTCTTGCCCGCAACAACCTGGGTCCTCATTTGACCCACCTCAGAAGGATGGAAAGCTGAGTCAACCTTGAGCCTGGTGGGATTGAAGGAGCCTGCAGTACTGCACTCTAACCACTGCGCCACCGTGGCTCATGCAAAATATATTTTGCACCAACTTTTTACCCCTTGTGTGTTTTATTTTTTACTTTTGGGGTATGTAACTGGGTACAGCATCTAATTACCTGCATTTTAGGGAATAGATACAGGTAGTGGTGCTGGTAAATCCGGGGGCAATGTTTTCCCACCTTGCTAGTGGTTTAACTATTGGTTCATTCTCTTAGAGGTACAGTTGATGAGAGAGTCTCAGAGACCACTTTTCCTGTGAACAGTATGAATCACTTCTATTTTATGATGCCTGGACTACTGTTTATTTTTTAAAAAAAATTTTTTTTTTTAATTAATTTTCTTTCTTTTTTTTACATCATAAAACATCATGGTATCAACAACGTTCTTGGCATCTATACAAGATTTTGATTTAAATATAATACATTATATTGCATTTATCTACTATTAAATAATATCTTTAGCTATAATTACTATTCTTATACTATTATACTATTCTAGACTACTTTTAAACCAGTAAGAGGAGAGAGAAGTAACGGAATTATTATTTTATTTCTCAATTCCTAAGAGCGCAGTTGCAAAATTGTAAAGAGTTTTATTTGGGTTTATTTTCACATGAATAAAGAATTAACATTCCATTATAGTAGTCCTCGACTTATAAGTATTTGTTTATTGACCATTACAGTTTACAACAGCACTAAAAAAAAGTAACATATGACAGTTTTTCACATTTATGACTATTGCAGCATCCCCCATGATGAAAATTTGGATGCTTGGTAATTGGCGTGTATTTATGACCGCTGCAGTGTCCTGGCCAACAAAGTCAATGGAGAAGCCAGATTCTCTTAAACGGTATTACTAATTTAACAGTTGCAGTGATTCACTTAACGACTCTGGCAAAAATGGTGGTAAAACGGGCAAAACTTAGTAATGGCAATTTTGGGTTCAGTTGTCATTGTAAGTTAAGGATTACTTGTATAAGGTGGTTAAACTTGTAGATTAACCCTATTGAACTAAATAGCTATTAGAGCAGAGCAAATTCTTATTTTTTTAAACATGTTTTATTAATACAATTTCCTTTTATATCACATAAAAAATTCCATATCATTCTGAACAGTTTGCTGTCTGGACATAATTAGTTTTAAGTAGAAATGCAATGTTAATCAACATAATAGTAAACAAACAATCATAATAGTAAACATAATAAACATATCAGTAATGCAGAACAGTAATACAATTAGTTTATCCATCTTACAAAATTTTCAATACAAAGGTTTCTATTACATTTTAGATCTTATTGAATTCTAATCTCTGATTCTATTAGTTAACCATTGATAAAAACAAGTCCCATGTCAAGAAATGTTCTGTTTCTTCCTTTACTTTACTTTTAAGTGGTAATCTATTCATCTCAGCACATTCTAATATTTTTATAAAATTGTCATCTGTAGGGATTTTTTGATTTTTCCATTGCTGTGTGAACACAATTCTTGCTGCCACTAGTACATGTAAAGTTAAATATGTTTTGCCTTTGTCATACTGATCTGGTAATATACCCAACAAAAATATCTCTGGTTTTAAATCTATATGTTGTTTTATCATTTTTTCTAACCAAGTATGTATTTTAGTCCAGGGGTCACCAACCTTTTGGACCTCAGGGACCACCAAACTCATAATTTTAAAACCCAGGGACCACTAACTGGTTCTGTGGGTGTGGCCTAATTTGTGGGTGTGACTTGGTGGTCATGTGACAGGCTGGGCATGGCTTGTATGTAAATATTGTTGAATTATTTATATAAAAAAGAGCAACTTTTACCCAAAATCAGGCAAAGCAGGCAGGCAGATTGAGTTGCTCACAGAATCATTCAGTGATCTATCTATCTGCCATCGGCTACCTGAGTCTGTCACATAAAATTTGCTTGCTGTGAGTCTGCATTGAATAATAGAACCTTCAGTCCTAAGGGAGATTTGGCTGTGCTTAAAAGCAGAGCCAAAGATCTAAAGACTAGCTAGAAAGCAAGAAATCCAACCATTTCCTGCTTTCTAGCTAATCTAAATCTCCCGGCACAGCAGAACAGCTGATGGTCGGAAAAAGGAAAAATAGCAATTTAGCAGGCAAGTTTTCCGGCTAAGTAGTGAGTGGGTGGGGAAGGTTCCCAGGCCATGTGGGCTGCGCAGCCTTGTGTTTCTGCCAGCCTGGATTAATTGCTTTGGGGGGGGGATGTTCTGGGGGTGAGATTTCTCTATGGACCACCAAAATTTTCTCACGGTCCACCGGCGGCCCGCGGCCCACTGGTTGGCGTCTGCTGTTTTAGTCCAATATTTATTTTGCCTTTGAGCATGTCTACTACATATGATAAAATGAACCTGGTATCTGATTACACTTCCTACATTTAGTTGATAAATTTTCATCTTTGCTAATCTTGCTGGTGGTAGATGCCACCTATAAAACATTTTATATAAGTAGAGCAGAACAAATTCTAGTAAGCAATTTATAAAAATCATCATAAAACTATTCCTTTTACATCTGGATTCAGAGAAACAGTACTTAATAACTTTGAAGGATTCTAAAATAGAAGATCCCAGAACATTAAGTCATTATACTATAGCCTCACAAATGTTTGGTTGTTGCAATTTGCTTCCGTAATATATTAACTAACATTCTGTTCCTCACTGCTTTTAAATTGTATAACAGGTCAGTGATTCCTAGCGCAAGTTGTTTATCAAAAATAATACATAGGAAATGAGCAGTACATTTAAATCCCAAGTGACTCCTAACAACGGAATTCTTAGACGCTTCCATTGCAACTACAAGAGCTAAAATTGGCCTCTTAAAGTTGGGTAATTGGAATGTATTTTGCTAAGAAACATATAGATTATAAACATGCAATCTAAACATAGCCATATAGATTGCCAGAAATGTGCTTTTGTGTGTGTGTTTATCTGTAGAGGGGGAAATTTATCAAATAATTAAAATGTAGATAACACTGTAGAATAACAATAACTTTAAACTGCTCATGAATGTCTTTATATCTTATTTTAATTTCCCTTCCTTTAAAATAGTTTAGATCAGCTAAAACATAGGGAAATAGTAGTACTAATTAAAAGCATATTCCTTCCTTTTACACAGTTTGGTTAAATAGAGTAAACCAAGATGGGAGTCCTGAATTTGAATTTATTGGGTTTCTGTCCTAACAGCTTTGTATAGTGAACAAAATTGAGAGAATCTGTTAGCATGATTGTAGGGGCGTGGTTAAGTTGTTGGGTTTGTCAATCAGAAGGCACTGTGTGACAGGGTGAGATCCCATCCCTGCCCCAGCTCCTGCTCACTTAGCAGTTTGAAAGCATGCAAATGTGAGTAGATAAACAGGTACCACTTTGGTGGGAAAGTAACAGCATTCCATGCGCCTCATTGAATAGTCACACTTTACCATGGGAGTATCTTCAGACAATGCTGGCTCCCCTGGCTAGGAAACAAAGATGAGCACTGCCTTCTAGAGTTGGACACAACTAAACAGGGGAAACCTGTGTGTGTGTGTGTGTGTGTGTGTGTGTGTGTGTGTGTGTGTGATATGAATAAATTTGCAGCTGAGTAGCATAAATAAGTCTGCATTAATTCCCAGTTGTTGTCCATATGAAGGCATAGGACAAACCTGATAGATATGACGTGTCCATGTTAAGACTCCAAAGCATTCACAACTATAAAAAAAGAAAGGCCAGGCCATCTTCCTTCTGTGTAAATTAGCATTAACTTAAGTAATTAACAGTATTATATGAGAGACAGAGAGTGCCTGGATTGCTTACTGTTAACAGGTTTGTGCAGATGGCTTTAGCATCTGAATATTTCTAAGCTACCACAAAGAAAAACAGTATTCACACAAATGGAAAAAGAAAAATTTCACATTAACATGGTTCTTTACAAAAACACAGAAGAATCAGAAAAATTAGAGGCTTGTTTTCTCATAGATCCTAAGAAATACTCTCACGGTTCTTAGATTTTAATCTTTGCAGCATCACATTATATATATAATTGTGTGTGTACATACATACAGTACATATATGTTTTACTTGTATAGAATAGAAAGGCTGTTTCTCGCCCTGTCATGGTGCACTGATGGAAACACTGTTAGATATAAGAACATACTTTTCATTTGTATTCTCAGAATTTTCAGCAATTGTATTGTATGAAATAGATTATTTGTATTCCTACTGTTTTTTAAAGGGGTGTGTGTTAAGATATTTTTGAGCGGTATGGAAAATTCCCTTTTAAAAATTACAGAGTTGGTCTTCCTCTGTTTTAAAGGGGAAATGAATTAGGTTGTAAAGTGGTTATTTCATTTTAACTGAGCCTGTTAGTTTTGCTATAAGCCAGTTTGCTCCTTCATTCTGCCACATAGAAGCCAAAGTTTTAATACCTAAGCAGTATTAACCTTTAATACCAAGGTTTTAATACTTTGCCTTGCTGGTTGGTGAACTGGTGTATCCCAGTATTCAAATAACATGGATGTTTATACTTTTATTTTTATTTATTTATTAAATTTCTATGCCATCCATCTCGCTATCCAAATGATGTCAGTTCCCATGCGTTCTTTGGATTATGTTGCAAGTTTTTAAAATTTAATATCTGATATTTTTTTTAAAGTTGATTGCTAACATATATTTTTATACTGTAAAGAGTTTCTGCCTTTCTATTTGAACACATGTCTTTGTTGTTGAGACTGTAAGCATATAGAGAGTCCTAATGTGCTTCGTTAGGGACCCAGTGGCTAAGACGCTGGGCTTGTTGATCAGAACGGTCGGCAGTTCGGCGGTTCGAATCCCTAGCACTGCTTAACGGAGTGAGCTCCCATTCCTTGTCCCAGCTTCTGCCAACCTAGCAATTCAAAAGCATGTAAAAATGTAAGTCGAAAAAATAGGGACCACTTTGGTGGGAAGGTAACAGCGCTCCATGCGCCTTCGGCCACATGACCACGGAGACGTCTTCGGACAGCACTGGCTCTTCGGCTTTGTAACGGAGATGGGCACTGCCCCCTAGAGCCAGAAACGACTAGCACGTCTATGCAAGGAGGGAAACCTTTACCTTTACCTAATGAGCTTGGTTATAGTCTCACATATATGCTGTGCTGAACATTGCCCTTAGTGAATGAACTGCGGAATTCAATCTCAAAATTTTCCTACAGGAAAGATACTAAAATAGGTACTTCTCTGGTGAGAGCAATTGGCTTTTAGGACAACCTGCCTAATTGGTAAGTGCTGTTAAGTTTTATCTGTTGAAGTCCTGAGTCACGGAGAAGTAAAAAGTACCACTTTGATTCAATTAAAGAACAGTTAAATATTGTATTCACTTTATTACATATATTTATAATAGCTAGCCCTCACACAACTATATGCTGTGTTAGTTTAGCTTTATACAGCATTTTAAAACAGAAATCCCCATATAAAGAGTTACAGTAATTTAAACAAGGGGACATATATTATACAAGTTGTTTATCTCTGGTTAAAATATCAGTTCTGAGTGGTATAAGATATCCCAAGGTATGCATTCATATTTTTTTCAAGAGAGGAATTTGAAAATTAGCAATCCTATATTAGGAATTTATCTTATAGTGGGAATACAATTCCATTATAATAGACTGGCTAAAAGGCAGATAACAGTACTTACATCTTGCTTATATTATATCATCTAGTAAATGTTATGGATAGAAGTTAATACAGCACTTGCACTTCCTCCCAAAATTCATTAAAAAAACAGAAGCAGACTTGGGCAACATCCATATTAATGATGCTACGTAGAGATTTATGAATGATCTTATTCAGGAACTCTGAAATATTATGGTAGATAATAGAACTCTGCAGTAGCTCAAGACCACTTGAGGTACTGCAGGGTTCTCCCAAGCTGATTATTTACACAATAATATTTTCAATGCTGTTCTGTCAGCAAAAGTGAATTTGCCTATTGGATTCTGTTTATAGATTTGCTCTGGAATAGGGCATACTGATAATAGAACAGAACAGAATAGAATTCTTTATTGGCCAAGTATGATTGTCTTGGTGCAAATATTCTCAGTGTACATAAAAGAAAAGATACATTCGTCAAGAGTCAAGAATCATCAGGTACAACACTTAATAATAGTCATAGGGTACAATAAGTGATCAAATCATACTAGGAAACAGTCCATATAAATCATTAGGATACAAGTGACAAAGTTACAGTCATACAGTCACAAGTGGGAGGGGATGGGTGATAAGGAGTGATGAGAAGATTAATATAGTAGTGCAGACTTTGTAAATAGTTGGATAGTGTTGAGGGAATTATTTGTTTAGCAGTGTGATGGCATTTGGGAAAAAACTGTCCTTGTGTCTAGTTGTTCTGGTGTGCAGGGCTCTATAGTGTCATTTTGAGGGTAGGAGTTGAAACAGTTTATGTCCAGGATGTGAGGGGTCTGTGAATAATAATTGGTTATGTTGGGATCATTTCTACAAGTGGATCCAAAGGTAGCAAATCAGTGTTGGGCAAGAAGATCTGATTCTCTGGGAGGCAGCTAAAGCTTTAATAATGTATTTATTCATACAATCTCTGTTGAGAAATGGGTTAAACACAGTGTTTGGTTTATTAATGCAAAATGGTTGATTAACCCATCCAGCATCTCAAAATAACATTGGATAAATAAATTGCATATCTTATAGTTAAAAATAGTACCTGCTAATGTGCATCAATACTTTTACAGTGTTATTTATTTTCTAATTTTATTTTTAAATGACTCTCATTTTCTCTCTGGCTTTCCTGATTATGACATTCCAATGCTGAGATTGATAGCTTTGTACTAAACTAAATATTATTTCCTTCCTTATGTCATGGTTAGGTCACACTGTGTTTATATTCTACTCAATTGTATGATCTTTAATGGTCACGTCTTATATTCTTCTCCTGGAGAAATAATCAGGACCTGACTTTCTTTTCTGCACAGTTCCTAGTATGTGGTCTGGCAAATCTTCACTGTGATCGTAACCATGATACTGTACTGGAAAATTGACTTTGGTACATGGTTGTGTTATTCCCTTTTCTTAAACAATCCTTAGAACATGCAAACAAAATCCATAGTTTTGAAACCAAACATTTATTAGTGTTTTAGAAACGTTGACAGATTATGATGTTAACTTTAAAATGTTTCTCATTCAGAACAATACTATAGACACCTAGTCCTTAACTTATAACCCTTTGTTTAGAGACCAAAGTTGCAATGGCACTGAAAGAAGTGACTTACTTTTTTCCTCGCACTTATGATTATTGCAGCATCTCCACTGTTACCTGATCAAAATTCAGGTGCTTGGCAAATGGCAGGTATTTATATTCATGTGATTACCATTTTCAACTTTCGTAGCCAGTTTGTGACGAGCAAAGTCAACGGGACAAGCGGAATCCACTTAACTGCATGATTCACTCTACAACTGCAGTGATTTTTTTTAACAAACATGGCAAAGGGTTGTAAATTCTGACATGACTCACTTAACAACTGCCCTGCATAGCAAAATAAATTCTGGTCCCAATTGTACTTGTAATTAATTGTGGTTGTAAATTAGGACCTGTAGTCCTACTTTTTATACTGCAATATTTCATGAAAATTCATTGGCTAACTTTGGACTTCTCCCTCCCTCCCTCCCTCCCTCCCTCCCTCTTTCTCCTTATAAACTTGCTGTTTAGAAAATGTTGCTATATATGCCACCAAGAGCTTTTGAAATTAAGACAAGATACAAATTTAACAAACATTCAGGTTTAGATTCCATAAATAAAAGTTCTGAATGAATAAATGGGAGATTTAGAATTCAGAGTGAAACTTATTCAAGGTGGGAAGTTTATTTCTAAGAAGTTCTGCTGGATGCATGCTCATAATCGCATTGATTCATTTCAACAAATTGTGAAAGCAATTGGCTGAATCGAAGTAAGAGAACGCTTTTAAGCAAATATCTAAAAATATTCTTAACAAATTTGCCCACAGGAAATCAGTGAGAATTATTTCTTTTTTTCTTTTAAAAAAGTGATGCTGTTTCAAATGTCTGTTTCACAAGTGTCTGCTTGAATTTATGTGAAGAAACTTTATTGAATAATTCTTTCTTCTTGTGAATGACCTTCTGAAACAAAAGTGCCTAAAATGTGAATAAAAATTAGATCCTTCCAATTTGTTTACAGGGAATGATAATCCTGAGTCTGGGGTTTGCAAACATGCAAGGATCTTAGCTGAGAGGAAGCCCCTGGTTGTTTAGGCATGGTTTTATAAAGAGTAGACTCAGTCTGGTACAAACAGTATGCAAGAGTAGATTTCTAACTCAAGTGGTACAATTGTGGGCAGGGATGGGATTCAAATTTTTTAACAACCAGTTCTGTGGGTGTGGCTTAGTTGGTGGGCATGGCTTGGTGGTCATGTTATTGGCTGGGCATGGCCAACTCAATATCACTCACATCGAGGCATGCATTTCCTCGTCTGGCCTCTCATGACTGTGGGGATGCTGCAACAGTCGTAAGTGTGAAAAACGGTCATAAGTCACTTTTTTCAGTGCCATTGTAACTTTGAATGGTCACTCCGCACAAGCAAAGTACCAGCAAAGGAGGGGAAAAAAACTCCAGAGACATTCTTGAGACAGGAAGTCTAGTCCCGCCAAGACTTGTAATAAGGGCTAGCGGAGACACAGTTTCTGTAAGCAACACCAGAATGTTTCCTTCCTGCCTTCCTTACAGGATTAGTCCAGTAATTTCTTCTGATAATTGGTTCTCCGAACTGCTTAGAATGTTAACAACCGGTTCTAGTGAATAGGTGCAAACTGGTAGAATCCCAACCCTGATTGTGGGGTGAAAACAAAAGAGCAGCACTAAAGGAAATACAGTTCTGTTTATTTTAGTATCATCCTCTGAATTCTACAAAATAGTGACATTGATTTAACCTGCAAGAGTTAAAGCCAGAGTTTCATGGCATTCCCTCTTTTGATACTTCAAACTGGAGTAGTTAGTCTGTTCTGATTTAGATTTCTGCAGATGAAGAGATGTTTATAAATATTTGGTAAGTAGAAGCAGAAGATCAAATAGGATAAAGCCATAAGATGTTCTGACAAGCAGAAGATCCAACCGCCTTCTCCCACTGTTTCTTATCCAGGCAAGCAGCAGCCACACAGCAGGGATTTAAAGAGGACAAGAAGAGATTTCCTTTCCTTAGGCCTAGGTATTTATTGATTAGATTTAGACCCACCATGATCAAACAGATTCTTGGCAGTTCAGGCAATAGGCATAGCCTCAGGAATAATTAAAATAACAATTTTAAACAAATAATTCAGAGCAAAAATACCATACAGTATATCGTACAGCTCGAAACAAATGGTGACAATTCAGTCTCTATAAGCTTCTGAAATCATTCTGCTTGTAATAATTGTCAGGAGGTTAACGAAGAGAGGAGCAAACTATTGTATAACGCAGAAACGTTCAAAGACAACTTCAACCTCCCTCCATCCTTACTTCACAAAAATGAGGGGCCAACAGTAGCTTCCTTGGAAAATGTCCTTGTGTTCTTTTAATGAAGGAGGCAGTTCTTAAGCTGCTTTGCATAGAAAGCCATCCTGTTCTAGGATATAGAAATCAGCATGCTTACACAGCAGCAATTTTTAGAAACTTAGTTTTTGTTGTTGGTGGTGGTTTTGTTGTTGGTGTCCTCGAGTCACTCTTGACTTCTGACGACTCCCTGGACAAAGCCCTGCAAGTTAGAATAGAATAGGATAAATGAGCTGGAAGGGACCTTGGAGGTCTTCTACTCTTGCTTCTAGCTCAAGCAGGAGAACCTATAATATTTCAGATAAGTGACTGTCTAGACTCTTCTTACTTCGTTTACTTAGCAACATTTTCAGAACTGGATTGTCCTTGATTTCTTTTTAAGCCAAGCGAGAACAACCGAACTGAAGTCACCCAGCTGGCTTCATGCTTAAGACAGGACCGGAGCTCCCAATTTCTAGCCCACTGTTTTCAACCATCATAGCGAACGGATTCTCATTCAACTATTCTGGTTCCTCAAAATGTGTAACTCAAACAGGGGCAAAATATAGCAGAAATGCCTTCTCGGCATTCAGTCCTCTGAATTAAATATCAATAATTAGTTTTTGAAAAACTGTGTATTGGAGAATCTTAGAAATTGGCTTTTCCAAAGAGGCTGGGGGAAAGAGAGAAAAGTTGGGGTATTGTTTAGAAAATACTACTCATTAAATGGTATCACCTAATGGAACCCTAGTGGGCTAGGGTAAGCAGTTAGCTAAACTTGTCTGGGTTTAGAAGCTAAGCAGGTTCAGGGCCAATTAATTATTGGAAATTGTCAGAGCATATCAGGCTGGCAGGACGGCCTTAGAATTAAAAAAGAAATAAACATAGAAGTCATAAAGCTGGTTGTAGGAAATCACTTCTGTATTTTTGCCATGAAAACTGCATGATAATGTCATCAGGAGTTGAGTTCTGTTCAGTGGAGATTTTGGTTTATTGTGAATTACCATGTCCTTTCTAGGATTCTTCTAGGGAAGTTATGACACTTTTAACAAATATATCCTTGATCTTCTAACTTTTCTATTATTGATGTTCCACAGATGTTGAAATCAATGACTTGGATAAGGATTTCCTTTTTGTTTCATTTTGTTTCATAGAAACCTACATCTAGTCTGTAAAATCTGCATTCTAATGTTGCTCAGAAATATGATTTTCATTTTGGTTCCAGATTAGAAGGTAGCTTTTTTGCGCTAAAATGAAAGTGGAATTAAATACAGATCCAACGTAATATTTCGTGTGCTTTTCTCTGTGTTTAAGGATTTTCCATAAAGCTTACTCTCAAGGAAATTGCATTTAATAGTTTTCCCCCTAATATTGTTTTGGAAAGACTTTGAACATTTAATAATGAAATATAATTAAGGCAGCAATTTAGGCATAACTTACATGAATTTATTTTAGTACCATAACTCTGATATTCAACTAGAATTGAATATCAGGTTTCTTTCAAAGAAAAGGATTTGTAATAATAACACTTGCCTATGGTTATTAACCAATACCATAGACTATCAGTGCTAATTATATTTGTTTTGAATTAAATAAGTAACATAACAATGTGGTGCTAGATGGCAATATCTAGCTAACCTCAGATGATCTTGAAAAAGCTAAAAAATTTAGAACTTAAATGGAAGATCATGAAATCTCAACCTATACGTTTGACTGACTATGTGCCGTCAACTCCTAGAGATAACACAAACAGATCTTCTCCATGATGATCCATCCCTAACTTATCATTTCAAGTTTCCTAATGGTACACTCAAACCACTGTACCTGTCCACCTTACTGCAGGTCATCACCTGTTTTTCTCACCTTCCCCCTTTTTCCAGCCTTAGAGCCTTTCCCAGAGATCTTCGCATATAGTGTTCAAAGTGTGATAACTTGAGCCTGGTCATTTGTACCTTGAGTGAGACTTCTGGGTTGATTTGTTCTATGACTGATTGATTGTTTTCTTGGCTGTCCATAGTATTCTTAGAAGTCTAAAGTAGAAAGTTGAAAAACATCTTGGGAGGAATGGAAATCACTTCTATATTGTTGCCTAGAAACTTACATCATTATGCCCATGTTAGCTACTCAATAGGAGATGAGATGAACACAGAGGTTGTATCTTTTTATTAAGTAACATCAAAATTATAAATAATTTGAAGCTGTATCTAAGAAGGCCAGAACATAACATAAAAATTAATAGCTAAAATTCTGGCAATGTAATACAGTATTGCCACAACACAGGCAAAATATGAAACCAAACTAATAATACAGTGTAAAATCTGTAAAAAAATCTGTCCTTGCCTTGTATCTTTCTGAATCAAATGAAGGCTGAGCAGCTTTGAGACTTTCTGGTTCTGGGACTTTACAATCTTTGGTGCTAGATGGGGTTGCATTGCCACAAACAGAGGTGGGAGGTTGGGGGTGGGTGTTCTTCTGGACTCATGACTTCTGCTTGAAAAGCGGCTGGTGATTGTGGCTCGGCGGGCCTTTGCACAACTTGGTACTGTGAGCCAATTGCTCCCCTTCCTAGATCAGCAGTGCTTTTGTTTAGATGGATGGGTGAAATTCACCATTTTCTAGGGATAGACTTATGTAGTTGGTATGAAAGTTGAAAAAGTGTGAGAAATATAAAACCTTGGTTCATTCCTTTTCAAATAAAAATCATCATGGAAGATGGCCCGAGGCACATCTAACTTACATTTGTGTGAATGACACAATCAAAAGCTGTAGTCTTTTTTTGATCAAAGAAAAGGCTACCAGCTTCACCCAGAGTCTATTCCTGGAGATTGAATTGATTGCCAAGTTTAAATAAATACATCTAAAATAAAATAAGAAGATGCTCAACACTAGGCAGTTTGTGGGGGCTTCCTGTCATTTCCCTCCTCTGCAGCAATTTATCCCCAAAGGGGAGGTTGAATTTCATTTTCAAAGCCTTCAGGAGCCTACTAAAATTCGGGTTTTTAAGAAGGCATTTAAGGATTGTCAGTTCAAATGTTTAGTTATTGGTGCCAGAAAGGCTGCCCCTACTATGAATATATTATTGTTGTATACCATGTAGATTTGTTTAGGTTTCAGATGTTTAATAAATCCAACAAATAAATATAAATATTACACTTTACTAAACAATACAGGAATATTCATGTATCATCATAGTACTGTATATGTGACCTAGAATGGGATTTGTGATACTAAACTATTAAATCCACTACTGTTTGCAAAAGTCTTAAAGACTTTTGTAATTTGAAAAACAGCCTTCTGAACATTTTCTCTTCCGTTACAAGTCTTTGAAGGCAGGTGTCATTCTTAGCTCTTCATTATCATGACGAGAAACCACTATGACATATGAATCTCACATTTTAAAACATGCACTCAGCAGATGTCATTTAATGAAGATTGTCTGTCCACTGTAATTACTGCATCTTGACAGACTGTAAGATAGTTGGTTTTTGCACAGTGAAGATCTTATAATTGGGAGCAGGAATTTTCAGATATATACAGTGCAAATTATTCCTGCTGGAGATCCATATTTTGTTGTTTCTTTATTTTAGATGTGGGCTGAAGCTATCTAAGAGCATCATATTCATATAAATTACTTTTCTTGAGAATGCTTCATGCTTGCATTCATGATTCAGTAAAGAGATGTTCTTTCTCTGATAGAAAGCTAATACCTTAGTTCAGTTCCCATGAAAGCAACACAAACCAATATTCTTGTGTGGTTTTGGCCATTTGTAAATCTATTTTACTATATATTTCTTTAAGTATTTTTGGTTTGGAGAATTTTGTTGTTGTAATCTTAAGATTCCACTAAGAGGAGGCTAGTCACTGCTAAGCAGTTTGCTCTGTAACACAGTTCGAAAACTTGTAATGATTTTCTCCAGCAGTATATAGCCACTACAGAGAGTGGGTATCTTCTCAATTTTCATTAAATAACTTTACTGTTTTAAATTGAAGTGTCTGTGACAGAAATTCATTGATAGTCAGGTTTTCATTCATTCCTCTATTTTCCATACTGCTGCACCCATGATCTTCATTAAATAAATAAATAAATAAATAAATAAATAAATAAATAAGTATGTATGTATGTATGTATGTATGTATGTATGTATGTATGTATAGCCTTCAGCTTTGTTCGGGTATTTTCCCACGTCATTATAGTTGTGCTTTTAAAGTTGTAGCAACGTTTCAGCAGAATGTCATCTGCCATCATCAGGCTTCTGTATTGTGTCCGTCTGTGAGTCAGACTTTTACAGTGGTTTCAGATTGAAATTTGGGGCAGCCTATTGCTGTGCCAGAATGGTTTTTTCTTCATCCTGATTGGTTGGGAGTCTTGGTCTGTGTTTATTGGTCTCGGAGTTTGCTGTGTTCTGCTTGATTGGTGTCTCTAATATCTTCTGTCTGTTTTTTTGGCTCTTTTGTATCTTGATTGGCTGGCAGCATTGTGTTACTTTATTGGAGGTCTTTAGTGCAGCTTGGCTTCGGGTAAATGGACGGCTATCATTAGTTAGGAAGCTGGGTTTCATCTGGGTGCCTGGTTGGGATGTGTTTGAGCTGGAGGTATCAGGGGGATCTGTTTGTGCCCAGGTGTTTGCCTGGCTTGTGGTGTGGAGATTTTTTTGTTTGTGAGTGCAGGCTTCCAAATGATTGACAGCCTGGTGGAATCATCTCTTCTGTTCATGCTTTCTGGTCTTTTTTCAATCTCTATGGCTTCTCTGATGATTCTGTGGCTGGAATTTTCTATAGTGGCTAGGGTTTTGGTGCCATTGAAGTTGATGCTATGACCTGTGGCTTCCATGTGTTGGACTAGTGAGGAAGTGTGTTCCAGCTTTTTGACTGCATTTTTGTGTTCATCCAGGCGGGTGCTTATTCTTCTATTGGTCTGTCCAATGTATGTGGCCGGGCATGATGCACAGGGGACTTCGTATATGCCTTGGTTTTCCAGGTCAATTTTGTCTTTGGGGTTTCTGAGGATGGCTGCTATTTTTCTGTCTGTTTTGAAGGCAGTCTTGATGTGGTGTCTGTATAGTATCTTACTAATTTTGTCTGTAGTGCCTCTTATGTAGGGCAGGACAGCTGTTCCATGGGTCTGTTCATCTTCTGGTCTCTATTATGTCTCAGTGTGTTTTTGTGGATCAAGTTGGTGATTTTGCTTTTGTGGAAGCCGTTGGCTGTCAATATTTTAGTCAGGGTGCATAGTTCAGTCTTAATGTGTGTCTTGTCTGCCAGGCGTTTGGTTCTAGTAATTAGTGTTTTAGCCACGGAGTTTATCTGTGCTGGTGGTGGTGGGATTGGGCGTTGAGGTAGCGGTTGGTGTGTGTTTTCTTCTGGTATATGGTGTGTCCTAGTGTGCCATCTGTTTTTTTGTAGATTAGTACATCTAGGAATGGTAGTTGTTTGTTTGTTTCTGTTTCCATGGTGAACTTGATTTTGGGGTGTGCGCTGTTTAGGTGTGTTAGGAAATTGTTTAGGTTTTCTTGTCCATGGGGCCAAATCACTAATGTGTCATCGATGTATCTTAACCATAGTTTGGGTTTGAGGATGGCATTGGCCAGGGCTCTGGATTCGAATTCTTCCATGAACAGGTTTGCAATGACAGGTGACAGTGGTGATCCCATGGGGGCTCCTTCTATTTGTTTGTATCTTTGTCCTTTGTATATGAAATATGTGTTGGTTAAGCAGTGTTCTGTTAGTTCCATGAGGTGTTTAGCTGGTTGGTATTTATTTTTGATGATTTCAAGGGTCTCTTTTATCGGGACTTGAGTGAATAGTGAAACCACGTCAAAACTTACAAGCAGATCTTCTTGCTCCACGTGTAGATCTTTGATCATTTCCAAGAAGTGGTATGAGTTTTGTACATGAGAAGCTGCTGTTTCAGCATGGGGCTGTAGCTCTTTTGCTAGGTGTTTAGCTAGGTTTTGTAGTGGTGCTCCTCTGGAGCTGACTATGGGTCTGAGAGGTATGCCTTCTTTGTGTATTTTTGGGAGGCCGTATAGTTTGGGGCATCTGGAAGATTTCTCTCTGGGTATGATCGTGTGTTGGATCTCTTTGCTTATGTGGCTGGTTATAATTTTCTTCTTGGTTAATTTTTCCAGATATGTGGTTGGGTCTGTGTTTATGGGTTTGTATGTGGAGTCTTGAAGTAGGTCTGTCAATTTTGTTTCATAGTCTTTTCTGTCCATTACTACAGTGGCATTCCCTTTATCTGCTGGGAGGATGATTATGCTGCTGTCTCTTTTCAGGGTTTGTAGCGCTTTAATTTCATTTTGCTGTAAGTTGCTTTTTGGTGGTTTGCTTGTGCATAGGATGTTGGTAACTTGGTGTCTTATTTTATCAGCTTCATCTGTATTTAATTTAGTTAGGCTGGATTCTACTGCACATATGATGGATTCTGTGGGGATTTTTGGGGTGCTATAGCATAGTTGAATCCTTTGGTTAGGACTTCTGTTTCTGTTTTGGTGAGTTCTCTGTTGGAAACATTGTACACTAATTGTTTCAGGTGTTGTTGTGAGTTGTTGGGGTTTTCTTGTCATGTTCTAATTTCTTTAATTTTTTCAAGAGCTTTGCCTGTTTGTAAGTGCTTGAAGATTCAGCTCTCCAAGTTGTGAGTTGTTTTATCTTGTCCCAAAGTAGAGGGTGGATTTTGCTGCTCAATTCCAGGTGTAGTGCTAGCAAATCTTTGTTTAACTGATCTAATTGGAATCTCTTACTGTGGAGCTCGTTCCTTAGTAGAGCCATTTCAGTTCTTTTCAGGATACGTTTAGTGGCTGCTGTGCTTTGATGAAATTTTAATTTGAAGCAGGTTGGTGTAGTATTGTTATCTCTGCAGCTGCGTAGGAATTAGAGGTCACATAGTATTCCTGCTCTTTTAATTTCCTAAACAATTTCCTAACACACCTAAACAGCGCACACCCCAAAATCAAGTTCACCATGGAAACAGAAACAAACAAACAACTACCATTCCTAGATGTACTAATCTACAAAAAAACAGATGGCACACTAGGACACACCATATACCAGAAGAAAACACACACCAACCGCTACCTCAACGCCCAATCCCACCACCACCCAGCACAGATAAACTCCGTGGCTAAAACACTAATTACTAGAACCAAACGCCTGGCAGACAAGACACACATTAAGACTGAACTATGCACCCTGACTAAAATATTGACAGCCAACGGCTTCCACAAAAGCAAAATCACCAACTTGATCCACAAAAACACACTGAGACATAATAGAGACCCAGAAGATGAACAGACCCATGGAACAGCTGTCCTGCCCTACATAAGAGGCACTACAGACAAAATTAGTAAGATACTATACAGACACCACATCAAGACTGCCTTCAAAACAGACAGAAAAATAGCAGCCATCCTCAGAAACCCCAAAGACAAAATTGACCTGGAAAACCAAGGCATATACGAAGTCCCCTGTGCATCATGCCCGGCCACATACATTGGACAGACCAATAGAAGAATAAGCACCCGCCTGGATGAACACAAAAATGCAGTCAAAAAGCTGGAACACACTTCCTCACTAGTCCAACACATGGAAGCCACAGGTCATAGCATCAACTTCAATGGCACCAAAACCCTAGCCACTATAGAAAATTCCAGCCACAGAATCATCAGAGAAGCCATAGAGATTGAAAAAGACCAGAAAGCATGAACAGAAGAGATGATTCCACCAGGCTGTCAATCATTTGGAAGCCTGCACTCACAAACAAAAAATCTCCACACCACAAGCCAGGCAAACACCTGGGCACAAACAGATCCCCCTGATACCTCCAGCTCAAACACATCCCAACCAGGCACCCAGATGAAACCCAGCTTCCTAACTAATGATAGCCGTCCATTTACCCGAAGCCAAGCTGCACTAAAGACCTCCAATAAAGTAACACAATGCTGCCAGCCAATCAAGATACAAAAAGAGCCAAAAACAGACAGAAGATATTAGAGACACCAATCAAGCAGAACACAGCAAACTCCGAGACCAATAAACACAGACCAAGACTCCCAACCAATCAGGATGAAGAAAAACCATTCTGGCACAGCAATAGGCTGCCCCAAATTTCAATCTGAAACCACTGTAAAAGTCTGACTCACAGACGGACACAATACAGAAGCCTGATGATGGCAGATGACATTCTGCTGAAACGTTGCTACAACTTTAAAAGCACAACTATAATGACGTGGGAAAATACCCGAACAAAGCTGAAGGCCATACATGTAAGTACCCGCGAAAACTTAAGAAAACACACACACACACACACACACACACGTATGTATGTATGTATGTATGTATGTATGGCCTTCAGCTTTGTTCGGGTATTTTCCCACGTCATTATACTTGTGCTTTTAAAGTTGTAGCAACGTTTCAGCAGAATCTCATCTGCCATCATCAGGCTTTTGTATAGTGTTCGTCTGTGAGTTAGACTTTTACAGTCCTCACTAACAATCGACCACAAACTCGAAGCCAAACAGCAAGATCACAGCTCACCAGCTCAAATCCCCCAGCAACTACTAACCTGAGCACAACCAAGCCCCCACCTGAACAGAACACACCTCCAGCCAATCAGAACATGGCCAACCCCCAACCAATCAGAACACAGCCAAGCCCCCACCCAATCAAGTCACACCCCCACTAGCAGTTAAAAGGAAGAAGCAGCTGCAAGCTCACATCACTCTGAGAAGCACAGAGCGGAAGACACAAGCCTGAAGATGATGAATGAGACTTCATCAAAACGTTGCCTAGATACTTCCAATCTTACGCGGGAGAAAACCTGAATAACCAAAGATCCACATACAAATACCCGCGAGAACCTCAGAATATATATGTGTGTGTGTGTGTGTGTGTGTGTGTGTAAAGCTGCACCTCTGGAATGAACTCAAAATGCTGTTACAAGCTGGAGTTACTATTCATTGCTATTGATCCCTGAGCTCTGTAAGCAACTCAGGGTGCTGTGGTATGTATTAAAGAGAAGGTGAATAGACGGCAACACTTCACATACGAGTGCAAGAGTGAAACTGATTAAAAATCCTTTTAACCTGAACTTTGGAACAGAACTAGAAAAAAGAGAAGCTTTTGAACTAGTAGTATCTTAAGTAGTATCTTAAGAAACAAGAATATAAGTGAAGATGCAGGATTCAGCAGATGCGACATGCAGTTGTTGTGCCATGTTTATCTTGAAAATGCCTGAGCATAACCTGACAAAGTAACATCAACTGCAAGACTCCAATAGTGCTTGATGAAAAAGTAGAAGCATTGCAACAGTGAAAAGCATGAGCGTTCCAGATGATGAGATAGAATAAAGATTTATAGGCTCAAAAAAGAAAGACTGATAATGGAAGCAGTGCTCCATAAGGCCTATAAGAAGATGAAAAGAAGAGTTCTGGTTGTGGATAAAGTAGGATCAAAACAAATTTTGGAACACTGAATGAGTTCAGTATTATGAATAATGAGGAAACCTTTAAACTGAATCCTGTGGGGGTTGAACACTCTGAAAGACTTCAGAAAAAGACTTGTACACTAGAAGAAAGTGGGAGCATTACTATGCAAGACCTTACAAATTAAATGAAAAAAAAAAAAAAACCAGAACATCCATGCCCTTCATTTTCTCAATGCTAATATTCAGTATATGAGATATTAAAAAGGGAAAGCTCTGGTTCAAAATAATTTGAGGAACAAATGAAAACATTGCTACTGTTGGTATCTATTATCGTGTATCCACTCATTGAGAAGATGTTACTGATGTTTTCTGAGAGCAATTTGTGTTTCTTTCAAAGAAGGATTATGCAATAATAATGGCAAAGCTTATGTTGATAATACTTGGATTATCAACACAAGACTATACAAGCATAGTACAAACTCCTGATTTGATTTACTGACAACTTTCTCCACAAGAAAATAGGGAAAAGTGCTAGACCATTTGCTGTACTTGACTTGATATCAATAAAAAAGAACAATAAAAATTAGTTGAGCAAGTGAAAGTACCAGGCACAATGTAGAAAAGTGACCACATAATGCTAGATTTTAAGACAAATTATCTGTGAGTGTAGTCAGGTGCACATCTTGGACTTGAAAAAGCAGATTTTAATTACATCAAAATCATGATGAGTAAGATATGGCAGAAGAAGGTAACAAGAAAAGGAGCTCAAGTCAGGGTGTGAATTCCTAAAAGAGATTTAAACAATCTCAATGAAGAGGGGGAAAAGAAGAACATTAGAAAAAGCTAATGAAGCTATACACAAAATGTTTGCAAAGGTGTTGAAATAAAAAAGGATACATGCAAGAGATGGAAAGAGGGTCATGACTTGAAGGAAGAGACATGTATAATTATCTGGAGTTGTAAAGATGATGTCAGGCAACCTATAAATTAGAATGAGCTATGGTTAAGCATCCTAAAAACAATAAAAAGGGCTTCTTTAGATATATAACAAAGAAATTGATCAGAATGCCAGCTGCTCCAAAATCCTGAATATGAAAATGCAGAGCTACTCAAGTCTCATTTTGCTGTAGTCTTTATTCTGCTTTGTTCAGACCTCACCTTGAGTTCTGTATTAATTTCAGAATTTCTTAAAGCATGATGCTTTAAAAACTATTCAAAGAAATGGAAACACAGTCAAAGAAAGGCAGTGGGAAAGAACAGGAAAGTAGAAACTGAACTCTTTGACAGAGATTAAAGTAGCTGGGAATGTTTAACTTTGAAAAGATCAGACGGGTAGGAGTATATGATACTAGCGTTTCAAGTACCTGAAAAGGATACAAGCCTCATCCTTTATTTAAGACAGGGGTCTTCAAACTTGACAGCTTTAAGCCTTGTGGACTTCAACTCCCAGAATTCCTCCTCCAATCATGTTAGCTCAGAAATTGAAGTCCACAAGTCTTAAACTTGCCAAGTTTGAAGACCCTTGATTTAAGATGACCCAGTCCATCCTGGTTAAGGAGGGGCCTGTGGAGCATCAACTGATACAATCTTGTCCAATTACAAGAGAGGAAGTTAATTTGGTTGTTCTGAGGAAGTGAACAGGCTTCTTGAGGTACAGTCATCCAAGTTTTAGATCCATGCCTTTCCTATCTGGACAAGCCTTCCAAGGAAGTGTTGTAAGTGGTAAATGCATCTTTGAGAGAGGCTGTTGTTTTGCTGAATCTTGAAGAAGGGATGACCATCCTTTCTTCAAGAAGCCATAACTGAATCCACACAAATGGACAATATTTGGCCTATCTCCAACCTTCTTTTTTAGGGAAGCCCATTGAGAAAATGGCCAGCTTGGAGCTCCTAAAGCCCCTAGCCTTTATCTGGATCCCCTTGAGTCTGAATTGTGAGAGGCCATTGGTTGCATTTGTCAATAACCTATAGAAGGTGCAGGATGGAAATTCTATAGGCCATCCATCCTGACCCTCCTTGATCTCTCAGCAGTTTTCAGTACCATTGACCAAGGTATTCTTGTGGATCTGCTCAGGGGGTTGGGAATTGGAGGCATAGTGTTGTATTGGTTCTCCTTCCACATTCGATTCCAATTGGAGAAGGAGGTAAGAAAGTTGAAAGTTTTTTATTTATTTAATAGATAAATGCATGCGGCTGCCCATCCTATACCCATGACTCTGGGTGACTGAAACAAAATAAAATTAGAATACGAATACAGCCACTAATTAAAAAAAACATATTTAACATAAAATAGCAGTCCAGAACAATCACAACATCCCACAATCAAAATAATCAGGAAACAGATTCAGCCCACACTGTTGGGTCCCCGGCTTGATGACAGATGCTAATATTTTAATGCCTTGTGAAAAATATAAACTTTTTGAGGAGTCCCAGCACTCTCTCCACTTTTGTTTAATATCTTCATGCAGCCACTGGGTGAGATCATTCACTGGGATGAAATGAAGTATCAACAATGTTTGTTTGTTTGTTTGTTTGTTTGTCAAGCATGTACAAGATAACAAATATAGGTATGAACATAAACATGAACCAAGGAAGAAAATACAGATAAATGGAGACAGTAAGAGAGGTACGCCAGGCACGCTGGTGCGCTTATGCACGCCCCTTTAAGGACCCCTTAAGAATGGGGTGAGGTCCACAGTCGACAGACTGAGGTTGAAGCTGTGAAGGGTTGAGGCTGTAACAATAGAACCGGATAGGGTGTTCCAGGCATTGACCACTCTGGCTGAAGTCATATTTTCTGCAGTTGAGTTTGGAGAGGTTTACCTTGAGTTTGTATCAGTTGTTTGCCTGTGTATTAGCCGAAGAAGTCATTGACTGGCAAGGATGTTATAGCAGACAATTTTGTGTACTATGCTTAGATTGGACTGCAGGTGGCACAATTCCAGATTGTCCAAGCTCAAAATTTCAAGCCTAGAGGCATAGGGAATGCTATTGTGAGTAGAGGAGTGGAGAACTTTTCTCAAGAAATACCTTTGAACCTGCTCAATTGGGTTAATGTCCGATATACAGTACGGGTTCCAGGCGGACGAGCTGTATTCGAGAATTGGTCTGGCAAAGGTTTTGTATGCCCTAGTTAGCAATTCAATGTTATCTGAGAAGAAGCTTTGCAAAATAAGGTTCACAGCTCTTAATGCCTTTTTGGCAATGCTGTTACAGTGAGCTGATGATATGATCAATATGCTAATGATCCTCGGATGTATATTTTTGCCCTTGGCTGTCCAGAGGATACTGTCAACTTCCTGTCCCAATTTTAGAGATTGCATACTCCTGGATAGGAAAGAAGAGAATTTGACTTGAGTCCTAGCAAGACTGGGTGACTGTAAAGTTGGGGCTCTTTGAACCTGTCACAACTCAAGCAGGTCTAGGATTCTTGCCTCAAAGCTCCTAGAGTCTCCTAAATGGTTTGTAGAGCAACATTGTTAGAGGTAAGTGCTACAACTTTCAAAACATTAAAAAAAAATGCTGAAGCTGTGATTTCTATTCTTAACCAGAACACCACAATGGCAAAAAAATAATAAATCCCTTTCTGTTTGGAACTGTCACCAAATGTCAGTCAATCCAAAGGAGACATTAACCCAAAATTTGTATAAATAAAGAAGTGCTTTATCATATATGTGTAAGTGGGAATGAGATGTATTTATTTAATATCCTAAGAATGTGTGACTTCTATTTACCTGAAAGTAGTCAGAAAATCTAGTAATTTTACTTATTCATTTGTGTCCTGTCTTTATTACTTTTACGAATAACTCAAGATTAGCAAACATATCCAATGTACCTTCCTCCTATTTTCTCCATCACAATAACCCTGAGAGGCAGGCTGGGCTCAGAGAGAGCAATTGGCTCAGAGTTACCCAGTTGGCTTTCATGCTAAGACTGGATTTGAACTCACGATCTGTTTTCTAGCCTGATATCTTAACCAGCAGTGTCTTTATTATTGTTGATTAGCCCATACGCCATATCAAAACACAGAAGGAAATAATAAAACACAAAACACGACACAATAGAGTTACAGGTAAAAGTAGAATACAAGAAACAGATTAAATGAAAAGGATAAAATAAGGAAGGTGATATCATGTTTCCGAGTCATTTATCCCACTCAATTAGCACAGGGACAAGACAGAAATGAAGCTCTGTCATAGCTTCTAGATAGAAAATGGGGATATTATGGTTCACCTCCTTTGTTATTCCAATTGTCCAAATCATTGAATATATTTATAGCGCCAGCCACATGGTGCTTAAAAAACTATGTATGAAAATAATGATGCAAGAATAAGGTGGCTCTGGGAGAATTGTAGGAAATTATTACATTCCTGCTCCAGTCTTAAGATTTCGAATGACATAATCTGGCCATTTCATTTCAATTGTCAGTTCATGTCCCATAGATTTCTTTTATAGTCATTATTTTTCTTGGCATTGCCCAGAAGCTCAGTTGTAACTTAGCCAGACATCATCGTAGAGTGATTAAATCATTTTAAGAGATTATCTTTTGCTTCCTATTCAAAAAAAAAAAAAGCAAAAGAAAAACTTTTTTTCACTATATTTAAATGCTGATATGCACTAACTTATGCTTACGTGTTTTTCTGAGCTGCAAATAAACAATTTAGTAACTTATATTTTCATTGCCCTATAGAGTGGCAAGTATTTTGTTTTCATCTCTCTTCCACAATTCTAGATAAACACAATCCTCTATTTTACCCAATAACACCTAAAATGATTTCAGCTCCCACTTAAATGTTATAAAAAGAGCATGAGATAGAAGGCCCATATTGACATGAAATTAATGAATCAGTTTATAGCTGATTTTATCATTGCAATTGTCCTTTTCCCCTTTGGTAGAATATTAGTTTATAGCTCAAAAATGCTTCTGTAGAATTTAGGTCAAAGTGTCATGTTTTATCCATACCAATAAGATTGCATTCCTTTGGTCATCCTATAAAGGTGTTAGTTTTATTAAAGCATCTCTAGTTTTCATAAGTCATTTTTACATTCTCAACAAACAACTCCAGAGCAGAGAATGAGTTCTACAAATAAATATCAGTCGTACAATTGTATTGTCTTTTTAGAGCATGGATCCCAATATTGAGTTTGGGTTATTAAAGCACTAGATTTGGTATGGAGGTGGGAGCAATCTTGATGCTATTAAGAATAAGACAAGCTTACTAGTGCATTAGTCTCAAAACGTATTTTTTCTTGCCCTATTTTGCTGAATTGCCTTTAATAAACAAAGAATTGATGTTGTTTTTAAAAAACTTTTTTTTGCTCTACATTTTGTATCTATTTTGAAATTTTCTATTAAAAGTTCTTCTGAGTACTTTAATTTATGAACAACATACACATGTTACAAAAGTAAAAAAAAAAACAAAAAAAACTATGCCAGTTTCCTTTCCATGATTGGTTTCTATTCTGATGTGCTAGATTTCAACTTGTATATTTGCAGCATGAATTCCACCACATGTTACCATGCTGCTCTGGTTCTTTTGGGCAACCAGCATTTTTGGTACGGTTTTATTCAAGAGCTGTCTCATAATTCCTCTGTCTGTCTTGAAGGAAACAGTGGTGTTTTCTTCCTCAAAGAGCCACCTCTCACTTCCAATGAACCAGAAAACATTTTTAGGGGAGGATTGTGGACAAGGTTTTGGGACAATAGTTTCAGAGAGTTCTAGGTGGAGGACTCTCAGTAGAATTCACTGAAGTCACGAGCTGCCTCCCTGACTCTTGCCATGCCTTCTGTCGTGGTTCATCGACAGCCTGTGCAGACGGCAGCAGAATCGGACAGTGAGGAAGGAAGGGGATCAGTCCAGGAGTCTGGAGAGGACTCGGATGAGGGTCCTGTGTCTGATGCAGAGATGGGGCCAGGATCATCTGGGAGTGGGGTGCTGCCTTTGGAGTCTGGCAACAGCGAGGCAGAGGACCCAGGGGAGCCTGTTCCGAGTGTGCATGTGCACAGAGCTGCCAGAAGGCAAGAGCAAGCTAAGACAAAAGGAGCAACTCAGGAGTAAGGCTTGGAGGTGATTGCCCCTCCCATAAGATATAAAGGACAGGCAAAGGTGAAGAAACCTTTGCAGGAAGCAAAGTCGTTCATTCTGTTCGGATTAATCCTTGAAACTCTTTATGGACTTTGTACTTTGGTTGGTTTTTTACAGTTCATTTGGCACTCTAGTTCTTGGCAGCACTTCACAGGAATGAAAGGTGGGTGCTTATCTTGAGGGACTGTTGGAGATTCATTACCTTTGCGAGCTTCCCCATTGTCTTTACTTTGCTTGCAATATCAGAATTGCAAACCAGTCAGCAAGTACCCAGATCATATGATTGTAGGGATGCTGTGACAGATGGAACTTCAAGGACCAGTCATAAATACTATGTTCAGTGCTATCATCACTTCAAACAGTCATTGAATGAGTGGTTGTTATGCAAGAACCAACTATTCCCCCCCCCCCCACAAGTTCTTTATCCAGGACAAGGGTGCTCAGATCTGACTCTTTTTGTGAATCTCCTATTCAGAAAACATTCACAGCTAATAAACGTTGGGGATGCAAAGTTATACATTGTAAAACCATCTTTGTGTTATTTATTACTGCCAACAGAAGTCACAGTTGGTATCTCTGCCAACTTTATCAGTTCAGTTCCTGAACACATGGACAGTTCCAATTTATGGAACATATTTAGAGAGAATGATGGGAGAGCTTTACGGGTTTCTCTTCAATGAGTTCTCTATTACAGCCAAAGGGCAGCTAAACAGAAATAATATACAAGAACAGACTGTCAAGATAATAATACAATACATAATAAAACAGTAGCATAAAAACAAGAAGAGATTACTTACACTATTGTAGAACATGTCTGGAATAAGCAACTGGACTTATTTTCTTGTTGGTTTAAGACATTTCACTGCCCTTCCAAACAGTTTCTTCATTTTGAACAAGTTGGTAAGGGGAATCTGAGTAGACAGAGAATCATTGGAATGTGCTCTCTCTTGTCTACATATGGAGCGATGTTTATTTATTTATTTGATTTGTCAATCGCCTACAAGATAATAGGTATAAGTATAAACAAGAGTAAGAATACAGGAAATAGGTACGAATAAATGGGGACAATAGGACAGGGACAGTAGGCACAATTGTACACTTATGCCCTTACAGACCCCTTAGGAATGGGGTGAGGTCAATAGTGGATAGTTTAAGGTTAAAGGAGTGGGGATTAGAGGATGATATGGTGAATGGTAAGACCAATCATTCCTTGATCTAGCTTAATAATTTACTTACAGTATCAAAACAATTACTCTTTCTCAAGTTCAATAATCCATCATTTGCTTTAAATATGTTTCACTCAGTTTAGTGATTTTGCTGTGTATTTTAATAACTTGGTCAAAGTTAATAAGTTTGCTTTAACCACATTTTGATTTTGTCTCATACCTTTAGTTTCTTTGCCTCACTGTTTCTTTTTGTGTTTTGCATAATGATTCCTAACCCAAAAGAATATAGCAGGATAGGTATAGACTTTGTAAGTAGCAAATTTATTTCCTAGCACGGACCAATCAAGATTCCTAAGTTCAGTTTCCAGGACACAACATGGTTAGATCTCCCATGGAATATGTGACCAGGGCTAAACTCCAGCACCAGGAGAGAAATTCAGAAGTAATACAGTATTTTAAAGAAAATATAACACAAAATTAACTCGCTTGAGTTTACTTAATACAAACCTGTAACTGATAATAACCTGGTCATTTAAGGAAGACCCTGATTTCATTCTTCCTTCAAAGCACCAATACAGATAAGTACAATTGTACTTTAGGAATGGTGTCTGGGCAGAACCTGTTGGCCAAAGATTTATAAAACTTAGGAGAAGAGGATTCTCTAGTTCAAGTTCCATAAAACACATGTACAAGATTCTATTACAAAATTGTAATCCTATATAATACATACTTGATAGAAATTTTCTGTTGAACTCAGTGGGACTGATATTTGAGTGGATATGTCTGCCTGTTTTCTAAATTTTCCATAGTTTTAAAATATGATTTTTTTCTGAAATAAATATTTTATAGCATAAATGTGGATAGTAACACAAATTAAACAATTGGATTTAGGTGTAAAAACGATTCTTTAAAAGTGCAAGTTATTAAAACCCACAGCAAAGTGACTAAACTGAGTGTTACATATCTAAGGAAAATGATGGATGAGTGAACATGAGAAAGGGTAACTGTTTTAATACTATAGGTAAATTATTAAACTAGATTAGGGAATGATCTCTCTCTCCTTTCTCGCCTCCTACCTTAATTTGGATTTATCTCTTCCCATATTCATTTTAATGAGATAGCACTTTTGGAACGAGTATTTTTGTGAAAGGATTTTGCACCACTTTGAATGCAATTTCATATTTCTGTGTTCCCACAGCAGTGTTGGAAAGCTGATTTATTCTCTTCTCTGTTGCACCATGGTTGAAATTATTCCAAAGGTACATGTCTTTTTTGAGAAGCTGTGGCTGCATTTGCCCATTGGAGGGAACTCTTGCCTTACTCCTCCTTATAGGAACTTCTTCCTACAAAGGAAATAGGGTTGTGCAGAGATCTGGGAAATCTGAAGTATGAGTGGAAGCACCTGGAACACCTTTTAGAAATACCTTAATGGCAGTGTCTTTTCTGGGCCTTGCGCAGTCACTGTGCAAACCCAGGAAAACTCAGATTTGTTTTAGGAGTTCCCAACAGATGCCAGGTGTGCCCACATGGGCTCCAACATTTAGCCTTTCGAATCTGATTCTTTGTACAGCCCTGAAAAGAAATCTTAGCTTGGCTGTTAGGATGCTTGTTTTCAGAAGCTCTGATGAAATATATTTAGAATAAAACAAATTGGCAAGAATTATATGAATACCCCTCCCTTTCTTTTCCAGCCTTGGATAAGTCTGTAACAAGTGCAAGATGATATATATATATATATTTCTTAAGTTTTCGCGGGTACTTACATGTATGGTATTCAGCTTTGTTCGGGTATTTTCCCACGTCATTGTAGTTGTTCTTTTAAAGTTGTAGCAACGTTGCAGAATCTCATCTGCCATCATCAGGCTTCTGTATTGTGTTGCCTGCAGAAGCCTGATGATGGCAGATGAGATTCTGTCGAAACGCTGCTACAACTTTAAAAGTTGTAGCAACCACTAGCCAGGCAAACACCTGGGCACAAACAGATCCCCCCTGATACCTCCAGCTCAAACAGACCCCAACCAGGCACCCAGATGAAACCTAGCTTCCTAACAAATGATAGCCGTCCATTTACCTGGAGCCAAGCTGCACAAAAGGCCTCCAATAAAGGAACACAATGTTGCCAGCCAATCAAGATACAAAAAGAGCCACAAAACAGACAGAAGATATTAGAAACACCAATCAAGCAGAACACGGCAAACTCCAAGACCAATAAACACAGACCAAGATTCCCAACCAATCAGGATGAAGAAAAAACCATTCTGGCACAGCAATAGGCTGCCCCAAATTTAAAACTGAAACAACTGTGGGGGGGCCTGACTCACAGACAGACACAATACAGAAGCCTGATGATGGCAGATGAGATTCTGCCGAAACGTTGCTACAACTTTAAAAGCACAACTACAATGACGTGGGAAAATACCCGAACAAAGCTGAATACCATACATGTAAGTACCCGCAAAAACTTAAGAATATATCTATATCTATATCTATATCTATATCTATATCTATATCTATATCTCTATATCTATATCTATATCTATATCTATATCTATCTATCTATCTATCTATCTATCTATCTATCTATCTATCTATCTTTTCTTAAGTTTTCTGGGTATTACATGTATGGCATTCAGCTGTTCGAGTATTTCACGTTATTGTAGTTCTTTTTGTTAGCATCGCTTCAGCAGAATCTCATCTGCCATCATCAGGCTATGAGATTCTGCTGAAACGTTGCTACAACTTTAAAAGAACAACTACAATGACGTGGGAAAATACCCAAACAAAGCTGAATGCCATACATACATGCATACATACATACATACATACATACATACATATATTCATTCATTCATTCATTCATTCATTCATTCATTCATGGGTATTTATATATATGGTATAGGTTTGTTCATCTTCAACCTATGGAACAGCTGTCCTGCCCTTCATAAGAGGAACAACAGACAAAATCAGCAAGATACTATGCAGGCATCACATCAAGACTGCCTTCAAAACAGACAAAAAAATATCAGCCATCCTAAGAAACCCCAAAGATAAAATTGACCTAGAAAACCAAGGCATATATGAAGTACCCTGCGCATCATGCCCTACCACATACATAGGACAAACCAACAGAAGGATAAGTACCCGCCTTGAAGAACACAAGAATGCAATAAAAAAGGTGGAACACACTTCCTCACTAGTCCAACATATGAAAACCACAGGTCATAGCATTGACTTCAATGCCACCAAAACCCTAGCTACTATAGAAAACCCCAGGTACAGAATCATCAGAGAAGCCATAGAAATTGATAAAAGACCTAATAGTATGAATAGAAGAGATGACTCCACCAGACTGCCAATTATCTGGAAGCCTGCACTCACAAACAAAAAAATCCCTATACCACAATCCAGGCAAGCACCTGGACACAAATAGACCCCACCTGATACCCCCCACCAAACACGCCCCAGCCGGCTACCCAAATAAAACCAAGCTTCCTAATAATTATTGGCCATTCACAAGAAACCAAGCTGCACTAAGAAACCCCAATGCACAAAACACAATGTTGCCAACCAATCAAGAACAGAACAACTCGAAGACCAATAAAAACAGACCTAGATTCCCAGCTAATCAGGATGAGAAAAAAAACCATTCAAATAAAGGAGAAAGCCAGCACCAAATTCAAACAAAAAACGGCTGCCAAGCCTGACACACACGATTAAAAAGAACCCAATACACAAGCCTGAGGATGGCAGATGAGATTCTGCCAAAACGTCGCTATCATAAAAGCAGGAATATTAAGACATGGGAAAATACCTGAAGAAACCTAAATACCATAGATAGATAGATAGATAGATAGATAGATAGATAGATAGATAGATAGATAGATAGATAGATAGATAGATAGATAGATAGATATGCTACTTTTAGAATAATGGAGATTTAAAAGATCATTGCTGCATTGAATCTTGCATAAACAATGGTAGAGCAGTGATGTTCGTTTCTTGTTCTTAGTTTTTAATTTTGAAAAAAATGAAGATGCCTCCCAATTGCCTTCAGGTTGCTTCTTAATGCTTCTGGAATTAAAACATTTGCAGTGGAAGATAATTGACTATATGCAGTCACCAATAGAAATGGCCACAAAAATCCTTTTTATAATCAATTGTTAAGTATTTTGGTGGTTAGCCCAGGGTTTGCTGCCAAGTCATATAATGAGAAACCTGAGCATTATGTTCCATAAATGAAGAAAACACCTCGTACTCATTGGAACATGGCATATAGAAATCCATTCAGCTATTTTACTCACATACATAAACATAAAGATGAAGAAATAACAGTCAGATCTTCTGTCTGGGGTTGGCTACAAAAAAAGAGATAGAAATAAAGAGACATAATTATATATTTCATTAATCACTATTATTGAAATAGTTTGAAAATCTAGGCCACACATTGATAATTCATGCCTTCAGATTAAAAAATATATGCAAACCACACACACACACACACACACACTAAATCACCCATATATGATTTGAATGTTATAAATTTAAAACTATTTTAAGCTATTCAAAGTATCCTTCACTCTTCTGTTCAGAAAAGCTGTCATTAGCAAAGAACACTGAAGCAGAATTCTTGACTTTCTCTGCATGCTAGAAAGAAATATGTTATATATGATTTGTGCACACACACTTGATATATGTGCAACCAAAACTAATTATTACCTATTATTAATTAAAATATAATTAGCATAATACTATGATTACAAACATGATTTAAAACCACAATAGTCTCATAACAGCGAGATATAATTAAACCTACTCAAAATACTAAAATATTTTTTTTAAAAAAATCCAAAGACAATGAATTATATTCAGCTCCAAAGTTGGTGAGATCTACAGTGTAGGAGCAACCTAAGAAGCAGACCTGTGCAAGCAGCTCTTGAAATTCTAAGGATCTAAACATGACCATACTGAGAAATTGATCTCTTACATATAGAATTTATTATGATTCATTGCGCAGTCAACCAGACTGGATTCAGTATTTTTTATCCACCTATCGGTTTCTTCCCAAGAACCTGGGATAGGCAGATATGGATGTGTCATTGTGTTATAAGCTGTTCCAAGTAAAGCTGCCTTTTGCAGTTGACTTGTTCTGACCAAGGTTTATTAAGCACACGCTTAATTAAGCACACGCTTAGTTAAAACAACTCTTGTTTTATTTTAACACTGGGAATTATGATCATTCCCAGCCTATAATGAGTCCCAAACAGTCTCTAGAGATAAGCACCCACCTTTCTCTCTTTTGAATTGCTGCCAACAACTAGAGTGCCAAATTAACTGTAAAAAACCAACCGAAATACAAAGTCCATACAGAGCTTCAAGGTTTAATCCAAACAGAGTGAACAACGTTGCTTCCTGCAAAGGTTTCTTCACCTTTGCCTGTCCTTTATACCTTATGGGAGGGGCAATCACCTCCAAGCCTTATTCCTGAGTTGCTCCCTTTGTCTTAGCTTGCTCTTGCCTTCTGGCAGCTCTGTGCACACGCACACTGGGAACAGGCTCCCCTTGTTCCTCTGCCTCGCTGCTGCCAGACTCCAGAGGCTCCAGAGTCAGCACCCCACTCCCAGATGGTCCTGGCCCCATCTCTGCATCAGATGCAGGACCCTCATCCGAGTCCTCTCCAGACTCCCGGACTGGTCCCTGTTCTTCCCCACTGTCCGATTCCGCTGCTGTCTGCACAGGCTGCCGGCGAACCACAACATGACTGGTGGTGATTTTGTCAATGGTGATAGTGTTCAAGTGGTGCTCCAGATGTTTTGGGGTTGCATCCAAGGTGTCTTATTAGTATTTGTACTACCTTTGCTTTCTTTTTCCACAATTGTTCTATTTCTGTTTGTACTCTTTGTATTTTGTTATCTTCTCCAGTTCTTTCTCTTCTATTCTGCTGTCTCCAGGTACTGACATGTCCACTCTCCAGACTTTTTTTGTGTTTTTAATAACAATTGTTAAATCTGGGGAGTTTTGTGATAGGTGCCTGTCTGTTTGAATTCTAAAGCCCCAGAGCACTTTAGCTTCTTCATTTTCTATTACTTTGTTTTATGTTCCCACTAATTCTTGCTTGCAGGCAAATGGTATTTCTTACAGATCTTCCAATGCACCATTGTAATATTATTATTCTATTTTATTTATTTGTATCCTGCCTTTATTTGTTTATAAAAAACATCATAATTAAGGTAATACTCTTAAATGATGTTGAGTAGTTTGAAAAATATGTGGTGCTTAAAATGAAATGATTCTCCCACCCTACCCCACAGCAATACTAGTAATACTAGTAAGACATTTCTTGGCTTGATGGATCACAATTAACTTTATTGAGATAGGCTATAACAATGGAATCTGACAAGCCTCAAATCACTTTTGAATACTATCTTGCTACTTAAAGAAAGTTTCAGCCCTCTTTACTTATGTAACGGTTCTTGCATAGTTCTGTTAAGATCATCTGATTCACTCTATGCCTGATCTCAGACTTCTGAGGAAGTAGAAGAAAAGCTTGCTTGATTTTTCAGTTTCTTAATATAAATCTTTTTTTTAAAAAAATACAATAAGCACAATTTACACTTTAAAAGCCAACTTTGTTTACAGTAATTACATGTACAATTTATTTTTAATTTTAGATAATTCCACGGAAGCCAATTTCAAATGAACGAAATAAGGCAGTTAGGGCTGATCAAAATCATAGTGTATCAAAAGAAACTTGAGTGGGCAGGATCTCCTGCTGAAAGAGCCCAAATCAGAATAATCATACAATAACTGAGTTTGTATAGAAAGCCAAAAAAAAAAAAAAAGTTAGAGGCAATAATCATAGAGATGAAAATTTGAGAGACATCGAAGTATTAACTAGGGGACATACATTAAAAAGATATACATTAAAATAAAAGCCTGATGGATGGTTCTAGCTGTACCTACATCTACCCGAGCAACAGTTTCTTTCTGATTTATCCTTGGAGTTTGAAGTTTTTCTGGAATATCCCCACTTACTTTGAGGGAGGTCCTCATTTCCATTTAGCTTCAGCTTCTCATACAAGACCTTCTCGCTTGGATTTTAAAATGGCTGCTTTTTCTGTAGGGAAAGGAGAAGCTGGAGGGAGCTACCAGGTCTAGGAGCACAGGTCCATGTCTTAGACAAGAAGATCCCACTTGAGGGAGAGAGAAGTTGTTTCTGTGTTTAGGAAGTATCTGCCAATCTTACGTTGGTTGAATGGCGTCAGTTTTATCTTCCTAAGTAACAGGATGAGGAGTTCAGTTTTATTTTATTTTATTCAACTTTGTTTTGTAATCTCCATACTGTTAGTAGTAGCAGATATCATGAAATAAATATATAAGTAATATTTTTGGAAAGTATGGCAGGAGAATTGTCATGCTGTATCCATGAGAGAAGGGTAGGGACTAAGGCTTCATATTGAGAGACAGCAAATAGACAAGGCTTTAATCTGACTCCTTTCTAGCGAAGCAGAATACTCCGGCTGTCTCACATAAGACTGGTTAATTATGACATGTACAAAATTGTTCTTTTGGTGAGTGTATATGCTCCTCCCCCCTGCCAATTTTTTTTAAAATCCAGGGGTCCTTCACCTTTTGCTTCTTTTTTCCTCAGGTTTATGCTAGCAGGACTATGGGAAATGAAAAATGACTGTAATGTGACCTGTAAACTTCATCACATCCTCATTAATTTGGTGATGTATTTCACTGTAGCCCAAGGGAACAGTCAGATTTTTAACAAGAGAACGAAGATGCCGTCACATTAATGGCTTCATCGTGACAGCCAAGGAAGGCTCTCATACGGTATAAAAGGTGCCATGTCAGGTTGTACATTCTCCCACACTCCTTTTCAGCTGGTGTTCACAATCATATAAACCTGACTGCACAATGTTAGGACTCTCTAAGAGAAGGCAAAGACCTCAGGGCATCGTATGTTGTGACCTATATTCCTCATTACCCAGTTCTCTGCTACTACAGAAGCTGTCAGGGAGCTACAATAGGAGAGTGATGTATGAAATAGTGAGTGACCTAGAGACAATTGTATCGTAATATTTTTATTATAATCAACTAAAAATTGCAAAGCAGTGAGCTGGCACTTTCAAACTTCACAGAATTCTTAGGCTTGATGTTGGAGCAGAGAGAGAAGAATATTGCTAACATAGGGCATGTTAGAAACTTATGCCTGTAATATATTACAGTAATTCAGGGACTTCTTTGCAGAGTAATTATTGCTATATGCAAAACAATCACAACTTGCTGCAAAGATTAATAGGACAAAGAAGTAATATCACAAATAAATTAATTTAGCATGCGAAGGGCTGCTGAATCACCATCTGATGAAAATGTTGTGCTGATTCTCGGAATTACTCTTAGATATTCTCAGGCAGCTGCTGAAATATGCTGTGTATTCTCTTTTAAAACAGCAGCTGGATCTGGGAGATCTCATTTTAATTTCCGACAGTATCTTGGAGCAATATTATGCAGGTGTCATTCTTGGAAATGAAATTGGCAGGTGATTTCCCAGTTGAACTGTACAGGACTGATGAAAGCACTGTTGCCAGCTTCTGTTATCTGGTCAGCTGTAGAGGACTATTACCATAGACAGTTCTGTACCAGAAGACATTCGGATGATTAAACGAATGACAATTAAATTTATGGGAAAAAATCCCCATGCTTACTATGTCTTGGCTTTCCTCATTTTTAGAAATGCATCACTTCGTAAAACGAATAACATAATCAATGAGTTTGGTATAGCAGCCAGTCAAGAAATATGCCACAGACTAGCACTTGGTAGAGCAGTCATGAAGGCCTTGGAAAAGATATCCAAATGCTATGGTGTCAAACATCAGAATCATGCAAGCCCTTTGACGGTCTAGAGAAGTGAAGAAGCAGGATAGGAACAGCACTGAACTTTGGTTTTGGGACAGATTCTTGAGAATATAGTGGATAGGTAAGAAAACAAACACATAGATCAGGGATCCCCAAACTTAGCAACTTTATAGCAAATATATATAAAAAATTTATTTGGGTTTTCACAAAAAAACAACAACAATACAAATAAAACATCTTTTTTTGAAAATAGCATGGTCCCGGGTTATCACTTCTTCATACAGACACAAACTCCATTTCATGCTCATCTTTATGTTCTATTCCATATCTTATTACTGTTTTACGTTTTCTACATAGTTTTTCCCCTCCTTTGATTTTCTCAACTTTATTTTTAATTATATCACAATTCAAAGCATTGTATTTGTACTTTTGTCTGTCCTGTTTCAATTTCATATTATCTTTTCTCATTAAACAAACTTTCCCCTGTAGTTACTAACTGGAGTATGACACCTTTATATCTTTTAATTTTATCCATTCAACTCTTATTTAACCTTCAATTTATACCTTTAAGATTATAACATTCAATATAATACATAACTTCCAGTCAAAATCTGCTTGGTACATTCTTAAAATACACACTTTATACTTTAAAAAAATTATATATATATATGTAACTAAACACTCATTCCATTCCAATTCAATTCTATCATTAATATTCATTAAAATCTTAACATCTTTAACATTTCTTTTCAATTAAATATCATACTTCCTTGTGAACACTTATAAACTTTCCATACTTAATTGTTTTCCATATTTCTCTTCACTTATATTTTTATAAATCATTAATAATAATTAAATATAATTAAAATGTTCCCATCCTTTCCTGATTTAATTCTTTCATTCACTTTATTTCATTTATTTATTAACAAACATTCCACTACATTACAATAAATATTTTATTCATCATTTAAGTCATATTTTCTAAAATTATTTCTATTTGTAATATAACAAACTATCTTACATACCTTTGCAGAATCCCTTTTACAATTAAATTTTCACCCATTATCTCTAAACAGGCTTATACCTTTTCCCTGTTTCTCTATATCTTGTTTCTGTATTTTATAACTCCTTTTCCTTTCCTTCTTCCCTCTCTTCTTCTCCCTCCCCTTTTTACCCCCTTGTCTTAAGTCCACAAGTCTTAAAGTTGCCAAGTTTGGAGAACCTCTGACATAGATCATCAAAGTAATTAACTCAGTTCTCACTCCAGACACAAATGACCAAGCTCAGATTATCTTACTTTGAACAAATGTAAAGACCCAACTCTCAGTAAAAGGCTGTTAATGCTGTGGAAGGTAGAAAGAAGGAAGGAAGGAAGGAAGGAAGGAAGAAAGGAAGAAAGGAAGAAAGAAAGAAAGAAAGAAAGAAAGAAAGAAAGAAAGAAAGAAAGAAAGAAAGAAAGAAAGAAAGAAAGAAAGAAAGAAAGAAAGAAAGAAAGAAAGAAAGAAAGAAAGAAAGAAAGAAAGAAAGAAAGAAAGAAAGAAAGAAAGAAAAGAAAGAAAAAGAAAGAAAAGAAAGAAAAGAAAAGAAAAAAGAAAGAAAGAGAAAGAAAGAAAGAAAGGCTAGCAGCAAAGTGGATGGTTTCAGTTATAGTAGCAATGAGTGCACCACTGGGAGACTTAAAATAACTGGTTAGGGATAGATCATCATGAAGAAAATTTAACTGTGTGGCTATTAGTTGAAAACAACTTGAAGGCACATCATCAATCAATCAATAAAGAAGTCAGAGTGGTAACAAACATCCTTGTGAAATTGAAATGATCCAATATTTTTTTTCACCTAACTACAATGTGTAACTACAAAGTACTTATATATACTCTTACCTTGAGACATACTACAGTTAGAAAACACTTTTGCATTGCCTTCTGTTTCTTTCTTAATATAGGAAATTTGGACTCTACATTTCAAAATATGCATATATATTCTCATGGAAGAATAGTGCAAATAAAGCTTTGAGCTTGAATATAATTTAAATTTTATTTCTATCAATATTCATAGGCTATGTTTAAGATACATTCTTCACAAGAATGCATAAAACCATGGCGCTAAACTCACAAACACAGATAAAAACCAACCAACATAAAAATCAATTATAATGCAAAGGGGGAATGAAAGTTGCTTTCCTAAACAATAAAAATACCTTTATTATTTGACTGATTATTTTTTTAAACAGCAGAAAAAGTTCTGATGTGAAAAAATGATCTGAAAAATTGGTCTATATGTATTCATCAAGAAAATAAAGCTCTAGAACTGGCAGCACTCACCACATTCTGGTGCCTGATTTCCTGTGTCTGGCAGTGAACTGATTTAATTGGCAAGCATATTTTAATATCAGTGTATGTTCATATCAATTGATGTTTTATATAGAATGTTCTCATGTTGTATAATATAATTCTAATAATAAACGCTACATAAAATATCAATTTAGGCCACATCCATTCAAATTTTTCTCAGAGGCTCACATCATGAAGGGGAACCTCATAGCTGCAAGCTGTTCTTACACATTAGATTCCAAAAGTTAATACTTTTCCTTTTTCCCCTCTCCTTCTTAATACACAAGTTAACTGAATCATTACTTTCTGTTGGTAAAATCATTATCAAATGAAATCTACATTATGTATTTGAATCAATGTGGCCGAATGCTGTTTTTATCTTGGTTACTGCAGAACACAGATCTGTCCTTTATTATCTTTTCAGGATAAATTCTCTCTGTGAGGAAATCAATATTTGCCTATGGAAAGTAATGGTGGGTTTCTTGAAAAACTGGGAAAATATTTGGATGGAAGAAGCATTGATTTGTACAGTCCCTTGGGTTTGCCATGGTTTCAGTTTGCATCCATTGTTGACCTGGGTCTTCCAAAATGAATAGCCTAACTAACTGAACAGCTGGGTAATATATTCTCAAATTGGGCATGTCCCAGCCTCCCTGCTTTTGAGTTCCTTCCTTCCTTCCTTCCTTCCTTCCTTCCTTCCTTCCTTCCTTCCTTCCTTCCTTCCTTCCTTCCTTCCTTCCTTCCTTCCTTCCTTCCTTCCTTCCTTCCTTCCTTCCTTCCTTCCTTCCTCTGTGTGAATGGAATGAATGGATTTAGTTGTAGAATTTTAAATGTAGTGTTCAGAACTTTAAGGTTAATCCTCAGAACACCAAATGGAACATTTATCAAATAATACTTCCAAAGAATGATCCTTGATGTCTCCTTCTTGTCTTCTCACCTTAATGAATTGCCCAGGTTGCCTATAATTTCATTTCTAATTCCTCTAGGGAAATGAATTGATTTGACTTCTAAATGTCACTTGATAAAGACGGTGAACTGCTTGTTATTTAAGTCTAAGAACAGCAGTACACAAGGCAATTCTCCCATGCTTCCTGTATTCTTTTGTTTAAAGTGCAATCCCTAGAGATTAAATTCCAGCTTCACTAATGAAATTGATAATTAAAGATATTTCAGAACAATTATCTAAACCACTTTGCCACTGAGCTACCTGTATCTATTCAGGGTTCAATATTTGGCCAATTAGAGCATTAAAACAAAAAACCTTAAGCTTTGTTTTCACATGGATGATTACCACTTCATTTAAAAAGATTTATTTTCCCTGAAAAGTTCATCTTTCCAAAAAGATATTGAAAGCTCATTTTGGAAAGATCATGGCAGGGGTGCTGCTTCAACATATGAAACCCCAATATAAACCAGATTAGCTGTAAATTATTTAGTCACCAGGTTCCTGCAGGTTTCTCCACGAGTAAGAAGTGGCCTTCTGGCCACACTCCTTCCCATGGAAGGCGCTAGAAGTTCTCGAACACACCTTAGGTCTCTAGATAATAATGCCACATGCTGGCCTGAGTTCCATTAATTTTTATTAAAGTTTTTATCAATGCATTCTGTACTGAGGGAAAAGCATAACATTCTGGAGATTTCAAAGTCCTAAACTGAATTTATAGCATGCTTGAAAATTAAATTTCTGACTCTAGCTCAGGACCTCAAAGAATATAAGTTCTCTTGATAATACAATTCCAATCTTGCTATTCCAAGATGTGATACTTATTTCTACAAGATGCTAATATCCGAAACTAGCTTCCACTGTAAAAAACTGGAGTAAATCCTATTATCTCCTTCACTTTATTTTGCTCAGATGCCCAGAAATTTCCAGCTAAGGTCTATTGGTATGGTGGGTTGTTTGATTGGTTTTGCCATATATTGTGTAAAGCATTTTCAATCTCAAATCTCAAGATTTCTGGGTTCCTCTCCTCCCAGAACTTTTTCCTTCACTCATTTTTAAGTACAATCAGAATAATTTGGAAATTTTCTCAAGAATTTCAAAACTACTGAAGCTTAAAGCACAAACATAAGATACCTGGTCTAACTGAGCTCAGTTTTCATCTTCATAAGATGTTTTTTGTTTATTTTTTTAAATAAAGGTGGGATAAAATATCTAAAGCTACTTTTTCATCACTATCATAACTGTGAGCAATCACACTTACTAAGGCAACTACTAAATGAAGGACTTCATGTATTTTTACACTGAATCAGACTCACTCTGTTCTATCACAGTAGCCTCCAAGGGATTCAAAATTTTTTACTACCGGTTCTGTGGGCGTGGCTTGGTGGGCATGGCAGGGGAAGGTTACTGCAAAATCCCCATTCCCTCCCCACCCCACTAACCTTCTTTCCAGCTCCATTCTCCTGTGCAGGGCAACGAAAGAAGACCCAGCCGATCAGCTGGGACTTGGGAGGTGAGGAATAGATGGGGTTGGTGGGGCCAGTCAGAGGTGGGATTTGCCGGTTCTCCAAAGTACTCAAATTTTCCGCTACCGGTTCTCCAGAATTGGTCAGAACCTGCTGAATACCACCTCTGCTTCAAGGCCACAGGTGTTTAACATCTAACCTGTTACATTATTTAAAGCATTAATATACATTCTTGAGGACTCTAGCAGGCATGAGACTTCATATATCCAAAAGTGAATTTCCTTCATCTGTTCTTATAGCAACATCCTTGGAAACAATTTTTTTTTTTTAGATAATCATACAGCCTTCACCCCTGAAATTTAGCCGCAACTCCCAGCAGAATATTTTCTGTTCATGGGCAGACATCTGGGCAAAGCCTTCAAAACCAGTCACACCATTTTTTTAAAAAGGTGTTACAAGATCATACTGACTCCAAAGCTGTGTGACTTCCACATATCAAATACGTGCAGTGCAGAAAAAGTCTTCCAATGAATACCTATATCCTCTTGGATTCACATTATAAGCATTGTATTGCTTTGGATAGTTTTTTGTTATTGTTGTATTCCCTGCAGCTTTAGAATAACCAGTAAAACGTGTAAAATTGAATGAACTTTAAATAATATAAAACAATGTGTCTATCCCCAGCATCTGTTGTCCAACAATTGTTTTGATAACTAAATTAAGAATTGAAAACCAATAAAAGAGATCTGTTTTTATCACTTTTATGAACATCGTCAGGAGGCCATCATCCCAATATCTCTGGGAAAAGATTGGATCTATAGGGTTGGAGAATTGGTGTTACCTGCCTTTAATGGCTTTTAAGATCTTTCAAGGGGAAAGTTTCTGCCTTTTCAGTTGCCTCACATAAGATCTGCTGGGATTCCCCCCCTCCGTTACAAAACTAATACGTGCATATTTCTCTTTTCTGTTGAATTTTTATTGATGGATGAGACAACTTTTTGTTACTGTAAAATCTGTAAAAGCTTGGGATAAGATATTGCTCTTACCTTTTTGGAGTCAATTGGTCTGAAGACAGCAGTGGATCATCTTCAAATTGCTTTTGAAATTAAAAAAAAATGTTTATGGAAGTGTCCTCTGTCTTGTCAGCTATTCTTAATTATCTTTTTGACTGTGTAATTTGCTTAATATAGTTCCATGATTTACGTTTCTTCTCTGATTTCAGGATAGGATTTTGACTTAGCCTTGTAAGTGATATCTAAATAATGCAGAGACTTTGGAGCCCTACAATAATCCACATTTTGTTTTCTAATCAAGGTTTGGGGGAATGAGGCTACTAATTTTTGAAATGCTACTTTATGGCAGATCCCATGTAAATAATCTCACAGGTGGTTGAAAAAGTACAATGAAGTATCAAACTTTTTTCTTTTCAGCAGTAGCTTCTAAATAACATAAGAATGTAGTTCTATGACAGAAGAAAGAACTCCATGGCTTAACCTGCTGATTGACCTAGTAAACATAATTGGATCAGATAGGTAGTTTCACAGTAGGTTTCACCGGAAAGGAAAATGACGATCCATCCATTAACCCAGTCTGGAAAAGAACGGAGACAAGATGACTAATGGTTCATAAAAAGCAGCAAACTTATTGACTAATAAGAATTCTTAGTCATGAAGTCTCCATGTTCCATATGTACCAGAATCAAAGCAATTACTGATTTAAGTGAAGCTGAAATCTATAGAGCAGAAAATGCTTGTTTTAGCATACGATTGGACAGAGGTGAACGACCTATAAAACCTTTGGTAATGAAAGCTCTTCACAGCTTGCAGTGTTTCAGGGAATGATAATTGCTTCAGTCTGTGATATAGATCTGACTGTGTTAATGATGCACTGTTCCTTTTTTTTTTGCAGGACTTATTTAAGCTTCACATTTTTCATAGGTTTGAGAGAAACAAGGCATAGTAAAATTAACACATTAACATTGACATTTTCTCACTTTGCATATTTAAAAAACATTGAAAAAAAATCTGAACTTCTAAAAAAATGGTTTATGACTCAGAACATTTTGGGACTCTTAATCACTTAAGTATGCAGATAAGTGGTGGCATAACATAATTTTAGAATAGGCTTGGGTGAAATCAGGAAGTAGGGAAAGAAAAGAAGCAAGGGCTTCATTGGAAAATTAATATTAGCATCTAGCTCTCTTACTAAATTAATCAAGATTGTTCCCTCTGCCACAATCCTCTCTAATGCATATGGTAGATTCTTCATTTGTGCAGCTTTCATTTTGATTTTTTTTTTTTTTTAAAAGATACACTTCTGTGTTCATATAAGCTGTTACACATTGAACTCTGCTAGTTCTTAAGAGATTTCTTGGTTCGGATCAACAGTTGTGAAGAAGACTTTTTGTCAGGACTATACAAACAATCACAGGGGAAGGGCCAATGAAATGACTACCCTGAACTGACATTAAATTTTGCTGATGGGGTTGGCAAAGAGGTCTGTTCTCACTGCTTCTGAAATACTTTTAAGGAAGACTAATAAGTAGTCCGGGAAGGATATTGCTCGATTTTCTCTTAACATGTGCAATTTTCTCTGGATGAAACAGAGGCAGCTATCCCAAGGGAACAGGAGTTAATTTCTTTCTGTGACCTATAAGACTGATCTGGCCTGACCCCCTGGCCTTTCTGGACAGGCAGATCAGACACAACTGCTGGAAAAGACTGGGAGTAAATGATAAAGGGCTTTTGCCACTTAGAGTTTGAACAAGACGGGAATAGCATTTTCAGTTAACTTAATCATAGGACAGTATCGGACTGAAGAGAAGCAACAGGATTCAATTACTCTTCCTGTTAACACTGCCCCAAAAGATAAGTGCTCAGTCTTCCAATGCAGTCCATACACAAAATACTGAAGTCCCATTAATAATCAGGTATGTATACCTCTGAAACTCTGAATAGATAAGTGAATAAAAACAGTGCCTTCTTTCATTACGGTGCATTTACAGAAACCCTGCAACTCTGTTCTTTCTTTAAATAAGGACTAAGTAATATGCATGTGATATGGTCAACAATTCTAATTCCCTAGAAAGTCCCCTCTAGGGAAAAGCAATTAAAAAAAACCCAATAATAATCAAAGTTAATAAATAAAAGAGAGGAAAATATTTAGGAAAATAAGTCAAAATACAGCTTGTTTACTTTTACCTTAGTTGTGTTCTGGGAATCCAGTTATTCTTTTATATTATAGTTTATGACTCAGATGTCAGATTCCAGCAAATCAGAATATATTTCAACAAAACACGGTTAAACATGGCAGCGTGAGAACTCTGGTGAACAGAATGGTTGATAACTCACAGAAATGTGGAAGGTGATAGGTAGCTCAACCTTTTAGGAATTAGATAGTTTTCGTCCTTTTTTTCTGTTAAATTTATATGCTGCTTTAGAGTACAATAAAACTGAAACATGAATAAAATACAAATTTAAGTATCGCAAAACAAGAATGAAAGAAAATCAAAAGAATATTGAGAAAAAAACCAAAAATTCTTCAGGGCTCCAAGCCAATAATCAAGAAGGTCTCTAAACATAATGGGACTTGAAGCAGGGGAGCCAGAGTTGAGGAGGGATATTTGGTGTCAATAATGTTAGGAATTACTGATAATTAGTTGCCTTTGTCCAGCTTTGGACAAACCATTTTTCTACTCAATATTATGATAACATCTTTGTAACACATGTCAGTTATTCAAGAGCAGGGGTCCCCAAACTTGACAGCTTTAAGACTTGTAGACTTCCAGTCATATTGGCTCAGGAATTCTGGGAGTTGAAGTCCACAAGTCTTAAACTTGCCAGACCCCTGCTCAAGAGTATTGAATGTCCCCTGCTCAAGAGTATTGAATGTCCCAAAGATGCTTTTCAAGAGGCAACTGGACTTTCTGGGTTTTTGTTTTCTTTCTTTCTTCCTTTGAAGACATTTCTTTAAAAAAAATAATTTATTAAAGTTTTACAGTTTAAAAAACAAAAACAAATCATGTTTGCAATTTTTGCAGTACATTGTGGCATCGGCTTTTTCCATCTTCCATTACTCATATCTATATTCATATGTACATCATTCGTATTTACATTATATATTATCTATTATTCCTATTATCTTTCCAAACATATAAATTCTTCCAGACTGTATAATATTCTCTTTTTTTCCTTCTTTTGCAATTCCATAGTAAGCTTGTTCATTTCGCACAATCCATATTTTTTTAAATTAACATGTTATCTGTGGGATTACACTCCACTTTCCAGTTTTGAGCATAGGTTATTCTCTCTGCTGTCAGAATATGTATTATGAGATACTCGATTTCTTTCTTATAGTCACCTCTAATTATCCCTAATAGGAACATTTCTGGTTTAAGTTCTATTCCCCCCGTTATTTCTTGCAGCCAAATCCTTATTTTCTTTGAAGACATTTCACTTCTCATCTAAGAAGCTTCTTCAGCTCTAAATGGATGAGAAATGAAACGTCTTCCAGAAAAGAAAAAAAGAAAGAAAAACCCAGAAAGTCCAGTTTCCTCTTGAAAAGCACTTTTGGGACAATCATGACCTAGATGACTGGGACTCTCCATAGACAAAGAATATTGAATATTCCCATTTTTCGTATTCTCAAAGTAATACATTTAACAATGTATTTAATATGCATTTGGAGAAAGTGCATGATTTTAAAAATATAAGGCTGATTCCAGAAAGTAGGTTTAGTTCTTCCACATTGCCATCACAAACTTTCTAGCCAATCCAAAGTGTTCCTTACCTCTGCTGCTCTCAAAACCCAAACAGCATTACCTATAACAGGAGTCTCCAAACTTGGCAACTTTAAGACTTCAACTCCTAGAATTGCCCAGCCAGCATGACTAGCTGAGGAATTCTGGGACTTTTGGGAAGTCCACAAATCTTAAAGTTGCCAAGTTTGGGGAACCCTGACCTATAGCAATGTTAATAGCCTTGAGGCTTGTGGAGTTCAATTCATAGGATTCTCCAGCTGGAATCTATGCCTTACATAGAGCAATCGGACCATCCTCCAGCAGACCAACCAATAAATACAAGAAAGCATCAGATGAGGGTCTCCCATATAAGGAGAAACTTTGACAGTGAGAACAATCAACCAGTGGAACAGAAGTTGCCCTCAGAAGTTGTGGGAGCTTCGTCACTTGAGACTTTCAAGAAGAGATTGGGCTGCCATTTGTCAGAAATGGTGTAGGGTCTCCTGCTTGGGCAGGGGGTTGGACTAGATGACCTACAAGTTCCTTTCCACCTCTGATTATCTGTTATATCCTACCCACAAACTGTTTTGTTGATAGTTGTCTTTGGAAGTGACAGGGGTTATAAGCCATCAAAATGCCACCACTCTTTTTAGTTTGAAACAACAGAGAACTGCTAGTACAAAGGTGCCTCTAAGAGGAAGCGGGGAACATGGGAAACTGGAAGTGGCAAAAATTTCCTCCCATAAGATGCCCTTGAGTGACATGGAACGGTGTCCCAGGGCCATTAAAATAACTTATTCCAGTTAATGCGGACAGAGCAACGAGACATCGCGACTTGAATCTGCTTCGGACAACCGCCGGCCGACCGAAAAACGTATTATCCCCCTTCCCCCCCCCCAAAAAAAAACCTTCCTGGAAAACAAAAACAAAAAATTAACACTTTTCAAAAACGAGGAGAAAAGAGGGCAAGAAAGAGGGGAACGGTTTACTGTATTAAACTCATATTAATTCCCCCCAAAATAATAATAACTTCAAAAAAAATCACAGCAGAAGGAACATATATGTCTTCTTACTGTCCTTGTAATCTCCTCCTCCTCCTCCTCCTCCTCCTCCTCCTCCTCCTCCTCCTCCTCCTCCTCCTCCTCCTCCTCCTCCTCCTCCTCCTCCTCATTTGACTAACCAAAATCAAAGATTTGCCTCAAAATGGTATTTGATTGTATGCATGGAAACAGCAAAGCAGTCTGTCAGTGTTGTCAGTTTGGAAAAACAAATCTCAGCAGCAAACAGCTCCTATTTAACTTTGGAACAGAGTGCAAATTCTTCAGGGAGTTTTGCTGCTCTCGTATTAAAGGAAGAGCGTTCTTTGCCCTTTTGTATGCATACATGATGGGGAAAACTGGATTCTAATTTATTGCCGTTTATACTAAGCACCAGAAATGCTGCTTTTCCCAGTTCCACCGACAGCACCTGACTGAGCCGCGTTTCAGCAGCTAATGAGTGTGAGTTTAAAAGAAAAAACTTAAAGCCTTTTCCTGCAAGCTGGTGACTGACACAAATGGAGTTCATATTTAATCATCTGTTAACTCGTTGTCTATTATAGCTCTTTAATAGCACCATAGATATTCTTAATGAAGCATGATTTAAGGTATTTACAGCTCTAGGACCGACAGACATCACTCACAGCATGTAGGTAATGAGGCATAAAGCTGCTCTCGGAAACTGTAAAAAAAAAAAAGAGAGAGAGAGAGAGAGAGAGAGAGAGTGCAAGACAAGAAGGTAGAAACTGAATCGTTCCAAGGTTTGTTTTAAAATGTTTAGGCATTTAAAGTCATTTTAGCTTTTTAGAGGTGTCTGGTAGCTTAGGGTTCAGCAATTACAGGTGCTATACAGCTCCCATCACAGTGAAGGAGTTCATGGTGCTAATATTCATCTTTAAGATCCTTTTTTCCAAGACAATGGCTTTTCGTTGCTGTCACTGCTCAGAATGTGCCATTCTCTGTCAGAAACTCCCCATCTTTTTCACCACGTTGTTTTATACCTATGGCTTCTGTGGCTTATTGGACTAGGATATGGCTGTTCCAGATTCCAGGATTTATTTAGTTTAGTTTATTGTCATTGCACATCGTACAACAAAATTAAATACCATCTTCAGTGTACATTATGAACTATGAAAATAAACACAAACACACATTCTATACATTGAATTGAAAACCCCTGATATTGCATTCACATTGCACTATACAATAGAATTCAAAAGAGCTACTGCCCTGAGATATAAGCTGTTTTTCAGCCTATTTGTCCTTGTTTTTATTATTATTCTGTACCGTCTGCCAGATGGTAATAGTTCAAAAAAAAGGGTTCCCAGGATGAGATGGATCTTTGAGAATGTTTTGAACTTTCTTGAGGCAGCGGGAGCTATAAAGCTCTTCCAAAGAGGGGAGAGGGCAGGGGTGGGCCCTTTTGACCAGGGCTGCAATGTGAGCCCCCCCAGATCAGATCCTCTTTTATGGTAACACCATAATTTTTATTTAGTGTATGGCACATGTTAGCCAGGGATCACAGGGGTGGCTGGCTGCCTTTGTGAAAGGAAATTTTTCGGGCGGTGTTATCTTTATCCACGGGGTGTCTAAATGCCAGTAGGCGGTCGGGGGAGGCTCCTTTCTTGTCCCTTCTGCAATTTATTCGCTCAGGGGAATCGAACCCCCGAGCTGCCAACCTCAGTGCAGTCCCAGCATCTTACCACATGAGCCACTGCGGGTCCAGGAATGAAGGTGCTATAATTAATTTTAGAAGCAGAAAACCTAAAAATGCACCAGAGATGGTTTATTATGGTTTCACATGCTTCAGGTCACAGGTTTCCCTTATGGATAACTGAATAGGATTTACCAATAGTTGACACTTGATGAGGTGGATTCACCTGATCTTGGCACATAGGCACAATTCAAACTATCCTGTGCATGTATAAATGAGATCTCTCTTCTTGATATAGAGTGGTTGGTGTCTCCTTTATTTTAATCATGAAAAAGAAAGTTGTGAACTATTTCTGGGATATTTCAGTGTAATTTGAAAATGTGCAACAAGCCACATGCAAACAAGTTGGGTTAACTTGTGGCTAACATTTCAGTTTCAATTAGTAGAGAATTCAGCATGAAGTCTGGCTGATTACTGAAATCTAATTTATCAGTTTTGAAAGGGCTGTTTTATTTGCCGCTTCATTTGGTGTTTACTTTTAAAGCCTTAATAGTTTGGAGTCAAGTACTTGAAGGTGCCTTCTCCCATACCAGCTTGTCTAGCCTTTTAAAAACATCTCCATTGCTTCTGAGAGAAATACAAAATTGCACACCATTTTCTAGAACTACCTTCTGTTTCTAGAAGTCATTTCATTCATCATCTACAGTCTGCATTCCAAGATCATAAGAGATCTAACCAGCTTCTATTACCACTACTCCTTGTTCAGATTCTTTACAATTTCATTGCTTGTCTATCTTGTTTGTCTTTGTAACAAATCATTAAATCATCAACATGACACTTGAAAGATCTTAGTGTTTGTGAAACTTCTAAAAAAATAATAATCCATTCATAACCCACAGTTCCTAATCCTACTTTTTTCTGAGTTATGTTTCCTTACAGAGTTTGCATCTTCCTTGCCAAGTGTCAAAAAGATTATTAAAGACCCATCAATCAAAAATCCCACTTAGTTATCTTTCTTCACTTTTTCTCTGAATCCTCTGCATTTGCTCTTATAATTATTTACACGTAGTCCTCGCATAGTGACAGCAGTTGGGACCAACTTTGTCACTAAGTACCCCAGTCACTAAATGCAAAATCATGAGACTGTGATGGATTTATGATGTACTGTAGTTTCCTATTTCATCATTAAACAAGTCAGCGTGGTCATAAAGCGGAACATAATTGCAACTTGCAATTAGGAATTTGTCTTGATACAAATGCTCTCAGTGTACATAAAAAAAAAGATACATTTGTGAAGAATCATAAGGTACAACCAGAGGTGGTATTCAGCAGGTTCTGATCAGTTCTGGAGAACTGGTAGCGGAAATTTTGAGTAGTTTGGCAAATCCCACCTCTGACTGGAGAGTTTACAGTATCCTTCCCCTGCCACACCCACCAGGCCATGCCCACCAAACCGGTAGTAAAAAAATTTGAATCCCACCACTGGGTACAACACTTAATAATAGTCATATGGTAGAATAAACAATCAGCAATCAAATCATACTAGGAAACAGTCAATAAAAATCATTAAGATACAAACAACAAGGTTACAGTCATAAGTGGGAGGAAATGGGTGAAAGAGACAATGGGAGGATTAATAGTAATAGTAATGCATGCTTTGTAAATAGTTGGACAGTGTTGAGGGAATTATTTGTTTAGCAGAGTGATAGCATTCAGGAAAAAACTGTCCTTGTGTCTAGTTGTTCTGGTGTGTAATGCTCTCTAGCGTCGTTTTGAGGGTAGAAGTTGAAACAGTTTATGTCCAGGATGTGAGGGATCTGTAAATATTTTCACAGCCCTCTTTTTGACTCGTGCAGTATACAGGTCCTCGATTGAAGGCAGGTTGGTAGTAATTGTTTTTTTTCTGCAGTCCTAATTACTCTCTGAAGTCTGTGTCTGTCCTGTTGGGTTGCAGAACCAAACCGGACAGTTATAGAGGTGCAGATGATAGACTCAGTCATTCCTCTGTAGAACTGGATCAGCAGCTCCTTGGGCAGTTTGAGCTTTCTGAGTTGGTGCAGAAAGAACATTCTTTGTTGTGCTTTTTTGATGACGTTTTTGATGTTAGGTGTTAGGTGTTAGGTCTTGTGATATGATAGAACCTAGAAACTTGAAGGTCTCTACTGTTGATACTGTGTTGTCTACTATTGTAAGAGGTGGTAGTATGGGAGGGTTTCTTCTAAAGTCTACCACCATTTCTATGGTTTTGAGTGTGTTCAAATTCTGGTCACACCATGAGGCAAGTTGTACAACCTCCCATCTGTATGCAGATTCATCATTGTCTCGAATGAGACCAATCACTTCTGACATCTGTTCAACTCTGTTTATCGTGAGCTGGTTGGGAAGCATACAGTGATCACATGATTGCAGGACACTGCAGTGGTCAGTTGCAAAGTGCCCAAATGGCAATCATGTAACAACGAGATGTGGTGACAACCATGAATGCAGGGATTGGTCTTTCTCTTTTTAGTTCTTTCTCTTTTTTTACATCATTATAACTTCGAGCACTAAATGAGGCAGTTGGTAAATGAGAACTACCTATATTTTGAGTTATCTAAAGCCCATAGCCTGAAACTTTCTCTAGAGTAGACTCACAATCCTGCTCACTCTTTGAATTCAGGAAGGGCTCTTATTAGAAGATATGTTCTGAACATATAAGCATAGAACTAAAATAATACTGAGTAAAAGTCATTACAAAGAAAAAAGTTTATAATACAGATGTTTTGAATGCAGAGTCTGGCCTTAATGGAACAATCAGTGAATGCTAGGAGATATTCATTGTATTTAAAATTAAAATTAAATTCATTAAGAAATACACTAAGATAAAACGATTATTTATCCAGTATCTTGAATGGTTGCATTATCTCTTTGCAGATTTTCTTCCAGCTGTTAATAGTCAAGTTGCTCCTTTTGCTTTGTTGACATTTATATCCAAGAAGAAAATTTTAAGTTCTTAATCACAGCTCTTAGCTTTTTTTGACCTCTTTGTATTTTATGCTACAAGACTTTGTTATAATCTGTGGTTACAACAGAGAATTTATTCACAACTTAAAGAGAAGGCCAGATGAGAAACAAACACAGAGACATATATTTGAAGACCCTTTTCCTCATCTATCTCTCAACCTTTTTCCTAATGATCAGAAGGTCCACAGGTACAAAGAGATGGTGTGATTTTCAACAATTTTAGATTTGCAAGTATCTAAAACGTCTGTGCTATTTCACCTGATATATTAATCTTAAAATAGTCATGGAGGTTGTTTTAAATTGTTTCACCCTTTTTCACCCCAAAAAGGAAAAGTCTGGTCATCTGGAAGATCTGTCTTTTTAATATAATGTTGCCAATAAAAGAAAATGTATTTATCAAATCCAGGCAAAGCAATTTCAATTCACCTCAACAAAGTAATTTGTTTGGCCTTGAACTTCTTTGCACCAATGTCACGGAGAAGTTTCTTCTCAATGCTCACCAAATGCTTCCAAACTGGTCAACTCCAAAGTTGCCCACAAAGGAATTTTTAACGAAATTGCCCAACCTGGAAGACCCTGTGCACACAGCTTTTGTCAAAAAGGGTGTAAAGTTATTGGAGGAAAATAATCTGGAACAGGCAAATATCACTTCCTCTTCGTTGGCGAATGCTACCTGTTTCCTCTTAACACTGCTTGCTGTAGTTTCTCATGAGATATATGGGGGAGGAAAATGGCACCTGTACTACAGTGTTTGCCCCAAATGGAAGCAATTAGTAGATCTTCTGCAATTCCCTGCAAAACTTTGGCAAGTACAGTGCAGGAGGCTCCACATTGGTAGCCTCTAGCAGCTGGTTGTAAGATTGGCTCAGGACTGCCAGAGATACCAAGCTTTGAATATCTCTTATTTTTCCCCCCACAAGGTCACTCCAGGCTTGCTATCATTAGTACACACTATCCACAATCCTACAGTGTTTTTGAAGATGCCCAGGCTTGAAGTACTTCAGCTACTACTATGAGAGAAGTTTCTTCTCAACCGTTTCCCAATCTCCCATAGAATGAGCTCCGCGGAAGAGTTTGAGAATACTCCAAATCAGAGCAAAAGGAAAGCAATATGGTTGTTGTGCTTTGCTGTTAAAAATTGCTTCACAAAACAGCCTTGAGGTTGCACTTCATTCAGATGGTTGTTGAAGTGATGCACTCCCTTCAAACTTTGTGCAGCCTAGTTATTTATATCAAGGAAAAAATGTAATAAAGCATTACAGCGATTTGAACAAAAGTTTGCTACTGTAGTAAAATCGCTGTGCTGAAAAGATAGCTTTCATTGGTTTATTATTGCTCAATTGATTATGTCTATGCCCCAGCCCATGCAACAATTATGCTGCCTTACATTCCTTTCAGATCAAACTCATGGAAATTAAACAGACTGAGAATGTGATAGAAAATCTGCCAATCGGCATTATAGTGCTTCTTATCAAGAGGAATAATATGACAGATAAGGCAATATGCAGAACTAGCCCTTAAACTTTGGTCAGAAAATAGTGTTAACTTTTTTATTCTTAAAAGATGCGACCCACTAAGAGTTTTACAGAATCTCGGAATTATGAAAAATAATTTATGATGGAGTGCCATTTTTCATGATAACATTTTCTAAAAATTGTCAAGTGTCACCCATCTGCATGTCCTGCCAGTATGATAGTAATTGGGTTGGAAAGCTATGCTCGGTTGCCTCTTCCCTCTTCCTTGGGGTGATTTTAAAATGCACCAAGCTTCCTTCATTAAAGGAGTTGGACTTCCTTGCCTACGAATAGGCACCTCTCTATCCTGGGCTCTGAAACTTGTGGCGAGAGGAGCACGATTTTAAATTTGCTTTTGATAATTATTAGTTTTTCCAAGGAAAAGATTTGACAGCGTTATTCTAAGGTAAAGGGAGTTCTGATTGCATGCTAGGGTAGAGTGTAAATTCTCCTGGTCTGCTCAGAGAACTTTTATCAAGGTGAAGAAATCACACTGCTTTTTCTTATTGAGTAATTTTTGTTTCACTTGACTTCTCTTTTTGCTGCCAGATGCTGGATATAGCCTTTCTACAGCAGCTTTATTTTATGTTAAGTATGCCATCCAATTACGCCTGGTGTGAGTTAGAGATGATTGAGTATGTTTGGGGAATGGAAGGTAGGAAAGAACCGTACTGTCCTTTACAAATTTATTTTTATATCTATAACCTATATTTGTAATTGGTTTCTATCTCCACGAAAATGAAAAGTATAAATTTGCTCTCATCATCGTATATTGCCACCAATTCAAAGCGGCTTTGCAAAATGCAGTTTCGCTTCCTGTCTGATTTTTCCACCTCTATTTTGTTTCACTTTTAAGAATGGCACTGCATTTTCCCCACTTTATTATTTATATTTTTCAGGAGAAAGATTTAGGATGAGAATTCCGATCTTGCTTCCTTTAGGCCTTAACGCTCTGCTGTCTTTATTATAGAAACTTGAATTTAACCTTATATGTCTTCAAATATTTTTTTTTGTTCTAAACTCTTCCATTACTTTTTTATATTGTGTTTTCCATTTTAAGCTACTTTATGGTGTTTCATAAATTTTAACCTAATTTTATTATAAGTGAACAATCATATTTCATTGATGTCTCATAACTGTGTGGGCATGAACATATAAAGAAAAACTGTAATGAAAGAATGAGGAATTCCACGCACAAGATTTGCTTTGGTTCTCTATATAGTGGGGAATATATGTAGCTCTGGATTGACCTGCTGTATTCTTGATGTCCTCTGACTTGGTGATTTTTCTTCTACAATACAATTCACAAGATGCAATGTAAGTCCATATAATAGAATGTATGAATGACCTTGGGGAAAGGGGGGTAGAGTCAAGGAAGCAATCAGACATCACAGTCCCATAACAGTCAGAAAAAGAAACGTAGAAAGGACCCTTCCTATTGAAGCGAGCACTTATAAGTGGAAGTGGGTACCCTCAGACCTGCAAGATTTTGTTAATGTTACCGTACAACAAGGGTCTTCAAACTTGGCAAGTTTAAGACTTGTGGACTTCAACTCCTAGGATTCCTGAGCTAACATGACTGGAGGAGGAATTCTGGGAGTTGAAGTCCACAAGTCTTAAAGCTGCCAAGTTTGAAGACCCCTGCCTTACAACAACAAAATAGAATTAGTTCATGTTACTGTGTTTCCTGGCTGTTTTACTTGGGAGAGTTGACAATCCATGAACATCAACTGACAAACTCCAAGAAGGAAACAGACAAACAAAAGTATTTATGATGATTTGTTCAAAAAGCGAACATTTTCCTTAATTGTAAAATAGGGTTCACTTATAATTTCTAAGGTAGCACAGTATCCTTTCTGGTCATGTTCATTAGCTCTACTTCCTCTTCACATTGGTGAGCTGCCACTTCTACGGCACTTATGCCAAGGCTGATTTGATCTTTGTTGTTGTTGCTGTTGTGGTTCATCACACAGTCAGCCAAATGTTCAGACTGGATTTGCCATTTTTGTCTGCCTATTGAGTCCTCCTCAAGGACCTAGGATAGGCAACTGTTGCTGTTTGATGATGTTAGAAGTATTATTATAAAGTCTTTCTTTCTCTCCCCCAAACTCCACCAGAAATGAGTCTTTGCCAGAGCAGCCCCTTGGAGCAGGATGCCTTGCAGCGTCCTAAAGACTCATTTCTGGTGGAGTTTGGGGGAGAGAAAGCAAGACTTTTGCTGCTTTCCTTGCATGCAGCCAAAAGCAGAGGAAGAAAGAAGCAGAAAGAAGCAGCCCAGTGGCCAAGTGAGGAGTGTGGGGCAAGTGGGGCAAGTTCCCCCCCTCCGCCCTTTCCCTCCTCCCCTCGCTACCTCGTGTTGTTCGCAATGCAAGCAACGCAAGCCTTGGTTCCTGCAGGCCATATGAGTGGCACAGCCTTGTGTTCCCGCGCAGCCTGGATTAATTGCTTTGGGGATGACATTTGTCTGTGGGCCACCAAAATTTTCTCGTGGACCACCAGTGGCCCCTGGCCCACTGGTTGGTGATCACTGGACTAATTTCTTAAAAACCTCCAGTGATCGAGTGCCCATGATTTCTGTAGCAAGCTGTTCCACTGGTTAATTGTCCTCACTGTTTAGGAAGTTTCTCCTTAATTCCAGGTTGCTTCTATCTTTGTTTAATTTCCAACCATTGTTTCTTGTCCTGCCCTCTGGTGCTTTGGAGAATAATTTGACCTCCTCTTCTTTGTGGCAGCCCTTCAAATACTGGAATACTGCTATTATTCACCCCAATTCTTCTTTTCTTTAGACACTAACCCAAACCCAAATTCTGCAGCCGTTCTTTATGTTTTAGACTCCAGGCCTTTGATTAACAGTGATTTTGTCAGTGCCAATACCTAATTTAATATTTATCACATCCTAATAGAATAAACTAATTTTTGCAGAGGGTGACTTAAAACAGAGAGATGCAACCTTATTTAAATTGCATGCTTAATTCATGCTTTGGTGAGATTTATATCAGGGACCTTCTTATTTGCAGTTCTGTTTTTTTTTTAATATCAGATAATGGTCAAGGATAAAGCTGCAGCCTTATCTGGAATTATGCCCCACAAATGTTCCTATTCAGTCCATTGTGAGACTATAGTTAGTCATACAGTAACCTTCTCTTTTCACTGCTGTTAGAAATGTCTTAATTGAGACAGTTTGGAAGTTCAAATAATCAAATAATTCTGCTTGGTTCAAATATGAACTGTGACATGCTACTTTGTATTTCCTCTTCATAGACAAAACATGTATTTGGCCAAATCCAAGTAACATGTATCTTGCAGATCCAAGTTACTTTTTGCAAATCAAGTCACAAGGTAATATAGTTTATGGCCTTGACTACTTTAATCCAAAATTATTTCTCTTCGATTTTAATTTCAGCTCAGCACTTTGGCCATTCAGCATTTTGCATTTCTGTAGTCTTTCTATCATACTGCATTCTTCCCATGTTTAAATCTTTAGCCGCATTCTTGTATTTTAGGGATCTATTCCAGGCTTCCAATACTAACAAGGTGTTCTCATATACTTCTCACATAATCATTGCTGAGTTTATTCTTCCATCTCTTTCTCAGTGGCAAAAGTGAACATATCGAAGTTCTTCCGTGTTAAGTTTTAGAAGTCATGATTCTTATTTCCTAGGACGAGGTCAAGGAGAAGTCATTTCTGAGCTATCTTTCTGCAAATGTGAAGAGAATGTACTTCAGATGTTCAGATTGTTCCTGATCATCTCAATCTTTCTTCTTTATTTTTAAGTGCTGTCGCTGATTCTCTGAGAATCCATATGAATTCAGTCTGGACTTTTGACACATTCCTTGGCATTGTTCAGTTGCTGCAAATATATGATGGGCTGCTTAACTAGTGCATGCATGGCAATTCTCTAGTGCATTTGTTACCTAGGAAACCATAAGCTCTCCATGTGTGTCACTTAACACCCTATTTGCTTTCATTTAGGTCTTTAATTTTTGCACTGCCCCATCTCCTCTGGATCTATTCAAGCTGTTTGTCTTCCTACACTAATCCCTTTCCCTTTGCCCTGCCTTCGTCTCTGACTGTAGTTCTCAAAAAAAAAAAAAAAATCCCTTCCTTCGTAAAGAAGTTTCTAAACCTGTGGATAATCTAACAGCTCGTGCCTTTAACAATAATAACTCAAATTATATACGCGGCTTCTCCCATCCAGAAGCAATTAGTAGCTCAAATGTGATGCTTAACACTTCCATCATCAAAGCACTCTGCAGACATTAACTAATTAATCCTTCAAATCTTACAATGAAGCACAGTAAGGCGGTGATGTCTGCTTTGCAGATGGGGAGCTGAGGCTCACAGACAATCCAAATAGGGCAGTGGCAGGTTCTGTCTAGCTAGTTCTGCAAATGAAAGGTAGGGTGGTACAGGATCATAAGGGAGAAATTTGAAGCCGTCTTTCTAATTCCAAAAAAAGAAAAGAAAAATAGATCCAATAGATCTGCAAGTGGCATTTCTTATCTTTTGTTGACGGCTCCTAAAGGATGGTGCCTTCTTTGTGGCTGGCATATTGTGGTGCTGATATTTTACTTTATGAAAGATTCTATGCAGAGTATTTACCATCTCACGTTTAATGTACCAAACAGCTGAAAATTAAGTTTAAAAAGAAATCGAAAGAAGTATAGCAATGTACCGTTTTGAACTTCCATAAGCAAAGAGGGGCACAAAGCCAAGCTTTCAAATGGGGCAGAGTTGGAGTTTCCTGTATTTCTTTGCTTCCATCTAGTGGTCAGTTGGGGTTTTGTAGCCTGGATGTAGTACTGTATGCCTCTTTCCGCAAGCCTTGTTCCTTCACAAGACAAGATGGGGGGAAAAGGAAGAAATTGGCCAGCAGCAATCATCAGGAAAGCTGCCAGATCTTCCAAAGGCTCATCTTCTAGTGCATCCTGATCTGGTTGTGCCCTTGCTGGAGTCTGATTCTGAGGGGGAGATTGAGTGGCTGACAGGGAATGGGAGTGTGGCTTCGGTGGCTGAGGAAGAAACGGGGAAAGGGCACAGTCCGGCTGGGCCTTCAGAGGAAGACCCAGGGCCATCCCCTCTTCATCCCAGGGTATGCAGGGAGGAATGGAGAAGGAAGCAACATGGCTTACGGGAGAGGAAAGGGCCCTGATCCCTTTCATTAGTTGCAGCTGGGAGAACAGGATATAAGTGGGGCGTTTGCACACAGCTCTTTGCTGGAAGCAAAGCGTGCATTTTCTTCGTGGAGGCTTATCTGGGTTTTGGCGTCCTCCCAACTGTGGGTGCTGCGTTAGTCTTTGAAAGTCTGCAATTTATCATCCTGGCCTGCCGTGTTAATTACTTCAGTGTGGTTTGTGTTGGGTTTTTTTTAATTTTGAATTATCGTTATGTTGGGTTCAGACTGCATTTCTGCCCTTCATAGACCATTTTTTGAAAAATTTGATATCCAGCCGAGGATAATTGGACATTGGAGGCCAAGTTGGAGGCATTAAAGGGAATTTATTCTACTTTGGTGACTTTGTTATTTTTGTGTCATGCCCCAAGTCATCACAGATCTTCTGAAGCTATGTCTGGTTTGGGAGTAGCAATGTAGAAGGTGATCATAATGGCAGTTCTTCCATCCCATAATTTTTACACATCACACCTCTACTGTCAGGTGTTATTGGGCTGCAAAAATCCAGATGACCAATAGAGTTGATAGCAGATAGTGAAAAAAAAACTACTATTTCTTTGTTGGTATCTAGCATCTTGGTGGATTTTTGTAGAGCAGATATGGCAGCTCTGTGACATTTGATCAAGTTTGTTCAAGATGTGGAATAAGGAGTGGGCATTAAAAGGAGCCTAGTGGGCTCCAAGTTAGCTTCCTCCTCTGCCTTCAATACACACACAGAGAGAGACAAAACCACATATATGGCAGCCATTGCATCTTTTAGAATTCTGCCTTCTAGAAATTTATGAAAATGCCATTTCAGGTTGCTTTTCAGAAAATCACTCTGAACCTTAAATAATTGAATTTTAGCTCCAGGTATATATTAATTTAGAAATACCAGAGTGTCCCCTCATCTAAAGATTCAAGGATGGCTTACAATTCATGAAAATATTAGGTTGGATAAATGTACAATGGTGGCTCTTTTATTCCGATGCTCCAGTTTGTATGAACAAGCATGCATTGAAAAAGGAAATTTGGGAAGCTCATCAGTACATTTTTAATTATTATTATTATTACTATCTTGCCATATATGATCCATGCTTCTTGACAAGATCTGTCATCACCTTCCACAAGAGGCTAAAGGGGTTAGTGTATTCATATGTTCAAATTATGCTGTAACATGAACGATAATTTAAAATGCAGTTGGATAAAATTGTATAAGGGATCTTCTTAAATCCTATCCAGTAAGGTACAGATGCTCAACAGAGTAGGCTTGAAATAACAGATCCTGAAAAACTAGAATTTTGCATTGGATAAGCAGATGGCTTAGAAAGTTATGAAGATAATACTGCCAGTTTGTAGCACTTTTGACACAATATGGTACCTATATGTGCCCTTTTTAAAAATATGCTTGTCATTAATGAGAACATTTGTCTTGAGAGCAGCAAAAGTCATCTTAGACTGTTTAATTAAGTTGCACCACTAGTGTTAGGTGCAAAAGGAAAGCAAATAAACATCATACACAAATTCATCACAAATTTCAAATACATAGTTTAGTAATTATTTAACGGTGAATCCACAAGCCAGCCTGGGGGAACCAGCTTCTTTTTAAGTTTAAGGGATGCCGTGGCTTGGTGGCTAAGCTGCTGAGCTTGTTGATCAGAAAGGTCAGCAGTTCAGCGGTACAAATCCCTAGCGCTATGTAACAGAGTAAGCTCCTGTTCCTTGTCCCAGCTTCTGCCAACCTAGCAGTTCGAAAGGATGTAAAAAATGCAAGTAGAAAAATAGGGACCACTTTGGTGGGAAGGTAACAGTGTTACAGGTGCCTTCGGCATTTAGTCATGCCAGCCACTTGACCACGGAGACATCTTTGGACAGCACTAGCTCTTCGACTTTATAACGGAGATGAGCACCACCCCCTAGAGCCAGAAACAACTAGCACATATGTGCAAGGGGAACTTTTACCTTTACCTTACCTGTTTATTCTAGAGTCCAGTGATAATCTGTCCTCCTGGAAAGAGATGTCCACCTTTAATCAAACTGTTGGACTGAACCATGATTTTTCTCCATGCAGAAAATCTCTATCTCTTTCTGCCTTGAGGAAAATAGAAAAGAGGAAATTAAGGAATTGTTTCCTAGTTTTTTTCTGCAGGTAGAAAGAAACCTTTTCAATAGAGGTTTTGAGTACTGAGAAGGGTCAAGGAGGATGAGAAGCAATGATGAATGGAAAGGATCAAGAATGATGGAGTAGAAAGTTGCAGGTTAAAGGGGGAAGAGATTAGAGATTTCTGATGCTGTTAAAACAAACTTTCAGTGTAGGGCTTAAAACAGAAATTACTTTAAAAGATTTAAAACATAAAGTACCATATTAACAAGCAGCAATAAGAAAAGCAAATCTAAAAGCATATCTTACCACTCTGGCAACCAATATATTAAAAATCTCATGTTTACCTAAAAATTACCTCCTGTGATATTTAATCAGACTTAATTCCAGATATGTCTTTTAACTGCAATCTAAACAATGTACTAGTAAGGCACCCCAATCCATCTAAAAGCCACAACATGATTCCTAGTTACTGTGCTGTGATTCAGCTAGTTTTCTCAACTGCTAAAAATATTCCTAGAGTTCAAATCCTGAATAAATCTCAGCTCCATATGCAAATTGTCGTGGGAATGTAGCCTGGTTGTTTTCATCATTTTTTTTAACACATGGAAACGTATTGCTCTTAAGATCGATTTCATCAGACTTCATCTTACCTTGTGCGATTGTGAAAACAGAAAATGATTTCGTGTCACAGTGAATGTTGGCCCCTATTCTATAAAGAGAGTTCAGTCTCTTGTATCAATGGTATATTCTGCTACAAGTAGGCATGCAAGACAAAACCATTTCAAGACATTTGTTTTGTTTTATGTCTATGGAGATTCTCAGTCATCCAGGTCATGGTTGTCCCAAAGGTGCTTTTTCAAGAGGCAACTGGACGTCCTTGTTTTTTCTTTCTCTCATCTTGGTTTTTCACTTCTCATCCAAGAAGCTTCTTCAGCTCTGACTGGATGGTGGGGAATGGAAGGATTTATACTCCTTGCAGACAGCTGCTCATTTGCATCCTTTTGGTGGGTTGTTGAGGCCACTTGGAGGTTTCTCTGTGTCCTCAGGGTCAGGGGTCCCCAACCACCGGGCCGCGGACCGGTACCGGTCCGTGGAACATTTCCTACTGGGCCGCCGGTTTGCTGGGCGCCGCCATCTTGTTTGACGAGCTTTTCCAGTTGGAAAGCGGCGTTTGGGTCCTGAAGGAATCCTCGCGCCTTAGTTTCATCGAAGGGGGGGGGCTTCGAACGAAACTAAGGCGCGAGGATTCTTTCAGCACCCAAGGCAAGGCAAGCCGAGCGACTGTCCCAAAGCGAAGCCCATCGACAAAGGTACAAAGGAGGAGTTGAAGGTGGCGGGGAGAAGCGGGGGACGGCTGGCTGGCCGGTCGCTCGGCTCGCCTTGCCTTGTCATGCGTGCTGATGCCGGTACCGGGCCGCGGATCATTTTGTGATGCCGGTACCGGGCCATGGCACAAAAAAGGTTGGGGGCCACTGCTTAGGGTCATCTGAGTGGTGCTGATGGAGCCTTCTTGGAACTGCTGAAAGGATAGTCATTGTAGACTAGAGATGGATGATGATGTCCCATCCTTTCCCCTCTGTTGAGAAGGGGCTGTTCAATTTTGACACAGATGGCCTCTTTGATCCCCTCTTTCAAACCAGCAGTCCTCCCTGTCCAAAATGTGGACGTTGCTGTCCTCAAAAGAGTGACCCTCGTCTTTGAAATGCAGGTGGACTGCTGAATCTTGTCCTGATGGGTTTGTTCTCCTATGTTGTACTATGCTTTTATGATTATTGTTTTCTGTATTTTCTTCTATAGCATTTTAAAAATCTTGGATTCATATTCTCTCTCTCTCTCTCTCTCTCCTTGCAGCATATGAATGATATAGTTCATACATAGATAAAGATAGAGCTTGCCCAAAATTGTCACAAGGTTGCCAAGCGCTGTTTGCTTTGATTTAAGGTCTCATTTGACCACCCTGAAAGTGGGTAATGATGCTGTTGCAGACTGCAATCTGTACTGAAATTCAAGCCTGCTGTTAGCTTCACTAGTGCTTTATTCTTGTGTTGCTGTTATTTTTTAACACTTTTTTTTTGTGCATTAAAGCACTATCCTCTCCCCAGAGTCTGCCTGCAGTGAAGACATGGTCTGTACAACTGCAATTATTTAGAAGAACAGATGGAGTGAGGAGCAGAAAGTCTGTTAATAGTAATAGAAGTGCTACATGTTAACCTGGACAGCACACGATGACAGTCCCATGACTACACGTTCTGTTCTCACCAGCTGGGCACCAGCGCAGAAGTGAGAGATTCATAATCATAGCAAAACCAAGAACCCACCTAAGTTAGAAATGAAATTCCACACTTTCTGGTCTCCATTTGTTCCCCCACCTCCCAAATAAAAGAACCACATGGTCATTTCAAAATATTTTCGTATTTAAGGTGAGGTGTTAAAAATTTCATCATGGTTGGCAGGACGGAAGCTAGGCATGAATGTACTAGAGGAAGCATGGACTAGTAAGGGGAATACGAGAAACATGACTATGCTTCTGTAATATCCGTTCTGGAGCTCTGGTATCACGGTCCTTTTCATGAAAAAATGCACATGGAATTGGAGGCAGCTCCTACGAGCAGGAGGAAAGTAGAAGCTTGGACAGATGGGAAAATGTCCCACTGTTAATTGAAATCAGGGGCTGGATTCCTAAGTTTAGGGACTTGCAGCACAATTCCTCTATCAATATATGTTCTTACTAAAAACTGGGCTGTCTGAGGATGAGCTATTGAAACAAAGCTCTGAAGGGCAAATAAATTCCATTGTAGTGAAGGACGAGACTACAAGTTGAGTCAAACTGATAGCATAAAAATAATTAAACTAAGATCAGTCACTTTTTGTTGCAACAGAATTATAATTCAATCAGAATAGAGCTGGAAGGGACCTTGGAGGTCTTCTAATCCAACCCTCTGCTCAAACAGGAGACCCTACACCATTTCAGTTAGGTGGTTGTCCAGTCTTTTCTTTAAAAACCTCCAGTGGAGAAGAACTTACAACTTCTGGTGGCAAGCTGTTCCACTGGTTAATTGTCCTCCCTGTTCGGAAGTTTCTCCTTAATTCCAGGTTGCTTCTCTCCTTGATTAGTTTCCATCCATTGTTTCTTGTCCTGCCTTCTGGTGCTTTGTGGCAGCCCCTCAAATACTGGAATACTGCTATCATACTCCTCCCCAGTCCTTTTTTTCTCTAGGTTGGACATATCCAGTTCTTCCAACCATTCTTCATATGTTTTTGTCTCCAGGCCTTTAATCATCTTAATTGCTCTTCTTCACACTTTTTCCAAAGTCGTAACATCTTTTTTGTAATGTGGTGACCAAAACTGGATGCAGTATTCCAGGTGCGGTCTTACTAAGGATTTATAATACTAATCCTTCATGTGATTTTGATTATATGCCTCTGTTTATACAACCAGGGATTGTATTAGCTTTTTTGGCTATGGCCGCACACCGCTGGCTCATGTTTAAGTGACTCCAAGGTCCCTCTCAGTTACTGTTTTTGAGCCAGGTTTTGCCTAATCTGTACTTGTACCTTTGTTTTTTCCTGCGCAGGTGTAAAACCTTGATTTTCTCCACATTAAATTTCATATTGTTGGATAGGGCCCATTGTTCAAGTCTGTCAAAATCTTTTTGGATCCTTAGCTTGTCTTCTGGGGTGTTGGCTATTCCTGACAGCTTAGTGTAATCTGCAAATTTGATGACTTCCCTTTCTATTCCCTCATCTAAATCACTGATTGAACAGTATTGAACAGCACTGGATCTTAGATGGAACCTTGTGGTACCCCACTGCTTCCTTCCTTCCTTCCTTCCTTCCTTCCTTCCTTCCGTGTAGATATAGTACCAGGAATAAGTATGGTGATTAGCCAAATGTGTCAGTTTTGAAATCACATATTTTAAACTTCTTGGAACAAATAAGTATAAAATAAACAGAACAACATTTTAATTGGTTTTTAAAGAAATAAATTATCTTCTCTGGATCAAGCAAGGCCATTTTAGTGCAGCTATTTATTTTCCACAAAGCCCAAACAGATGTCTCTAGGAGATAAAGATAGATCCATCTTCTTCCAGTGATCCCCTTTAGCTCATATTTGGAGGAAAAATTAGCCAGATCAGAAGTAATATTGGATTCAGTCTAATAGTTGGTGCTGATAGATCTGTTCTCTATGAATGTCTCCAATTCCTTTTTGGTCATATCATACAATAATGCATTTCCCAACTAAATTAAATGCTGTGTGAAAAAGTATTTTCTTTCATTGTTCTAGATTATCTTCCAGTCAGCTTCACTTGATGAACCCTGCTTCTAATTCTGATGTTTTGATGGGAAAAAAAGATTGTTTTTTTCAGTTTCCTGGCCATTCTCCACGCCATTTTCTCCAGTTCCCCTTTTATTTTCTCTCCAACCCAATGTCTTCCCAATGTTGTATATAAAGTGACTTGGGACCTCTGATTGTGTTTTCTTTCATCAGTAGGATTACTCTCAAAAACCAAATAGAATGAGACCAAATTTTTAGTAGGTGAGAGATGCTGGCAAAGAAAGACTGGATCCAGCTAGGAGAAAAACATTACAGGAAAAAAGTTCTCACGCTTTCCTCTGGAAGAGACAATTGAGCAGTGAATGCTGTCCAGTTCTAAACCACCCTGACTCCTGATCATATGACAAGAACTGGAGCAAATGCAGCCCACTCTGTGTTTCCTGAGGTACACCACATAACAAAAACAAAATGAAGGGAGGACAGAAGCAGATTCTCAACTTACAACCACAATTTAACCCCAAATTTCCATTGCAAAGCAAGGCAGTTGTTCAGTGAGTGTTGCCCCAAGTTACGATCTTCCTTGCCCAAGTTGTGAACGTGATTCACTACCATTGTTAACTTAGTAACACAGCTGTTACATGAACCTGACTTCCGCATTGACTGTCAGCCTTGGAAGCCATTTTTTACTTGGAAGCTTCAAGGCTGCCACATTCAGTGCCTGGGAATTTGGATGAGGGGATTTCATAGTGGGGTAGAAGATTAGACACAACAACATTCTTTCTTGGAGAGTCAAGGACATGTTGCCCTGCACCTGGAGGGGAGTGACTGAAGGGATGTCTCCAGCTGGGACAAAGATTTGATTGGGCCATGTGTTGGACTGATGGGTGCAGGGGATGGATCTTTGATTCTCTTTTGGGAAGGGGGAAACCCAAAGCTCTCAGATTCAGGTTTTCCCAGATGTGCCAATATGACTTCTCTAAATAAATTCTTACTTGGATGAACTTTTTCTCTGGGTGCTGAATGGAGATGGAGAGTTTAGTTGGAAGGCTGACATTGACTTTGCTCTTCAGAAGGTCATAAAAGGGGATTACCTGACCCCAGGTCATTGCAACTGTGAGATGTAAGATCCAAATTATTTAATACTCACAATACAGAGACAGGTCTGGTTCACAATTCAAAGGCTTATTAAAGAAAATAAGCATTTGCAAACGGGCTTTCAGGTCCCTTCCAAAGTGGATTGGGCACAAGGAGAGCAAGATCTAATGGTCAAAGAATACATTTTATACACTCTGCACAATGCACGCCATGCCTAAGAAGCCTTCCCCACTCCCCTTATTATCTCTAAGTCATACTATAAGGTAAAGGGTCGGCTTGACCGTTTCTTCCTAGGCACCGGATATCTTAGTTTGTTTTCTTGTAACTTCGCCTTGGGCGGATGTTCCTGTTTTCTAAGAAGCCTGCAACTATCCAGCAAGCTTTGTTTAACTGAACATAATTTGTGGTTAGGATATAGCAATAAAAACAACACAGTTTAAAGTCAAGGATTACCTGTACAGGGAAGGATAATGTATTGTTAACACAAAAGAAAAGCAGACAGCTCCTATACATACTGCCAATAAAGGGATAGGGAAGCATTACAGAATCTCTACTCTTCATGCTTTCCCAACCTTCATTTCATTCTTACTAAAACAACATTGTGTTGGAAAGAAAAAAGGTAAATAAACTGGAGACTCTGACCAATTATCTCTCCATGAGCAGAGTATGGCTACTGGAATTGTACATACACTTCTAAGAAGGAGTGGGATTCAAATTTTTTAACAACCGGTTCTGTGGGTGTGGCTTAGTTGGTGGGCATGGCTCGGTGGGCATGTGACCGGGTGGATGTGTCTTGGTGGTCATGTTATTGGCCAACTCAATATCACTCACATCGAGGCATGCATCTCCTCGCCTGGCCTCTCATGACTGTGGGGATGCTGCAACAGTTGTAAGTGTGCAAAATGGTCCTAAGTCACTTTTTTCAGTGCCATTGTAACTTTAAGTGGTCACTCCACACAAGCAAAGTACCAGCAAAGGAGGGGGAAAATACTCCAGAGAAGTTCCTGAGACAGGAATTCTTGTCCTGCCAAGAATGTAATAAGGGTTAATGGAGAGGCAGTTTCTATAAGCAACACCAGAATGTTTCCTTCCTGCCTTCCTTACAGGATTAGGCCAGTAATTTCTTCTAACAACCGGTTCTCCGAACTGCTTAGAATGTTAACAAGCGGTTCTAGCAAATAGGTGCGAACTGGTAGAAACCCACCCCTGCTTCTAGGTACAAATATACCATAAATTTTCACTAAGGTATTAACAGTTTCAGCATTTCTTGGGATGGGATTTGTCTTTTTTAACTTCATTCAATCAACTGCTATGATTCTTTTTTTCCCCTAGCTAGTTACTAGGAATTGAAAACTGCTGAAAATTTTACTTATGAATGATTTGTTTTGTTTAAATGTATTTTTAAGCAGTACAATCTCAGTGGATGAAGGGTGCCTTAATATATTTTAAGAAACTTAAAAACACTTTAAAAAAAATTACAGTGGATGCAAAGAAGGAAATAGAAAAGCAATAGGCATTCACACTAGCTTAAAACAAAGACAGTTAATTCAAAAATAATGTAAATTGTTTCAACCTCTATAATTCAAAAGCCATAATATTAAGTATCCTGGTCATCTGTGCAATATGTGTTTCTCACTTTAGGCACGTATTTTATTTTAACCTCCTCCCATGATGCATGGTGAAAATCACATCGTTTGTGCGCTGGCCAAAAGCCAGTATTAAACCAAGCCAGAAATGGCAAACTCCTTAGAAAAGTAAATATTCCAGTCTAAATGTTACTGTGTTTTAACTCACATTTTATTTAACAGCATTCACATTAGTTGAATGAAACACTTGCCTGAAAGTTGTTCTGAGCCAATGGAATGAATCAAAGTGGGGAATTCATAAAACCCTGGCATTGTAATTCTCCTTCTCTCTCCTTACTCATTTAATTCCTATGTAGATCAGTTTCCTACTACTGGCCGTCTATTATAAATTAGTATTTAAAGTTCTAGACAGCATTAAGAGGGTAAAAACTTGTTATAAGTAAAGACCTCTGAAAATAACCTATTGTACAGGAAATGCTTTTTTTAAATAACTTTTGTTGTTGTTGTTGGCAGTTATCACTTCACTTCTTACATATTTGTCTGTATTAACTGTATAATACTATGGAAGCCATGTATAAACTTGTTAAGACTCACTAAAAACTGTTTTATTCATTGGCAACTCAGATGAAGTATTTGGTACAGCAGTTGGTATTAAACCTAGAATTTTTAGACAGTCGGATGTCATGTTTTTGCTTCTTACTGATTTTCTAAATTAGAGTTCGCATTTTCATCCCACATATATTTTAGCACTTAGTGAATAAGAATGAAATGCCTAATATTTACAAGCTTATTAATTAGGATTGGGCCCATTGAGTTAAGTAACATTCATTAAAGAGGAAATAAACTTTGCTCGGATTAAAAAATAAACTTTTATCCACTTCTTTATTTCAAAACATTTGGCTAGCAATTTAATTAAAATTAAAATTAAACCAGCATTTAATCACAATATACATTTAAAACGTATGCATTTGAAACACCAATAAAAAGTGAAAAACAAACTGAAAAGGCCAGGGGAAAAAATTCTAGTCCTCACTTTAGCCCTGAAAATGTAAAATGCTGAGATTGGGTGATTATCAGGCAGTACAGAAGTCTCCAAAATTGGACCGGCCATTGGAAATACTCACTTTTATATTGGTATTAACCTGACTTCAACTTGGGAAGAGACATGTGAGACTAGGTATCATCTGAAAGCAAATTGGTAACTGGTGCAGCTAGAACACGAGTGCTATTATATACTTTGATTTATCTTTAAGAGACAATCAAAACCTTAGATGCTTTACTTTGGGCTAACTGTACTTTACAAAAATGGTAGAGTATTTTAACTGAATGGTCCCAAGGATGTGAATCACTCGGGAGATGTAGAATAGTTTTGGTTAATACACCAGCTAAAGCTTGAGGTATAGTGCTGGGATAGACACCTGCATATCAAGTAATAAAGCCCTCCCTGATAGCACCACTGTTTTCAGATATTGGTCTAGGAAAGGGATGTCAAACTCCCAGTCCAGATGTATCACACACTGGCCAGTTTAGCAAAGGGGGGAAAAGTCCCAATGTGTCACGTGACACTGCTGTGACAATGTGAGTTTGATACCCCTAGTCTAGGACATCCACAGCTAGCTTAACCGAGGCTGGAAGTGAAATACTATATATATAAAACCATGTATCATGTAGAGACTGATGACAGTTCACCTTGACTTTTTTTTATGAACCCCCTTGGCAACTTCATCTAAATAGTGAATATCATATGAAGAAAAATGGATCCTTAAGGGATGTTATAGAGCAAGGGCCTTCAAATCTGGCAAGTTTAAGACTTGTGGACTTCAACTCCCAGAATTCTTGAGTTAATGTGACTGCAGGAGGAATTCTGAGAGTTGAAGTCCACAAGTCTTAAAGCTGTCAAGATTGAAGAGCCCTGTTATAGAATCATGTCCATGAATTCAGAGATGTGCAACAGCCCTAAGAGACTGGAACTGATTGTCAGTATTCTGATTATGCTTAGATTTATTTATTTTTTTCTACTAGCTTGAGTATCTCTAGACTACAGGGGACTAAATATCAGAAAGCAAATGTTGACCAAAAACAAAACAAAACAGAGTGGTTATTATTAACACCAGGAATGTCAACAATGAATGTTATACGAGTTGTTCTGGGTCATGGAATTTGGGACTTTAAGTCCAGGGGTGATGCTGAATAGACATAGATAAATTTTACAGGAAAAAGAATCTTTCATCAGTCTTAGCTGATAAGGTGCATCTCTTCCTGACAGACTGGATTATGTTAATACATCTTTCAAGGAACGATTCCTGAAAATAATCTGAAAATTATAGTTAGAGCAGGTCTGTCAAACTCCCAGCCCACTGGCAAGATGTGTCATGCGCTGGCCACACCCACCCCGATTTAGCAAAAGGGAAAACGTCCCAATATGTCACATGACATCACTTTGACACCCCTGAGTTAGAGCATCCATCTAGAATCCATCTTGCATTATAACTATATATTTCTATCTGAAGAGCAAAGCTGAGAAAGCATAAGGAGAGTTTGCAGAAGAAAAATAGATCACAAAATAGAATGGCCAGTCATTCTGAGCCATACCCGGGTTCCTCAAGCAAATTAATCAAGCAAATGAACAGATGAAATTGTTGAATGATCTAAGATTAAGGCACATATTTCAGGAGAAAGCCTGAATAGCAAGCTTGCTTCAGTCTGCCAGGCTGAGTGTCTCATCCCAGATGTTTGATTAGTCAGCCTGGACAATCCTCCTCCTGTCACCTCTGAGCCTTATTTGCTCATTATTCTAGCCTTGCAATCGGAGAAGTTTCTTTTCCCTTGGGCTAGTAAGTGGAGGTTCTGTTCTCTGACTTCTGCTCTTTCTGCTCCTGAAGACATATTTGGCACCTCCCAGACAAATGACCATGAATCCAGTCTCCCATAGGAGATCTTGAATCGGTATCACCTCCTCCTTATCAGAAACCTCTTCAGAAAGCAATCCTCACCATAATTGGTGACTGAGGTCTCTTGAAGGTCTCGTATAATTTTTCAGTTGAAGCAGCCTTACTGGTTGCCTGTTGCATTCTGATGTCCATGATTATTCATGATTCATTATTACCATGGTGGTTTTTAAGCTTGAACACCTACTCTACATTCCACCCTATACTTTTATGTCACTAACAGGGCGTGTTTCATGGGACCCCACACCGAATATGATTGACATCAAGAATTAATTCTGGTTTCTACTGGGACCAGTGCTATGGATCAAAATGTCACCAAAGTTGGAAGCAGGTTCACTTCTCATTACAATTCAAAGCGCAGATAATCAAATCAGAATGACCAGAATCTCCTGTACTTCCAAATACTAATTTTCTTTTCTTTTATCTGTGAGATACTTTGAATTTAGATATTATATGTATCCATAGCAAGTAATATCTATTTCTTTGGGTTCTGTGAGAACTGTCTTTTTGTAAATTGCTACCGCTGCACAAACAGGGAATTGAAAGTCTGTTGCCCTAGATGACTTGATGGATAATAGGTGTTTTGTTTAGAATGTTCCCTTTTAACTTGCTAAATAACAAACTCCTTAAGACAGATTTTCAAATATTATTTTACAGAATAAGAAGTATGTTCTCATCATGGTTGATCCAGATGCTCCTAGCAGATCTAATCCAATGTATCACTTCTGGAGACATTGGGCTGTGACTGACATCAGCGTGAGTACCGTGAATATTTGATATTTCTTTCTTGATATGTTTATTACATATTTTGTGAGATTAATAGCTGTTTTTCTCCTTCATATTTTATTCCCTCTCACATGAGTGATTCTTTTGGTTCAAAGTGTCAGGCTCTTCTTGTCAGACACAGCTTGACTAAATTATTACTGTAACTCAAGAACAGTCCTTATGAAACATTTGACGCCTCTAAGCAGCTAGGATTCCTCCTGGTTCAAATGAAGTGCCATCTGTCCTACCTTTGTACAGTAGAATTTTGACTTTCCTTTTCAGTCCTTGCTTGTGGCAGCTGAGTGTTTATATTTTACACATTCCTATACTCTGCTTTAGCACTTGAAGAAACAGATTTTGAGGATTTCTGTGCCGCTGTCTTGATGCTTGGTGTATCTCAAAAAAACACACCCCACCACTTTCAATTTCTCACAGCTGTCATTGAACACAAGTAGGTTTGAGGACTATCATGTTAGCCCTGCCATATGAGAGAAATTGAGTGTAACCAGTGTTAACGGCCCTTTCTATGGATAAAAGGAATAAGGGCAAAAATGAATGGATTGTGTTAATTAAGAATGAGTCCCCTCCTGCCAGTTTCACTGTTAGCCCACACCCTGGAAACGGATGGGTTTTTCTAAGTGCCAGATCAGTGAGAAATCTTTGGCTATCTAGAACTTGAACGTGGACAAAGAAACTAAGGATGTTTCATGGAAATTGAGCCCAGAGAACAGAGTGAGCAGATTTGTCCCATCTACATTGCTGGAAGTTTTCAAGAAAAGCTTGGACAACCATTTGTTTGGGATGGATTGGAATAAGGACTCTTGCTTTGGGCGGTGGGTTAAACTAGAAGGCCTCCTTTCAGCCCTATGATTCTATACCTGACCACTTCTTTGATAGTCAGAAGGTTAGGATCAGGGCTGGGCTGCTGGGGGATCGCAGGGGTTTGGGAGAGCCCCTCGCTAAGATTCTGTGCAATTTGGAGAACCCCCAAATCCCACTCCTGGCTGACCCCGCTTACTCCGCCTTGCCTCTCCCAGGAGTCCCCATGTGGCCCGTTTTGTATGCAGAGTTCAGGGAGGGGAAAAAACTGGCCTCCTGGAAGGTTGGGATGGCTGGAAATGGGCCTGTTTCTGGCTTCCAGAGAGCCTCCGGAGCCCGGGGGGGCTGTTTCTTTGAGTCTCTGGAGCCCAGGTAGGGCAAAAATGGCCCCCCACCGCCATGATGCAGGAGGCCGACTAGGCCACGCCCACCCAGCAACTGGGCAGAGAACCCTTTGCTAAATTTTTTGAAGCCCACCTCTGGTTAGGATGAATGTCTGATTATAGTCTGTTGAAGTTCATGGTCTTCAACCACCTGCTCTGTTCAGAATTCTTCTGCATATATTGTTGCAAATAATGTTCCAGGATATTTTTGCTACCTTTATGCTTGGCAGCTTTCACATCTGAACTGGTTGGGTGGTAGTGAAAGTACTGCTGGATTTTCCGCAGTTGGTGGTGCTTGGAGAATGTTATGTAGGGAACAGCTTAGAGCTTAATAGTTGCTTAGGCACTGCTTTCCTGCATGGATGAAACATTTAGCATATTATTTGTAATTTACTTAAACAAGTAGCCTCTTGAACATCCCATTATAATATTTCTATTACAATATTCCTCAACAGCTTCTCCTCTTCTCTAAATATTGAGAAGAGGTTGGGTGGGTAAGTTGTGCAATACAAAGGCATGAGCAGGGGTGGGATTCAAATTTTTTTAACAACCGGTTCTGTGGGCATGGCTTAGTTGGTGGGTGTGGCTTGGTGGTCATGTTATTGGCTGGGTGTGGCCAACTCAACATCACTCACATAGAGGCACGTGTCTCCTCACCTGGCCTCTCATGACTGTGGGGATGCTGCAACAGTCGTAAGTGTGAAAAATGGTCATAAATCACTTTTTTCAGTGCCATTGTAACTTTGAGTGGTCACTCCACACAAGCAAAGTACCAGCAAAAGAGGGAAAGAAAACTCCAGAGACATTCCTGAGACAGGAAGTCTAGTCCCGCCAAGACTTGTAATAAGGGCTAACGGAGACGCAGTTTCTGTAAGCAACACCAGAATGTTTCCTTCCTGCCTTCCTTACAGGATTAGGCCAATAATTTCTTCTAACAACCGGTTCCCCGAACTGCTTAGAATGTTAACAACCGGTTCTAGTGAATAGGTGTGAACCGGTAGAATCCCATCCCTGGGCATGAGGCCAGATAAGCTAATTATAGCCGTGATGAGACTGATGCTGATTGTGATGATTTTAAACTTCCCGATATGATAATATCGGATCATTTCTATCAATTTTTTTTAGATTTCTGGAAAAAGTGCTCTAGTGTATATTGGTATCCAAACAGGTGTTTTTGAATAGTGTTATTTTGGGGTGGTTTTAGAACAGAAATATTTCTGGTCACCTTATTAAACAGTCTACATTTTGAATAAAATAAGATCATATCTCACATTTGATTCAGCTGTATCTTTCAAAAGTACCTAGATATCATCAATATGGTATCATTCTGAATATTTTAAACAAATATTTTATAGACCTTCCCTTTAATCCCTGGATTAATAATTCAGATTGTAATATTGGGGGATTCCTGTTCAAGACCTGCCCTAATGCTGTCCAATATGTACAGGAAGTTCCTGGGGGAGGTCTTTCTTACCACTTTATCTAATGTCATGGTTACTCTTCTTTTTTATCTAAAACCAGTGAAGCTACTCGGATTCTGAAATGTGCTTGTGGCAGGAATGGATTGGGTGCAGGCTCATGCATTGTGACATAAAATGGGAGATCAAATTTGGAATATTCTATTATTATTTTAATAATTGTTTCCCACTTTATCATTGTTTCAAAGTACTCATAAACACCTGGTTTTAACTCTCAGGAGTGATTGTGCATTTCCCAGTTTAGACGAAGATATCAATTGCATCTGTTCCTAATGAGATCAGATCTGATTAGGGAAGTAGATGCCATTGCAGGTAGTTTCGTTTATTTAAAGGACTTAAGAAATTCAGTTGGCCCAGAATATAGCAGTAAGAGTGGTAATCATTGTAAATATGCCTTATGAAAGTTAAAAAGGTTAGTCATCAATTTCCAAATACAGTTCAAAATATTTGTGATTTTCTTAGCTGTTGGAAACCGATTTATATGTAAGAGTGGAAGGAATGGTATATAAATCCAACAAAATAAAGATTGCCTTTATTAAGTATGCAAATTAGAATGTACTATATGTATGTATATGATGCTGGAGTATACATAGGATATCCTTTGGGTAACATTGCTAGAGTCTTGGCTGATCAACATATATTTAAGGCATAAAGGCATTCCATTAAATGTTCAGGTACTGTATAACCTATTGTGTGTTCTGTGTGTGTTTGCATACCTTAATGGAAGTATATATGCACATGGGAAGAATAAAGTATCATTCTCTCCACGTTTGATGGTTATTTCAGAACAACCATATTTTTCTAGTATAATGAACACATAGTTTCTTCATCTTATACATTTGCTTAGTAAATTAATATAGCATATAAAATCATGTTTTCATCAATGTATAGTGAGGAGTGGGGCTCAGGCAGTGATGCCCAGAATGAGAATTAATGGTTTAAAATTTGTCAATTGTTTAATGTTTGTATACTTAAGAAATGCGCTCACTTCAAAAGATCTCTGCTGAAGAAGCAGAATTATCATAATAGGAACATTGTAATCTCTTGCACTATCAAAACAGAATTTGCAAGTTTTACAATGCTTCAAACACGTGTACAGTGTATTTGACCTGAGACAAGTGTGGAAGTAAAATGAATACATAAGTCAGGAATAATGAATAATACTTGTGCCATCCAATGGACTATGATCACTGTTGACTTCCAATGTTTGTTATAGTCCCAAAATGAGTCAGCAATAGCATAGTTCTTTGGTAGACTGGACTAGTTAGACCTGTAATTCAAAACATTTTCTTAAATGCCTGGAAATTAAGAAATTAAATAAAGCAAGTACAGGATGGCTACTACCATTTATTTCCTTTAAATCTATTTACATTGTCTTTGACCTTCTTTTTCATGGATCACAAGTTTTAAATAAAACTTAGAATAGTTTATTTCTCTTTATGCCTCGATTTAACTATACTGTATGTTTAAAAATTTATCTGTTTCCAACTATGATTTGATCTTAGTAGTAAAGTCTAATTAAAATATCAATTAATAAATCAACCTGCATTTAAAGAAGAACTATCTAGTTGTTCTCTATTAGTCTCTAAAATTGCAGCCAAATTTCCCTTTTCTTTTTTCTTTTTCATATACATACCATAATTATTTTTTTTATTGTTAATGGCACTACAGAGCAAATTAAAATTAGATATTAATACTTTTCACAATTTTCATAATTGGCTGAAAAGAGTAAAGCATTCAGAATAATTGTAGCAGCTTGTGTATCATTTTACTCCCTATACGAATTCTTTCACAGGAATCTTTACGCATTTGTTAACAATAGGGTCTTGAAAGTCTCTCATTAATTTTAATATTTATTAATCAACGAAAAAAGCTGGAACTAGCATTCCTTTTCTGTAGTCAGTTCCTTCTGGTATATTAACTGTTGCTAATTATTGTAATTAAAAATAACTTTAAGGAAGGTTTTTAAAAAATCTCAAGTGGTATAATTTTCCTCTGAAAAAAAAAACCTCGCTTATGTCCTAACGGCATGATATTGTATATTCTTGTAACACAGTGGTAATTCTTGTTTTCTTCATAACTGGAAGTTTATTAATGAAAAGTAGGAACTTTGCATTACGTATATAGCAGATTCTCTTCAGATTTTGTAGATCTTTTATTTTTAATGTAATTTTTTTAAAATACGAAGATAAAGGGAATAATATACAGGTAGTACTCAACTTACAACCGCAATTCAGCCTAAAGTTTCTGTTGCTAAACAAGACAACTGTTAAATTAGTTTTTGCCCCATTTTACAACTTTTCTTGCCATTGTTGTTAAGTGAATCACTGCAGTTATTAAGTTAGTAACATGGCTGTTAAGGGAATCTGGCTTCCTCATTGACTTTACTTGTCAGACGTTTGCAGAAAAGAATGACATGACCCAGGAACACTGCAGCCGTTATAAATAGGAGTCAATTGCCAAGTGTCTGAATTTTGATCACATCACCATGGAGATGCTGCAATGGTTGTAAGCAGAGGTGATATTCAGCAGGTTCTGACCGGTTCTGGAGAATCAGTAGCAGAAATTTTGAGTAGTTCAGAGAACCGGCCAATGTCACCTCTGACTGGCCCTCCCCCATCTATTCCCCGCCTCCCATGGAGTCCCAGCTGATTGACTGGGTCTTCTTTCGTTGCCCTGCCCAGGAGAACGGAGCTGGAAATCAGGTTAGTGGGGTGGGGAGGAAATGGGGATTTTGCAGTATCCTTCACCTGCCACGCCCACCAAGCCACGCCCACAGAACTGGTAGTAAAAAAAAAAAAAAGGAATCCCACCATTAGTTGTAAGCGTGAACAATGGTCATAAACCACTTTTTTCAATGCTGTTGTAACTCTAAACAGTCATTAAATGAACTGTTATAAATTGAAGATTACCTATATAGCATATAACTGTTAAATTGCACCTGGGAAATGAACAAAAGTCGTAGTTTTAAAAAGTATAAGTTGAATGAAGATGTTTTCTAAGCCAGACATGATATTTCGTATGTGGAAATCTCCTTTCTGTACGTTATTCTCAGTTATTGCTTTTTTCATCGCAAATTGCCTTGGGAATATTTGGAAATTGCTCTAAACTCATGGACATAATCAATCTTTAGGTTAGTTTAGTAAAATATGTAATATTGCAGCCATTCAATAATTTAGTAATAATAGAATATAGTAATATAATTCTATAACATAGAATTGTAGGATTTTATAGTACTTATCTAACTATAAGAACTGTACTTTGTATTTATATTAAAACTATAGAGACTAAAATGTGGTGATACAATGTAAATAAAGCTAAAGAGCATAAAATAAAAACAACACATCAAAAATCTAGTCAGGATATACTGGATTATTTTATTATTGCCTATACCTGTAGTGGATCAATCACCAGCACAATCACACAAATCTGCTTTGACAAATACAAGCTTCTTAGAAAGTAAGGTGAACCAATTCATAGTGTCTTCTTTTGAAAGCAACAAGAAGGACCAAAAATTACTCTCAGGAATTTAGATTCACCCTTTCAAGATAATAGCCATTCATCTTTCTGTGCAAATGTCTATGAACAATGAAGAAATTGAATAAATGTTTTCCCCTGGGAAATCAACGCTGCCAAGGATACACATTAGCCAAAGATTAGATTAAAATAATTTTTCAAAACATTAAAATGGCAGATGTAAACCACTTGCCATTTTCAGTGACCTGCAGGGTTTAGGAATTCCGTGACCTTGAATCCTGAAATGTATATCCTGAGATATTTATATTACCTCGCTTGATTATTTGGCCATAAATCTGCTATTTATGTCAAATTAGGTTGTGGAATAGAGCACAACTTTGGTTCTAGATTTTAAAGATAACCTTCTTTACAGTACATTGCAAAAGACTTAATGCATAATCCCACCACAGGGAAAGAAAAAAATTGCATTGTCATCAGCCTAAAATAAAATACTAGGGAGGGTCTCTTCTGTTTGCTATGCCCCCATTCCTTTGGCAGTCTCTGCAACTCATTCTCTTGTCTCCCCAGGTTATTCCTACATACAATATGTCTAAAAAGTTTTAAATCAGGATGTCTTGAATGTAGTTTGCTGGTTCTACCTACGAGATGAGTAGGTTGGTAATTTTCATGTGCAAGAGCTTTTTCCTTTTTTCCTTTTTTCCTTTTTTCCTTTTAACAAACAGGAACAATAAATGACAAGGACTAGTGTTTTGAGATTACTAGAGAAGAATCGGTGGCAGGAAAAAGGACTGTTAAAATTGATGCCCAGAAAGTATAAGAGCCGTGATGGCGCAGTGGTTAGAGGGCAGTACTGCAGGCTATTTCTGCTGCCTGCTGGCTGCCTGCAATTTGGCAGTTTACATCTCACCAGGCTCAAGGTTGACTCAGCCTTCCATCCTTCCGAGGTGGGTAAAATGGGACCCAGATTGTTGGGAGCAAGAGGCTGACTCTGTAAGCCGCTTAGAGAAGGCTGTAAAGCAATGTGAAGCGGTATATAAGTCTAAGTGCTATTTCGATTGCTATTGTACGGTATACTTTAGCCTGCACCATTAATTTTGTAACTTTTGTTGTAGCAATCAGAGGCCAAAATGGTAGAGTGAGGTATGCAGGGCCATTGGATGAAATGCATTTCTATCTAAACTCTGAAGAGAAGAAAAGTTGTAAACACATACCCACTTCACTACATAAGTAAGGCAAGTTAGCCAGAGATGATAACTTTTCACCTATTTTAGCATATAATCTAATCTTTAATTTGGCCTGGTGACTTTGTGTGCGCACATAACAAAGAAATGCATAATGAATCATTTATTACAATAGAAATCACCTTGATAAAACCATTCAGAAAAGATAACTGGCCTTTCTGATCTCAAATAAAGGCTGTTTCTCTTCCTACCAGAATTCTACTCTTTTCAGATACTTCTTGTCCCATTTGCCAAATGGGAGGAGGAAGCCAAGAAAGGGTACAAGTGTCAGTTTGTGGACAATACTGCATATTATTTTGTAAGACCATGTTACAAAGATATTATTTTCCAACATCCTTCATGGTGAATTCAGTCTTATTCTAAGCTTTTGGCAGAACTTTGACCCATTATGATGAAAAATTCAGTACCCAAATCCAGAAGTCCCTAGCTATGCTATGCTGGCTAGAGAATTCTGGGAGTTGAAGTCCACAAGTCTTAAAGTTGCCACATTTGGGGACCTCTGCCCTAATCTGAAAAAAAAAAATGGTTACAAAATTCATCATTCACTACTTACCATGGATGATTATACTGTTATTTTAAATTTCAGAAGGTACATGATTTAACTTCAATTCAAAATATGGCACACACTTTAAAAAATGCTTCTGTAAAGTGAAATAATATCTGTTGATGACTGTTTTTAAGGCCCTTTAAGGTTTCATGGTAATTTGCAGTTTAAAATTACTTAAGAGATAAGAACCAAATTAGCTCCTAAAGCTGGGAGGTCAATATGTCCTGTTACCCATACAAGTATTTAAATATAATCAGCCTTTACTCCAATGCAGCATAATTGTTCATTTGAAGTAGCTTTTTTCTTTCGTTCAATGAATCATTAAAATATAACGCAATGAATTAGAAATAAATTTATCATATTATCCTGGATACATTGAGCAGTATCAAATAACTAGGTGGAGGCTGCATTGGTTTACAAAGCCATCCAATAAACATTCTTTTAAATACTTTAAAATAGGGAAGGAATAAATTATACTGTCACATGCTGTTTGCTGCTTTTTTAATGATGGGCAACCATGAAGAGAAGCAAAATTAGCCTTCCATTCTCATTCCTCTGCTGTTAGTATTTGAAGAATGCTGTCCTTCAAGATTAGGAACTGTTGGTAGACCATGAATGTATTTAGTTCCCTTTTAAAAAGTACACAAGTTCATGGCCATCACCATATTTTGTGTAAAGGAATTCCACAGGGTAATGATATACAGTGTGAAGAAGCACTTTGTCTTTTCTTCTGATCAGTTTTCTGATCAATTTAGTCAATAAGAACTGATTACAGCATTTTGAGAAACAAAGAAAAATATTTCACTGGTTCCATTCTAATTACTTTAGACACCTTAGGTCCTATCCCCCACATTCAGAATTAATCTTTTTAAAGCTATAGAATTTCAAACACTCTAGTCTTCCTTCATAACAAAGGTACTCTAAAGCCCCTTGATCACTTTGGCTTCCTCTTCTGCACTTTCTCTGTTTTTTTCAAGTGTGGCCACCAGAATGGAATTCCAAACACAGACCTACCCTACAGGGCTATTAGAATGTTTACAGTGGTCTTCTCAAACATTTTCTAATGATCATTAATAAGGAATTTGTTTCTTTCACAGCTACCACACACACTGAGTCACCAGCCGTTACGCTCTCCACTACGATCCCAACATCTTTTTTCTGATTAGTTACAGACAGCTCAGGCTTTTTAATTCTAAATAATTATTCTAGAAGGAATAAATCTTAGAACGGGAAAACTTCAAAGAGCATTCATTTTTCATCGCCTTAAACAAGAAAGCTGGATTGAGATGGGCCTTCTGTTGGTCCAGTGAGGCTATTGATATGTTCTTCTGTTCATTGTGAAAGCATATCTTAAAGGAAAAGTTTTGCACGATACCTTTTGTTCACTTGGTGAGGGAAAGTCCCTAAACTGAATTATACTCAATGAGCGCCAACTTTAGGAATATGTCTTCAGAATTGGTGATTGACTTACACGTAACACATTTGATCTTTTTAAAGGCAAGAGTACATACTTGGACACTTGGACATATAACACTTTAGTGAAGCCCAGAATTAAACACTGGGTCATTTCCCCCTTTCTTCTTGTCTTACTTCCATCAGCTCCTCAGAAGAGCACTTAATAGATACAGTTTTCTTTGACACATTCACTGTGAAAGGAAGTCCCAAACATGCCCCTCCTAAGGAAACGCGAGCGGCCCTATCTCTCCAGGCTCCAGGTGTTCTCATTAAGGATGCTTTGATGCCTGAGGTGAAGCAGCAGGGACGGTGAAGAAAACAATCTGTTCAGTGATGAACATGGTATAGGAGACAGCTGTGCCTTCTGTGCTGTACAGTAGCAGTGTGAAAAGCATATCCCACTAGTACGTTAAGCGAGCAAGCTGTTTCTGTGACATGAAGAGCATGGCTGTTTTCATCAGCAATGAACTCTTAATCATCTCTGTGTATAATCCTCTGTCTTGGATAAGTGAAGAAGAAAAGGACAGAGAGTAGCATTCTTCTGGGAAAGGATCAGGCCTCTCTCTCTTCTCTTGAGGGTTCTGCAACTGGCTTCAATTGACTTTGTTGCGTTTTTTTCTTTTTCTTATGGGCTGATGGAGAGGTTCTGGGTTGCAAGTGTCACCAAAGAAACAGGGGCCTTAACGAAAGGAATCGAAAGATTTATTAATTTTAACAGCTGAATGTTTGAAACAGAGTTGTGGCATGAAGATGGCAAAGTTTGGTTATGCCCATGATTCTTTGTGGAGAGCTGATGTGAAGGAGAAGGAGAAATATTTCTGGCCATAAACTTAAGTAGAACATTAAGTGTTCAGATCGACCTTTCTAGTCTAAATGAGGAGTAGGCATTTCTATTTATTTTCCTAAACTGCCTTTTGTTGGCTTGTTGATTAATTCTGAATCCGATTGTCAACTAAATTGCAGCATTATTATCTGCGTTATTAGGATTTCTCAGTCTGAAACCCATGTTAAGAAATAATAGCGAAAACAATTGTAGTTATTTCATGTTCCCAGCCTATCACCATTTAAGAACATCATGCATACTTGTTATACTTCTTATGTATTTACTTGGTGGTCATGGAGTGAAACATGTCAGCGTACCAGAGGTGGTATTCAGCAGGTTCTGACCAGTTCTGGAGAACCAGTAGTGGAAATTTTGAGTAGTTCAGAGAACTGGCCAACACCACCTCTGACTGGCCCTGCTTCCATCTCTTTTCTGCCATCCAAGTCCCAGCTGATCGGCTGGGTCTTCTTTGGTTGCCCTGCACAGGAGAACGGAGCTGGAAAGCAGGTTAGTGGGGTGGGGAGGGAATGGGGATTTTGCAGTATCCTTCCCCTGCCACACCTACCAAGCCACGCCCACCACACCATGCCCACTAAGCCACGCCCACAGAACTGGTAGTAAAACAAAAAAAATGAATCCCACCACTGCAGTGTACATCGATGGGATTATAACACACATCAGGTTTTGAACCTTTCTTGTGCTTTATGCGCCATGTGAATACTATAGAACAGGGGTGTAAAACTGGCGGCCTGTGGGCCAGATGTGTCATGCGCAGGCCATGCCCAGCCCAAACCGGGAATGGGACAATCAATCAAAGTATAGATTAAACACCCTTCTCCCCAGGTACCACACCAAACAGCCTCCCAATTGAACCACCATCCTAGCTCAGTGCTTGGGTGAAGAACCACGTCTTATGACCCACCAAAACAGAGGTGGCATTCAGCAGGTTCTGACCAGTTCTGGAGAACCGGTAGCAGAGATTTTGAGTAATCCAGAGAACCAGCAAATACTACCTCTGACTGGAGATTTTACAGTATCCTTCCCTTGCCACGCCCACCAAGCCACACTCACAGAATCAGTAGTAAAAAAAAAATTGAATCCCACCACTGCATGACCAAAAGCTAGCGCAGATGTTGCCTTTATATCACAGAGCAATCCTCCTTTTTCTTCTCTTCCTCCACAGCAAAAGCCTACAAAGCGGTAAACAGCAGGTCAAAAATACAATATACAAAGCCTTATACAGCTAATAAAGATACAATAGTACCAATAAAAATAATGTAAAACTTTAAAAAAAAACAGTAATAAAGGGACTGGGATCAATTTAAAATGCCACTTTAAGAACATATCTTAAAACTTCTTTTAAAAAAAGGAATAGTGAGGCCTATCATAACTTTGACAGGAATGCATTTCACATCTCACAGAACTGTAACAGGATAATAAAGCCACTTTTCCAAGATCTCTACCAGTAGCAGGATCCTAAAAAGAACATTTCTGCAGATTTGAATAATTGGACAGATTTAGGTAAAGAACCTTTTGACACCTGTAAATCGCTCCTGTGTTTAATAGCTAAAACCAACATCTTGCGGGTCTTTATTTGTCTCATTAATAGCAGCCTAATAGTTTATTTCTATCCATGTAGTTTTCTTCATAAAAAATATATTACTAGCTTACCATTACATCTCCTGTGCAGTATGAATTGATACTACAAATGATTAGGTTATCTACTTAGGTTCATTATGCAAAGACCTAGTTCTGTAGATAAGACTCTGATGATGGGATAGCAGAAAGAAAGAGAAGGAGAGGTTTTTATTTTATTTATTTTTACTTTATTTGGTTTGTCAATTGCTTACAAGATAAGAGGTATAAGTAAAAACATAGTTATGAATACATGGATACATATAAGAAAAATAAAAGAAACAATAGGACAGGGACGGTAGGCACGTTGGTGCACTTATGCACGCCCCCTACAGACCTCTTAGGAAAGGGGTGAGGTCAATAGTAGACAGTCTAAGGTTAAAGTTTTTGGGGTTTGGGGAAGAAATCACAGAGTCAGGCAGAGTATTCCAGACATTGACCACTCTGTTGCTGAAGTCGTGTTTCCTGCAATCAAGTTTGGTGCGGTTAACCTTGAGTTTGTATCTATTGTGTGCTCTTGTGTTGTTGTGGTTGAAGCTGAAGTATTCATTGACAGGTAGGACATTGCAATGTATGATTTTATATACCATACTTAGATCAGACCGAAGACGGCGTAATTCAAGGTTTTCTAGGTCTAAAATTTCAAGTCTGGTGGCATAAGGTATTCTACAATGAGTAGAGGAGCGGAGAACTCTTCTTGTGAAATATTTCTGGACTTTCTCAACCGTGTTAATATCAGATACATAATGTATCTCATCATCCAGACTGATGAGTTGTATTCAAGTATTGGTCTAGCAAATGTTTTGTATGCTCTAGTTAATAATGTAATATTACCAGAGAAAAAGCTACGTAAGATTAGGTTAACAACTCTTAATGCCTTTTTGGCTATGTAGTTACAGTGACCATGTAGTTACTATGTAGTTACATAGTAACTATATAGTTGCAGGATGACCAATAGCAAGACAGATGGATTCATTTACACTGGTGATAGGTGTATCATTGGAAATGCTGAAGGACAAAGTTTGGGACAGATTTGTCCTGGACAATATCTACATGATTGCTAAGAGTCAATACTGACTTGATGGCCCTTAATAATTAAACATTATACAATTGTAAATCTCTGGACACACTTCTGGTATAGTCCTGAATTGTACAGTTATTTGAGCATGATGAAAATGAGCATTTGAACCCTTGTCAAATCAGACTAACTCAAGAAGGCTAAATATAATCATGTGCACATATTTTGCTACTGCCACCATTTGAAATGAGTTTTATCATATTAGTGGTGCTGCACTTCACAGCATCTCCAAACAACTTTTTATAATTAATGCATAGAAAAGGGACCAAAAACAGTACCTTTGAGGACAGTATATACTAGGGAACTGTTCATGAACATTAATACAGTCAGCAAATGAGAGATTAGAAAGGCCTAAAACCACAGTTTAAAAATGTCTTCAATATTTAATATTATAAGGCAGAACAGTTAAATACCAGCATCACCACTGATTATGTAATCAAGAAATGCTTGAGATTGAATAAAATTAATGCAGCTACATATCACCATACAATTTCTGTTGATCAAAGCAATCTGAACGCCATATGCAATAAAAGGAGCAATTGAAATATATCAAATGCTACCTAACTCATGTCCCCGAGTTCTTTCATTCAGTCCAGTCAAAGCATGGTGGGAGAGTATTATTCATGGGGTGGTATCACATACATATATTGTTTTATTATTTTTAAAGATTATACCCTAAGAAACTATCGGGGGAGAGATAGCCTTACAAAAGCTAACAGGCTCTTGTTTACATGTCCACGTTAGGATATTAATTTCCAAACTAAATGAAGAGAAACAGTCCAACAGGATTCCTTGTAGAAACTTTATACAGATAATCTTCAACCTATGAGCATAATGGAACCTGCCTATTACGGTCATATGTTGCAAGAGTCATAGAGTGGATCACTATGTGTCCAGACCTGTTTTTATGACATTTAAGCAAATACCATCGTTGTAAAAAGAACCCATTGCTGAATCATGGGCTGGTTTTGCCGAAAACCAGAAGTAAATACCAATTATCGGCAAAAACAATGTAAAACACGGTCACATCACCACAGGATGCTACAAATGGCCATTAATGCAGGTTGGTGGCTGAGCAACTAGCATACAATCACATGACCAAGGGAGAATGGACATTAGAACTTGGAATTGGGTCATAAATTTTGGAGGGTGGTGGGGAATCAGTTGTATGTTGAAGACGATCTGTATAATGAGTAAAGCCTTTCTATAACTTATGCGACAATTGTTTGATAATAAAAATAACAGTAAGAGTAGAGAGTAGAGTAGAGTAGACTAGAGTAGAGTAGTCAAGACCTTGTTGAGGATCCAAACTTTGTCAAGGACCTCTCAAATGATCTAAGTGCTAGAACCTACTGTAACTACATAGCCAAAAAGGCATTAAGAGTTGTTAATCTAATCCTACGTAGCTTCTTCTCTGGTAATATTACACTACTAACTAGAGCATACAAAACATTTGCTAGACCTATACTTGAATACAGCTCATCAGTCTGGAACCTATATCATGTATCTGTTATTAACACAATTGAAAAAGTCCAGAAATATTTCACAAGAATATTTCTCTGCTCCTCTACTCATTGCAGAATACTTTATGCCACCAGACTTGAAACTCTAGACCTAGAAAACCTAGAACTGCGCCACCTCCGGTCTGATCTAAATATAGTATATAAAATCATACATTGCAATGTCCTAACTGTCAATGAATACTTCAGCTTCAATCATAACAATACAAGAGTACACAATAGATACAAACTCAAGGTTAACTGCACCAAACTTGACTGCAGAAAATGCGACTTCAGCAACAGAGTGGTCAATGTCTGGAATACTTTACCTGACTCTGTGGTTTCTTCCCCAAACCTCAAAAACTTTAACCTTAACCTGTCTACTATTGACCTCACCCCCTTCCTGAGAGGCCTGTAGGGTAGCGTGCATAAGCGCACCAATCATGCCTACCGTCCCTGTCCTATTGTTTCTTTTATTTTTTTTATAAGTATCTATCTCATGTATTCAAAACTATATTTATTCTTATACCTATATCTTGTAACCGATTGACAAATCAAATAAATACTAAAAATACTAAATACATTGTCAGTGTGTTTTGAGTTGTGCTCATCTGTCAAAACACAGGTCTTTTTATGAGGTGCAAATAAGTCTGAATGTTGTTTGGATATTTTTGAGCTATGGTCTGATTTTGGATTGTTTGATTGGCTGGCTGTTGCTTCTAAGCTATTTAAGTAGTTAAGTATTTTAGCAAATTAGGATTAGAGTTGTTATCTGAGTGCTTCTGAGTCATGGTCTGATTTTGGCTTGTTTTATAGTTTGAGTGGCTGGCTGTTGTTACTGAGACATGGTCCAATTTCTTGTGAGCTGATGGGTTATAATTTTGTTGCTGTGAAGCAGGGCGCCTGTTTGTTCTTTTTAAATGCTACCTTCGGTATCATGGTTGATACGGTTCTTTGGTTCTCAGTGATTGGTAGATTGGATCAAGTGTCAATGTGTCTGTTTATTGACTTATTGGTGGAAAACCAGGCTTTTCCATATCACTGAATTCATATATTCATTCATATATAATACAACATCCAATAGAACATGGTGCTAAACATGAGTTCATCACCCATTAAAAGATTGCAGTTATGGAATCATATTGATCACTGTCATCATCTCTTGCATTTATGTTCCTGTGATAGTTAAGGTGCACTATATAGAGTGGGGGTCCCCAACCCCCTATCCACAGACTGCTACCAAGATGTGGCTCATCAGCAACCAGGCCATGCAGGCAGCACACGAGTATGGAAAGCTGCATTTGCACAAGTGGTATGCGCATGCATGAAACTAAAAAGGTTTCATGGAGCCAGAAGGGTTGAGGACCACTGATATAGAGTAAAGAGCCTTGCAGCATTCAAGAGAATTCAAAACCCACAAATTACTAAAATTCAGGGTGACATTGGATTTGTCTGCATTTAATCTGTCCCAGCATTAACCTATTCAATCATGAATTCATTCTGTTAGAGATATGCATTCAGCAGTTAAATAAAATTACACAAAATCTACATTTGTTTTTATATATAACTTTGCTGTGATTGAAAATTACTATGGGCTTTCAGTTGGCAATTACTTTATGAAATTTCATCATGAAGTTTGATTAACTCTACTATATATTTATATTTTTTTGATAACAACCTTAATAATTTCGTGTTTAAATCATCAGAAAGGTTCACCCTATTTTATTTTAGGTCTTCTGAGTAAAGAAATACTCCGACACATATTCCATTAAATCTCCCTGTTAATTTCAATTTTATGTACATTAATGTACTATTGCTCATTTCTGAGTGAGTATGTACATCTATCTTAGCTTATTCCAGATCTCTTTTCTTGAAGCACAGTTTTGGATTAATTTCTTGATTTCAACCTCAGAATTACTTCAGATTTCAACAATCAACCTTTTTTATCCATAATGATTTTGGTTAGGACTTTCTTTGAGATGACAGCTTCAAGATGTTCAATTTTTCGTGTGTGTGTGTTAGCCTCAAAAGCATGAAAAAAGAAATGCTGCTCAATTGGGACATTTTTGTGATTGAACTGCTCAGAGTTTAGTTCTGGATCCCTGTTTGACCCATTTCCATTGTGTTAAAAAATTTTCAGTAGATAATTTCCAGTTCAGTTTTATCCCTCACATATCAGGCAACCCCTGAATCAAGATCAGAGTAAGAATATATGCTCTTGGTTAAATTTTGTTTGATCAAAAACAGTCTTCAGAGTGAAATGGGCAACATAGAAAATGATAGATAGATAGATAGATAGATAGATAGATAGATAGATAGATAGATAGATAGATAGATAGATAGATAGCAAAAAAGGACAAAAGACATTTACATCATTAAAAAAACTAATTTGGTAATTGGGGATGATATATCCAATATGTCAAAATATATGCATTTTTTGCACACCTGCATTTATACATGTGCACATTTTCTACTGTTATATTTTAAAATGGAAGTTAATGGACTCCATCAATCATTCTATTTTGAATCTATATGAACCACTTCATTAAAAAACAATCAATTTAGATGCTAAGAAAAAAAGTACATTTGTCTATGGATACACTAAGACTGTATGGGTCATACAAAATATGGAAACTATAAGCTTTGTTAAATTAAGCTCACCTACAAGGGATTTGTTATATGTTATATCTAGGAATGTTTTTAAGGATTTTTGGTAGAACTGAAAAGCTACTTCAGATTGAAGGAAAGATCCCATTCCTTCCCTTCTCCAGTTCTTTTATGAATGTTTATTTACCCATCTATAGAAGTCTCTGAAAATTCAGACAGGTTGACATAGTTAATATTGATATGTGTTTCCTTGCAAACACTTTTTTTACAGTTTAATAATATGTGATGTATGCAAACTTTTTTGGGTGGGAGGGGAGAAATAACAGCCTGACCTGGTTCACCCAAATGTTAAGCCATCATCATTGAATAAATTACAATTGGCCAAACCGAAAGTCGTGATTTACAAATCACAGTGGGTGAGTTCACTAAGGCAACATTATTAGTTTTTAGGGCAGTGTGTGAACTTTAACCTTCATGGTACAAAATAAAATGCTTGAACAGCTATTCGGGAACTGATTTTGTTGCAAGTATTTAAATTTCTGTATGGATTTTTTGAGGGGGAAAGATATTGCTGAGAACTGTACTGTCTAATAATATCTAGATCAATTTGAGTTGGAGTCCCACAGCAAAGAAACAAACCATAGCTTTGGTGCTGAAGTCTCAGCTCCATGCCAGAGTTCAGCCTGAGGATCCATTATTGTTGCCACAAGTTTCATGTTTAATAGGTTTTCTATGCATTATGTTAGAAGTTGAGTGTCAACTATTATTATTTGTGCCCTGAAAACAAATAGGGTTTAATTGCTGTATCTGTCAGCCTAGCAAAGAAATATCACAAGGAAAAAGCTGGAGTTTGGGGCTAATTGTTTTCAAAAGATGCATAGAACTTATTGATTAAATGTATTTGAAAGCTCAAACTGTTTGTATGACCTACTGCATTTAAATATAGTTTTTAGTCAAAAGCGTTAAGATCAGTGAATGGCTGAGAGATACAATGCCACCCTATGGCCTCAGTCGAAGGAACAATATGACAGCAGTAACTCATTATTGATGCCGGGAGTGGGGTGGAAAATATGCTTGGGGTAGCATAGTAGAATAATAGAACTGTTAATCTTGGTAATTTCATGAGCACGACTAAGGCAAAATGCTGCTTTTACAGAACTTTGAGGAGAACAAGATACTATAGATAGATCTGCAAGGGCACTGATAATTAAAAGGCCCCTATATTGGGTAAGGAGAATTATAGCTTCTCTTCACTTCCTAAACCAAGGAAGAGCTGAGCTGTAGAAAAGACAGTATCATACAATAAGGTAGTGTATTAATTTATAATACCATAAGTTAAGCATGAGAATGAGAAGATATAAATAAATAAAGTACTAATGATTGTACATTGTTTTTTTTACAGAACCTTTCATGGATCTGTGTGTCACAACATATATATATATATTTAAAATGGCTCTAATTATGCAGCTTTCACATGCCCAACTTCATCTGAGAGAAAAATTTCTACCCACCATGGTTCTTAAGGGGCAGATCACAATAAGTCTATATTTCAAGTGTGGGAAACAAGTGAGGGGAAATGTAGATAGGGCATAATAATAAGACAAAGGTAATACAGATACTAACTAGGACTGAAAATATATGCTTAGATAAAATAATGTGAATATAAAAGTCATTAATTGCACACTAAAACATTAATACATCTGCCAGTTTTGGCTATTTCGCTCATAGAGGGTATATATGAACCAACAATCAATGATATATCTTAATAATAATAATAATAATAATAATAATAATAATAATAATAATAATAATAATAATAATAATAATAATAATAATAATATCTAATAATTTAGGCTACTAGAAAAGATGTGGTTAAGGTTTATGGTACTTATGATACATATTAAAATAATTCACGACTTGGATAATATACATTTTGGTGGCAGACCATAGGGATGCATACTTGAACATTGCTTGTCCTGCCATTTTCAGTTTTATTTTGTTTTGTTTTTTGTCAATTTGAATAATTGGGCACACTATTATAGTGCAAAATAGGTATGTTACTTTAACTTTTAACTTGACTCCTTCAATTTCCTGAAATTGTGCTGCTAAAATTTGGGGGATATTAGTGTTGCAATTTTCTGCAGAATGCTTAGAAAATAAGAAATCAAATATATTACACTTCCTATAGGCCTAAGAACTAAGTTTATTTAATCGTCTCAGACCAGTAATACCTCCTCTCCTGTGATATGATGATATCCCTCTAATGTCAAAAAGGAGCATCAGCCCTTCTTTTTAGAAAACATACTTAAAAAACATAAAAACATACTTTTTAGAAAACATACTTAATGCCAAAAAGGCATTAAGAGTTGTTAACCTAATCCTACGTAGCTTTTTCTCTGGTAATATCACACTACTAACCAGAGCATACAAAACATTTGCTAGACCAATACTCGAATACAGTTCATCAGTCTGGAACCCACATTACGTATCTGATATTAGCACAATTGAGAAAGTCCAGAAATATTTCACAAGAAGAGTTCTCCACTCCTCTACTCGTTGTAGAATACCTTATGCCACCAGACTTGAAATTCTAGAACTAGAAAACCTTGAATTACGCCGTCTTCGGTCTGATTTAAGCATGGTATATAAAATCATACATTGCAATGTCCTACCTGTCAATGAATACTTCAGCTTCAACCATAACAACACAAGAGCACACAATAGATACAAACTCAAAGTTAACCGCACCAAACTTGATTGCAGGAAATACAACTTCAGCAATAGAGTGGTCAATGTCTGGAATACTCTACCCGACTCTGTAGTTTCTTCCCCAAACCCCAAAAACTTTAACCTTAGACTGTCTACTATTGACCTCACCCCTTTCCTAAGAGGTCTGTGGGCGTGCATAAAGCGCACCAACGTGCCTACCGTCCCTGTCCTATTGTTTCTCTTATTCTTCTTTTATTTTTCTTATATGTACCCATTTCATGTATTCACAACTATGTATACACTTATACTTATTATCTTGTAAACAATTGGCAAATCAAATAAATAAAATAAAATAAAATAAATAAATAAATAAATAAATAAATACATACATCCATCCCTTACTTTTCCATGGGATACTTGATCTTCTATGACTTAACTATTAGGTGCAGGACAATGGCTAATGGTAATAAGGTAACTGAGTGGAATGGAATTATTCACAATGATTGAGCCCCCGTTGCTCAATCCCAGTTCCTGCCCACCCAGCAATTTGAAAGCAGATAACATTGCAAGTAGATATCACTTCAGTGGGGAAAAACCCCTAGTTGCGTTCATGTGTGTGGAGAATGGAAGCTGGAGCTGGAACTGGACCTGGCCAGACAAGAGGCATCACAATATGAGGTATGGGGAGACTCATGGAAAATCCTGGAAGAGCCAAGGAACCCCAGTGCCTCTAGCTAATTGGTGAGCTAGTTCACCCCACCCATGGTCCACCAAGGATAGGTGCAAACGGAATGGACTATCAATCTAGGCTGTCAGGACTGCATTGTGTCTATCGTGTGTAAATTTCCCTGACATTGCACACCGTATGCTAAATAAATACTTCCACCATGTTGACAAGGCATTTTTAAATTAAGAAACGCTGTGAGTAAAAACAACAACAATATTAGACACATAATTAAAAATAAAGGAATATTTATGCAAGGGATGGTAAGTGTGATGAATATCTATCATTGTGATTTATGGAAGTAGCTGGAAATATTTATTTTTGAATTCATATAGATCAGATTTTCTATATGGTACAATTCTTCTTCTTCTTCTTCTTCTTCTTCTTCTTCTTCTTCTTCTTCTTCTTCTTCTTCTTCTTCTTCTTCTTCTTCTTCTTCTTCTTCTTCTTCTTCTTCTTCTTCTTCTTCTTCTTCTTCTTCTTCCTCTTCTTTTTCTCGTCCTGTGCAGAGCATGTTGGCAGGAAATGATTCCCAGCGGTTTCGATTTTTTGCAGTAACTTCGATAATGTCCCAAGGGACATTAATCTTAAAATCTTCCTTAAGTGTTTAGTGCCAGGTTTTCCCAGGCCAGCCTCATTTTCTTTTTCCTCCAGAAAGTATCTAACATAGTATAATATTTGCATGTTGGCCTTTAGGTGTCTGTATGATATGGCCAACAAGCTACATTTGATGTTCATTCACATTTCTCAGATAGGTGTTCTGAATCTGATCTTTATAGTACCTCTATATAGTACCGACATAACAATACTCTTGAAGAGTTTTGTCTTTGTGGTAATACTTATGGTTGTGGTAGACCAAACGGGGCACATGCGTTGCAACACAATTATATGGCATATTACAATGCAATAATTGCGGTGTGGTTGAAGATTCCATCTATATTTTGGTAATCAAACAATTGAACATCTGAGGAACTTTGTTCTGGAGAAATGACAGAATTTTTATTTTGCCACCCCTGAGAATGCAGAAGTAGTTCGCTATTGTCTGTTGCATTGTGAATTGTTCTAGATTTTTCAAACAAAGATTATAAAAACCTGAACAGCGGAATGCTTATGACCAAACAATAACACACACAAAAAAAAATTGGCTGGAGGACTAGTTGCTAGAGATGTACTTCTCTGCAAAAATATATTACTGACAAGCCCTTAGAATTAATTCACTTGGGTATGTGTATACACACAGGTTTCAGGAATGTGGTACATTTCCAGTGTATTTTGCCTTGGTAACTTTGGGTTTTTTTGAATACACATGAATATATAAGCTCATATTTATTACAATTCTGGGCAATTCATGCATTATCTGATGTTCGCTCCCTTATACCTGTGAACAAGAAATTTAAATTCATTATAAATGCTAAAACCTCATTCTTGTCACTGTGTGTGTGTATGTACCGTATATACTCGAATATAAGTCGACCTGAATATAAGCCGAGGCACCTAATTTTACACAAAAAAACTGGGAAAACTTATTGACTCGAGTATAAGCCGAGGGTGGGAAATGCAGCAGCTACTGGTAAATTTCAAAAATAAAAATAATTAATTTGGGAAACGATCTCACTATCATGAAAGGTTTAATTGATTCACTAACCCAAAAGAAGAAGATGATGATGACAGCGGGAGGCAGGAGTCACTCTCTTCCCCTCCCTCGGAGGCCCCCTGAGTTAGGAGTCACTACCGCCGGCGCGGCCCCAGTCCCGCCGCCTCGGGAAGGGAAAGGCAAAGCGCTTTTGCCTTTCCCTTCCCGGCTGGGGCTGTTGGGAGTCGCTGCAGCCGGAGGCGCGACTCCACACCATTTTTTTTTCAGAGGGAATCTGACTCGAGTATAAGCCGAGGGGGATTTTTTCAGCACAAAAAATGGGCTGAAAAACTAGGCTTATACTCGAGTATATACAGTATATATATTTTCTTAAGTTTTCACGGGTACCTAAATGTATGGTATTCAGCTTTGTTCGGGTATTTTCTCACATCATTATAGTTGTGCTTTTAAAGTTGTAGCAACATTTTGGCAAAATCTCATCTGCCACCATCAGGCTTGTGTATTGTGTTCGTCTGTGATATAGGGTAAAGTGGTTAACCTAATATTTACTGCAAAGCCCAGGCACTCTGTTTGATTCAGTGACTGGGCCAAGTCTGTTACTAAACTCCCACGAAAATGTATTATTTTCTGAATTGTAATTAATGCTGTCAGATAATTACATCTAAAGCATAATTGCAAAACAGTCCTCCTAAGCAGACCTTCTTTTCATGTTAAAAAAATACAACAGCAGCAGCTAATATATTGCATAAATGAATGGCAGGGATTTGGGTTATCGAAGTATTTCCTGCTGTTATTTATTTCCATAAATAAATATGAAAATAAACACTTTTCTGTAATGACTTTAGATATACTGGTGATTTTCCCCCCTAGATAGGTAACCTTCTACAGATACATTTCTACAGTCATTGTCAACAAAAATAAATTATGAAAACAACAGATTTTGAACAATATTCTGATGTATATTTTCATGATCTGCACTGATCAAATGGTGATCAGTTTTCAAGCTAAATCACATCATCTAATTTTCTAGTATCCTGATGTTTCACTGGCAACTATGGTTGGCATTCTCAAATGCAAAGTGATCTACTCCATAGCATATTTCTTGGCAATTCACAAGCAATTGAGCAGGAAGTATTTAGACTATTGTATTTATCATTGAACAATCTGGATTCCGAATGAATTTTCCAATCAAGTTGATTTGTCCATGTCATGGGAATCTGAGAAAATCTGATTTCTGATTGCTTCTGCACTCAGATAAACTTCCAATTGATTGAATTTGAGGAAATTCCAATAGAACTGGCTTCTGATTGGCCTGTCTAAAACAGGCTACTGTTTTGATATTCTTTAGAAATCCATTGCCAAAGCTGTTGTAGATTCTTCTTTGCTCTTTGTTAATTAAGGACTGTTTATTCTTGGTATAAAATAAAGCCGGAATCCAGGCTTTGTCAGGATACCAGAAAATTATATTGTGGCCATTTAGCCCATAAATTCATCCCCATTTGAACGTAATGGCACTTCTCTATATCTTTCTACCTCTCTAGTTTTAAAGAGAGAGAAAAACAACAGCAGAATTTCCAGATGTGTTTAGAGCAGGTGGTCTCCAAACTTGGCAACTTTAAGATTTGTGTACTTCAGCTCCCAGAATTCCTCAGCTAGTCATGCTGGCTAGGCAATTCTGGGAGTTGAAGTCCACAAGTCTTAAAGTTGCCAAGTTTGAGAGACCCCTGGTTTAGAGTCTAGTCCTTAAAGAGAAGCATTAAGTCTTGGCATATGGGAAGAAACATTCTTTCTACCTTAGCTCTTTTTCATTTTGAAATACCTCCATAAAGAGTCAGAGATATTATTGTGTTTTGTATGAGAGCTCCAAACAGAAAGACGAGCACTGCAGATGTCACTTTGCGTGACCTTTCGTAGTTGATTTTCTAAGGGTTCTTATTTTTCTTATTCATGGTTCTCTTCTTATTCATGGTTGTCACCTGGTAGGAGTTACAAGAAAGAGCAGAGTAGAAAGCCATATCTTGGTTCCCCTGAAGTGTTGGAAACTGCTGAGATCATTAAAATCAGATCATCAAACCCCAAATCTTCCTCCACGGTTGGGAGTTATTCCTTGGCAGGTATATCTTGTGTCAGCTCTCCCCAAGCAAGAGGAAGCATTACAGTAATTGTCATGCCATCCAATCTGTGTTTAACCAGCTTGCTCTTCATAATGTCATGGGATACCTTGTCAGGTTGTGCTGAAATCATGCAAAATTGCATCTTGAGCAGTCTTCCAATGGGCTAAGTTACCCAGTGAAACAAATAACCTGGCAAAACTTGTTCACGTTGATTTCTTGTAATTGCCACATTATTTTAAAGGTGCTCGTTCTTTGTCCTCTTCCACTCTACTATATGTCACTCCAGTCTTTTTGATCGAGCCCCCTAGAACCCCTAGCATCGGTTGTATTAGTCCTGGGAATGGGTATGTAACCACTCCCTTTTCGGCAACTGTAAATTGTAAAACCCTCTGGCCCTTTGCCAAACTGGGATACACTTAACCCTAAGAGACCTCAGAATTCTCTGCAGAACTCTACTTCGGAGGAATCATTCATAAAAAGATGAGATTGCTGGATAACATCAGGCCATTAGAGCAACTTCAAAGTCACACTATTTTTTATCCTGCCGTTTCAGGGCTCCTTGATATTCACAGCAATCTGCATCTTTTTTGAACCACACAAAAATCTACGTTTGCATTTGTTCTGCACGTGGCTTAGTCCCTTTAGCTGGTTTTACAATGAAACCATTCGGACTGTAAGAATATAATGAAACGGTGTGCACTAAACTGCCTGTTAATGGGCCTTTAAGTCTGTGTTTGTATCTGTATGGTGAGAAAGAGGAAACGATAGAATTATAAGGATGTTTTGGGATTTAAAAGCCACTTCAAGTCTCTCTCCCTCTCTCTGAATCAGCGTTGCTAACTCCTGCTTGAAATAAAAACTCAACACTTCCCCTATTCATATAGAAATATTTATTCACACACACATAATCAGGACTTCAAGGCTTTCCAAAAGGCCAAAAGGGTTAGGATTAACCTAATCCTAATTTGAATTCCACCATTGAGCCTGGTGTAGATGTTAACTAAGAGGGAAGGGAAGACTTAACCTTATAGCATCCCTCCTATCAACACTGACTGGAACTGACCCAAGAGGAAGGAGGAGAACTGGTGCAACACAATACCACCCATCGCCAAACTCCGGCAGCTGATACCAGAAGGATACCATGATTGATGGTACTGATGAGAAGTGCATATTCCTCACAGCAGCCATACATCCGTACTACGATTGACTTTCTAACGCAATGCTACCAGCCTGAACAGCAACCCCAAAGACATACCAGTAGTGATTAATTACAACTATAAAGTTAAAGCCACAAACAAACAGTGTTTCTCACTACTAACCAACCAAATAGCAACTTCCAATCCCACCAAGTGCAGCAGTTAAACCTGTCAGTGTTCCATGTAATGCAACCATTGAAAGCATTGCTAAACAACTAATTCCCACAACACTGTCAAACTATTTACTAAGATTGTATTATTCTTCTCATCCTTCCTGTTACCTATCTCCTCCTACTTATGACTATAACTTTGTTGCTTGTACCTTTATGATTTATATTGCTTTATTTAGTTTCCTAGTATGATTTGATTGCTTATTTAGTATCATATGACTACCGGTATCACTAAGTGTTGTACGTTATGATTATTGATGAATGTATTGTTTATGTACACTGAGAGCTTATGCACAGAAGACAAATTCCTTGTGTGTCCAATCACACTTGGCCAATAAAGAATCCAATTCTATTCAATTCTATCCTATCCTATCTTATCCTATCCTATCCTATAACTCTGAGGTAGGTAGATTCCTCAAAAGATATGTTTATTGGATACATCATATTGGCACAGCCGGTGAAAACCAACTCTGACAGTTTCTGCGGTTTTCACCTAATTGAAAGAATCAAACTCCCCCACCCCTCTCAAGTGTCACCGGTCACATTGTCCAATGAAGATGGGAGGCGAGCTCTTCTCCACTTTCAACGGCCACCTGTTTCAATGACCTTGGTTCACACAAGAAAGACTGAAGCCTGGCTATGCACATCTCCCCTTCCTTCCCCCTTTCTGGCTTCATGGCAATTCTGAGGCAACACAAGATGGCTTCAGCCAGGTTCGCTTCAGAGTTGACAAAACCCAAAAGAAAGACTGTGCTGATGTCAAGGCCAAAAGAAGCAGTAGAGATAGAGAAGACTATTTGTTCAAGCAAATAGAGTAGATTTGGGGAAAGTTGGAGAACGACCTAGTGGAAGTTGAGAATGTTACCCTTGTAGAGCAGCTAACAAAGGCTGGATTCAACCTTGAGTGCCCCTGAGAATTCTTCAGCATGGCCAATTAAAGCTAGCTCAGGCAGGTAGAGAAAATCAACACATAACTGAGCACGCTCCTTCTCAAAAGGGGCATCAGGGTAAAGTATGTCTTTCAACCGAGGCTATGATAATTAAAGCCCTCTGCCGCTGCTGCTACTTCATGCCTGCTTGAAAGATCTGCAGTTTGCTTTTAAAAGGTAATTTCCACCACTTTCCCACGGCTAGGCAGGCAACAGCACACAATTAGAAACAGCGCTGCTTTTATACCAAGCTCTTTATTACATGGTGTCCTCTCCTACTTACGTGGGATTAAATTTACCCCCGACGCCAATGCCCAAAGCACCTGAGGGCAGCACAAGAAGCAATGGGTGGAAACTCATCAAGGAGAGAAGCAACTTAGAACTAAGGAGAAAATTTCCTGACACTTAGAACAATTAATCAGTGGAACAACTTGTCTCCAGAAGTTGTGAATTCTCCAACACTGGAAGTTTTTAAAAAGATGTTGGACAACCCTTTGTCTGAAGTGGAGTAGGGTTTCCTGCCTAGGCAGGGGGTTGGACTAGAAGACCTCCAAGGTCCCTTCCAATTCTGCTATTCTGTTCTGTTCTGTTCTAACAATGCTCCAACTATACATGTTTTCTGTGAGTTCTTGTGAGATCTCATCTCATGATCCAATTAATCACTTACCTTACTTTTTAATACTCTGAGGGAGATAGTTTAAAAAGATGAAATATAAAAATAAATTTAAGTAGATACTCATACACATGAAACATTCTTGAAGTAGGAGACCCTGTTCATGAACCTTCATGCCCTGGTCACCTACCAGTTGGACTGCTGCAACATGCGTATATGGGACTGCCACTGAAGCCTATCCAGAAACCTCAGTTGTCCAGAGTGCAGCTTGTTAGACCCTCTTAAAGATGAACTGACCGCTAATAGACTTCCAGATGAAGTTCAAAGTATTGATTATCAGCTTGAAAGCCTTATGTGGCACAGGTCTGTCCCACTCACTGTCCTAGGGCTTCCTCTTTTAGATTTTGCTAATTGATAGGATAAGAAGTATGCCTTTTTTTATGGCTGCCCCTATTCTCTGGAATGATCTAAGACCTGGGTTTTTTTAATGTAGTTGGTTTGAGCTCTGAAAGTTGGCTTGAAACTCAACATTAAGAAAACTAAGATCATGGCATCTGGCCCTCTCAATTCCTGGCAAATAGATGGGGAAGAAATGGAGGTAGTGATAGATTTGATTTTCCTGGGCTCCAAAATCACTGAAGATGGGGACTGCAGCCAACAAATTAAAAGAGGCTTGCTCCTGGGGAGGAAAGCTATGGCAAATCTAAACAGCGTACTAAAAAGCAGAGACATTACCCTGCCAACAAAAGTGTGTATAGTTAAGGCTGCAGTTGCAATGCATGGCTGTGAAAGTTGGACCCTAAGGAAGGCTGAGAACCAAAGAATGGAGGCCTTTGAACTCTGGTGCTGGAGGAGACTCCTGCGAGTCCCTTGGACTGCAAGGCGATCAAACCGGTCCTTCCTAGAGGAGATCAACCCTGACTGCTCTTTAGAAGGCCAGATCCTGAAGATGAAACTCAAATACTTTGCCCACCTCATGAGAAGGAAAGACTCACAGGAGAAGAGCCTAATGCTGGGAAAGATGAAGGGCAGAAGAAGAAGGGGATGGCAGAGAAGGAGGTGGCTGGATGGAGTCACTGAAGCAGTCGGTGTGAGCTTAAATGGACTCCGGGGGATAGTAGAGGACAGGAAGGCCTGGAGGAACGTTGTCCATGGGGTCACGATGGGTCGGACACAACTTCACGACTAACAACAATAACAACAACAATTGAGCTCTGAGCTTGGCAATTTGGCAATTGAGGAGACATCAAACGGTGACAAAACATTTGCAACCAAATTGCCAAGCCCAGAGCTCAAACCAGCAGCATAACTACCAACCTGAACTACTAATATTCAAACACATTTTCATCCTGGCTTTTTTTCTTAGGCATTTGGGGACAATTGACTGGAGACTTTTGGTTGCTTTGCATATGATGCTGGGAACAAATTCGTGTTCTTAATTTTTTTATTTATATATTATGCATGTTTTAGCATCATATGGTTCTGTTTGGTTTGTTTATGGTTTGTTTATGAGTCGTGTTCTTGAGTTAGGCAGCCTTTGTAAATCCAGGAAATAAATAAATAAGTTCTTTTTCAAATTATTTTAATGAACTGGAAGAATGGATGAAAACATAGTCTTTAAAATCCATGATAATGAGAACGTAGCTGCTCCAATCAGTAATATTTGTCCTAACAAAGATTAACAGGAAGAGATATTTGTCAACAAATCTTGATAAAACTTGGAAGTTGTTCTGTCAGATCCCTAGTCTGTGATCTTGGCAGGCAGCACACCTCACAAATCAAAGGGTTGTCAACACATTTTTGTTTTTGTTGCTCGTTGGAATGAATTGCTCTCTACTACAACTCTTGCCTTAGACTTCTTGCAGGACATAGTAACATATTAAAAGTGATTGCAGGAAATATGACTTCAGCAACAGTGTGGTCAATGTCTGGAATACTTTACCTGACTCTGTGGTTTCTTCCTCAAACCCCAAAAACTTTCACCTTAGACTGTCTACTGTTGACCTCCCCACATTCCTAAGAGGTCTATAAGCGCACTAGCATGCCTTACTGTCCCTGTCCTAATGTCCCCTTTTATTCGTGTCCATTTCATGTATTAATAATCATGTTTATACTTATACATGTTATCTAATACATGCTTGACAAAAATAAACAAATAAATAAAAATTGAAAGGGCAAAAATGTATCATATCCTCAGCTCTATGTGGATCCCATGTCCTCTCTCTTATCCAGCAATGGTTTTCTTTCCTTGAAGGGTCAGTATCTTTTTTCTTTTTCACAATTGTTTCAGAGTTACAACTGTGCAGAATATCTTCCACATTTCTTAGTTCTGGTTTTCATTCTTGTCCATTGGACTTCCCTTTATTTAAATATTGGCTATTGTATATTATGAACTAAGACTTAACACAGTGCCAGTTCAATTCAGATCTTTATATTATTACAGGTTTATGACTTCCAGAAGTCCAATGATTTCATAAACAGTTTTTTCACTAAAAGTTTAAACTAATAATATCATGAAAATAGGCAGCTTAAAATTTATGGAGACTGTATAGAACAGATAGTGTTGAAAGCTAACATACAATACAATCAAATATATTATAGTGATCTATGAGAATTGAAGACATTTAAGAATGTAAGACATTGTTCAATTCAATAAGAGGAAGGCAAGAAGTTTAGAAGGAAGCAAAGGAAATGCAGAAAGTTTTAAAAAGTGATTTACTTTGCCAATGTTCATTTAGAGCAGGGGTGTCAAACTCAAGGCCCGGGGGACCAGATCCGGTCCATGGGTTGCTTAGATCTGGCCTGCGAGGGGCCCTGAGAATAGCAAAAGACTGACCCACGATGCATCTGCCAGCAAAAACAGACCTTGCAAGGGCTGCGCATGCCCCCCCCCCCAGCTCCATTTTCTCTGGCAGAGGGTTGCAGGAGGTTGTTGCAGCAGAAAACAGAGCTCGGGAGCCCGTTTTTGCTGGCAGAGTGCTCAGGCCACCCCAGGTGCCCCCCCAACACAAGTGACATCATGCTGGCCATGCCCACCCATAGCCCCCCCAAGGTCAAACACAACCCTGATGCAGCCCTCAATGAAATTGAGTTTGATACCCAGTTTTCCCATTCATAGCCAAGATGGTTTTCAAATAGGTGCATTCATTCATTCATTCATTCATTCATTCATTCATTCATTCATTCATTTATTTATTTGATTTGCCAATTGTTTACAAGATAATAAGTATAAGTGTATACATAGTTGTGAATACATGAAATGGGTACATATAAGAAAAATAAAAGAAGAATAAGAGAAACAATAGGACAGGGACGGTAGGCACGTTGGTGCTCTTATGCACGCCCCCTACAGACCTCTTAGGAAAGGGGTGAGGTCAATAGTAGACAGTCTAAGGTTAAAGTTTTTGGGGTTTGGGGAAGAAACCACAGAGTCGGATTTCTTGTAGGAATTCTAAAAGAAAGAATTTAGAGTATGTTCCTCTGTTTTAACATTTTTAGAGTTGGCATGTATGTATTCACATATATAATCTTAAACAACATACTATTGCTATTTTTTCTTCACCCTGGCATATTATTGAAGAATAGAATACCTTGGCAGTATGGACAATACGGAAGTTAAATGTCATTTGAAAATATAACTGCTTCTTTCTGATTTCTGCACTTTCTTTCTTGTCAGCAACCTATTGGAAATGACAAAAGTTTCACTGTTAGAGTATTGAGACAGTTAAAACTGTTCTACCATAATAGAAAACATGGTATTTATTGTTATATTTAATTGCTTCATTGTTAGCATGCCTCCAAATATCTCCTTTGAAAATTATATTCAGCAGATCATTTATCTAATTTCTATATTTATTCAAATTACCTGGTTAATATTGCTACATCTAGCACCTTAAACATTGTCTTTCCCATTTGGAGGAAGGTAAATGATTGAATTACCCTTCATCCAGAATCTTATTGTCTCTATCTATGGTTAAAAACTCTCTTCCATTGCATTCAAATAGCTAATCTGTTATGTTTATTTATCCTCTCCAATTCAAATTTATAATTCTCATCAAATCTGCTCTTTCCATAGTGTACCAGCAATCTCTTCTTGCTGATTGGAAGCTTAAGAAGTGGGCATAGGGGAAGTAAAAGGAATTGAGGGGAGGGGGGTAAATCGCTGATACTCAACGTGAGCTTCCAACAAGGAAACTCAATGGGAAAGCCAACAGAAATTGGAAATTGCTCCCGCTCCTGCAAAAAAAAATTTTTTATCTCCACCCCCTGGTCATTCTGTTTCTCTATTTAGGTAAATAAATATATCTGAAATAATACCCAATGGGTCACAGATTATCTAGTGAACATACAGTGGGCACACTGAAACTGGTGTTGAAATGGTTTTAAATCTAAAAAATGTTTTTAATGATACTGTACTGGTCGTTTATTGTACTGTCATGTTTACTGCTATGGTAATTTTTATGGGCATTAGATTTCATTTGTATTACAGTTTTAAAAATAATGTGGAAAATATATAATAGAAGTACAAACCTAAAAAGAATATAGAGAAGAAATAATCCTATAAGGTATTCATGGGTTTTGTAATATTAGGCAAAGTGGTGCATTATATCACAACAATTTTGGAACCAATGTAGCTAAGATCTACTGATTTAAAGAACGTAGAGACAGTCCTATGGTCATGATTTCTGTTGCTCCCTGCCATCTTCCCACAATCAAAGTCAAAGAGGAAACTGGCAGAAAGTTGGCAGTTGCTCCCACTCCAATTGCTTTTTTGGCCGCCGGTAGTCTTTTTGGCTTGCCTTTTTAGATGTTGACTTGTTGAAGTTTATTCACATCTACAATTATTTTTCTATTTGTGATATATATACTCCTCTCAGATGAACATAAGACTGGCCAGTTTTGGAGTTTAAAAAAAATTGTAATATAAAATACAGTCTACATTTTAATGTCTTTTCTGGTCATATCATACTGCACCATCTTTCTCTCAACCTGATGGATGTGATAGATCACATGGTTGTCTATTATCAGGTCAATTTCTATAAAGGCTACAAATGTTCAGCATGCTTCATTTTAATTTGCATCATGTACAGAGGTCATCATAACCCTGCACAGAATATAGAGGTCTGGGCCGCATTGTGATCTTCTGCTTCTTTCACTACAGAGGACGTTTACATTTGAAATGGAAGCTACTTGCCAGATTCTGACATTTCCTGCAAAAAATGCAAGTCACAGTCAAATAGAAAAGACTTTGGATCTCTTCCAAATCCTCCAGAGTCTAAATGCGTGGAACTTTAGTTCCTATGGAAGCTCTGGGAGAAATTTAACAAAAATAGATTGAAAACGTTTATTAACATTTGTTTTTCCAAAACTGTGACAGGTAGAACACAACATTGCTCTGAGAATAATAGTAAGTTGTTCCTTGCCTTGTTTAGAATCTCTCTTTCCCCACTTCCCGCTCTCTTCCCCCACCATAAGAAATAAATCTGAAGCATCATATTATTGATGAGATTCTGGCCTAATAGGTTGTGGTCTAATTGGTTGGCATCCCAGCATTTTGCCAGCAGTTGTGGTTGGCATCTTCAGAGAAGCAAATGAATGTGGTCTGCTCTGTAGCACACTCTTGTCAACTCAAAGGCAACTGAGCATGAACTGACTGACCTTTGTAATAGAACTAATCTCTAATTGACTCATCATCATCTGTTAACAACTCCATAATCCCTTGCGGGATGGAGAGCTAGCAGAGTGTTTTAATGGCCAGATGCCCTTCCTGTCACCATTGCAGAGTTTTGTTCAGCAGATATTTTCTCTTTGTGCCTAGAGGGAGAAATATCAGCCTCTACCTAGGATTGAACTCACAGCCTCTTGATTGTGAGGCGAGAGCTCCACCTCTAGGCCACCTCACCACTCTGAATCTCTAATTGACCCATGTGGGTGAAATTATGGAAACTCAGTTTCTGATTGGTTCTTCATGCCGGTGGATTTGCAGTTGGCCTGAACTGAAGACAAAGTTCCAAAGGAGCTTAAAAAAAAAAAAAGGCTTTCTTTGAAACATACTGTTTATTTATTATTTTTCAGGTTACACTGCTGAAGATTTTATATTATTTGTTAAGAAGGGCTGCTTTGATAGGTATGATGTAAAACGGGAAACCAGGCTTTGTTAATTGTCAGTGTTTGTTCCTTCTTGCTGCTTTTTTTTACAAAAAACAATATTTTATCGAAAATTTGTAACGGTAAAGAATAATACAAAATGAGATTAAAAGATAAAAGACAGCTAGAGAAAAGTAAATTGGAAAGTGCAGAAAGTAAAAGGAGAAAAAAAAGAAAAAAAAGTTTAAATAAGTGACTTTTGATCTTCAGAGCAGTTACAAAGAGACTTAATATCATTTCTCCCCCTTTGAAATTACCTTGTACAAATCCCAATATCCAGCCCTTTCCAATTGCCAGATCCAACAGTTATTAACTGTTATTAACAGTTCCATTTATTTTCAGCAAACAGTTTTCCAGTATTTTGTCAAAAGTACTTATTAATGTATCCCTGATCAGACAAGTCCATTTTGTATTTCTTTCTCTTAGCAGTAAGCATTATTATTTATCATTATCTTTAAGCATTATTATTACTCTTTAACTTGATATTAAACTGCTGTACTCAGACATGCATCCATATCTTGCTTCTCACATCCTCCTAATTTTGTTAAGGCTTCAACAATGCTCCTTACTATTTTTTATCAAATTGTTTCCTTTTTATTTTCTAAACTTTCCACTTTGACTTTAATTTATTTCACCTCTCTATTCAATTGTGCTTCAGATTTTCAAAGGGCTTTGATTTATGTGGGTTACATCTATCAACATGTAAGAAATTAAAACTGAAAAATATTTATGTGTTAACATATTTATGTGACTTGGTGGACTTGCTAAACGGTTCTCAGGGACCTCCAGACTAAACTTCGGGAACCATTGTCCTAGTGGTAAGGATAAGTCAGTTTTATTGTTGCCAGAAAAAATATGTGGTTATATCCATGAAGTCATGAGCTGAATTTCACTCGTAGGAGATTTTATTTTTCTTACTCATTTTGAGGTAATTTAGAAACAAAGGGCTTTGGAAGCCCTGCAGCATTTTCTAAATGTAGCAAAACCCTCTTAGAAACACAGGAACAGGGAGTAATATTAAAAAAAATTATTAAAGGAGCGTTCAGAGTTGGAGAAGATTCACATGAGAAAATAACATTTTAATAAATTCTCTTCTAGAAATGTAAATTAAGATTGTATTTTATTTTAAAATTATTCACTCATAAGATGAAAGTGGAAAATAATCAAACAGAATTTATCTATTCCAACCCTCCACTTGGGCAGAGGTTTGGACCAGATGACCTACAAGGTCCTTGCCAACTCTGTTAATCTGTTAAAAATCTGTTAGAAGAAAATAATATTTTAAATGAAAAATAATGAAAATGTTTTTGGGAAAATGTATATTTTCCACACTGAGAATTACTAAGTTATCTTTGCTTTTTCTAATCTAAAAGAAATTATTGTCTTGCCAAATTGTAAGGAAAAAAACTTGAAAATAATGGGGAAACACGGGAGAGGGGAATCAAAAAACACAGGGAAAAGTTTGATGAAAGAAATTTTTTCTGTTATAGTCTACATTGTCATCCAGATCCATACCAGATTTTGTTTAAACTTTTAAAAAAGTAAGTTGTTCATAAACAGGAAATATACAGAAAACAAGTAATACAACTGAATATGCTTTGTAATTGTTGTATTATTGGTTCTCAGTGACTCTGATTTTATTTTGTTGCTTCTTACAACAAACTAAAATATTCCCACCCCTGTTTTTATCTTTATGATACACACAGAGGGAGCAACAGTTTGACAAGCCTGTTTAATATTATGAACAGGTTACCTTAGACCACCAATCATTTATATCTGGTATGGGATGTCTGATTTAAAGTAATTGACTAGTGTTTATCAATGTCTGTTTCCTGTGTACATTTTCATTGGTTTAGGACTAAATCCCACATAACAGCGAGTGAAATTATTCTTCCCAACCCTCTTCTAGCTATTCCTTCCGCTGGCAACTGCCAATGAGTACAGAAAACCTCTTAAATCTTAAACGTCAACTGTCAAGAGAGGTATGTGTTGGAGTTATGAATGGAAAATAAATAGAATATTGGATCAGAAGAGGAAGCCTAAGGGACCACTTGCCTAAACAATAATTGTTTTACAAAATACCTGCCTTTGTTTGATCAATTCATTCTGGAAGGTTAGGTAGACTCCTTCATATAGCCTTCATGATGTAATTCCAAATCAGAATTTTGGAATTAATTTTTTTCACCAATTTTATTAAATCAACATTTGCAGAGAATAGTTTTATGAAGATAAGAACGGACACCCTCCCTGGGTTTCCTGGAGAAAAGGGGAATATTAGATGTAATAAAAATCTATAAGAATTATTTATTATATTTAATACTCCATTCCCCTCCAGGGTGTCAACTTTGGAAGCCATACTGAGATCAGATGCTCCCACACTGCCACATTTTGAGCCTGGGAAAATGGGAGGGGGGAATTTATTGGAGTGGGTGTAGTTAGACATAGTAACATTCTTTTTCTAATTCAAGGTCATGTTAGTTTGCGCATAAGTGAGGGGAAGTCTCAAGTTGGGGCGGATGGTGATTGGGGCATGTGATGCGATGATGGGTGCAGGGGGTGGATTTGTAGTTTTTTACTTATTGCAAGGAAGCCCGGAACTTTCCGATTCGGGATTCCCCAGTTGTGCCAGGTACTATCCAAATAAAACAGAACTTTTGAGAAGATGTCTGTCTCGGAGTGATTTGTTGGAGTGGAGGTTTTCTGGAACGCTGACACAGGGAACCTAGGCCATCTCCCATAGGGTTTCCTGGGACTTGGATCCACACAGGTTCTAAAGGCAGATTTGTTATTTTCTACAATCTAAATCCTGTTATATAACTTCAACACTGCTCACATGATTAATGCTCCATTCAGATTCCAAAGTCCCAGGGTCCCATTTTGTGTGACATTAACTTCCACCTGAATTGGTAAGGAGGTGGTTGTGAATGACTTAGAGTGGCATTTTGATTCCCAGATTTACCTTGGTGGAAGAGACTTTCTAATCGGTGATTAATCAGGCATATGTATCTGTGTGGGAGAATTGTGTTGGAGGAGGGAACTCCTACAGCACCCTGGTCATGAATCATTTGAAAAGCAAATTCATTTGGTTACCAAGGGAACGTAAGAAAGGAAGGGACTTCCCTCGCCAGGATGACTCGATCTCTGATGCTGCTGAGAAAATCACTCCATATTTTTTAAAAAGAGTAAAACCTGTGACTAAGCAACAGAAGTTATGTAAAGTGCAGGGGGTGGCTTGCTAAATCTTATCTTAGGGAGAGCACATGGGGGCCTTTCCACCTACGGGGCAAAAGACAACTGCTGTGGCTTCTTTACTCAGAGGGAATAAGCCCTGTATCATATAATTAGGAAAAGAAAGTTTGAGTCTTGCTTGGATAGAGGAAGACACTCAGAAAGGATTCTCCTTTCTGGAGTCTGACCTGGGCATTTTATCAGACGTGTGATAAATATGTGTATCTATGATGGATGGGTGACAATTAAAGCCTAGTCAATTTTAAGCTCCTTTTAAAAGACAGGAATGTCTTCTTTAAAGCTCTCTGTTTTTTCTGTTTTTTTTTAAACTGTTGACTCATTGGTAAGAAATGGGCCATTTCAAATGTGCATACATCAATATTAAGATGGGTTTATACAACTTGCTGAGCTAAAACGTGATTAGCAGGTTTATGATTCTGTATGTTCTGCGAAGTGTGGTTAGTTTATGACTTAGCTGTCTTGGGAAATGTAGGTAAGCTGGTTAACTAGTTCAGTTTTCTCCTCCAGTCCTTCTGTGCCACCTCATTGTAGTAATTGGGGTGAGCAGAGAACATTGGGAATGTACTGCAGACTATGAGTTTATACTTTCAATACAGTTGTCCAAGGTGGAAGGTCATCCCAGCTGCTCAACTAAAACAAACAGGAACTTGTATTGGAGAGCAGTGATATAGCAAAATGCAGGAGGTGGTTAATCACTTTAGTTACAACAGCAAAATTATCATTTTGTACTTGCATGGGAGAAGACAGTAGTCTTTTACCAAGAACACCGCATGGTAATGAAAATTAAGTGATTGGCGGTACAGCACCAGATAATGAGGTGTAATAGAGCAGAGGTGTCCTCAGAAAAGGTATGAGGTATAGTTACTAAAATATGAACTTAGCCTGGGAAAACAAGAAAGCATAAACTTAAATTGCCTCTTTGGTATAAGTCAGAGGGAAGGGGAAAAGCTATAATGTTATACAGTGGTGGTATTCAGCCGGTTCTGACCAGTTCTGGAGAACCGGTAGCAAATTTTGAGAAGTTTGGAGAACCAGCAAATCCCACCTCTGACTGGAGATTTTGCAGTAACCTTCCCCTGCCATGCCCACCAAGCCACGCCCACAGAACCGGTGGTAAAAAAAATTGAATCCCACCATTGATGTTAATTAATTATGGTGTTAATCTCATCAAGCTCATATAATTTCCCCCCAAAGGCTGAAACTAGGTTAGAAGGCATTCAACATGCTAGTGAGGAGGAGTTGAGGATCTTTCAGAGCAGAGGTCTCCAACCTTGGCAACTTTAAGCCTGGAGGACTTCAACTCCCAGAATACCCCAGCCAGCAAAGCTGGCTGGGGTATTCTGGGAGTTGAAGTCCTCCAGGCTTAAAGTTGCCAAGGTTGGAGACCCCTGTTTCAGAGTACTAATGTGTTTATAACCACAGCTGGATTTAACAAGATATCTAATTGCTGATATTGCCATGGATGAAAGAAAATGTAAAGGGCAGAAATATCGTGGGAACATGGAATGTGAAAAACATGAACAAGCACAACACAGTCTAAAATTAGATGAATTTACTCCCTAGTAACATATAGGACATCAGGAAATTGAAGTGGCATGAAATTGGAAACTTTCAGTCAGAAGATTATATTGTTTATTGTTCAGGACATGAAAAATTGAGGAATAGCATTGCTTTCCTAGTAACAAAGACCATGAACAGCAAAATAATATCAATTAGACTTGAAGGCAAATCTTTTAATATAACATCTTAATGTATACTTGCTTTTGGTTGGAGACTAGAATACCAAAGTTCAAAATGATACAGATGAAAACATAGTTGGACTTTATGGTCTAGGAAACAAAGATGAAGGAGGAAAATATCTTCCCAGTTCCTGCCTAACCAATTATTTCTTCATTGCTGACACAGTTGTCAAGCAACGAAAACAAAATGCCTGTGTACATGAACATCACCAGATGGAGTACACTGAAATCACATTGATTATTATTGGTACAAGGAAATGGAAGACCTCAAAGATATGTAGATCAGATCATGAAATTATTTGTGTGCAAGTATCAAATCGAGCAAAAGCAGCAGACAAAATATATTCAGTTTCCATGTTTTCTTGATTACATAACCACCATTTAGAAAAGAACATTAAGACTCACTTTGAACTCTTGAAACTCATTGACAGAGAGAACCAAAGGACTTGTGGAATGAAATCAAAGAAGCTGTTAAAGCTGAAAGCAAAAAGAGACTGCCAAACATCAATAAACAGAATAAAGCAAATTAGATGTCAGTACAAATTACCAAGAAGTGAAGGTATAGCCAAGAAAGACAAAGATCTTAGGAAGGAATTTAATAAAGAATTTCAGATGTTCAAGTTGGTTTTAGACATGGCTAAGCAACACAGGAAATTATTGCTGATGCACACCAGTTAATTGAGAAGGCCAAATAATATAAAAATAAATAAATAAAGCAATTTGTGCATTACAGATTATACAAGACATTTGATAGTGCCAAATGTGTTAAGCTTTGGAATATCTGGGAATCCCAGAACATCTCACTGTCCTTATGTGAAACATATGAATGGCAAAGCGAGTCAGCGTGTATGGACATGTGTGTGTGCACATATATGCATATACCCATTTATCCAGCTTATGTTCTGAATATATATTGAAGGAAATTGGATTGGAAGAAGATGAACTTGGTTTTAAAAATGGAGGAAGGAACCTCAAAACCTTGTGCTTTGCTGATGATACTATATTGATGGCTGAAAATGGAAATAACCTGCAACATTTAGTAATGAAAGTTAAGGGACACAATGAAAGAATAAAACTTGGCTCAATTTCACTATAGTTTGGACTCATTATGACCTTTCCTTTCCTTTCCTGTACCTGTCCTGTAGAGCACACTTTTCCCGTGGAATTAGGTTGACCCTGACCTTGCTGGTCTTTTAGAAGGTTGTTAAGATCCAGCTGTTCTCTTGGACATAGGAGTCAAGCGGTTTGGTGCAGTGGTGGGATTCAAAAATTTTTTACTACTGGTTCTGTGGGCGTGGCTTGGTGGCCCTGGCTTGGTGGGCATGACAGGGGAAGGATAATGCAAAATTTCCATTCCCACCCCACTCCTGGGAGAAGGTTACTGCAAAATGCCCATTCCCTCCCCACCCCACTAACCTGCTTTCCAGCTCCGTTCTTCTATGCAGGACAACAAAAGGAGACCCATCCGATCAACTGGGACTCGGGAGGCAGAGAAGAGATGGGGGTGGAGCCAGTCAAAGGTGGGATTGGCCAGTTTTCCGAACTACTCAAAATTTCCGCTACCAGTTCTCCAGAACTGGTCAGAACCTGCTGAAGACCACCTTTGGTGAATCTATGAATTATTGTTATTAGGGCTGATGGTCTTGGCTGCCATGTTTTATTTTTCCTGTATTCTTTAGTTTATGATTAGGCTGATGTTTTTAATCCCTGTTAGCTTCCCAGCATTGTTGTGTGAGATGGGTTGGCAGAAAGAAATAGTCATTGTTAGTAATAATGGCTACTCCATTTCTTTCAATAATTAAATATATAATTTTATACAATATATTTTTTATTATTTTCTTCTTTGCAGTTCTACTGACATGGAGAGATATGATAATAATTGACAGCAATGTGCTTATATACATTTCTGTAATGTACATAGCTTGCGAAATATTATATTTGCTGTTTTATTTGCTCCTGAAGTCTATGTAAGAATGATACAACATACCTGTGAGAATATTGAGGGAATTATGCATTATGATGATGTATAGATGAGGGGCAGAAATAAAGAAATATAGGGTTGGAATGGATGCAGAGAAAGAAAATTAAAACTACATGCAAGAAATATACATTTATAAATAATAAACTTGTTTTAGAAATGGTTATTTGGCAAAATATTTTCACAGTTACCATTCTTTCTAAGAGCTGTTGCAGAATTTTGAGTTTTAATATTAGATATAGATGAGACACTATTTGCAGAGATACTGTGATATTGATAGTGGGTGCAGTTTCTGTTGATATTAGCGTGACAGGCATTGGAGCAGTATCACTTGACAAAGTTGTAAGTTGCTGTCAGTTTAGTTTAAAAGAATTTATCAGTTTAGAATGGGGGTTTAAGCATACATTCAAATCTTTATTATGCTGAGTTCAAGCAATGCAAACGGTAAAGGGGCTTTTAAAAATGAAAGTTAATTATATCTTCTTCTTTTTCTTTTTTGCCTACAAAAATACTTCATTAGTTGATGAGAAATCATCAGCCAAACTTTTAATAGGTAGATGTTTATAGCCAAGATAACCCTCAACAAGAATTTTGTTACATCCTCACGGTTGTCATGTAAATGAGACAACTGATGGAAGGAAAACAAAAGCAATATTAGGATACAGTAATGGGATAAAAAAAAGTATTATCACCTTTGGAAGTAGGTGATATGGTGAATATTCAGCCAAATGTTTGATGGAAATCTGTTTAAGTGAAACAAAAGCACAAAATGTCCAAATGTTCTATGATGCAGACTGTGGGTTTGTGTTTTTGTAGGAAGAGGAAAAACTTACAACGAAGTACAGAACTAATGGTATCTTTTGGACAAAAACTAGAATCAAAAATATTGGCACTACAACAAAATTTCCTACTGATACTAGTTAGATAAATTTATCAACATCTTGTAAAAAAAGAAATCGGAAAAGTGAAAATGCTTTAATAGTAAAAATACAATTGTAACTACTGCTAATAATACATACAAGATGAGATGTAGTGGTTACTTTTGAATAATGATTTACTTAAGTGTAATGTATTGTTCTGTATAGCCATTTGTGAAGACCAGAGTAAGTACCAACAAACTGATCTGGATTTGATCAATCAGACATGAATGGATACTACATTTGCATGGCTAGTCTAGTGAAGAGAAGGACCAGGGGAGACATGGTAGCTGTCTTCCAATACTTGTGGGGCTGTCATAGAAAGGAGGGGGTCAAGCTATTCTCCAAAGCACCTGAAGAAATAATGGATGGAAACTAATCAAGGAAATAAGGAGAAAATTTTCTGTCAGTGAGAAAAACCAACCAGTGGAACAGAAGTTGCCTTGAGAAGCTGTGGGAGCTTCATCCCTGGAGGCTTTCAAGAAGAGACTGGACTGCCATCTGTCAGAAATGGTGTAGGGTCTCCTGCTTGGGCGGAGGGGTTGGACTAGATAACCTACAAGGTCCCTTCTAACTCTGTTATTCTATTCTATTCTGTTAACATTCAAAGGCAACGAATACCCTCAACAGCTGCTCTTTTTGTATCTTGTTACATCTAACAGTGCTCCTGCAGGAAAGGTGGAGTTTGCTTACAATCTCTTTACAGCAGTATTTTACTCTCCTGAAGTAGTCCTCTTCTATATCTCTTCAATTCTGTTCATAAACAAATTGCGTGCAAAAATCGTGTTTGGCTGATTGTGTTTTTATCGCCCCAAAGGTAACCTAAAAGACCTGGTTTCTCCCGCTGCTATGTCTGGTTCCTAACTCACCTATACTGATTGTCCCTCCATCAAGGACATATTTAGGTTTCTAACTATGATTTCTTCTTTCTCACACTCGCGTCTTCACGTAGATTAAACTAAATGTGGTCTTACTGATTTGCAGGAAACTTTCAGCCCAAACTCCCAACGTCTTGCTTTATTGAGAAAGAAGACTTTTCGAATGTGAGACTATCCATGTCCTAGTTTTTCTGTTAAATTTAAAACATTGTAGTTGGAATGAATATCTTATAACTATTTCAATGTTCCATTTCCAGGTTGTGAGTCAGATTATTCCCCCCCCGCCCCCCTTAACTTAACCAATTCAATAAATATTTAACTCAGCTTTACTCATTGGTATTTCTGTTCACACCAATTTAGAATATTCTTTAATTCTGAAGATGCCAATAGCGAAGTCATTTGTACCAATGGCATCTGCTTCTATCTCTTAATTTTCATGGCAGAGTGAATTTTTAGTAGTTAACATATAACCATGTTGTTATGTCATTCTGGCAAACTATAGACACACTTGTTCTGGCTATGAATCATATAGTTCTCTGTCCAGATTTTTCTACCAAAGTCTGTTTCTGAGTTTCCTCTGAGACAAGATATCGTTTTAACGCTTTTTTCTCTGATTGTTCTACACTGATGCAGAGCTCTTTACATACTCCTGAAAACTGCTTATCACTAGTCCTTTATTTATTACAGAACCACAGCATTCAGAATGGACTAATCGCTGTATTCTAAGTTCACCTAACATTTCATTATTTCTTCAAATGAACTATGTCAGTTATAAACCTCAGTTATGTGTGAGCCAAGCAAAAATCTTTGCAGATTTTAAGATTTTCTTCAAAAAGAATTGTGATTTTTGAAGGTTTTCTCCCCAGTGTCCCTCTGCCAGAACATCAACAATTCCAGTTGGCAAACGTGCCAGAGGGACATTCTTTGAGCCTAATATTTTATATTTATTTACCAATATTGCCTAGAACACAGTTCTCAGAATGGGTGTAAAGTTTAATGCAGCAGTCTTTTCTCTTGCCACCTTAGGAACAATGTCCCTCTTCCAGGCAAAAGCCAAACTATTTACTCATACTGTCTATGTGAAATACAAAATAAGAAATAGTTACTTACCTTTAATGCAAGGGTCTTCAAACTTGACAAGTTTAAGACTTATGGACTTCAACTCCCAGAATTCCTGAGGTAACATGTCCGGAGGAGGAATTCTGGGAGCTGAAATCTCTTAAAGCTGTCAATTTTGAAGACCCCTGCTCTAATGGTTTTTGAATAGTTATCTGTAAATTCATATGAATCTCCATCCCTAGTTTGGTATCAGGTAACATTGTTGCTCCCTTCAATCTGAGTAGTTTATTGCATCATTGTCAAATTCGATCAATGGAAGCCACATCTAGGTTCATATGATGTGCTCGGAGAGTGTAAAGATTCTAGAAGATTCCAAGTAAAGCTCTAGGAAACCCCTAAATTATATGTAAATGCATAGTCGATCTTCTGAGGAATTTCAGTTCCAGGTAAGGAACCACTTCGTTCTATAAAAGTTGCTATGCACGGTCAGAACAATCATCAGCACTCCAGGTTCAAAGACAGTTGGGTTTGTGGGTTTTTTTTTGACTGAGATCAGTGAAACATAACCTATTTAAAAATGTGTGCAATAATAGTCATCTAATATATGTGCGCAATAATAGTAATCTAATATAACTGATAATTGAAATTAAATCATTTGCTCAAGATTCTACACCTTTTTAAAAAAAAATGCAGAATATATCATGTTATAATACATCGGTCTGACCTAAGCATAGTACATAAAATTATCCATTACAATGTCTTACCCGTCAATGACTATTTCAACTTCAACCTCAACAATACATGAGCACACAATAGATACAAACTTAAGGTAAACCGCTCCAAACTCGATTGCAGGAAATACGACTTCAGCAACAGTGTGGTCAATGCCTGGAATACTCTACCTGACTCTGTGGTTTCTTCCACTAACCCCAAAAACTTTAACCTCAGACTGTCTACTGTTGACCTCACCCCATTCCTAAGAGGTCTGTAAGGGGTGTGTATAAGCGCATCAACGTGCCTACCATCCCTGTCTTAATGTTCCCTTTTATTCGTATCTATTTCATGTATTAATAATCATGTTTATACTTATATATATGTAATCAAATGCATGCTTGAAAAAGTCCACAAGTTGCCAAGTTTGGAGACCTCTGTCCTAGAGCTTTACTTGGAATCTTCTAGAATCTTTACACTCTCTGAGCATATCATATGAACAAAATAAAAAAAAAGAAATGTTGGTGATCAAAGTACAAGAATGCAAGTTGTTGCTTGCTGAAATGTAATACCAGTCTGAATTCTGATTTGTTTTGTAAAAAAAAATTTGACAAAAATGGAGGGAAATATTCCCCCCACAATTATCTGGTATCTTTACATTCCTATTTTTGAAATTTTACCATGTGGGATATTCATATTCCAAATGGACATTGCCCTAACACATGGGATAGGCTTCCTTATGTAGGAGCAGGGGCCGAGGTAAACAAAATATCAGTCATCTCCACCATAATGAACCTTCTGCTCTCTATCGTTTGACATTTTAATCAGCTCAAGCAGCAAACAAGGCCCTTTTAAATGTTGTGTTTTAGTAGCATAAAAAAATGTGACCAAGATTGACATATAAGTTATCACCCATCAGTTTTGAAAGAGTTCTCTCTGCTGTGGATAATTCCAAACAGTGGAGTGCAGTAAAGGCCCCAACAACTTTTGTTGAACAGATTTCCAAACTGTTACACATATTTGTGGTCTCTTGCCTCACCAATGTGAAGCTTTGAAGGAAGTGTTAGAAATAAATTTGTGTGACACTACATTCATCCCCATGGCAACACATGCTGCACTCAGCATTGGTATGCTTACTCTTACTTTTAGGTGCCATTTAAGGATTGCAGAAAGAATAAAGAAAAGGGATACAGCCAGGCTGTTCCAAGTTTCAAATGGCCTCCAAATAATATGAGGATTAAGATACTTAGGACAAAAAAGGAAACGGTTCAGGTTATTGTTCTACTGTTTGGACCCCTAGAAAGAAAGAAAACATATCTAGTTTCTAGAATGCTTGGCTTATTTGATGAGTAGAACTATGCAGGCATGTTTTTTTCACAGACCCATCTAATAGAAAATCCTATGCAGTGTTAAATATTTTCTGAGGGATGGGATGGGTGTTCAATTGGTTCTGATGCCTAGAAACAGTATAATTTATGTTTCATAGGAATCTACAATATCTTTGCATCTGCTTGCTAAAAAAAAAAACAACCCTCAGGCTTCTCACATCTAGTAGTAAGCATGAGATCAAGAGCCAAATACTGGTAAGTTTTCCTGAGAAAAACTCTCTATATAACATCTGGCTCATTTCTTTATTGATTCTTTTTTTTACACTTCAAAAATGTGAATATTTCATGCAAATTGATTATATATTTACACCAAAAGCTGTGGGGCCAGATTTCTGGCTCAATTCTGACCTGGATCTTCCAAGAGACTCCCACCTGACATGGTTAGGAATGAGTTTTTATTCTAATTGTAAAATTAAAGCAAGAATGCCTCTGATATATACGGAAGTATATATCATCTTTCCCTTTCTCCTTTTCCTCTTCATATAAATCTTGCTTTAGGGCTTGCCAGGTTTCATGCTGACTAATAATTGCCATTCTCTGTATATCTGTGATGACCCAAGGGGGCGTGGCACAAAGGCAACACAGTTAGATAATCAATAAGAGTCCCTTTATTAGCTCCAACTTTGCCCCCAAGGTTACCTTCTGGCTGGAGAAAAAAACTCTCCCAGGAACAGCCTTTGGCTGCAGAGAATCAAGTCCAAAACATGGTCAACCCAAACTGTAACTGTAAATCCAATCAAGGCAAAATGAGGTAATTAGTTCACAGGGCAGGAGCAAGAATTCCAGACGTGAAGGCACAGCAATAACTCAACACGGTTGGGAAGATGCCAGGAACACAGATAAGCAAAGTCAACACAAGATAAACTCATGTTTGCTCCCAGCAGCTGCCACAGTCAGCATGCATTTCTTTTAAATTCCCTTCCCAGCTGTGGCTAATGAAGGGAATCAGGGCCTTTTCCTCCCCCGTAAGGCACACAACCCACATTGCTCTCTTCTCCGTTCCTCCCTGCGTGCCCTAGGATGAAGAGGGGGTGGGCCTGGGTCTCCTTCTGAACTCCTTCTCCCTTGTTCTACCTCTCTTCTGCTCTGCCCAGCTGGACTTTGCCCTTCCCCAGTTTCCTCCACAGCCAATGGAGCCACACTCCCACTCTCTGTCAGCTGTTCCTCTTCCTTCTTGGATTCAGGGGCATGACAATATCAGTCTTAGGTTACTGTACCTTACAGCATAGCTATCATAGGCAGAGACATCCTGTCTGTCTGTCTGTCTTACTATATAACCTTATTTGTTGATTTGGATGGTTTCTTATTGAAAGGAGATGGATTTGGCTGTGCTTGAAATTTTGCATATATCAAAACCTTCATGCTAGGCATGTCTATGGAGATTCTCAGTCATCCAAGTCATGGTTGTCCCAAAGGTGCTTTTTTTTTTTTTTTTTCCAAAAGGCAACTGGACTTTCTAGTTTTTCTTTGAAGACCTTTCACTTCTCATCCAAGAAGCTTCTTCAACTCTGACTGGATGGTGGGGAATGGATTTATACTCCTTGCAGACCGCTGGAAATTTGCATTCTTTTTGAGGGTCATTAAGGTCACCAGGAGGTGTATCTGTGTCTTCAGGGTCACCTGAGTGGTGCAAATTGGTATGGAGCCTTGTCTAATTCTTTCATTGAGAAGTTGGAGCTGTGCTGTTCATGGTAGGCAGCAGATTTGAATTGGAAAGGACCAATCAGATCAGAACTATAAGCAGCTAATTTCCAATGAGGAGACAGGTCCTTTTGGTTCCGTATGCCTTATGAAACCTGAATAAAATATGAAAAAAACATATTGGACTCCAGATCTTCAGTTGCATTGAAGTCCTGCAATTCTAGATGTGCCCACTAGTTTTAGTATTGTCTTCAGGAACTCTAGCGTCTCTTTCTATTCAACTTCAACAATGTGGTCAAAGTTCATAATAATATCACAACAATAAAACCAACTCTATTACTTAGGATCTTGTAAAGATGTTATTGATAGTAGTGTTATCTTTTATTCAGAGTAATTATTTGGTCTTGTGAGTACACATGACCTTCAGTATATGAAATTAAAAAATTGTTAACCACAGTATAACATAGGATGGTTATTATGCTAACAACTGGTAACCAGAAAGAAGTTAAGGAGACCAGAACCCAATGGGCTTGTGAGGAAGGCCTAATTATGGAGCAACATTGTGGTCCTAGACCCCTGCAGTTTGTATAAAAAGAAGAGTGTATAAGTTGCTATATTTTTTCCTCATTCAGTGGGTCCTTTTAATCTACTGGGATGGTGAATGTAACCCCTTGACAAGAAACGTTGTTTTTTAATTATATAAAAAGAAATGCAGGGGCAGCTGTACTCTGAGGAAAACTCTCTTCTATGCTCCTACTCCATGTAGCAGACAGTTGGTGTCTAAACGATTAGTTACTGCAATAAAGCCAAGACTTCTTTCCTTAATTGGAGTACCTCACGCAGCGCCTTTAGATGTACTGTAAAGTCTTAACTGAAATGACAGGATGATCAAAGCACCACAATTGGAACCTGGAGCTCTAGGTTGCTATGGAGTTTCTTCTAGCTTTGGAATTAAACGCACATACAAACATATACCATGGGTAAAGAGCCAGAACAGCTTCAATATCAATATGAGGTCACTGTATGTGCTCTCAAAGAATCAACTCTAGGGTCATCAATATAATTTGCATGTAAGCAACAATATATTGCTAGGAAACTAGGAAACTAGGAAAAGGTCAGGACAAATAAATCAGTTTTTCAAGTACTTCCTACCAATTTCTTTTTCAAGCAGTTATTTTTACTGCTGGCTTTGGTGTACTGGTAATTTGATAGATGGGATATAAAGTTTATAGGCAACATAGTAAAGTCTAAAAGAAGATGGACTCCTACATTTTGCTTTCTGGACAATGTTAAAGAAACAAGCTGATTAACAATATATTTCTATACAATATATAACAATGTATCCTAACAATTTTATTGACTGTTTCCTAATATGATTTGATTGCTTATTGTACCCTGTGACTATTACTAAGTGTTGCACCGTATGATTCTTGACTCTTGACAAATGTATCTTTTCTTTTATGTACACTGAGACCATATGCACCAAGACAAATTCCTTGTGTGTCCAATCACACTTGGCCAATAAAGAATCCTATCTATCTATTATGGTACAGAATTTTGACAACCAGGTCTTCATTTTTCTAAGAGTTGCCTCTTTGTTGGTATGTGAGGATGTTTACCTAGCTAATAGACAGTCTCTTATGTTTATCTAGCAGGATGTCTCTGCTTGATGATGTGTGGGTGCCTTTTGACACAGGAATAACAATGATTGCTATTGGAGGGTTTTTTATTTTTTTTCCAATTCTTGTAACATAGGTCTCAACATTTACCCGTTCTGCAATTTGTCCTATGCACAACTCAATACAGACCATCAATTTCATTTGTGAATGCCAGTCTTATTGAGGAAAAGGATTCAGTCAATAAAGTTTTTGTTGCTGAGGGACGTAGTTGATAGGATTACAGAAACTAATCCTCATTAAAAAATAATAATCTTCATCTATGAATATCGTGCTAAAGAGCTTGAAAATGTGAACAAGAGCAATTAATTCAGTGTAATCTATTAAAGTGTGACTATCATTCTTCATTGATCAGGGCCCCGAGGATTTGCAATAGGGAGTTTTCTATGATAACTTTGAGTATGTAATTGTAACAATTCTTCATGGTTAACTTTTCATATTTGGAATTATTTTTTTACCAATACATTTCCCCCCCCCTCGTTCCCCCCTGCCTAAATCACCCTGTATATAATTCTAAATTCCATATTTATTATATAATAAATTAATTATTAATCCTTACCTGTTTAATAACTTGCAGAGATATCGAATGCGTGTCTTATTTTCAATTAAAATGATTAGATTAAAAGCAAAAGAGACTTAAGATATTCCCAGTCGGGACTAATGAAGCTCTAGAAGACCAGAGCAGGTCAAATGTCATCTCCATCTTCAAAAAGAGGAGAAAACTGGACTTGCAGGGAACTACAGACTTATCTATCTGGGTAAAGTCCTCGGGAATTACCAAACAGCGTGTAGGCATGCTACCGTTAACAAGAGTCAGCGTGTGTTTGCAACAAACTGAGTGTGTCATACCGATCTTATCTTCTTCTTCGACAGAACTACTGTTTTAGTAGATTGTAGGAATGCTATAGATCTCAGTAAAATCTTCCACAGTGTTTCGTGATCTTCTTTTTCAATAAAATATAGGCTAGATAATAATACTGTATTGTAAGATGGATTCACAAAGGGCTGAATGACTGCGCCCAAAGAAGGCTTATTAATGGCCCCACTTCAGCTTGTCAAAATGGTATCTGCCTGGATAGTTTGCCGGCAGGTCCTAACTCTCCTGTTGTCATCCCTATAGGATAGGAATCTATAGGGGTTTTATAAAGTAAAGGTTCCCCTCGCACATACGTGCTAATCGTTTCTGGCTCTAGGGGGCGGTGCTCATCTCTGTTACAAAGCCGAAGAGCCAGTGCTGTCCGAAGACGTCTCCGTGGTCATGTGGCCGGCATGACTAAACGCCTTCGAAGGCGCACGGAACGCTGTTCCCTTCCCACCAAAGGGGTCCCTATTTTTCTACTCGCATTTTTTACATACTTTCGAACTGCTCGGTTGGCAGAAGCTGGGACAAGTAACAGGAGCTCACTCCATTATGCGTCGCTAGGGATTCGAACCGCCGAACTGCCGACCTTTCTGATTGACAAGCTCAGCATCTTAGCCACTGAGCCACCATGTCCCCAGGGGTTTTATAGTTCCAACAAATATCATATAGTCAAATATCATATAGACTTTTATTGCAACAACTATAGTAACAGAATCTTGCCATTCTGAACATGCTTTCCCGCTGCCTCACTTTATCTTAGTGTGAACTAGGAAAGGACCTGTCTGAGGTGCTTATTCAAACGTGGCATGGGCTCATGCCATACTTGTCTCATCATTGCTTCGGGAACAGCTCTTCCTACTGCCCTTCAAGGCCATACATCCTAAGCCCCCTGCAGCTCTTCACACCCTGGTCCAGAATCATACATGTCTATGTGATCCTGAGCATCTTTGGTTCCATGTTTACTTCTTTCCATTAATCCTTACATTGGCTCAGGAACAGTACTAATTTAAATTGTTGGTACAGTTCAGGGCAACGCGCGCAGGAACAAGCAGTTATTTGAACAGTCTATTATGATTCATAATCCTGTGCATTTAGCTAATTCATGCAATCAGGGTCACATATTTTTTCCTCATGTCAGAATGGCGACCTCACATTTGACAATTTCTTCCCACATAGTTCCTATTCTTTGGAATCAATTCCCCTTGAATTCCAGAGGTTTAAAAATGCTGTTAAAATGCTTTGGGGGAGAAGGGGGACTTTCTTTGCAGTGACAGTATTTGGTAAGGATTTTATTGATTTTATTGAAATTATTGTTCTTCTAGGACTACGACAGGGGTCTCCAACCTTGGCAACTTAAAGACTTGTGGACTTCAACTCCCAGAATTCACTGGCTGAGGAATTCTGGAAGTTGAAGTCCACAAGTCTTTAAGTTGTCAATGTTGGAGACCCCCGGACTAGGAAATGTTTTAAATTGATTATTATATTGTACTGTTGATATTGATCCATACTGTTTTATGTTATTTACTGTTTGTTCTGTGCTTAGATAGATAACCAAAATCATACAATTAGTACTATTTGCCTATCTCAAGAAGTTAAAATTATTTAGTTATGGGTTTTTTATCTGACACAATCAAAGACTTAGCAGGCTATAATCTTGACAAAAAAAAATCACTAAATCACAGTTAATATTACATAACAGTCAACAATAAATCATAAATAAAATCTAAAATGACCAATCAAAACCTAATAAAAATGGATTTATGACTCTTTTTCAGTAAGGTGTATATATTTGGGAGAGGGTCTCTAAATATATATGACTCCTGATTCTGTATGATTCATTAAGTGATTAATGAGAAATCTTAGTCTTGTTTGAATTTTTTTTTTTTTTTAACCATACTCAAAGCATTAGTCTTGCCTAGAGGAAAGATTATGGAAGATAATGCTCATGAAAATACGTAACAGAACTTTCATTTTGTATTACTTTTGCACATGAAAGTTTTGCTTTACATATGTACATGTTACATGTGATATACCAAGTATGAATTGAGTAAAGTAAAAAGCCAGAGAAGCTTTAAACTTTGGAAGGCCTGGTGCCATCCCTGACCTGGAGGCAGAATTAAGGTTAACTACAAGCTGTGTGTGTCTACTACAGGAAGCCAGAGATGAGGCTGTAGAAAGCCTCCAATCTCTTCCCTTGGATAAATGAAGCTCAGTTTTGTTTTAGTGGCTAGCTCCATAGCTGAATGTGAGGCTTCCCTCCTTCATAGCAAACCTTCTCCCACACAGACAAAAAAGCCTGCATATGTAACTGGAATTCCTTACACCTACAGGGTAAAGCCTTGTCAGTAGAAATAGAGACCATTGCCAGCATGAATCCCTGCACTCCACCCACCTTGTCTCTTAAAAAGTAATCCTTCCCTCCTCCTCCTCCCTGCAGCCCACCTCCAGGAGTCTGTGCAGATTCATCTCAAGTGCAGTTTTGAATTTGAGGAAAGCTGTGCTAACTCAGGAAAGGTTACTCTCGGATCTTGATATTTCCTATAAGACAGATCAGGAGGTGTGTATGTCTGTTTTCTCAGAACAATTGGGACATTATCAGATTAGGGATGTATAGTATATGTGTGAGACACATACATTAATTCCACATCTCCAATAAGTTCCATATATCACTGAAGAATATCTTTCCCGATTTAACGTTTTCCAGCAGAAAGTTAGGAATATGTTCAATGGCTATAAATAACAGTTCTGAAACTTCTTAGGCATGTAAGCAAGTATGTCCTTGTTCTTAAGCAAGCAAGCTTTGGCCTCTGTGCCTAAAGTTTAGTTTAGTTTACTTTATTGTCATTGCACATCGTACAACGAAATTAAATACCATCTTCAGTGTACTATACAGTAGAATTCAATAGAGTTACTGCCCTGGGATAGCTGTTTTTCAGCCTATTTGTCCTTGTTTTTATTATCCTGTACCGTCTGCCAAATGGTAATAGTTCAAAAAAAGGGTGCCCAGGATGAGATGGATCTTTGAGAATGTTTTGAACTTTCTTAAGGCAGCGGGAGCTATAAAGCTCTTCTGAAGTGGGGAGAGGGCAGCTTCTGGGCAATGACGTTAACCCTCTGGAGTGCTTTCCTATCTGCCCCTGTGCAATTGGCAAACCATACGCAGGTGCAGTAAGTTAAGATACTCTCTATGGTGCAGCGGTAGAAGGTCACCAGCAGTTTTTCATTCAGTTGTTTGTTTCCTGAGAAGTCTCAGGTAGTCTAATCTCTGCTGGGCCCTTTTGACCAGGGCTGCAATGTGAGCATTCCAGGTCAGGTCCTCTTTTAGGGTAACACCCAGAAACTTAAAATTGGCCACTTGCTCCACTCGGTCTCCATTGATAAGCAAGGGCTGGATGTCTGATCTGTTCCTTCTATAGTCCACTATAAGCTCCTTGGTCTTATTGGTGTTGAGGACCAAGTTATTGTCTCCACACCACAAAAGTAACCGGTCCGCCTCATCTCGGTAGGCAGACTCCCCGGAGATGAGTCCCACCACTATCATCTGCAAATTTAGCAATAGTATTACTAGGGTGAGTGGGAATGCAGTCATGCACATAAAGAGTACAGATTAAGCGACTCAACGTGCAACCCAATGGTGTACCAGTGTTAAGAATGAGGACTGAAGAGGTATGATTACATAATCTGACCCTCTGTGAGCAGCCAGACAGGAAATCCATAATCCAAAGGCAGATTGAATTAGAAAGTCCAAGGTCCAAAAGCCAAGAATAGGTGTGAGAACTCATATTGCTTTTCCCTGACTGGCATGCAAGCAGTATCATTTAGCATGTTGAGATTTAATTCCTGGTATAAGTATAAATTTATATGTCTATGTGACTCAAGGTATTAGCTTATGTATGGTTGGAGGGGGCTAAATGCTTGGTGGTTTGAACTGGTTGTTAAAGAACATGAGACAGTTTGGTCTAGTCTAGTGGTTAAGGCACCAGGCTAGAAACAAAGAGATCTGAGTTCTAGTCTCATCTTAAGCATGAAAGCTGGCTAGGTTAGCTTGGGCCAGCCACTCTCTCTTGGCTCAACCCAACTCACAGGGTTCCTTTTGGGGGGAGAAAATAGGAGGAGGAGAGAGTATTGGGTAGGTATACCACCTTGAGTTATTTATAAAAAACAGTAAAGGTGGGTTATAAATGAAATAAACAACATGACTGGAAAAAAATAACAAAAAATAAATAAAAATCCAAACGAGAAGAATAAGATAAGAGGAAAATTCCTAATACCAAGTGTGACACAATGGTTGAAAGAGAACTGGGGGGAAGCAAGAACGGTCTCATATTTGCATATTAGGAAGACAAGTTCTCATTGCAACAGTCTGTAATGCAGGAAAATTCTTAATTCAGGTTCTGGGCAGGTGTATGACTCATTTGTACATGTGTTGCATTGAGAAGTTTGCAAATTGTGTAGGCAAAAGAAATTTTCAATTTAATAAGTTGCCATTGATTAGTCCTAGGTATGTATGATATTCCAGAGATCACAATGAACATACTAAATCATCACCATGAAACAACTACATTGCTCTATAGAGGTAGTCCTCAACTTACAACAGTTCATTTAGTGACCATTCAAGGTTACAACGGCACTGAAAAATATGACTTATGACCATTTTTCACTGTTACAACCCTTCCATGATCATGTGATCAAAATTCAGATGCTTGGCAACTGGTTCATGGCTTGTCCCAAGGTCATGCTTGTCCCCTTTTGATGAGGAAAGTCAACGGGGAAGCCAGATTCACTTAACAACTGGGTTACTAACTTATCAACTGCAGTGATTCATTTAACAACTGTGGCAAGAAAGGTGATAAAATGGGGCAAAATTCAGTTAACAAATGTCTTGCTTAGCAACAGAAAGTTTAAGCTCAGTTGTAATTGTAAGTTGAGGATCACCTGTATATTAATGGGGCTTAAATACTTTGGCCACTTCATGAGAAGGAAGGACTCACTGGCGAAGAGCCCAATGCTGGGAACAGTTGAGGGCAAAAGAAGAAGAAGGGGACGGCAGAGAAGGAGGTGGCCAGATGGAGTCCCTGAAGGAGTCCGTGTGAGCTTAAATGGACTCCAGGGGATGGAAGAGGTCAGGAAGGCCTGGAGGAACGTTGTCCATGGGGTCGCGGTGGTTTGGACATGACTTTGTGACTAACAACAACAAATTAATGAAGCTTTAAAAGGAGAATTCATCTTGACCTTCTGAACCAATGTCATTTCTTTCTAATGCACAAAATGTATCCTCTATTCCATTCCTGCCTCTTCTCCCAGGTCCTGCTGGGCTGCCTAATCATAGCAGGGGCAGAATATTCCTGGGAGGAATGAGTGAAAATTATATATTCCTACCAGGGCCACCCAAAGCATAAAGGCCATCCCAACTGTCCCGTTAACACAAGCAGACGGCCATAGTGGGCAGCAGCAATGTGATTGATTGGCATCCTTTAGTCTCAAAAGACCATGGCATCGTGCTCTGAAAAGACACCTTAAAAGAGCATCTAGTGTGGCTAAAAAGGCCAATTCGAGAGTGACAATCCCTTCCACACTGAGGACAGATACAGCCTGTCCCATGTCCAGTGCCCGGATTTCGCTGGTTCCGGGACTGACTCTTTGCCTCAGCCTGCTGAACGAGGGTCTCTTCTTCGAATTGGAGAAGGCCATGCTGGTCTTTAGCCTCCAACTGAGCGATCAGAGCTGAAGGTTTCCCAGCTGTTGATGTCCATTCCCAAGGCCTTTAGATCCCTCTTCTGGATATCCTTATATCACAGCTGTGGTCTCCCTCTTGGGCGCTTTCCCTGCACTAATTTCCATACTGGAGGTCTTTCGGAATCCGCCCATCGGCCATCCTCATGACAAGCTAGCGTAGACAGCGCTGTTTCAATATTATATACATGCTGGAAATTCCAGCACGTTCCAAGACTGCACTTTTTGGAACTTTGTTGTGCCAGGTGATGCCAAGAATACATTGGAGACAGTGCTTATAAAAGGTGGTCAACGTTCTCTCCTGCTACGCATAACGGATCCAGTTATACTATGCAGAAAAAAGGCAGTATCACTTAGACTTTATTACCACTTCACAGTGCTTTCCAGCCCTCTCTAAGCAGTTTACAGAGTCAGCATATTGCCTGCCAACAATCTGAGTCCTCATTTTACCCACCTCGGAAGGATGGAAGGCTCAGTCAACTTTCAGCCTGGTGAGATTTGAACTGTCAAATTGCAGGCAGGAAGCAGAAGTAGCCTGCAGTACTGCATTCTGACCACTGCACCACCGCAACTCTTCAAGGGTAAGCTATTCCTGTATTTTTTATCAAGAAAATCACACAAATAGAAAGTATTAAATGATTGATATTATAGTGCCAAATGATAGATTTCCTCGGGTCGAATGGCACTCAGCATGCTACTGAGGAATTGCTGAGAACTTCTCAGATTAGCAATGGCGTTTATATCGCTAGATTAAAAGCTTTTGGGAAGTCTAGTTGCTAATGTTGCCATTCAGGAAAAGAAAATCCCAAGCTGCAAAGGCAGGTTTATAACAGGAACATATAACACAAGAAGCATGACTACAGGAAAGCTTAAGACTGTGAAAGATGAAATGAAACAACTACAAACCGACATCTTAGGCATCAGTGAATTAAGATGGACTGATTAGACACTTTCAATCAGAAAATCACACTGTTCATTACTCAAGCCATGAAAAACAAAGAAAGAATGGTGTTGCTTTTATAGTTAGGAAGGGTATAGCAAGAACAGAAGCTAGAAATGTAGGCGATGGCCAAATAATATCAATTAAACTTTATAGACAGTCCTAAGGTACTTTTTCTAAAGGCAAATTTTCCCTTGAAGACATTTCACTTCTCATCCAAGAAGCTTCTTCAGTTCCGACTGAATGGTGGAAGGTGGGAAGGATTTATATTCCTTACAGTCATCTGGTTGTTAGCACTCTTTCTGAGAGTCATTGAGGCCACTTGGATGTTTATCCATGCCCTCCGGGTCACCTGAATAGTACAAATGGGTGTGGAGCCTTCTTGAAACTGCTGGAAGGACTGATGTAGACTGGAGATATGCAGTGTCTTATAGGGGCTGTTCCATTTTGACACAGAGATGGGATTCAAATTTTTAAACAACTGGTTCTTTGGACGTAGCTAGATGGGCATGGCTATGTGACTGGGTGGGCGTGGCTTCTTTTTTTGCAGCACCTTCTCCCCCCTTTTTTTTGCTCCCAGAAGGCTGCCCTAGGACCCAGGAAAACAAAAACTGGAGCACGGGGCGGGCAGTAGCACACACACACCCCCACATGCCCCTTTTTGCCTGCCTGGGCCTCAGGGAAGCCTCCTGGACGAAGCAGTAAGAGAGCAAGGGGGATCCTGGCACAGCTGATCATTGGAACAGCTGATCGTCGGGAAGGGGGGGGGAGAAATCCCTGAAGGAGTGACTGGGTGGGGTGGATGCAGTCAGCGATGTCATGCACGCACAATTAAGGACTGACTGGGCAGGGAGGGGAGGGGACAGCCAGGGGCACAATTTGCTGGTTCTCCGAACTGGGCAGAATCATAACAACCAGTTCTATAGAACCGGTCCAAACTGGTAGAATTCCACCCCTGGATAGCCTCTTTGACCCCTCTTTCAAACCAGCAGTTCTCTCTTGTCTAGAATGTGGGCTTTGCTGCCTTCAAAAGAGGAGTCCACATTTTGGACCGAGAGGAACTCTGGTTTAAAAGAGGGGTCAATGAATCTTCTTGGATGAGAAGTGAAACATCTTCAAGGGTGGAAAAAAGTCCAGTTGCCTTTTGAAAAAGTACCTTGGGACAGACATGACTCGATGGCTGAGAATCTCCATAGGCATTCACAGACAGTCATACCATATGGGAATCATCCGAGTTTATGTGCCAACTATTGATGCAGTTTTGTGATAAAGTTCAAATTGAAATCATGCCAGGAAGATGTGCTGCTGCTATTGGGAAACCGGAATGCCAAAGCTGGAAATATTAACAGGAAAACATAGATGACTTGTATGGCTTAGAAAACCAAAAGGAGGCAGAAGATCATTTGATCAATGATTTCTTCATAGCTAACAAAACTGTGACTTGGAAGATCCCCTTCTTACATTTGTTAATCCAAAGAGAATGGATTAACAAGTGCAAGAAGGGGAACTAGATATGTTGTTTTTGGTGAAACTGAGAGAAAAGTGAACTTTAAAATGTAATCAAAGCTTGGTTTCCTCCAGTAGAACAGTCTACATTTGTTACCAGCTGGAAGTACAGAGTGGCATCTTGCAAAAAAAAATATTGAAACATATCCAAAAGCTAGAATCTGACTTTCAAGAAAAATTTAGATCTGCTACTGTGGTTTGTTTTTTTTACTTTGGATATAACCCGCATCATCCTAAGGCAGGGGTCGTCGAATTCTATTTCATTGAGGGACACATCAGGGCTGTGTTTGACTTCAGAGGGCCAGGGAAGCAGATGTGGCCATGGTGGATATGACACAGGACTTGTGTCAGGGCACCTGTGGTGGCCAAGTAGTAATACAGGACTTCCCTGAGACCTTACCTCACTCGCATTATAATCTTCTTCTTTCCTTCCTTCTCCCCACACACTCCATTTTCGCTGGCAGAGGGCTGCAGGAGGCCATCATGGCCAAAAATAGGGCACGGGGCCACCCCGTGCCCTGTTTTTGCTGGCAGAGGGCTACAGGAGCCCCACCCCCAAGCTCCATTTTCATTGGCAGAGGCATTGCAGGCTGGTCCCTTGCTGTTTTCAGGCTGGCCCCCCGGGCAGGATGTGGCCCACAGGCCTTGAGTTTGACACCCCTTGTTCTGACCAAGGCTTACTGAGACTGTAATTAATCACATGCTTAGTCCAAAGAGTCTCTCGAGATAAGCACCCACCTTTAACTCCTTTGAATTGCTGCCAACAGCTAAAGTGCCAAATTAACTGTAAAAAATCAGCTGAAGTACAAAGTCCACACAGAGCTTCAAGGTTTAATCTGAACAGAATGAACAACTTTGCTTCCTGCAAAGGTTTCTCTACCTTTGCACTTCCTTTATACCTTAGAGGAGAGGCAATCACCTCCAAGCCTTACTCCCGAGTCGCCCCTTTTGTCTCAGCTGCTCTTGCCTTCTAGCAGCTCTGCACACGCACACACTGGGAACAGGCTCCCCTTGTTCCTCTGCCTTGCTGCTGCCAGACTCCAGAGGCTCCGGAGTCAGCACCCCACTCCCAGATGGTCCTGGCCCCATCTCTGCATCGGATCGGACACAGGACCCTTGTCTGAGTCAGACTCCCAGACTGGTCCCAGTTCTCCCCACTGTCTGATTCCACTGCCATCTGCACAGACTGCCGGCGAACCACAACACCCCTGTCCTAAGGGATCTGGGTGGACAGCAATGTTCTTAGCCCCAGAAACTAGTGCTAGTTTTCACAAATTATTGCCGTTAAACCACCGATGCCGTTCTCATGCTTAGATTTCATCTGAAGGGAAGGAAATTGCTCTAAGTTGCTCTGAATTCAACTACGGGGAGTGACTTCAGAGAACCACAGAGACACAGATATGCATATTTCACACACATACACAAAAAAAGAATCGTATGGACATACAAATCATCTTCCACCAAAACAAAAGGGGATAAACCAAATCTTTTTGTAAGAAAACAGATTGTAAAGGCTGCTTTTCCAAAAGCAGTCTAACAAACCTGCACTACTGTGACTGAAATTTGGCAGAAATCATTCCCTCCAAAAATGTAATTATACAGTATATGCAGATTTCATCCAATTCTGCTAAAAAAAGCCACCCCAAGTTATTCAGTATGCCTTTTAAAAGAGTCAAGCTTAAAAGGCTACTTTTCCATAAAGTTCCTCCATCTATTTATTTGAAATTCGAAACATTAACCATTTAAAATAATAATACTTGCAAATATCCCATTTTTATCAAAAATGGGAAAAGAGCTATACATAGACACTCATTTGCTGTTGAGAAAGTCTTCCATTCCCTGAAGTGAGGTTTTGAACTGACTTAAGTCTGTGAAATCATCTGGGTTTTTCTTAATCAATTAAGTGAGGTTCAAAGTGAATGTTAACAGCTAAAGTACATTTCTAGTTTAGAATCACCACGGAATCACTTAAAAAGTGTGTCATCTTAATGGTAGAAGTGATAAATATAAATGTGATTTTCTAGGGAAGGTCTTTGAATCTTCCTCTTCATGCAGACTTTTTCTCTGTTAGACACTTAAAAAAAGTAAAATTCTGACCACTTTGGGATTTCTTATATATTTTATTTCCAGACTGAAGAGAGTAGTTGACATTTTTCATTGATAGTCCACTGCATCCTAGACTAAGTTGTACAGTGTTTAACTTTCATTGGGTCAAGCTGGAAGAATAATTTGGGTTGAAGTAAAGTCATGCTTCTTAGGGTTGATAAGAAGGCTGAGAGCAGCAGTTCTTAATGTAATTTAAAAATCAGAATAAATAATGAGACTATATATAGAGATAACATTACAAGGGTGGGCTGCTGGGAGTTCGCAGGGGTTTGGGAAAGTCTCTAGCTAAGATTCTGTGCAGTTCGGAGAAACCCCAAATCTTACTCCTGGCTGGCCCCGCCCCTCCCAGGAGTCCCCAATCCCCCAATTTGGATGCAGGTAAGTGCAGGGCATGTACAGAGGCTCAGGGAGGGCAAAAATGGCCTCCTAGAAGTTTGAGAAGGCCAGAAATGGGCCTGAGGAAAGCCCCCAGAGCCCAGAGAGGACAAAAATGCCCCTGTTGTAATGACGAGGCAGGCGAGGTGTTTGATCATGATCAACTGAATCATGATGAACTTTATTGGAATCTAGTCTTGCCTTTATACACATTTTTAGTAATCCTCCAACATTGATTAACTTTGGCTATTGCTTAACTTTTGCTACTGTTTAGCATAGTAATTAATACAATTAATTATCTCTAGTTCAAGTCTAACACATGTTTACTTCCTCTCTCTAATCCTCCTTTAGATTAGTGACTTTGTTTGCCTGAGTTGTATTTGCTTGTAAACTTTCTTTATCTGAGGTTTGCCATCCAAGATAAGAACTTTCCTGCAATTACAACTCTACATGCCCCCTCCTGCCAGAGATGATTATTCAGCAGGTTCTGACCAGTTTTGGAGAACCGGTAGTGGAAATGTTGAGTAGTTCGGAGAACCGGCAAATCCCACCTCTGACTGGCTCCGCCAACCCCATCTCTTCTCTGCCTCCCATTGAGTCCCAGCTGATCAGCTGGGTCTTCTTTGGTTGCCCTGCACAGGAGAACAGAGATGGAAAGCAGGTTAATGGGGTGGGGAGGGAATGGGATTTTGTAGTATCCTTCCCCTGCCACACCCACCAAGCCACACCCACATAACCAGCAGTAAAAAAAAATGGAATACCACCACTGCCTCTTGCCGTGGTGCAGTTGGCTGACTAGGCCACGCCCACTATGGCCATCCACACCCAGCAACCGGGCAGAGAATCTTTTGCTAAAAATTTTGAAGCCCACCCCTGGATAAGACGTAGATGTTTCATGGCTAGGCCCCAGTTCCACATACCCTCCTCATCCAATTCACCACGGAGGTCATGCACCAGAGCAAATTTGAGAGCTTCTTACCAACTCGATGCAAATACTGACTTACTGTTTTACTCTACTGTCCATTCTTCATCACATGTGATCCTGCCCTGCCATTTCCTGGAGGGATGGTAGAGACCTTCTGAATCCCATTCCCTCCCTCAACACACACACACAATCCCACACACAGCGGAGGGGAAGAGAGAAAGCAACCCCCAATCTTAGGCTTTGGGAATAGAAATAGCATGAGAAGTGACAAATGAGGAAGCCAAGGGGGAAAAACAGAGTTTTTGAGTTCCAAGTCTCATTGTCTTTTATACTTCAGAGCTTTAACAGAAATGGCAGCTATTTGTATTCCCCAATGCCTCTCAATTTAGCGTGATTGAAATGTCAAGAAAGTAGGAGATGGAAAGCACACTTGAGGAGCAGGCAAGTTTCCCCCCTCACCCACCCCCCATTGTTCCCACCCAAGTTGTACAAAGATGTTTCAAAACCTTCCTGTGGCAAAGCCAGCTCATCTTCCAGAACGATGCTGCTTGCTTTCTGTCCTAATAGCAGGGTTTTTGTGTTTGTTTTTGACATGGACAACAGTGAATCACCACTGGGCCAGGTGATGAGAGGCTTCAGGCCCAATAGGAATCTCCCCAGTCTCCCCAGCTTTTTAATCGTCTTTCCTTTTCCTTCTGCCTTTGTCTTAACGAGCCAGGTTAAATATTCTGTAATCAGTGTAATAACACACCTGGGTTTGTTCTTGAGCTATCTGCCTTTTGTACTGCGACAGGACATTAATAGTAATTATTCTGCTTTGTAATTGGAGCTTTAAATACTAATTCAAACAGCCAGAGAAAAACCAATTAGTGCTAATTTATCTCTATGTGTTTTGGAGAGACTGTGTCTGTCATACTGTGAAGAAATAGGTTGGTAATTAGTACAGTTGAGTGGTAGATAGAAGTAATTATCAGATTCTTTCATGTTCTTGAGAGACAGAAAGAGACAGAGGAAGAGAGAGGTTGGGTGACTCTTCCTTTCCAAGAATTTCTGCACCTAGAAGGAACGCCGTGAGCAGTCACCCTGCTAGAACCATGCCATTCATTTATTTATGTTTATTTATATCTCACCTTTTCAGGTTGTGGCTTTCAGCTCTCTCTCACACACACATACAGAATCACAATCCTGTTATCTAAAATTAGGATTTCCAAGTAAACCAGGATTTCCAAGTAAAGATTTCCCAGTAACAATAGCAGCATAATAATTCATCAGCATGTCAACCACTTTTTGGTCTAACAAGCTCTTTGAGAGGCATAAAAAAATAAAAATTGGAGAAATCTTTAAAAAGAAAAATTGGAGTATTCTTACTAAAGGCAATGTTCTTACTAAAGTGCCTATGAAATTTGTAGCCTGCTACAAGGTGCCATGAGTGTAAGCTGTAAGGAGCTCAAATAGGGAATTAAAAAAAAACAAACCACAGTATTTTCTCTCAAATATATTTCAGCATTTATCTTATTTATTTGCCAATGGGATAGTTTTTGGACTGCTTATGTAGTTTTTTTCCCTTAAAGATTTTCTGTATTTCTACAAAAGGTTAGCTGTATCCCATAATTTTAAAGACCCCAATTCCATCTTGAATTCCTAGTCAGTGTTTGATATATATTCCAACTGGAATTCACTTCCTGAGTTTCAACTTAAAGGGTGAGATATATTTATTAAATACATGGAGTGCATCATATAATATTGCTTAGTTGAGGATGCTTCAAAACATATTATTATCTTTTCATAATCATTGTCTTCTCATCTGTATGTTTGATTCTGTCTTGAGAGTGTTTTTCCCTTCTGTTAGTGGATGGGAAAAAGTAAACTATGTGTCCATATATAGGTAGTAATCTTGGATCAGAAATGAGGAGGTGGTAAGCCACCTGGGAAAGCCAAGGGAAATCATCAAAACCATAAAAAAGGTAAAATTAAGAATATTTCGGACATGTGATGCGACACCTGGAAAAATATGGCATTGTTCACTTAATCCTCCAAGGAAAGATTGAAGGCAAACAAGGTCCAGACAGAAGAAGAACATCATGGCTTCAAAATCTAAGAGACCGGTTTGGACAAAACTGAGCAGTACTTTTTCGTGTGGCTGTTGATAAAAATAGGATAGCCAACATAATTGCCAACGTTCGATGATGGATACAGCAGCAGGAGGAGGAGGAGGAGGAGGAGGAGGAGGAGGAGGAGGAGGAGGAGGAGGAGGAGGAGGAGAAGAAGAAGAAGAAGAAGAAGGAGGAGGAGGAGGAGGAGGAGGAGGAGAAGGAGAAGGAGGAGGAGGAGAAGAAGAAGAAGAAGAAGAAGAAGAAGAAGAAGAAGAAGAAGAAGAAGAAGAAGAAGAAGAAGAAGAAGAAGAAGAAGAAGAAGAAGAAGAAGAAGAAGAAGAAGAAGAAGAAGAAGAAGAAGAATAATAATCTTGGATATTCTGCTGAAGCATAGTTTATTCCAGATGATTAATCCTATCTATTATTTATTCCAAAGACTTTTAGCAACCTTTCCGCAGTAGTCAAACCAGCACTTATGGTGATGAAATACTATCCCATTGATAGAGCAATGTATTGCCCTTATACTTACTGTTAACCTATGGATCTTAATCTGCTTCCTATGAGACGAGAAACAGATGACCATACTTTTGGTGCAGAATGAATGAAAGTATCATAAAATTGCAGATCCTCTTGGTATCAAACAGAAACACTGCACTGGATAGGGATTTAGGAGGCTATTTGCTCTTATGAAAAATACTTCCTTTCGGAACCTTTGGCAAGAAGCAGATGAACGTCATAAAAATCATGTAAGTGGCATATTGAAGCTCATAACTTTAGGAAGCACAGAAGGGCTTCCACTTTTCAAAATGCAAACATATCATTTAGATGCTGAACTTTTGTTGACTGTCAGTAGGTAACAAGCATCTAATCGCCTCTTTTATTTATTTATTTATTCATTCATTCGTTTGATTGGATAGTCAACCTACAGAACCCTGTGCAAAGACTTTTCAATATTCTAATAGAGGCAAGGGTATTAATATTCACACCAAGAGTTGTGTGGATGGCAGATGTGAGTGTCCTTGGACTTAAAGGGAAGGTGACACATCTCTTTCTATTCAACCTCGCTCTTTTCAGTTGTCAGAGATAAGTGCAGTTTTCTGTCTCATAATTATTATGATAGTTCGATACCATGTTATCTTAATACTAGAAAATCATAACCTCAAAGGGTACTTTTAGACCTTATTATAACCCAAAGCATTTTGTGAACCAGGTTAATAAATATTAAGAGCTGGTGGTAACTGAAAATGTCAGAGTCTATGCCTAAAGGGCTTGGGACATAAAGGTCTGGATAAGAGCTGACCTGGAGCTCATTTTGCCAGTCCGCTTGTGTTCTTTCCTACCCATCAGAGTCAATTCCCTTCCTGACTGGGATCCTTTTTGAGATGGTAGCTCCCCCAGGATTCAATTTGCCAGTCCATTTTGTCAGAAGCACATGAGCTTTTCTTTCAGAGTTTAGTTTTCCATATTGTAGAGTTTTTGCACTGGAACTTTGGCGGGCACTGCTATTATTCAGTGTTCACACATTAATTAATACGGTGCAGTATCTTTGGTAGCTCTGACACAATAAAGTGCCACACTAAAGCCAAACATTGTAATTGTGGGAGAGGTAGGAAGAGTTTGAAAGATAAGGTGGCCTGTACAAAAAGAGCAGATGCTGCAACTACAGCTGCCAAAGTGGGAGCTCATGCTCTCTTTTTCATGTTCCTTTTTTTTTTTAAAGGCTTTAAAATAAAAAGGTGCAGAGTTATTCACAGCTATGAAGAAACATTTACTTCCCCAAAGTAATACTTACCAAGAATTCCCCTTTGAAGAAAAGAAAATGGAAGATAATCATGGGTTTCCACCCAGTAAATATCTTTTCCCTGTCAAAGGTGAATTTGGAAAAGTATGGTTCAAAATTAGTTCTGCAGTTTTGAAGACACTACTACCAATTAAATATCAATTAAAAGTGTGATTATACTGGAAACTATACAACTCAGTAATAGGTAGAAATAAGAGTTGCAAGCATAATGAAATCATAAAAATGGACTGGAAAACATTGATATATTCACAGAGAAAGAGAAATAATTGAAGAAACTAACATGGGCAATATAGGTAAGTCAGGTATGGCAATATCACAAAGAAGCTCTAGAATGTATTGGCTGTAACAAAGGATGGTAAAATATCAAATGAATTTTATTAGTTGGAAGCCACAAGATATAGTTCTAAATCAATCGATCAATCATATCATAAAGAAAATACAGTACCTATATCTTCAGTGTATAACATTGAATACTAACTCCAAGTTAGTGGAATGTTAACAACAGTTCGTTGAGTTGCAGAGTATCTGTACATTACAAATTCTATATTAGAGTAAAATTGGGCTTTAGTTGCATTTGTTGCAACCAAAGATATGGCCAAAATTGACTAGTGAGTACCATCAGTTAGGAATGCTGCATGTGGCATAGATGCAACTAAGGCTGGTAGTGTAGTGTACTTTCTAATTAAAGAATTATTATGTGAAAGTCCTAATTGGGCAAAGTTATGATGGGCAGTGAAAGTCAATATTCACGGGCCCGTCAGTTGACAAGTCTGACAATAATGACATTTAGAAAACTGTGACTTGGAAGATCCCCTTCTTATTATTTGTTAATCTAAAGAGTATGGCTTAACAAATGTAAGAAGGGGAACTAGATATGTTGTTTTTGGTGAAATTGAGAGAAAAGCAAAGGATATAATAGATGTGAATGAAGGTAGTCATATTTTGTGGGGTGTTTTTTTGATGAAATATGCATGGAAGAGAAATTCTTGGGGAAATGAAAATACTAAAATAGATGTCAAAATGCATGAAATGGAGTCATCTAGTTTTGGTGGCACAGTAGTTAGAATGCAGTATTGCAGGCTAACTCTGCCCAGACGTCCCCGTGGTCATGTGGCCGGCATGACTAAATGCCGAAGGCGACGGAACGCTGTTACCTTCCCACCAAAGTGGTCCTTATTTTTCTACTTGCATTTTTTACATGCTTTCAAACTGCTTGGCTGGCAGAAGCTGGGGCAAGTAACGGGAGCTCACTCCGTTATGCAGTGCTAGGGATTTGAACTGCCAAACTGCCGACTTTTCTGATCGACAAGCATCTTAGCCACTGAGCCACCGCATATATGATAAATATACATAACTAAATAGATCTACTTAGAAAATGTCTGTTTCAATACATAGTGTATCTCTTCATACATATACAGCATGTGATAGGGGAGTGAACCTAAAATCATGACTGATTTTATGGTTGGTTGTTTTTATGCAAGATGGAGGGAAGGAGATAAGACAAATTCCAAGTATAGGCCAGTATCAAAAAGGGCTACGCTACAAAGGGAGAAAGCTATTTTGTAGCACAGAGAGAGAAAACATATGGTAGCAAAGGGAAAAAATGGTTAGAATTAAATTAGGCAGCAACAATGCCAAGAGTTTTTGATAAAATAAAAAGCTGAGGTTTTTTAAGTAGGGGAAATGGCTAAACAAGAAGACTCTGTCAGAGTGAATAGGTGTATAAAACTAAAAATGATGCAATGATTTGGAATGTAGAACTGCTAGAAGTAGGTGAGTGTTTATATGGAATTCATAGTCATATACTGATATGATTACTTATCAAGTTTATTATCCAAGAAAAAAAAATGAAAGAGAAATCATAAATGCTGTAAGAATATTACACAATGATAAGGCTGTGGGTGTAGATGGTGTAACAGAAGAAAGGTTTAAAATGGATGTGATTTGCCTATGGAGTAGCAAGGCAACGTATGTAATATGCGTTCAGATTACATCATGCCTAAAGATTGGAAGAATGAGTACAAAAACTATAAAGGGATGAATTTGATAAGAATGCCTGGAGAAGTACTCAGCAGAATTCTTATCTACAGAACGTAAGAGTGGCAGTGAGCAATATTTGGAAAATGAATTTCAGGTTTGTTTTGGGCAGGAGCTATAAAGAGTAGATTTTTTTCCTTGTTGGCAGGTCACTGAGCAATGTAAAAAGACATGGAATAAAGTTTAATTGAGTGTTCATTGATTTAGAACTAAAGCATATGATAAAGTGAATTGCTTTGAAAAATAGAAAACTTTGTCGGAATATGGAGATGAAGGCTGGATGCAAAATGTGATACATGGTGAAAATGGAACAAATGTAAGAATAAATGCATTGCTTCACAAATGGTTCAACAGGGAGCAATTTCGATTCCATCTCTTCCTGCTATTCTTACAATAATGACACATTTGTTAAAATATATTTCAAATTCAGGCATGATTTATATATTATCAAAAGATTAGATCTAGTTTAAAAAGAGACATCATTCTGAAATTTTCTTGCTCTGTCCATTATCTATCTTAGGTTCACTTGTGACCCTCTGCCTCTTCTAAAACTTGCAGTCATTTGTCATTTCTCTTTCTATGTGATTCTTCCTTTGGTTTTGCCTTCCTTCCTTCCTTCCTTCCTTCCTTCTCCCCCCCTCGGAGTTGTTAATACTTTGGTTCTTTTCTTAGTGCTTTAAACCAGGGATCCCCAACCTTTTACGCGCCTTGTGACCCGGTTCCGCGTCAGCTGGGCGCCCAGCAGCCCGGTTCGGCGTCAGCTGGGTGCGCGCCATCTTTTTTGACGAAAAATCACTTCCGGTGGCGTCACGGAAGTGATTTTTAAAATCAAATGGCGCGCATAGCGCTTCTGGTGAGCTTTTTCGGTAGAAATGGCTTTCTACCGGAAAAGCTCACCAACGCTGCGCCCGCCATCTTTTGGAGCGAAAAATTGCTTTTTTGCCAAAAAGATGGCGGCGCCAGCAACCCAACGGCCGGTAAAGGCTTGTTCAGCGGCCCGGTACCGGTCCGCGGACCGGCGGGGACCCCTGCTTTAAACTGTTCACTGGATTTTTGACCTGTGCCTACCGCTTCCCTATCTGACATCTAGTTTGTTGCTCACATATCTCATCTTGTAGTAGGATCAGTTCTGTAACGTTGCCCCTCTTTTAAAAAAAACTACATTCTATAATCCTATTTGTAAAGCATTTAAGTATAGCTTTTGTCTTATCTTTGGACCTACTTTGCTTCTAATAGAACTTTTCCATAAGTATTCTTTGATACAGCTTTCTACTTTTTGTGATTTCTCTTATTTTCTGAAAAAATAACTCCTATTTTCTTTGATTTTTTTCCCTTTAGGCTGACTTTCCTAACTCTTCCCTTGTTTGATGCTGAACGTCTATTTGTCCTTGTCATATGCCATTTCTCTGTCTTTCAAAAATTACACGGACACTTTACTTTGAAACATTTTTTGAAATACTTTTTTTATTTTGTTTTGCACAATATCTCATGCCTCATGTTCTATTGAGTTTTTTGGATTTGTTCCTCAAACATCTTATATTTTGATTGAATTTTGAATTTATAGAATACTATTTCAACATTAAATAGCATTTTGATAGATTATTTTATTTCATATTGATAAGTAGAAAAGGAATGTTCATCAATTCATTAATAACAGGTAAACATGGTGATACATAGTTCTCCTTTGATTGGATGGATACATTACTTGACTATGTCCATCTTGTTCTTTCTTTTGGCTCTTTGCATTCCATAAACTCACAAGTCAAATTTCAATAAAACAACGGAAACACAGGTGTTTGTTTGCTGTTTCTTTTGATGCCTTTAAAACAGTAGAATTACACAACTGTTGCAACAGTTAGATATTTTAAATCTTCAGCTGCAGTTGAAAAAATAAAAAAGAGCAAAACATACTTAAAAAAACAACTTTTGGAACAGTTTAACTCAGAGATTCAGCAGAAGCCATGGGAAAGTATGCTGGACGATTACTGACTCTTTCTAATTTAAAAAAAACAAATACAGTATCTAGCAATTAATAAAATGTACTATTCCTAAAGGGAGCATACAGATTTGTATTTTGCTTAAACAGACGTTCCCCCTCCCTCCCTTTTGCCCTTTTTATTCCTGCCAATTTAAATCAGACTTAAAAAAAAAAAAACCCACCAAGGACAATAAGCAAATTCTAGTAAAAAAAAAATCATTTGTTAGAAGAGGAGAAAATCTGCCATTGGAAATGTTTGATGCGGAGTGATGCTGGGGGGGCACAATATATCAAAGAAAATATAATACAGCCAGTTTAAAACTAATGATTGCCATATAATTAGATGTGAACCATTGTGCTATAAATGTGTATTCTTCAGCATGCTGTGATTTTACTGTAAGAGTGAGAGAAAGAAAGAAAAAACATAGAACCCAGCAACATACTATAAAAAGAACTCTGTTGACTTTTCCGCTGTTTAGTATTCCTTGCCTGTTCTCTCCTGGGAGTATGTAATTAGTGCTTTATGAAGAGTGCATTTAAAGCAGTTTAATATTCACCTCATTCAGTCTGAAACAATGTGATCACTGCTTAGACAAATCAGTGCTCCTTACTGACATAATCTGTCAGTACATTACCTCTGAAAAGACCTTTCAAGAGGCTTGGATGTTAATTAGTTGTCTATCATGTATAAACAGAGCGGTGAGCAGAAGGGGCTCCAACAGGCCAAAGACGCATAGGCCGATGCATTTCTGTACATGTTCGTTCCTTTATTCCTTAGAAGAATTAGGCGGGCTATCGGCAGCTAGACTCTGCATAGAAACCTGAATATAGATGTGGATGTGTGGCAAAATAAATGGCCTTTTCTTTCTCTTTGCTTGCTTGCTTATTCCACTTTTCTGTCAGGAACCCAAGGAACTATACAGAGCACTACTCTTTCAGTTTTCCCCCATAATAATAATAACTCCTCAGTGAATTTCCATGGTGGAGGTGAGGAGGAATAAGAGGGAGGGGAGGAAAAACATACTAAGACTTCTAAGACTGATGTCAGCCCTTTGAGGTAGACCAGATCAGGAACAAACTTCACCGGAAGAATGGATGTATACTTCATTGAAACAAATTGTAATAACACATTCTGGTGAGTCCTCACCCCCTTATATCCCAGTAAATCTTCTGAATACTATCATGTTTCTCCGGACCTAAGAAATTTTTCAGCCCTATATTGCTGATATAATGATTCTTGCCTATTTCCATCAAGATCATCTATTTTAACAGATTAACAGAGTTGGAAGGGACCTTGTAGGTCATCTAGTTCAACTCCCCACCCAAGCAGGAGACCCTGCACAATTTCTGACAAATGGCAGTCCAAGTCTCTTCTTGAAAGCTTCCAGTGATGAAGTTCTTGCAACTTCCAAAGGCAACTTCTGTTCCCTTGGTTGGTCACTGCCAGGAAATTCCTCCTTATTTCCAGTTGAATCTCTTCTCCTTGTTCAATTTCCATCCATTATCCCTTCAGGTGCTTTGGAGAATAGCCTGACCCCCTTCCTCCTCTCTGTGGCAGCCCCTCAAATATTGGAAGACTACTCTCATGTCTCCCCTGGTCCTTCTCTTCCCTAGACTAGCCAGGCCCAGTTCCTGCAACCGTCCATCGTATGTTTTAGCCTCCAGTCCCCTCATCATCCTGGTTGCCTTTCTCTGCACAGAGTCTCAACATAAACAATAAAAACACAATATAAAACAAAATAAGAAGGGTTCCAGTTAAATCATATCCAACAAGGGGATCCATCCACCCAACAGCTAGAAGATCTTCAAAGCCTTATAGGAGCAGGAGCCATTCAGATATCAGCAAGGTCTCGTTCCAGAGGGCAGGTGCCATATCAAGAGAAGGCGAACATTCTGAGTCCCGATAAATGATTAATCAAAGAACCAAAAAACCCGATAAATGATATTGATTAATAAAAGAACCAACTTTGCTGGTATGTAGTAGGCAGAAATTATGGGAGATCACCTCAAGTCACCTGGCCCTATTCTAATCATGGCTTTCAATTCATTGTAACATTTTCATATGCAATACAAGAGATCCTACACTTTGAGAAAGACAACTGCTTTGTCATTCCTTTCTCACACCATTTCCACTTTGGCTACCGTTCATTCATCTTTGTCCAAGGGATCATTAAACATCATTACAGGCTAAGCTGGCATGTCTATAAATTAGTATGTATGCATTTTATTCATATAAAATATGCTCATATAATTGCCATAGTAGCTTTACTTAATCCTGTTCAAGCAGAGGGGGAGAAAAAGATACATTTGGGATCAAACTCAATATCCCTTCATTAGTTTTCAAGAGGGATAAATAAATTGTGAGATGCTTATTTTTATAGCTCTGGTTCTGTTCCTAAAACCACAGAGAAAAATAATTTGTACCTTCTCTGTATCAGGCATAACCACAGATACACACTGACTTAAAATTAAACAGGTTTTACTGGTAGCTACCATCAGGTCAGTAAGTTGCACTGCTATAACCATTGATGATTTTGGTATATAATGGAGTACAAATTATAGGTTATATCCAGAGGTGGTATTCAGCAGGCTCTGACCAGTTCTGGAGAACCAGTAGCAGAAATTTTGAGTAGTTCAGAGAACCAGCAAATCCCACCTCTGACTGGCCCCGACCCCATCTATTCTCTGCCTCCCATTGAGTCCCAGCTGATTGACTGGGTCTTCTTTGGTTGCCCTGCACAGGAGAATGGGGCTGGAAAGCAGTGGGGTGGGGAGGGAATGGAGATTTTGCAGTATCCTTCCCGTGCCACGCCCACCAAGCCATGCCCACCAAGCCATGCCCACCAAGCCACACCCACAGAACCCGTAGTAAAATCCCACCACTGGTTATATCCCAATCAGATATTAGATGGAACTCAACCCTGCTGGCCTTCAGGGAGGCCCTGAAAATATCGGTTCATCATGTCACTTGTCGGGTAGTAGTAATGGAGAACTTCTACAACAGCTGTGTTAAAAGTGACATAGTAATTTTGCTGTTGAGTAGGATTCTTTTTTTTTAATGTGGTATTATTAATGTGGGTTTTTAATATTTTTTGTATATTTGTTTTAACTTCTTTCTATTTTGTTATTGTTTTATAATTGTGAGCCATGCTAAATCACTTAGGTGAGACTGGTGGCTATGCAAATCAAATGAATGAATGAATGAAAAGAAACCAGTCATTGATTTAACATGAGATTTTGCTAAAGCCCGAACAAATAAAAGTGCTTCACAAAATGACAGTTAGAACAATTAATCAGTGGACCAACTTGCCTCCAGAAGTTGTGAATGCTCCAACACTGGAAGTTTTTAAAAAGATGTTGGATAATCATTTGTCTGAAGTGGTGTAGGGTTTCCTGACTAGTCAGGGGGTTGGACTAGAAGACCTCCAAGGTCCCTTCCTACTCTGTTATTCTATTCTATTCTATTCTATATAATTTGGAGTTATTAAATGCTAATGTTAAACTATTTTTAAGCCAACACAAGCTTTAATTAATAGCTTAAACAAACTTTGAGCTAATTAATTGCAAGATGAGTGGCAATACAATACAAATCAATATATTAAATACATTTGATAAGTGCAAAAAAAATTAAATAAGCCTAAGTGTTAAGGACACTATTAAGTTGTTATTCTATATTTTATTGACCAAAAGTCAAATGCTTCATCAACTAAGAACAATTTTAGCTATTACTCAATGATTTCATTCACATGGTTCAGTAAATAATACCAATGTGATTTGGCTTAGCATGATATGTGAACCCAGCATATGCAAGTGAATTAATATAGCTATTCTGATAATGTTCCACATAGTCTGGCTGATGTTTCTGTTTGATCAGAGCATCAGGTCAGTTTGATCCCAACAGCAATGTTTGAGTGTGAAAATTCCTTGGCAGAACCAGCACATCCTCCTTTGACCAGAATCTAACTGTATGGATATATACTGCCCTGGCAGTTTGTTGTTGCCATATACAATGTAAAAATAGTGTAAGTTCATGCCAAATGAAGCTTCCTCCTGAAATTTGGATGCAAATCTGGAAAATAAAACAACTTCACTGTCTAGCCTTAGCCATCAAAAGCAAATATAGTGCAGAACACTAGATGCATCTCATCTCACCAAGTTAGATATGGATTTTGCTGCATTAAAAGAAAACTCAGTTCAATGAAAGTATAGCTACCCATTCAAGCTGCAAGTAATATGCCCATAGCAAACAGAACTCCGAGGCCATAGGTTCCTCAAAAAATAGTTTTATTGGACATATCATATTGGCATGATCTGGTGAAAACCGACTCTGAATGTTCCCATGATTTTCACCTAATTAAAAGTAAAAGTTTTCCCCCTTTCCAAACAGTCAGTCAAAATGGTCCAATCAGGGTGCCATCCTACTGTCTGATAACTTCACTCCTCCTCCATCTGGCCACCTGTGGAAATGTCCTTGATTCCCAAGAGAAAGTATTTTGCTTTGGCTACAAAACCCCAGATATCTCAATTCTCCCCCTCCCTATCCCTCAGCTATGGCTTTCCCAGTTGCAATGCATGGCTGTGAAAGTTGGGCCATAAGGAAGGCTGAGCGCCAAAGAACGGAGGCCTTTGAACTATGGTGCTGGGGAAGACGCCTGCTAGTTCCTTGGACTGCAAGGCGATCCTACCAGTCAGTCCTAGAGGAGATCAACCCTGACCGCTGTTTAGAAGGCCAAATCCTGAAGATGAAACTTTGGCCACCTCATAAGAAGGAAGGACTCCCTGGAGAAGAAAAGCCTAATGCTGGGAATGATTGAGAGCAATAGAAGAAGAAGGGACGGCAGAGAAGGAGGTGGCTGGATGGAGTCCCTGAAGCAGTTGGCGTGAGCTTAAATGGACTCCGGAGGATGGTAGAGGACAGGAAGGCCTGGTGGAATGTTGTCCATCGAGTTGCGATGGGTCGGACATGACTTCGCGACTAACAACAACATTCCTCAGCTCCAGTGTGGCAACACTGAAGCCTCAAAATGGCTCCAGTCAGGTCAGCTTCACGGTTGACACTTCATTCTTTCTGTGCAAGAAGTACAGTAATGCCAGTTTTCAGGCAATAAAATCAGCCCAGCAGAATCCACATCTACTCTGGTAAAAACCCTCTAGTTTTCCATAGATCATTTGTTTTTAATAGCCAAGGTTAGATGCTGAGGTTGCTTGACTTTCCAATTTTATACTAAATTTTCAGAGACTTTTCACACTCACATATTACAGTTGACATCAAACTTCAGTACATTACTCAGAGTAACACACACACACACACACACACACACACACACTAAACTGGTAGCCAAGTTCTTTCTTTATGTTTCTGTGGCTACTCTACTGTCAGTGTAATAGATAAATTCAAGTAGAATTTGTATACATTCAAAGGTGTGAACTTCTAGGAAGAGAGGTCCTGACATCATTTCAATTGGTTTCATTCTTCATTCGGATTCCTCTGCCATTCCAGCCCAAATTCATCTGAATTTGGAAATAAAACATTAAGGGAAGTTAACTTTTCTCATGTGGGAAGAAAAATACTTACTCGGTATGGTCAGTAGAGGGCAGGCTGGTTTGGCTCTGATATTTTTTCCCAGTTTTCCTTGAGATTAATGGTTGGTGATTGGGGATGCTATGACTTAACCCATTGCAGTGATGAATTCATAGGAATCTAGCTGTTGCTGTGCCATCTTGTGAGATGGAAGAAGGGGCTGCATGTTTCAAAATACCTTCATTTTTATTCTCTTTGCAAATGGTGATTTTTCAAGTGGATGTTTTCCATAAATTGATGGAATGGATACCAACACTATCATTCTAAATACTTTCTTTGCCATACTTTCAGTTTTCCCTCCCTTTTGGCCCCATGCTATAATAGATAGCCTATTTATTTATTTATTTGTTTATTTGTTTATTTATTTATATTTATGTATTTATTTATTTATTTGTCAAGCAAGTATTAGGTAACAGGTATAAGTATAAGCATGGTTATGAATACATGAAATGGATACGAATAAAAAAGAAGCAATAGGACAGGGACGGTAGACACGTTGGTGCGCTTATGCACGCCCCCTGCAGACCTCTTAGGAAAGGGGTGAGGTCAATAGTAGACAGTCTAAGGATAAAGTTTTTGGGGTTTGGGGAAAAAACCACAGAGTCAGGTACAGTATTCCAGACATTGATCACTCTGTTGCTGAAGTCGTATTTCCTGCAATCAAGTTTGGTGTGGTTAACCTTGAGTTTGTATCTATTATGTGCTCTTGTATTGTTGTGGTTGTTGCTGAAGTATTCATTGACAGATAGGACATTGCAGTAGATAATTTTATCTACTATACTTAGATCAGACCGAAGGCGGCGTAGTTCTAGGTTGTCTAAGTCTAAAATTTCAAGTCTGGTGCCATTTTCATGCTGTTCTGTGGAGTTCTGCAAAGAAATATTATTTTTAAGTAAAACATAGTACAAAATAGGGAAAACTGGGTCCAGCAGAAAGATAAAAAGCTCTTGGGAATTTATCTGTCTATCTATCTATCTATCTATCTATCTATCTATCTATCTATCTATCTATCTATCTATCTATTGGGATTTGTCAAAAAAAATGAGAGCAAGAATAAGAGAATAAAAATACAATGACAGGGATGATAGGCATGTTAGTGCACTTATGTACGCCCCCTCTACTAACCACTTAAGTTTAAGGTAAGGTCCACGGAAGTCAATTTGTGACTGAAACTTTGTGAAAATTTATAGCTGAGACAACTGAATCAGGTAGGGCCTTCCACACTTTGACAACTCTATTACAGAAATCATATTTTTTTACAGTCAAATTTATTCCAGCCCAATTAAAATTATTTGAAATGTACAAGTTTCTATACACTTGTTTGAGGTTTCACTCAAAAACAAAGATTAAAAAAAAGGAAGGAAATACTTCAAAATAATTCAAACCTGAACCATTGGAACAACCGTCTAATGGTGTGTGAGGATCGGCAAGGTCCCTGGCCTGACACCCTTGAAATATGGAGACAGAAACCCATCAGTGGTGAGCTCCATATTGATTTTTAGACTGTTACAAAAACATTTGTGTAGATCTTTAGCAGAGTCATAATGATAGTATTTATTATTGAGGTTGGTTAAATTACTCTTATGAACTTTTTTTTAAAAAAATGGAATAATTACTTTATGTTATCTTTCAGGCTTATAGTTGATTACTTTTATTTTAATTGTAAGAAATCTTGGCAGGACTAAAACAGACTAAAGATTGAGATTTTATATTAAAAATACTATAAAACTGCATATAAAAAGTATGTTTCAGGTGAAAGTTTCATTCAGAGAAACTTTGTGCAGTTTTGCCACAATATTATGATTTTTTATGTTTTATTTTTTGCTGTCTGCTCCTATGAGTCTGATAAGAACTCCAATTTATTTTGTGACATAATTTATCATTTGGATAAAATCACCCTATTTGATTACAAAAATTCTCATACTTTGACTTCTTTTATTGTTTTGTTTTGGGGGTTCCTTGAATTCATTTGTTTTTCATATACATAACTGATGCACATATCACATATATTTGGTATATTTTGGTCCTATTATTTACAGAGGAAAAGCAGCATGTGGTTATTTGTAATAGTTCATGGATCAGATAAAGAAATCCAAGGAGACTGGGATGAAAACTTACTTGATTAGGAAAATCAGGTTCTGATGAAACATATCCAAGCTTGTGGTTTTCTAAGCCTATAGCATTCACAGGTAAACCTTTGATTCCCAGATAATGTAGAATTAGCTTGCAACAAAAACCCTCACTCCAGTGTAGTATATATGAGAGTGTGTGTGTGTGTGTGTATATATATATATATATACTATATATACTATATATATATATACTATATATACATGAGAAGTATGCTTCTCATCTTTTGTAACCAGGGGTGGGATTCAAATTTTTTAACAACTGGTTCTGTGGGTGTGGCTTAGTTGGTGGGAGTGGCCAACTCAATGTCACTCACATCGAGACACGCATCTCCTCACCTGGCCTCTCATGACTGTGGGGATGCTGCAACAGTCATAAGTGTGAAAAGGGGTCATAAGTCACTTTTTTCAGTGCCATTGTAACTTTGAATGGTCACTCCATACAAACAAAGTACCAGCAAAGGAGGGGGGAAAAACTCCAGAGAAGTTCCTGAAACAGGAACTCTAGTCTCGTCCTGCCAGGGTTAACGGAGAGGCAGTTTCCGTAAGCAACACCAGAATGTTTCCTTCCTGCCTTCCTTACAGGATTAGGCCAGTAATTTCTTCTAACAACCGGTTTTCCGAACTGCTTAGAATGTTAACAACCGGTTCTAGCGAATAGGTGTGAACTGGTAGAATCCCACCCCTGTTTGTAATCCTCCTTGACAAATAAGAGACTCTCTTTTGGAAAAACAGGCTTTGACTTAGCCTATATATTCTTTGGATGTGGATATACAAGAACATGGATATTTCTTCTGGAGACAACAGACAAAAAATATCTCTACCAATAATTCTGTAACATGGGCATTGTTTAGACTGCAAAGGCAACATGCTTTTCTTAAAAATGTTTACACTCAATAGAGCAAAAAGAGAGAAATGTGCAAATACCACTTATTGAAAGGATTATAAAGATTAGATTAAATAAGACTTAGACAACAGATCCATCAAGAACAAATTCAGCTTTGGACCTGGTTTGGTTCTGCAACCCAACAGGACAGACAGAGACTTCACAGGATAATTAGGACTACAGAAAAAACAATTACTACCAACCTGCCTTCAACTGAGGACCTGTATCCTGCACGAGTCAAAAAGAGGAAAATATTGTGAAAATATTTACAAACCCCTCACATCCCGGACATAAACTGTTTCAACTCCTACCCTCAAAACAACGCTACAGAGCCCTGCACACCAGAACAACTAGACACAATAACAGTTTTTTCCCAAACACCATCACTCTGCTAAACAAATAATTCCCTCAACACTGTCCAACTATTTACAAAGTCTGCATTACTATTACTATTAATCTTCTCATCACTCTGTATCGCCCATCCCCTCCCACTTGGGACTGTATGACTGTAACTTTGTTGCTGGTATCCTTACGATCTATATTGACTGTTTCCTGGTATGATTTGATTGCTTATTGTACCCTATGACTATCATTGAGTGTTGTCCCTGATGATTCTTGACTCTTGTCAAATGTATCTTTTCTTTTATGTACGCTGAGAGTATTTGCACCAAAGACAAATTCCTTGTGTGTTCAACCACACTTGGTCAATAAAGAATTCTATTCTATTCTATTCTATTCTATTCTATTCTATTCTATTCTATTCTATTCTATTCTATTCTATTCTATTCTATTCTATTCTATTCTATTCTATTCTATTCTACATTCCTATATGGACTGTGCCAGTGTTCACCCCTACCACACTGTCACACTCAGGGGCTTTTTTTGAGTCCCTGAGCCTGCTGAAAATATTCCTGCACATTATTGAGCTTAATGTACTCCAGTGCTGAGTCTGGCTGGTAGGGTTGCTTTAATGCAGGGCAAATTAAAGAAGTGGTGAATTTCCCTGCCTTTGTTTCACTTCTCACTGAGTATCACCTGATGGCATGAAGGAAAAAATACCACCTACCACCTAAGATGGGAAGGGATGGAGAGGTTCACCTTATAATTGCTGTATGACTGTAAAAAGAAACGCCTCAGAAAAATGAATAATGGAGAAATACAGAGGAAGGATAAACTTCATAATAAAAAATATGTGCATATAAGAGGGGAGGGGAAAGATGCTGAAAAGAGAAAGAACAGGTTAGCGATAGCATCAGCATAAACATCTTTACTTTAGAAACCATTTGAGAATACGATAGAGTTGCATAAGACTGTGCTATACTTTAATGCAAGTAGTTAATGCGTACTCCACCCAGTATCCCAAAATCACTCAGGAGGATATAATCATGAAATGTTTCCACAAAAGAATACTGGACTTCTGGTTGCCTGCAGAGCATCATGCAAGACAGAGAGCCTGCCCCAACTGTCACTTAACCTTTTAGTGTTTCAATGTTCTTAATGGTTAAAAGAGGGAATAAAAGGCATGCTAGCTTCTCGTGAAAGTTAGTTTTGAAACTGTGGCTTTCAAAGTACACTCAGTTTCTCCGATTAATGGCTGTCTAAGTAGAAGTTGGAAACATAGATTGTGAAAGAATTTGTCTTAAAGAATTGTTTGTTTGTTCGCAGGAATATTTCTTCCTCTGCGCAAACGTAGCAAAACAATGGTTGAACCTGCCAAGACCAGAAGGCACGATAAACCTGCATTTATTTATTGCTTGTTTGTTTTTCTGTTTGTGAGTAGGCCTTGTCCTCACTTTTAATTTACAAAAAATGCTACCGTGTCCTAACTGTGCCAGTCTTCCATTTTCATCCCAAATAAAGGTCTTTCCTGAATAATAATTTACATAATGATATGTTGCCATTCCACCTATAGAGGGGCTGTCCCCCTTAATCTTACTCTGTCCCACCACAGCTTTATGGCATGTGAAATCTATAATACTTCTCCAGCCATTATTTCAGAAATGAGATCAGATGATCTGTGGCAGGTGTGACTCTAGAGATATGCTTCAGATATCTTAGTAGGTATGGATGTACTTCCCCTCTAGCCCCTGGTCAAGCTTCACCCTAGCCATTTTTGTCCCGGCCTTTGATCCTCAAATAGAGCTGTTTCCTGAGTTTATTTCATATACAAATGTTCATCTTTCATATCCATTGGTCACTTTTTTTCCTTCTCTGCTTTTAAATGAGCTTCTCTCCAGACTACCAACCAGAAGTAAACCAAGTTTCACTCTTCTCCCCCCACCCTGTAAGAATGGGAAACATAATTATTCGACACTAGGGCATTTCTAACTCTTTTAAGCAACTTTTTTCTTCGGAAGAGGTTGCTTTCAAGATTCACATTAGAAATATCAGTAGAAAAGTCACCAAGAATCACCTTCTGTCAGTAAAAACCCAGATTGTTGGCAGGCAATAGGCTGATTCTGTAAACCGCTTAGAGAGGGCTGTAAAGCACTATGAAGTGGTATATAAGTCAATGCTATCGCTATTTCATTTGCCTTATATGTTCTGACCCAGGCTTCATTCCAATTAAGAAAACACACGCTGTGTGTAAAAGCAAACCTCTTTTAATGCAACGCTGGGAATTATTTGCATTCCCAGCCAAAACTCATTAAACACAATTGTCTGAGATAAGAGCACACCTTTCGTGGTTGTAAAAGGCTGCCAAGAAACAAGTGTCCACTTAATTAGCAGATAAACTGACAGAAGTGCCAACAAAGGCAAACCAGAGTCCGCAGGGCTTCGATGAGGAATCAGAATCTAATGAACTTCTTTGCTTCCTGCAAAAAGCACATCACCGAGGGCTGGCTTTTATCCCTTATGGGAGGGGCAATCTCTTCTCAGCCTTACTCCTGAGTTGCCCTTGCTGCTTCAGCTGCTCTGTCCTTCTAGCAACCCTGAGCACACGTGCACTGGGAATAGGCTCCCCGGGGTCCTCTGCTTCGCTGCTGCCAGACTCCAACGACTCCGAAGGCAGCACCCCATTCTCAGATAGTTCTGGCCCCATCCCTGCATTAGATGCAGGACCCTCGTCCAAGTCCTCCCCAGACTCCCTGACTGGTTCCCGTTCGTCCTCACTGTCAAAGACATCTGCCGGCGAACCACAACATTACATGCTTTAAGGAAGGCACATTTCTACACAAGTAATAGATGAACAAGTAGAAACTTTTTTCTCAAGTGATGTTGACTATAGTTTATGCCTCACAAGTGGAAATTTTTGTCACGTTTCATTATGTTATGACTTTGCTCAAATTAAGGACTCCCCTCACAATCTCTGATGTTGCCAGATAGAGCTTCTCAGAGCGCAGCATTGATTGCAACAAGGTCTTGGGAATAAGTACTCTTTGCAAGCTGGAAAGGAAAACAGTATTATTATAGGAGCAGGAAATGGATCCCCAAAGGAACCCTTACAGGTTCGGTGCGGGGGGGGGGGGCAAAAACCACATGTGTTTAAGTTTTTTGTAAAGTTAGCATTAGATCCTATAATCTGTACAAGTCTTCAGTTGTATCTCCCTCAGAACCAGAGGAAGTGAGTCCTTTTCTGCCAAATTTTCTGTCTGCTGAGAAAGCCCCGAATCCCTTGGGAAGCATGTTCCGGCTGACTTTTAAGGAAAACCAGGAAGTACAGGACATTGAGTCATCTTGGCAAGACCAGCTGTTCAGCCCTGCCAGCATTACAGTAAAATAAAGCCACGATATATATATTTTTTATATAAAAAATAGTTTTTAGCATTAACCTCTTGGCTGCATAAAGGGCTCTAAAAGATCACGTTAAAGAGAGATGAAAATGACAAACTGTACATACTAATTTTTGTGTAGATTTTTTTATAGGAATTCTCTTACTCGTCCGTGCTGGTTTGGTTCCATTTATTTATGCCAGACCTAATTTTATGGAATTTATGATTCCATTTATGAGGTCAGACCTAATTTTGTAGTTGAATCTTCAAAGTAAGGATTATCCTGAAATAATTCCCCCCTCCTCCACCGCAGGGATCCTTACATTCTTTATGGGAGAAGATGGAGTTAGACTGTACAACACAAAGGTTTGAATAGCTTGGAAAAATAGTGGCTCACCTGAACTGACCTCAGAGAAACCAAAACTATCATAGGTTGAAAAGTTCAGTTTTTCACAAACGTTCCCATCACTTTAAAAAAAAATGGAACGGATGGGAATAAGATTATGTTACTCAAATTGCAGCCTTTTCCTGTTTAGCTTATAATGTCCCAACGGCAGTCCAATTTCTTATTCTGTAGCCTGCCAAAACAGCCTCCTCCTCCCCCAATCTAAAACCAATTTCTCCAAAGAGCCCACTAGAATAAAATTAAAGATTACTATTTGATTTCTTAAAAAGAGAAGCAGGACTGGTCAGTCTTGCTTAAAAAATATGTCCCTGAATCATAGCCAAGAGGAATCTGGTTCCACTGACCAGCTAAGGAATTTTCACACTTCGGATTTGTAAATCTCCAGTTCTAAAATCTGAACCTGGTTGTTATAGGGTAGTTAGTTCAAATGCTCGAACTATTCTTTCAAGCTGTTATTTGAAAGATATATCACATGAAGAAAATGCCCAGGGGTGGGATTCAAATTTTTAACAACCAGTTCTGTGGGCATGGCTTAGGTGGTGGGCGTGGCTTGGTGGTCATGTGACTGGGTGGATGTGGCTTGGTGGCCATGTTATTGGCTGGGTGTGGCCAACTCAACATCACTCACATCGAGGCAAGCATCTCCTCGCCTGGCCTCTCATGACTGGGGATGCTGCAAGAGTCATAAGTGTGAAAAATGGTCATAAGTCACTTTTTTCAGTGCCATTGTAACTTTGAATGGTCACTCCACACAAGCAAAGTACCAGCAAAGGAGGAAAAAAAAACCTCCAGAGACGTTCTTGAGACAGGAATTCTTGTCCTGACAAGAATGTAATAAGGGTTAATGGAGAGGCAGTTTCTGTAAGCAACCCCAGAATGTTTCCTTCCTGCCTTCTTTACAGGATTAGGCCAGTAATTTCTTCTAACAACTGGTTCTCCGAACTGCTTAGAATGTTAACATCCGGTTCTAGCGAATAGGTGCAAACTGGTAGAATCCCATCCCTGAAAATGCCCCATTTTACAGTTTCCATCTCTTCTTTCATTTTTAAGAACTATTTCTCAACATCCCTTGTAAAATAAGTGGGATATTTATTTTCATAGCTCTGTTCCAGGAGGAACATACCTATGTCTCTGTATGTCTTTTTTTTTAGTTTTTTATTATAATTGACTAGTGCAATGCAATTATATAACAAAAATTTTAAAAAATGCAAGGCAAATTGAATACTTAATAAACATATTAAATTTATGGAACAGAATAAAAGATATTAGTAGAGTCCTTAGAATATTAAAAAGGAACTGGGATTAATGATAGACCATTAATTTAAATTAAGTTTATTAGACTTCAACATCAAATTAAAGGGCTACTTAAATACTAATAGGTTTTAAAAGTTTACAAATCTCAGCATCAATAAAACTTAGAAACATAAATGTAATAAATTTAAGGAAGACCTCAACAGTATTTTATTAATGCTAACTCTCAGACTTGAAACACTATCAATTTATCTTCTATCGCTTATTTATCATCTTCAAATGGTGTTTATTTAATTATTAAATCAAATAACTTAAGCATTTTTACCATGGCCTGGCCTAATAATTATATGTTATTTAATTGCCATTATGCCAAACCTAAAAGTGAGAATCAGTCTCTCACCTGATCAAATAAATTATCGAAAAACTTTCATTTTGACCTATAAAACATGTCAGCAAAGAAGGAATAACTATTTGGTTCCTATCTGGAGTGTGATATGTTCTGAAGTTTGCTAGAGTTAGACTCCTTGCCTAACTCTTCTTTCCAAAAGAAGCAGTTGCTTCAATGGCCACCATCATGAGTGAGTTTTCTCCAAATTGTTTGTTGCCATTAGAACTAATATTGGAATCAATCATGATTGGAAAAACAATGGTATGCAGTCACCTCACCTTTCTGTGGCACTGCTTCCATTCCCATTAAATATGTATCTTGAGCCTCGGAAAAGGGTTCCTGAAAACTTAGCTTTTATGGCAAGGGTGTCAAACTCAGTTTCACTGAGGGCCACATCAGGGTTGTGTTTGACCTTTGGGGGGCCATGGTGTATGTGGCCATGGTGGGCGTGGCCAACTAGACGTCACTCGTGTCAGGGGCACCAGTGGCCAAATGCTAAGGCAGGACTTCCTCAGACCTTCTCTCACTCTCATTATAATCTGTTTCCTTTCCTTTCCTTTCCCTTCCCTTCTTTTTCCTTCCCTCTTCATTCTCCTTTCTTCTTCAGATAACAGATAACAGATAATCAGAGTTGGAAGGGACCTTATAGGTCATCTAGTCCAATTCCCCCACCCAAGCAGGAGACCCTACACCATTTCTGACAAATGGCAGTCCAATCTCTTCTTGAAGGTCTCAAGTGATGGCGCTCCCACAACTTCCAAGGGCAACTTCTGTTCCATTGGTTGATTGTTCTCACTGTCAGAAAGTTTCTCCATATTTCCAGGTCCTTCCTTCCCCTCTTTCCCTATTTTTCCTTCCTTGCTCTCTCCCCAACTTTCCTTCCTTTTCTTTGTCTTTCATCTTTCCCTTTCTCCTTTCCTGTCCCTTCATGCATGCTCAAATGCAAAAGGGAAAACATTTCTCCCTTTGTTTTGTTTTTAATTTGTTTTGTTAGCCCTCTGCCAACAAAAATGGAGCTCAAGGGGCGCACAGAGCATCAGCAGACATTAAATGAGTTGGGCCGCTTGAACATGTTGCTGTTGTTATTATTTCCCTTCCATCATTTGTGTGGAACGAGAATAGTGGTGTGATGAGTCATTTTTTTAATATTCTAATAGAGATGAGCAATGACACTATGAAAATAGACTTACAGTTAGTTCCAATTCTTAAAACTGAACACAATAGTTCTGTTTAAAAATACAGGACTTCCTCTCTCTTTTTTTCAGCTCTGCTTAGGTCAAAGGTGTTGCAAAAACACTTACAAAATTGACATGATGCCATGCTAATATCATAACTCTCGCTGAGATTTTAATATTCTAGGAAGAACAGCTTAATATAGATTACTATAGATTAATATAGATTCGGACTCTGTTTCCAAATGACCTAACATGCTCTCAAACAAGTAAAAATGAGAAGGGCTAACATAGGCCTTAGCAATTTACTTCATTCCCTTTCTACGTGGAGACTTGGGATAGTTTGCTCCTGTAGGTTTGGTAGTAGCTTGAGCAGGACATTGATTGAATGACACTTTTTTCAGGATCCTACTACTTCTCTAGAGCAGGGGTGTCAAAGTCAATTTCATTGCTGGCTGCCTCAGGGTTGTGTTTGACCTCGGGGGACCGGGGTGGGCATGGCCAGCTCAATGTCACTCATGTTGGGGCGCCTGTGCCGGCCCAAGCTCTCTTTCAAAGAAAATGGGCTCCCAAGCTCCGTTTTCTGCTGTGACAGCCTCCTGCAACCCCTCTGCTGGTGAAAACGGAGCTCTGTTTTTGCTGGCAAAGGCACCATGGGCCGGTCCTTTGCTGTTTCCAGGACAATCTTGAGGGCCAGATCTAAGCACCCTTTGAGCCTTGAGTTTGACTCTCTAGAGAGAGAGTATGTTGAAGAGCTCCTTGAGTTTGAATTTGGTGAATGAGGCCTCATCCTGGTTAGCATTTTAAAAACAAAGTTGAAGCAATAACAGCTTTCTTCAAGCTGGGAACGTCCAGATGTGTAGGACTGCAACTCTTATTTGACTAGCATGGCCCAAAGCCATCGTGGTTGGGAATAAGCATACCTGAAGGGCTGCAAGAGGATACAACAGTACTGTGATTTCTTTTCTTGTATTTCCAAAAAGAGTGTTGACTTCTAATTTCTCTGTGCTACATTCTGTCTTCATTCAGGATAGCTGAGACAAGGATCCAGGAGAGAATGATATGATTTTCTGTCCACACCTAACTTCTTTTCAGTCCTTTATCTTTATTTTCTGTTTTTCCCACCATTCTGTCTCTGATTCATTGGCAGAAAGCTACTTGAGTTTGGGGAAACCTAGGCATTTTTGCTGCTGATCTTTCCCCCAGAGGCCTCTTAATTTCCAGCCATTTATCCTCTCATTAGACAATGTATATATGACAATAATAATTATTATTATCCAAGCCCAGGGCACTACACCCATTTCATATTTTACAAATATGGATTCAGACAAGCTTTGCGGGATCTTTAGTCTTGGTTTACACCTTCCTTATCTAAAAGAGTTCAAAGGCAAGGTATATTGAATCCCACATGAAAAAAATCCTCCCTTTAGGATTTCATCATTTAGTGAGGAATCGAGGCCAGAAGGTCACGATGGTTCATGATAAACAAGGGCTTGTAATCTCATCCCAAATTGCGTCATGAAACATTACTGTGTTACAGTCAGCATTTTTGCACACAACTTAACCTTAATTATTAAATTATTATTTTCATTTTTATGGAAGGATAGCGGACAAATCTACATTTCTTTTTCTGCATGCAACAGCCGTCAGTATGAGCTAAGAAAGTGTATTTTAACCAGAGGTGGTATTCAGCCGGTTCTGATCAACTCTGGAGAACCGGTAGTGGAAATTTTGAGTAGTTCGGAGAACCGGCAAATCCCACCTCTGACTGGCCCTGCCCCATCTATTCTCTGCCTCCCGAGTCCCAGCTGATTGGCTGGGTCTCCTTTTGTTGCCCTGCACAGGAGAACGGAGCTGGAAAGCAGGTTAGTGGGGTAGGGAGGGAATGGGGATTTTGCAATATCCTTTCCCTGCCACGCCCACCAAGCCACGCCCACCAAGCCACATCACACCCAGCACAGAACCAGTAGTAAAAAATGTGAATCCCATCACTAGTTTTAACCCTAACAGCCATTTCTCGTTTGCTAGGCATGGTTTAAAATGTTTTAAAATTGAAAGATGAACGTGAATGGATGTCACATTTGGATTTGAAATGCAAGTAGTATCCTAAACTGAACAGTTGAGATGTCTTTAATTTACAGTACTAAATAATGCTTCTGAAAGCTAAAAGTGTCAGAAACACCTTGAACAAATACTTCTTGAATATCTATAAGAAACCACAAATATACTAAGAAGACCAGCCTGCTCATACCTGCGTAGCTTAGCACAGTCATTTATATAAGCCCTCTCTCTGCCAAGCTTTGCAAACATTCCCACGGCTTGAAAGTATAATATGGAAATAGCCTCAAGAGGATAATACTGGAATAAATGAGATGAAGCAATCTCCCAAATACACTCAGGCAATTTCATATATTACATATTTGCTTTAAGGGCTACATTCATTATATAAATTTAGCTGCAGTCCTTGATTTCTTTTAATTGTTTTTAAATCATGATCGCCATTTAAAGCATGCTAAACGCATTCTGAACATTTGGGGACTCTTCGGTTATTAATTTTTGAATTCAGTTTATTCATTGCTTCTCTTATATTCCATGCAAGATGTTCAGAAAAGCATATGGGGTTTCCTCTCTACATCTCTCTCTCCGTGTTTAGGGGAGAAACACCCTTAAAGGAATTCTGTGTTCTTTGTAAATCCCAGTGAAAGTGGTTTACCACGATAAAAGAAACAGAAATAAATACATTAAAAATGCTAATTAATAACATAAACATCTACCAATGGTGGGATTCAATTTTTTTTACTACCGGTTCTGTGGGCGTGGCTTGGTGGGCATGGCAAAGAAAGGTTACTGCAAAATCCCCATTCCCTCCCCACCCCACTGACCTGCTTTCCTGCTCTGTTCTCCTGTGCAGGGCAACCAAAGAAGACCCAGCCAATCAGCTGGGACTCGGGAGGCGGAGAATAGATGGGGCCGGGGCCAGTCAGAGGTGGGATTTGCCGGTTCTCTGAACTACTCAAAATTTCCGCTACCGGTTCTCCTGAACCACTCAGAATACCTGCTGAATACCCACCTCTGATGCCTACTAACCAGGAAAGCCTTTATCAGATATCTATGGAGAATCTCAGTCATCCAGGTCATGGTTGTCCCAAAGGTGTTTTTTTCAAGAGACAGCTGGATTTTCTGGTGCAGAACCATGACCTGGAAGACTGAGAATCTATAGATTTGAGCCTGTGAGACTCGAACTGTTGAACCGCTGGCAGTCTGCAGTCAGCAGAATTAGCCTGCGATACTGCATTCTAACCACTGCACCACCACGGCTCTTAAGGCGTGACTAGAACTCACAATCTCCTGGTTTCTAGCCTGGTACTTTAAACCACTATATTAAATAGAACTCAAAAAAATAATCCAAGTGATGAGTTCATTTTTCCACATCTGCCATCCATACATTAGCCATGTCCAACCCTGCTTAACCTCTGAGTCCAAACTCAGCCAGCTGGTGCCAGCTTCTGAGATTACAATATGTGTGTGGTATGTCGTTAGCCAAGTCTTATTTTAGTTTTTCAAAAAAAAAAAAAAATACAGACCACATATGTTCTAACACTCTGAAAACTATTTTGGCTCTGAGTTGTGCAGCCTGAAAGATATTCACAATAAACTGAGTTCAAATAACAGTGAGCCATAGTGAGATACATTTACTTTTCAGAACCTACAAGCGAAAGCAAGCAGGGTCTCTCCCATTTCTTACCAAACTTTATCTCCCAGCATGTTTCTTCATTGATCTGCTTCATTGGAGCTGCTGAAAATGAAAGTTCAATTACATTTAGAGGGCTGCAGATTGCTCATTCCTGATTTACAAGTATGGCTGTTCATATGGTCTCTTTTCCTCAAAGGTAAAAATATACAATCTCCAGAATCCTTCTGAAAACTTTGTAAAATGGGCTGCTTTATTATCTCCATATTGCAAAGTAAGTATAGAGGTAAAGGTCGTGACCAAGTTGGGAGTCTATATTTTCAACAACTACACTGTACAATATATGAAGCCTGAGTCAAAACTGAAGAAGTTTTATGATAAAAAGTCCAATTGCCTTTGAAAAAGCACCTTTGGATCAACCATTACCTGGATGACTGAGAATCTCTAAAGACATAAAACAATTGTTAAGTTTTATAAAATCCACTAATAATTATCTATTGCAGATTCAACCATATCACTAAAGATTTTGAAGGTCTATAAATAAAGCTTGAGAATTGGCAGAAGCAGAGATTTAACCTGGAAATAAGGAGAAACTTTCTGACAGCGAGAACAATCCACCAATGGAACAGGTTGCCCTCGGAAGTTGTGGGATCTTCATCACTTGAGACTTTCAAGAAGAGATTGGACTGCCATTTGTCAGAAATGGTGTAGGATCTCCTGCTTGGGTGGGGGGTTGGACTAGATGACCTACAAGGTCCCCTCCAACCGTGTTTATCTGTTAATCTGTTATCTGTTATCCAAGATAAGAAACAGAAAAAGAATATGGCAAGTAAATAATTATTTGAATGATCAGGATGATGGGCTACTAGCATGAGATGGGTTGAATCTGAAAAAGACTGACTTAAATACGTTTGGCCAAAAACAGGGCATGCTTAATTGAAAGATTTCTAATATATTTGGAAAACCTGGGGAAAGTACATTCAGTAGCAGTCTGGGCTCTATAGAATGTAGTGGGAGTGATTCTGTAAGGAAAACACATTAAACCACAGAAAATTCATAAAGCACATGGACAAAATCTGTATGTCCTTTGTTCACTACATACTAATATATATAGTGTATTGGAAACAATGAATTTGAACTTCCTAAAAGAAGGAGACAAAAATTACTTCTTGGTATAAGTGGGAATTAGTGAGATGATGACTAAGACTGTAGTATAGCAATCAAAGGTATAGTTGGTTCAAAAGGAACAGGAGTCAATAAAATAAAGAAGGAATTGCTTTTAGTGTTAAAAGTGTCCACAATTGTTTTGAATTTCAAGCAAAGGATTTTGGAGATCAGTAGTAAAATAGAGAGCTGAATAAAAATAATCCTGCTGTTAGTGTTTACTAACACCTGCACAAGGAGAAATCTGTCTTTTAGAAACAAAATGCAGTTATTTCAAAGTTATAAGAGCTAGTGGTAATGAGGAATACAGTACTATTGAGGTCTATTGAGAGACAAACTTTTCCAAGAAATTGCTGATATGTCCATTCTGACACCTTTAATTGTCAAAAAAATAGGAAGGCATAAGAGGTCTTATGTGATACGATGTTACCCAACTGATTTCTACTTGATTGATAAAGTGGAAATGGCAGGAAAACGGGAAAATAAATATGTAGTGCTGGAGTTCTTCATTTTAAGGAAATCTGAAAGTTTTTTAAAAGTTGGTTTTAATTCTCAAAAAAAAAATTTAAAGTAAGATTCCATGGCAAAGAAGCTAATAAGAAAAGGGGCTCGGGTAGGTTGGAATTAGAAAGAGAGAGGTTAAAAGCACAGTAGAAAATATTTCCAGTAGGGGGAAAAAATAATAGGTGAGGGAGATCACAAATAAAATGTAGAGAGATTGCCTGCAATTCTATAGATGTTATGAAAAAGGCTGAGAGGAGGCAGAAGTGAAGAGGGAAAGGAGGAGGAGGAGGAGGAGGAGGAGGAGGAGAAGGAGGAGGAGGAGGAGGAGAAGAAGAAGAAGAAGAAGAAGAAGAAGAAGAAGAAGAAGAAGAAGAAGAAGAAGAAGAAGAAGAAGAAGAAGAAGAAGAAGAAGAAACAACAACAACAACAACAACAACAACAACAACAACAACAACAACAACAACAACTACTACTACTACTACTACTACTACTACTACTACTACTACTACTACTACTTTGCCTGCCTTCTCCAACAAGAGGGCAGGTTTCTCTAGGGTTGTGCAAAAGCCTCAAAAGGGTGTCCTCCTTGGGAGAAGGATCTTGGCAACACCACTTTGGGATTGTTTCATAAAGTAATCCACCTCTTCCTCACTTTAAAAAGTAAATGTCTTCTACCTCTCCAAGGCTCCCAGCCAGGAATTACGTTAGCCAAAAGAGGCTTCTCCTGTCTACTGGAAGTGCTAAATAAGAGACTCGGATGAATGCCAAGCACTTCATTAAGAAAAATCACTTCAATTTGAATTGTGTTATCACTCTCATATAAAGCACCTTGTCAATATAAAGCAAAGCCACTTGCCATGGTGAGGGGTTTCCTCGGGTGGAGCAGAATGAAGGGATAGAGTTGATGCTTGAGATTTATAGAAAAAAATAAATGAATGTTAAGCAGGGCATAAACGGACACTGGGAAAAAATGTTCAACCTTAAAGGATCTCAGATGAAGTCAGATGGCGGAGATTTTATTTATTTATTTTATTTATTTGGTTTGTCAATTGCTTACAAGATCATAGGTATAAATAAAAACATAGTTATGAATACTTGGATACATATAAGAAAAATTAAAAAAAAATAAAAGAAACAATAGGACAGGGAAGGTAGGCACATCGGTGCGCTTATGCACGCCCCCTACAGACCTAATTCATAATTCATAACAAGTCATAATTCATAACAAGGGTGGGCAATCCATGGCTATTACCTACATGAAACTTCAGAAGAACCAACCTAGCATTGCTGTGAAAATTGTCAGTCCAAAATTAGTACATTTTTATAGTAATATTTAGGCCAGAAACCTTTGCCTAGAGTTCGATATAAGATGGAGGGCTATATAAATGTTTTAAATAAATAAATCCTAAAGAGATAAATCCAGGAATCCCATCCCAAAGCACGTTGTCATAGCCCTCTTTCATACAGTACCACACAAGGGAATATATATTTTGTTTTTACCTTCAGAAAAGTGAACATTTATAACCCTTTTAAACAATAGCTTGCCTTTAATCTTAAGTAATTTTATTTCTTTTATTATAGCTTAATCTTCTCTTCCTTTAGAGAGGGAGAGTAAATTTAGAGACTAAATATCTATATCTTGATAGGATAATAAGGCTCCTAATAAACAATGCATTATAAGAAGTGGAAGAAACAAGTTCTTATTTATTTTAGTCTTTACAGCACTTTGTGATGAGCACACTGATGGTCCATCACAGCTACATCAATATCTTGAATTTATCTTGTTTTACAGGCACTTTCATGTGGAAAAAAGATAAAAATGATTATCAAGTTACTTTTTCAGACAATTGGATTGGCCCTCTATACTCTCTCTCAATATTCTAGTTGCTTAGGCAGAATAGCGTAAGGAAAAGAAAAAAATGAAGCCATTCCCTCTTCCATGCAATAATTACATAAAAACATATTTATTTAGTCGTCTGCTTTTCTTTCTTCATTATACAAACTTACAAATAAAAATGATGGGTGTGTCACTAGTCTGACTCACTTCTGACCCTAATTTACACATCTTACAGGAATTAACAATATATATTAATTTTACAAATTGTGTGAGCCAAGCAAATATTTTATAACATTCTTCATTCAATTTTTATAGAAACCTTGCCCCCGTTTTTTGTGATTTCTTAGGAACAGATTCAATTTTTGCTGTTTGTGGAAGAGTTACAAAAGTGAAGGCAATTGTGCCTTTTGTTGGGTTTTTGTCCTCTTATACACGGAGACAGTTGTAGTCCTTTTTTGGTAGTTCTTTATGTATTTTAAATCACTCATCTTTGACATAACCCATTCATAATACCAAGCATATATGAAAACAGGCGTTATCTGAATCATCTTGCTGTGTAATGCAGGCAATAAAAACCCCCAAAATAATTAAAAACTAGAGGAACAAAAAGAGAATGCCAAAATTAAACCATAGCAACTTAGTCATAGGCTAGCATAAATAGACAATTTTGTTTCTTTAAAAAGTTGGGGAGAGAGGAGAGAGAATTAATTAAATACCCATGAGCAATGAATTCCATAAATAAGCACTAATAAGGCAAAAATCAAGATGAAAAACAGAAAGAAAAATGCAAGCTTTAATGAACAACACTGAACCACAGAACTCAATGCTGAAGAAAATGAATGTGCAGAAATTAAAAAGAAACATAAAAATGTTAAAGAATTGACAATGTTAAAAACATAACTTCATTATAGAAAAAAACTAGAAAGATAAAATTTCACCCTTTAATTGTGGCAAAATTGTCACTCCATTATAGCCTTCTAAAAGTAGTAGCTGGCAGACTGCTAAAAGAGGTTAATTCAGTCTGACTCTACTTTAATTCAAGCATTGGAATATCATCACTATGCATACAACAATATCAAAGGAAGAAAGAAGGAAAGATCATCTACACAAAATTTGAAAGATAAATGAATTATATTGAAATCAGGAAAGTTCATGCAAAGAAGTAAAAGTAATTGTAAAATCTTATATACATGCATTTAGAACTAAATGTTACAATGTTTGGTAGAGGTTATTCATAATTAGGTATAAGACTACAGCCTGAAGGTATCACAGGTGAGAAAAACATCTAGGAAAAACAACAGAATATCATCATTTCGAAACATTAGAGAAACTAGTGAAATCACAAAAAAATAGCATCTCCCCAAAGAGCTATACATTTGTGTAAGCTGTTGCAGTTTGAAAGAAACATAATTATACACAGTGATTTAAAAACCCAAACTGTTTTCTACTCATTGGCAAAAACTCTTTCAGAGAAGTTTAAGTTGACTAATTGCATTCAATTGTGAAATTTTCAGTGAACAAATAAGATTAAAAAGCCCACCAAAAACCACATTTCATAGCATCAAGGCAGCTATGAAATTCAGACCCTGCACATTTCTCCTATTGTAACATTAAGCCTATGTGCTAGATATTAATAAGTGAATTATCTAGCCATAATGGAATATGATACTGAATGAAGTGGGGGTGGGGGGTACCCAGCAGAGACAAGCAAGTTGTTGATTAATTAATCTCCTGTCACATAAACTCATTAAAGCCAATTCAGATAGGATGGATCAAAGTGCATGGTCAATTAACTGTAGCTCAAAAGTTAAACCCAAATTTCTAGGCATCTCAGAAGTCCTTGATCCCCAACAGTTCCATCAACTACAATAATCCCTTCATCGGTGATTGAGAGACATATGTTAGTGTTACGTGACAGACGAATGCCAACCCATCTTAAATCTAAGATTTACAAGACAACCATCTGCCCTGTTGCACTGTATGGCCCTGAATGCTGAAAGCAACAACAGCAGGGACCCAAAGCTATCTCCATGCCATGGAAATGTGAATGCTCCGTTGAATATCAGGCATCTCCCTTCTTGACCAGATCAATAAAGGACAACAATTTGGTGTGGCACCAGTTATAGAGAAGATGAGAGAAGGCCGATTCCACCGGTATGGACATGTCCTGAGAGCAGCACCTTCCAACCATGGCCAAGACTGTCTACCAACTAGAAGTCAATGGCCAGCGACCTTGTGGACATCCAAAACAGAGATGGCAAGCTTATATGAAACCAAGCTTATCTAACTTATTTTTTATCAACACATCTTGCATTAAACCAGGGGTCCCCAAACTTGACAGCTTTAAGACTTGTGGACTTCAACTCCCAGAATTCCTTCTGTTAGCTCAGGAATTCTGGGAGTTGAAGTCCACAAGTCTTAAACTTGCCAAGTTTGAAGACCCTTGCACTAAACACACTCAATGATGATAAAGATGCCCAAACTACTATCATTTTCTGCAAATCAATGTACTTAATGAGAAAATTTATATCAATCTAATAAGTGAGTTACTTTATACAGTTCGGGAGTCTGATTGTTTAGAGTTTCAGAAGTCTACATTTTCTCCATTTTAGGAATATGATGTACAGTACTCTGTGCTTTTAATGAAAATTCTCAGAAGACCATGTGATTTAGTCTCCAGAGGAAAATATTATGTTCCTGGAATATTTTCTATTATTTCAGTAATTGTGGCTTACATTGTCCACAGACAAGGCAGTTAGCACTGTGGCTTGAAGGTTGCAGTTATGTTATAATTTTAGTTTACAACATAAGGACCACTACTCATTCTCAAAACTAAAATCACTAAGCTGGGCCCAGGCTTGAGCCCTGTTGTAAGGTTGTTTTAATCAAAAGTATATCAAGGGGGTGTTGGATAGGATGTTGCTCTGTTTGTAAAGATAATTTGTTTTCAGAAAGTGGGAGAAATAGAAATAGCATTGGTAGAAACTCTCAGCAGTACCCTGTCATTTTGCATTGTAAATTTTTGTGATGGAATACGTAACCAGAACATGGAGACGGGAGGCCGATTGATAGCAGGGCCATTATAGAAAAATTCCTTGGTCCAGGAGAGGGTAAAAGCATAAGAAAGAGACTCAGTAACTGCCTTAATTATGCTACTTTTAAGTTGAGCTGGAGAATTACTCTGGCAGGCTTCAAGATTATGTTATAATACCTACGAACACTAAAGATCTTTTAGAAATCCAAATGGTTCTTATTTCCTCAGGTTGCATGCCTCAAACTGTTTGTGACTCATATATGTTTCATGATAATAGTGAGCCTTATGCGAGAAGAAGAAATTAGGTTTGGTAGGGAGCAAATTAATAGGGCAAAACACCATTCCGGTCGTACATCCCACATTAGGACCAGTTGGTGGCAACATGCTTAGTTGTGTTCCATCAGCCTGAATACGGATCAATGCATAATTTATGATTAATGGCGAAAGACTGTTTGAAGCCAGCATAAAAGTTTGAGATTTAGAAATGGCAAAATAAATAGTACAGCGTGTGGAATTCTAGGCCTCTTGATTAACCGTAGACAGCTTAGGCTGTAAAGATGGGATTGATTTATTTTGCTAATATTGGCTGGGAAATCTGAAATTCTCAAAGCATCAACAGAAGTTTTAACACCTGGACAACTTCTTTGGTCTTTTACTGTCATTCAAATGTGCAGCCTCTAGTCAGGTGATGCTCAAGAAACCATAACAAAACATGACTCTGGCTGGATGCTTGCTTTTTTTCGCATTGACTATAAATTATTCTGATCATCATTGGTTATATATCCAGCTTGGATTCTTATAATAATTCATGATAGCTAAGCACTTAAGTTCTAAAGCTCTCATTTATCCTGTTTTTCACAGGACCTCTGAAGATTTATTCATTTAGCAAATGGTCATAAATCAGAGAAATAATAACTAATAATCCATATTTGGGCTTCATTTCTAACATAAAAAAACAAAGGAACAGCTATTTCTATATTGCTATTATGCTATAATATTCAGTTGCACCTGTTCTAAATATTAGCCTTTATTTTAAAAATATCTTCCCAATCTGGGAATCTCTATCAGTCAGATCAATTGTCTGACTTCTACTCAGGCACTTCAGTTTTAGACATCTAGATAATAAAATTCATGATCAACATTTCTCTGTCAGGACAATTTATGCACCTACTGTGTATGTGTGTGTATGTATGTATGTATGTATGTATGTATGTATGTATGTATGTATGTATGAATGAATGAAGCTCAGTGGTTTACATAAATTTACCCTAATCAAGCCATTAAAATATGTTAGAATAGCATAGCATAGCATAGCATAGCATAGCATAGCATAGCATAGCATAGCATAGCATAGCATAGCATAGAATAACAGAGTTGGAAGGGACCTTGGAGGTCTTCTAGTCCAACCCCCTGCCTGGGCAGGAAACCTTACACCACTTCAGACAAATAGTTATCCAACATCTTTTTTAAAACTTCCAGTGTTGGAGAATTCACAACTTCTAGAGGCAAGTTGTTCCACTGATTAATTGTTCTAACTGTCAGGAAATTCCTCCTTAGTTCTAAGTTGCTTCTCTCCTTGATTAGTTTCCATCCGTTGCTTCTTGTCCTGCCCTCAGGGGCTTTGGAGAATAGCTTGACTCCCTCTTCTTTGGGGCAGCCCCTGAGATATTGAAAGACTGCTATCATGTCTCCTCCCCTAGTCCTTCTTTTCATCAGACTAGACCTACCCAGTTCCAGCAACCGTTCTTCATATGTTTTAGCCTCCAGTCTCCTAACCATCTTTGTTGCTTTTCTCTGCACTCTTTCTAGAGCCTCAACATCTTTTTTACATCGTGGCGACCAAAACTGGATGCAGTACTACAAGCTAAATAATAGTCCCTGTGGTATCTATATCCAACATCATTAAGAATCCAATACTTTTCTAACCACTTCTGTTTAAACTGCCTTCCTGTAAGTGAACAGCAACAGTAATGAGTTTCTGTGGATAAACTATAATACTGTACAGTTCATCCAATGAAAAGTTGCTTCCTTGATCTCCCTTCCTGGATTCCACCTGGGGAGAGAAGTGAGCCCTGGATGGGCTGACTCAAAGCGGGTGATCCTAAAAGTCCCTTAATGCCCAACCCATAAAGAACTTTCTTGGTAATGAGCAGCACTCTGGATGTCCGTGTTCCAGCAACCCTCCATTCCAGCCAATAACTCCGAGGCAGACATTTCTCAAAGGTTCCTTTATTTGGATAGTAACCGGCAAATCTGTGGAATCCCAAATCTGAAAGTTTCGGGCTTCCTTGCCAAAGTCAAAACCACAAATCCATCCCCCCCGCTTAGCCATCACCACATCGCATGGTCCAATCACCATCCGTCCTAAAGTAAGATTCCCATTTTGTTATGCGCCACACTCAGTGACCTTCAACCAGCAAAAGAATTTTATTCTGTTATAACTAGATATACTCCAATGAATTCCTCCCTCCCACTTTCTCAGGCTCAACTGTGGCAGCGTGGGAGCATCGAATCTCAATATGGCTTCCAAAGCTGACACTGAATTATATTCAGAAGCCACTGCGCTGTTATTAAAAAATCCCAATAGCTCCTGTCTGCTAGTTCAGCCTCCTTACCAGGCTGTCAGGCTCAAAACTAACAACGATACATGGTGATTTCCAAGTTCTTTATTGTTTTCACACCTATAGACCAAATCTTCCTGGACTATTAAGGTCTCTATTATTTGCATCTACAATATACTCTCTGAACTTTTAGGAAGGGACTGTCTTCGCCCTCTTTCTCTCAAACATAACATCTGGAGTGAGTCGCCTCTTTCTCTTCTGGAGTGCCCCCTCCTCTTCTTCCTGGGAATCCAGTTTTTTTCTACATTCTAACACCAGGGATGGACTTCAAATATTTTAGCAACGGGGTCTTTGCCCGGTTGCTGGATGAACGTGGCCATAGTGTGGTCGGCCTCCTGCACCACGGTGGGCAAAAACGGCCTCCCTGGACTCCAGAGGATCTCTGGAAGCCAGAAACAGGCCCACTTCCAGCCTTCCCGTGCCTCTGGGAGGCCCATTCTTTGCCTTCCCCGAGCCTCCATGTGTGCCCTGGACTTACCTGCAACGGGCCATGTGGAGACTCCTGGGAGGGGCAGGGTGGGATGGGGTGGGCGGGGCCAGCCAGGAGTGGGATTTGGGGGTTCTCCGAACTGCACAGAATCTTAGCTAGGGGCTCTCCCGAACCCCTGCGAACCCCCACCAGCTCACCCCTGTACCCCTGTCACACACAATGGACCAGACGGGAAGCACAACCTGATGAGCTAATTCCACTTTATTGCAAGGCTACTCAAACAAAAGTTTGCAGGTCTGAAGGTACAAATCCCCCATCTCCTTTACTGTATATCCCAAGAGATTAAGGAGGGCCTTTTGAAGCCTATTGCTCCACCCACTAATCCAGCTGCAGACTGTGCTGTCTTTTATCTCAGTGGCCCCCAACCTTTTTTGTACCACGGCCCGGTACCGGCATCACAAAATGATCCACGGACCAGTACCAGCATCAGCATGCACGACCAAGGCAAGGCGAGCCAAGCGACCGGCCAGCCAGCCGTCCCCCGCTTCTCCCCGCCACCTTCAACTCCTCCTTTGTACCTTTTTTGTGCTTTTCAGGCTCTTTCTTAATCTCCTCCTGAGTAACGCAAGACTCCACCGCCATCGGGACGGCTCTTCGTTCGAAGCCGCCCTCCCCTTTGACGAAACTAAGGCGCGAGGATTCCTTCAGCAGCCAAACGCCGCTTTCCAACAACCAACGACCGACAAGCTCACTCGGAAGCACTTTCTCAAGCGCCGTCGAAACAAGATGGCGGCGCCCAAGCAAACTGGCGGCCCGGTACAAAATGATCCACGGACCGGTACCGCTCCGGGGCCCGGTGGTTGGGGACCACTGTCTTATCTGACTATTCTCTAGGCCAGGGGTCTCCAACTTTGGCAACTTTAAGACCTGTGGACTTCAACTCCCAGCAAAGCTGGCTGAGGACTTCTGGGAATTGAAGTCCACAAGTCTTAAAGCTGCCAAGGTTGGCAGCATCTTTGGACCCAATCTCCCAGGTCATTCCCACATACCCTTTCAGCCAGAAGGTTGAGTGCAGCATTCTGTTCTAATTACAGCTTTTGGCTAGTCTTGAAAAGCAACCCCTTTTAGAAAGCATTACAGTAGACCAGGGTAGAGGTGAAAAGAGGAACCAATTCCATGGCCTCCTGCTCCGGATGGGGCCAGAATAGTGCACCAGAAAAGTTGAGCATAAGCCTCCCCCAGCCATAAGTTCCATCTGCCTATTTAACAATAACTATGAGTTCAGGACAATCTCCCAAATAGCAAAACTGTTCCTTCATGAGGCGTGCTTTGTTGTCCAGAATAATAACCAGAGCCAAAAGAAAATCCAACAGTTTCTGGACAGATGGTATTGCCATTTTACTAGAATTCAGTTTCAGATATTTTTTTCCCCTTCCCATCCAGTTTTTCACAGCTTCCAGGCAACAAGTCATGACAATATATTAACAATCTCAGCACTAGCATTTCATCTCCTACCATATACATGGTGCTCAATAGTTGCTGAGATACATGTCAGCTACAGCAATTATTGTGGATTATGCTTATCAATAGATATACTGCCTGCAGTAATGCTTTCTCCAATATTCTTGGTTGTAGCTTCTATATAAGATGCACAAATTTCCATTCTCTCTGTAATGTTGTCTTCTCTCTGTTGATACTCGTATTGCAACCATCAAAATTAAGACATTTCCTTTCTTCCGTGTACTTCCAACAAAATTATTTCTTACTGATGCATTTTTTCATAGCTGGAAAGCTTACTGCTTGGGATTGTTGGTAGTTGAAATTAGAAATGTCTTTGTACTCTCACATGAGTTATTCAAGAGAAAGGCTTGCCTAAACAGTAAGTTTTCTATAAGAGCTGATTCAGTAATACCAAATACTATGGCAAAATTAAGTTTATCAGTAAATTATTGAGTCAAATCCAAGGATCCACAAAGCTACTTTGATACACCATGGAGTTGTAATATCTAGGCTACCTATGGTTCCAGGGATGGGATTCGAAAATCCCAGCAACCGGTTCGCTGCCTGGTTGATGGGTGGGTGTGGCCATGGTGGGTGTGGTCTACCAGAACTTCCTGTTTCCGGCTCCTACTGGGCCTCCAGAGCCTGGGGGAGGCTGTTTTCGCCCTCCCAAGGGTCCAGAGGCTTCCCCTGGGCTTCTGGGAGGGCGAAAACAGCCTCCCCGGGCTCTGGAAGCCCACCAGAAGCCGGAAAAAGGCCTGTTTCCAGACTTCTGGAAAGCCCGTTTTCCCCCTCCCAGAATTTCCACGCAGACCCTGCACTTACCCACATTGCATGGAGAGTCCTGGGAGGGGAGGGATGGAGAGGGCAGGGCCAGCTGGTTGGTTGAAATACCGGTTCGGCAAACCAGATATAACTTTAACATGCGGTTTGCCCGAACCAGTCCGAACTGGTCGAATCCCACCCCTGTATAGTTTTTGCTATTGTTTTGTTTTTAACCGTCTACCTTAGAATTGTTGTGAACTCAGTTGTGGTGTATTATACAGCACAAAGAATTTACACCTTACTAAAATGCCTCTTCATCTGATACTGAGAAATAGGCACCATTCTTTGAATCCTGGGCCAACCATCTAAAAATTGGAAATCCCCCCCTCCCTCCACAAAATGGGACTGTGTCTTTGAATACCATTCAGGACATGTGGCATTTCCTTTGATCCATCATTACACCAGGGTTTTTTTTTTTAGCCAAAAGATAAGGTTTTGTTTTTGTTTCCTGCCAAGAAAACACACACAAGAAACCAAGAACAAAGATGAAGAGAGTGACATTGTGCTGGGCAGCTTCTGAGGAGACAATTGTAAGGACACTGGGCAGCATAACAATTCTTGTACGGTCTACAGGGCAGATGCTGGTAGCCCTGTGGAACTGCTCTCAGAATTCAATTCTGATTATATAATCAACATTGATTATAAAGGCAGTGATAAGAGAAAGGCCCATAATCTGAATAGGCTGCATGGCAACATGCAACATTCTCAAATCATTCTGACATGTAAAAAAATAATCTATAATAAAAGCAAAATCAACAAAAGTTTTTATAATAGATTCTTTACATGTCAGAATGATTTGGGAATTTCACATGTTGTCATGCAGCCAATTCAGATTATGGGTCTTTCCCTTGTCACTACCTTTCTTATTAAATCAATAAAGACAGGCATTATTTTTTAATTCATTGAGATATTTTTTCTCAATTATTAAATTTTATTTAGTTTTCAAAATTTAAAAACATACAATAAAACTTTATACATTATTATATCAATGTCAAGACATCTTTTACATTTCCTTATCTTTCTATATACACATTTCTTTCATTATACAATTTCAACTTAATATATAAATAAATATAGATAGAGATGAATATAGATATAAGTATTTACATAGTTTCTTATTCTTTACCTAATAGCCATTTTGATTTCTTTTTATTCTTAAACCATTCATACCGGGCATCTCAGACATTATAATATATCAACTCTTCTTTGTCTCTTAATTTCATTGTTAGTCTGTCCATCTCTGCACAATCTAAAAAATTTTTTATAACAATATCCTCTGATGGTACATTTTCCTATTTCCAAAATTATGCATAGGAAATCCTAGCAGCTGTTAAGATATGTAGCATAATGTATTTATCTTTTTAATTAGTTAAGATATTGCATTCTGGAGAGGTAATTTCACTTCTCCCTTGAACACATATTTGGAATTATAGCCATTCTGGTCCTCTATTGTATAACCTCTTGACATAAGTAGGGAGGGATTTTACTTCTCATGTTTGCTTTGTTTATCATCATTATATGATAATTACATTTCTGTGAGTTTCAATTTGAGCGGCACCGTTCACTTAATGTAGTAATTAAAATAATGGTACGCATTAGAGAGGAGAGAGGATCTGGTTCCTGAGACGATGTTTTCCTAACCATTTCAAAACAAGAAAGCCCGGTGCCAAAACCAAAACAAAACCATTAAGAGCTCCATCATAATTGTTGGAGGACTAATAGAAACTTTTAACATGGCCTCCCAGCACATGATGATCATAAACCTGTGCCATTACATATGGTAAGTTAGAATGAAATGGGATGGAACGGAACGGAATGGAACAGAACAGAACAGAACAGAACAGAATAACAGAGTTGGATGGAACATTAAAGGTCTTCTAGTCCAAACCCGTGCTTAGACAGGAAACCCTACACCACTTTAGACAAATGGTTATCCAATCTCTTCTTAAAAACTTTCAGTGTTGGAGCATTCACAACTTCTGGAGGCAAATTGTTCCACTGATTAATTGCACTGTCAGTAAATTTCTCCTTAGTTCTAGGTTGCTTCTCTCCTTGATTAGTTTCCATCCATTGCTTCTTGTCCTGCCCTCAGGGGCTTTGGAGAATAGCTTGACTCCCTCTTCTTTGGGGCAGCCCCCGAGATGTCGGAACACTGCTATCATGTCACTCTTAATCCTTCTTTTCATTAAACTAGATATATCCAATTCCAGCAACTGTTCTTTATATGTTTTGCCCCCAGTCCCCTCATTCTCTTTGTTGCTCTTCTCTGCACTCTTTCCAGAGTCTCAACATCTTTTTTACATCCTTGCAACCAAAACCGGATGCAGTATTCCAAGGGTGGCCTTAGCAAGGCGGTATTAACACTTCACATGATCTTGATTCTATCCCTCTGTTTATGCAGCCTAGAACTGTGTTGGCTTTTTCGGCGCCTGTAGTACACCGGCTGGCTCATATTATGAAATAAACATTTTTGTTTTAATTCTGAGTTGTATTTTTTTCCCCATGATTGAAATTGCAACAGGGTCCATAGTGAAAACTTTCTGTTGTACCTTAAAACAATCCCTACTTCTCTCCATAGCTTTGGGTGAATATAATGTGAGGTTTGTGGAAATTCTAGATTTTGCTGACTATTTTGAATTGGCAGCTGTTCTAGTTCCCACATGAAGGAGAATGAAAACTGTTTCTCCCTAATAGTAACTATTTATTTATTTGTATTTATTTATTTGATTTGCCAATTGTTTACAAGATAATAAGTATAAGTGTATACATAGTTGTGAATACATGAAATGGGTACATATAAAAAAAATAAAAGAAGAATAAGAGAAACAATAGGACAGGGACGGTAGGCACGTTGGTGCGCTTATGCACGCCCCCTACAGACCTCTTAGGAAAGGGGTGAGGTCAATAGTAGACAGTCTAAGGTTAAAGTTTTTGGGGTTTGGGGAAGAGACTACAGAGTCGGGTAGAGTATTCCAGACATTGACCACTCTATTGCTGAAGTCGTATTTCCTGCAATCAAGTTTGGTGATGATTTGTGGGACAAGTAATCTGTTTGAGTTTGGCAAGATTTCTATCTATAAATGAGGGAAGGAAGCTGCTTAGAAGAATCTTATCATATCTTTCTTTGTTTTTGGAATCTGAGAACAAGGGGTCCTGAGACTTTTAGTGCTTTTGAAAGCATATCAAAGAAGGATCACTACTCAACTGGCAGCAATTTAACTGCTTGCTTTTTTGTAAAAGCTTACTGTCTGGAATGTGATTTGACCTACTCTAAACCTATTTCTAATGATACCTCTTGTGTGTCTTTTGTGATCTGAATTCAGGTAATCCTCAGCTTATGACCACAATTGGAACAGTCCCAAAGTTGCTTTTTTCAGGAGGCAGCTGGACTTTCTGGTTTTCCTTTGAAGACATTTCACTTCTCACCCAAGAAGCTTCTTCAGCTCTGACTGGATGGTGGAGAAAATGGAAGGATTTATACACATACATCCTTTCTGTTTATACGTATCAATCCTTCCGTTCCCCACCATCCAGTCAGAGCTGAAGAAGCTTCCTGGATGAGAAGTGAAACGTCTTCAACGAAAAACCAGAAAGTCCAGTGGCCTCTTGAAAAAGCACCTTTGGGACAACCACGACCTGAAGGATGGAGAATCTCCATAGACAATTGGAACAGGTACTTCCACTGCTATACGATGCAGCTGTTAGTTGAGCGGTGCCCCATTGTATGATCTTTTGTTTTTTGCTGTGGTCATTAAGTGAATCCTGCTTCCCATATTGACTTGCTTGTTAGAAGGCACCTTGGGAATGTCACAAATGGCAATCCTATGATCCTGGGATAGCCACAACTGTCATAAATCCATGCCAGTGGCCAAGCACCTGGATTTTGATCAGGTGATCCTAGAGATTCTGCAACAGTCATCCAGTGAGGACCAATTGTAAGTCACTTTTTTCAGCGCCGTCATAACTTTGAACGGTCACTAAGCAAATGGTCACCAGTTGAAGGCTATGTCAGGATTCCGGCAGTTATTCCAATTAAATCATGAGCCTCGAGCCACACTCCTAAAACTAAAAAGGATTTATTAGAAGTTAACATTCCGGCATTAACCTGGGTGTAACCAACTCTGAAATACGTAATTCACAGTCACCCTTGATCCTGTTTTCCCACCCCACCCCTCTGGGTGTATCATCCAATGAAACACGTCCATAGCCAATCATCATCAATCATGCTCTCCAATTAGATTTTTGCTCGGCAGAAGCTTCAGCCATCTAATCAGTCTTTGAAGAAAATATGAATGGAATGTACTTTCGATTCCACACTGCCGCCTGCTCTTTGAAACTCCCCCCTCTTCTTTCTGTTGACAACTATAAAACATGTGTACAAAATGTTTTATGAGTTGACAGGCTACCTGTAAAGATATCAGGAAATGGAATTCCACAAACATCCTCGAGCATATTCTACAGTTTGGGTTCTGTTCTTCTTCCTGAATTGCAACAGGATTGCTAGAGAGCCTTCGCTCACCAAGTTCCTATAGGGCAGGAGTGTCAAACTGGATTTCATTTGAGAGCCACCTCAGGTTTGTGTTTGACTTAGGGGAGGGGGGTGGGATGGGCGTGGCCAGGGTGGGCGTGGCCAGCTTGACGTCACTCATGTCAAGGGCATCTGTGGTGGCCCAAGTGCTCTGCCAGTGAAAATGAGCTTGCGAGCTCGGTTTTCGATTGGGATGGCCTCCTGCAACGCTCTGTCAGCGAAAACGGAGCTTGGGATGGCCACGCGCAGCTCTCCTGTCCTCCATTTTTGCTGACAGGTGCACCACGGGATGGTCCTTCACTGTTTCCAGGGCATCCCTGCAGGCCAGATTTAAGCACCTTGAGTTTGACACCCTTGCTTTAGGGTGAATACTGCTCCTCATATACAATTCTTGGTCGTTGAGAACTCTCCTAGCTGGGAGAATTTAAAAAAAACACTAGAAGTTGAGGAAGAATCTAATCATTTCTATGATGATCCATCACATTACAAAATATAATTACAGCCCACAGCAAACAATAACGAATCAGAAGGATCTGCTTTGTTTCATTTTTCAAACATCTGAAATATATTTGTTTGACTGGGAATGAGGTGTGATTAAACCTTAGCATGTTCCCGAGTATAGGAAAGCTGCAGATAATTGTAAACGTCAGGAAACCGTAACCACCTGTCACCTGCCTCTGAATAAGGGAAAATTTCAAGTATTCCTAAATTCACCAAAGTATTCCCAGGGCCTGTAGAGCACCCTTAACTTTTGCAGGTTTTCCCCTCCACCCACCCTCTTCACTTTCCAGGCAATTCTCTTGTCCTATATTAGAATCCAGCTAGATCTGAGTCATCCAAAGGACTGAACTATCTGTGTGGGATTCCCACTACTCAATGTTTTCCAGACAGGCTCATTTAATTAGATCCTCAAATGAGTAGGATATGTAATCTTAGCAATCATCCATAAACAATGGGGAAATTAGCACTTGATAGTACATAGAAAACAAAATAAAGACGTACAAAAGAATTTGGAGAGTAGGTAGAGGACATGCACACCATTAAAGTGTGAACAGCACAAGTGCATCTTGTAGACCTCCTACATGGCTTCATAGTTTTAAGAATAATCAAATGGTTCCAGTTCCCACAGAATTCAAATTCAAATGCTGTTGAGCATTGTATCTCACATTAGATCATTGGTTTTTTATTGGATCTGTCAATATGTTAGCACAAGAATAGTTCAAATTGAATTGTATACTTTTGAAATATGGATATGTTGAAAATTTCTAGGATGACAGCTTTCCAAACTCAGGAAAATAATTTTCTCTTAAAAATTGGAAATGCCCAAAGCAGATCAAGAAAAATACCCACATTGTACTACAATACATCATAACGTTGTTCATCTTTTGTGACTTTTACAGTCCTACATCAGACCCAAAAACCAAGAACTACACATGGAATTATTTCTGAGTAATTACATTTTGCCATATCTACTGATCTACAAATGATGGGCTTGTGTTACACATTGATAGTTTAGGTGATTTCCAAAATCACTTAATTACTAAAGAAATATCTATTGGGCAGGCTTTTATCTGAAAGATACTGAGAATATATTTTGTTTTGTAGAGGCTACCTTAGTATGTGCAACCTGCATTTTAGTACTTAATATACTTACCAAATTAGCAGTTAATTATCTGTTTAGTATATTAGCATCTGTATTTCTAATTTGTTTTGTCTTAATTTGTGTAATAAATTTTCTTTACTGTATGACCTTTGAACTTGGATATTTTTAAATTTGGTTGTTTACGAGCTTATTCACACGATATGCTTAACTGGGTTACATAGATAGGAGTTAGTATAGACTGTCTATAAAAATGGATTACGTGGCCAATAAGTTAACCAAGAGAGACTTTGGTTTAACTACAAGCAGACCCAATTACAGAAACAGTTGATCAGGGAAGCGCTATGGTGGTACAGTGGTTAGAGTGCAGTACTGCAGGCTCCTTCTGCTGCCTGCCGGCTGCCTGCAATTTGGCAGTTCGAATCTCATCAGGCTCAAAGTTGACTCAGCCTTCCCTCCTTCTGAGGTGGGTAAAATGAGGACCCAGATTGTTGGGGGCGAGAAGTTGACTCTCTAAACTGCTTAGAGAGGGCTGTAAAGTACTATGAGGTGGCATATAAGTCTAAGTGCTATTGCTATTATGGATCCATTGTCTCAAGAACAAGATGAAAAACTTACCACTTTGCTGTTATTTTAATTTCCAGCAAGTGGATAAAAATGGGGAAAAAACAGGTGGGAAATCCTCCTCTCTGTCTAGGGTGAGGCCCATCAAAGTTGTATCACTTTCTTCTCCCATGAATGAGAGGGAGTCAACGAGAAAGAACAGCATCTCAGAACATCAGTTGGTTTGTCTCTGACCATCTCAGTTATGGTGTGTTGACAACACACAAAGAGGAGTAGATGAATTAGCCATGTCATAAGAAGAAGGTCAGTAAGAATGCTTGTTGGAAGAAGTTGAGAGAAAACATTAAGGGATACCCAAGGTATATAAAGACTGACAAACCAGTAGCTATATACCATTTCACGCAGTTTCATATATTTTTTTCTAATTTAATTTCAGCTTATGCTGATCTGCTGATCTCTCTCTTTCACACATATACAATCTCCCCCCACCCCACACACATATATTTGCAGGGCAAGCAATTCTATTCCAGTCACACCATGCTATTAGGTCCTCCACAGGGCACCTTTTACAGTTGCCATCACAAGGCATTTAACAACAACTAACTCTGTATTTTCTGAGGGTGGGGCTGAATTATAGAACAAACATGTCCATGGATCTGAGGCTGCTTGTTTCCATATTACATACCTTAAACATTCCTTTGTCATTAATTTTTACCATTGCAGTTTTTCTAGCTTTGTTAGAATTATTATATTGTTTTCGGACATGTATGAGCCTTCCAGAATCGTGGGAATGGGCAACACACAAGCTTATAAAATAAATATGAATATTAGCTAGATTTGGGGCACGTAGTACATAAGCTAAGGAACAAGACTTTTATTTGCATTGTGAATGCCCTCTCATTTCTTGGAAAAGGAACAAAACCAAAATGTGTATAAGATGAGCAGGTTACAGTTTTTACACTCACCTGCATAACTGTCTATCTTGTTATCATTTTCTGTCACCATAGTTCGCTTTATGGAAGAGCCCTTGAGGTGTCATTCCGTGTAAGGTAATGTGCCCCATAGAATGATTCATAATTCCCGACCTCGTTATAACCGTAACAATAATAAAACATGTTAAATATATTTTGTATCACTTCCTATCAAAATCACATTGAAGCACTTATAACCTGCAAAATAATGAATGAACTGAAAATGTTACATGCAACAAACAGGTGGGGAGACAGAAAGAATACAAAAGTAGAAACAAAAACCATCCTTGGGATGTTCCTACCGAAAAGGCATAGATGGAGCGTTGCACAACAAATTTTAGAGGAAAACTAACTTTCCCAAACGTAGATGCCCCCACTGAACCTTGACAGCCCATTCAGCAACCTGATTCCATACGTTGCAAGAATTGAAGTTTCCAGCCCAAGTATAAGAATAGAATTCTCTAATCTTAAACAGGAAGTTAGAAAGCCAGTTTGGTCTAGGCATCAAGGTAGAAACTGGGAGAAATCACTTTCTATCAGCCGTAGAAAGGAAGCAGTGGCAAACCACTTCTGAAATACTTTGCCAAGGAAACTACAGGGACTTATCCAGGCAGTCTCCAAGATTCAGACACGATTGAACAGAAGGAAAAGAAAAGTAGGAAGCTGCCATTTCCTGGACAATAAAATCCAGGCTTTTCCTGTCCTGCTGGATCATTAGAGTTGACATTACCGTCTAAAGCTGATAACAGGTGTTTCTGTCAAAGTCTTCAGTGACAGTGATAGAAACAAACCCCAAATTATATACCTGTTTGTTTTAATGGAATATAATCCAGCTAATCGTCAGCAATCAATTTTACACAAAATGCCCCTATTCCACAACTGATAAAAATGACAAAGGGATATTTGAACAATAGTTAGTGAGTTTCTTTGAAGCCAAGGAGGGTTTCTTCAAGCAGATGGACTACTGTTTCTTTTAAGTCCTCCAACTAGCAACCCCTCCAACATATGTTCACTGCCTCAGTTAGAAGTAATAAGGCAACATGGGAAAGGTCAACAGAGCTTGTGGAAGTCCTGATGGCTTCAAGCATCTTGTCCACATCCCCAGGCCTTATAAACTGAAAGGGATCCCATGCAGTTAAACCAGATGGTGTGCTGAACAACTCAGTATGACTTGTGTCAAAAGCAGAAGTCAAATTGTTAGATGAGCGATTTTATCCTCTTATTGCCTCACTGATTTGTCACAGCAGGTCTGAAGGCTTCAACATCCAGTTCTCCAGAGAATATGACAAAAGGCCTTGGACCATCTTGAAATATTTGGTTGGATGGCTTCTTGACGATGCAGTGGAAGCTGCAAAACAACAATTTTTGGTCTCCATACCCTACGTTGGGGCATAATTATATATCACACTGTGTGCAACTATTTTCAAGACAGGGCTTACATAATGTATGCTCTGGTTATCTCCTGACAAGCTTCATCCTTCAGAGAACCAAAAAGAAAGAGAGCCCTAGGTTCCATTGTACTGGAATTACAGTGACCATAATCAGAGGCCCATGCTGTTCCCTTATTCCATAAGTCAATAAAAGCACATCAATATGCTCTCCAGCTCTGACATCGGGAACATCCCCCATGCAAAAATCAGTCAAATTTCATAAGCATCTAGAAGCTTATGGACTATTACCTCTACAGGAGAAGAATGACACCATGAAGTCCAACTTTGCCAGTCCAGTTCATTCCAACCTGGTTGGTCAGGGAGAATATTGGGCATTGGTTGGGGTTCTACCAATACTTTTCTTAATCTGTTGCATTTCCCAATACATTTGCCCCAGTTTAAAGAGGGGGGTTTTATGGGGGGGGGGGTGTCAGGAGAATGTATTCCTATGTTTTATAAGAAATCCCAGCAGCATCGCAATCAATACCGTAGAAGGATGCACTGAGAAAACATATGGTAGATATGATCAAATAGCACCATCCAGCTTGCCCATATAAGTTTTATTAATACTTATTTATCCATACTTCTTTCTTTCATGATTGTTATTAAGGAGTGAAGTTTTACTTCAAACGGATGGTGGCAGAGAGATAGCTTCAAGATCAGTTGAAGTGATACCACCACTTTACATTGCACTGGAGAGACCACACAAGCTGCATCCAGTTCTGATCTCCACGATATAAAAATAATGTTGAGACCCTAGAAAGAGTGCAGAGAATAATAAGAAAGATGATAATGTGTCTGGAGGCTAAACCATATGTAAGCAATTGAGGGAACTAGGTAAATGAATGAAGGCAAATATACGTGTTTCAAGGTAATGTTACAGGATCCAACCTGAGTCAGTCAATGGGACCAGTGCAAGCTTTCAGGTTTGTACTGGAGCCCATCCTGGGAAGAGAAGTTCCCTGGTTGGGCTCCAGCACAAGTCCAAAAGCTTGGAAGACTAAACTTCTGGTCTCTGTGACCGACTCAGATTGGATCCTGGAACTAGATATCTCTAGTCTAACAAAGAGAAGAACTAGGGGTGGCATGATAGCAGTCTTCCAGTATAGGTGGCATCTCAGAGAAGAGGGAGTCAGCATATTATCCAAAGCACCTGAAGGCAGGACAAGAAGTAACAGATGAAAGATCATTAAAGAAAGATCCATGTTAGAACTAAGGGGAAATTTCCCAACAGTGAGAACATCATTTGTCCAGAATGGCATAGGATCTCCTGCCATGGGCAATGGATTGGACTAGAAGACCTCTGAAGTCTCTTCTAACATTATTATTCTATGTTCTATTTCTTATAACAATCTAGGATCTCTACATGCCTTCTCAACACTCCCTCCCAGTCCCTAACTCAGAGGTCTCCAAACTTGGCAACTTTAAGACTTGTGGACTTCAACTCCCGGAATTCTCCAGTCAGCAGTTTCTTGGTATATCTTGAAGGACTGACAATCAGAGACTTGTCAATTGGCAACCTGAAAGGCGTCAACCCAAGTCCAACTGATGATCTAAAATGAGATTCCTCCTTTCTCTTCTTTCGTCTCTCCCCTTCAAAGACATCCGTCACTAAACACAGAGAGTTTTCTCCATCATTACATTAATATATATATTCCTCTAGTCCTTTGAGTTGTCAAAAATAAAATCCTGACATAACTTGTGCTGGCCTGATGACTGAGGTCTAATCTCCCCTATTAATAGCACTTCTGAGCAGTCCTGCCCTACAGTTTTAGCCTATGACAATTTGAAGGAAATGGTTTATCAGGAACTGATGAAGAAACTGGTGAAAGAAATCCTCACCGCTGTCTTCCTTAAAAAGATTGGACTTGGGTTAATGTCTTTCAGGTTTCCAACTGACAAGTCTCTGATTGTCAGTCCTTCGAGAAACACCAAGTCAGGAAACTAGATGCACACATTTGACTGGAAGTACATTTTATTGAGAAAAGTAATAGCAATAGAATCTTGAAAGCTTGCCTTTGTTTTCCCTCCCCTCCTTTACTGACACAATGAATTTGAGTGGAACCAGACCTTCTTTCTAATGCTTTTTCCGCTTTTCTGTTTCCTGGGGTTTTGTTTTAGTATTTGTTTTGAAGTTATAGTTCTGCATAGTTTCTCCATCTTTGTGGCTCTCTGCACTGCCGTAGAAAAGCTTTGTGCTAGCAAGCTTTGGTTGAGTTATTTCTGAACACAAGTCTTCTTGTCTTCTGAAAGAAAGGTAGACCTATATCCCAAAATAGCCCAAGTACAGATCAGTGAGGTTGACAGTTATCAATGGGCCTGCGAGATAAGGTAGGAGAGAGCTCACTCCTGATCCATTGAAAGAGATCCCTCCATCCTAGTTTGTCCTCTACCTTGGCAACCGATAATCAGGTCTATATTTAGACAGTGGTTTATTAGACTTTTAAAAGAATGGTAAACAGTTTGCCAGTGTTCCCATCACTTGCACTAGAAGAAAAGATTGGTAAAACTCTTACGAGTTTCAATTTAACTGCCAGTATCCCAAATGCATTAATGTAATTGTCTGGGACAGAACCAGCAATGCAGTCCAAATACATAGGCAGGCAGGCCTACTAGTCTTTTGAGAAATTATTGAATACATTTCAATAACACTATTATTTATTTATGTATCTTTTATGGCCACCTATCTCACCTGGAGTTAACTCTAAGTGGCTTACAATTGATAAAACACCAGTATAAAACATTGAAACATTAAAACTAGAAAGCATTGTTTTATACTGTACAATTATTATACTGGTATTATACGATAGTAGTGTTCTGTGGTAAGGCAGTACACAGGCAGATGGCTCTGGGATGGTCAGTGCCTAGTAATGGGGAGAAGCAAGGGCACCAAAATTTTACATGAGATTTTGTAGATTTTATATATACCAAGAGTTGTGTCAAGAGAAATTGAACATCTACTTTCAGTCTGGAATAGTTGAGAAGAAATTTAGGCAGCTTTCCACAGTGGGCTGGCAGTGAGACAAAGGCTGTGTCATGAATCTTCTAAATATAGTTAAACAAATTCATGGTGAGGGAGTTGTGAGGAAATGACCAAACAAAAAGGAAAAGTGATGATTTACAGATAAATGTGTAAAATGTTTTCCGGTAGTAATCTACCATAACCTAGATAGATAATGGAACTACACCATCTTATTTTGCAATCAATATTGCCAGACACTTGATTTAATCACATCAATGTGCAATACAACCATATTATGGAATGAAGACCAACCAAAATTTAGCTGTGCATGAAATGAGGGGCTGTGCTATATTTTGGGCTGCATCATGCATTACTCATTCTCTCGGTTTTCCAGTGCTACATGATTGCTGGGGGTGGGGGGAGATAACACATAAACTCTGTTTTCATTCACAGTCTAATCAACCAGTCACTGTTTGTCCTGGGCTGCTGCCAATGATTGTGTCAATTCCCACACCCACTTTCCTTCATCCTGAATCATTGCCTTATAGAAAATCATCATCCCTTTGGCTAACTGTCTCTTCCCTACTTGCTTGCAACAGTATCAGGAACAGTCTTGTTTTTCTGGAAATTATTTCCTGCAGAGAAATGGGATGGGGGGTGGGGGATTGACTTTTATTCATGGACTCTATTCTAAATAGCCCATCCCAAGCTTTTTCACACAAGGATGGATGAATGTATAGATTAGATAGATAGATAGATAGATAGATAGATAGATAGATAGATAGATAGATAGATAGATAGATAGATAGATAGATTAGAGAGAGGGGGGGGGGCAGACAGACAGATACCATGTTTCCCCAAAAATAAGACCTAACCAGAAAATAAGCCCAATGCAACTTTGGAGGAAAAATTAAAATAAGGCCCAGTCTTATTTTTGAGGAAACACAATAGGGACAGACAGACAGATAGAAAGACAGACAGACAGATATGTGAACTGCCCACTATCCAGCATTGATGGGAGACATATAAAGTAGTAGAAACATATGATTAATAAAACAATGTTATTAGTATTAATTTATCAATGATAGCTAAGCAGCTCTAAGTCATGTCAGAGTATATGGTATTACAGAGAGATCCCTGAAATTAATATGTTGGTGGTGATGCGTTAGCATTGCTTTTGGACTTTTGAAAATTCAGTGGTATTCTTTCTTCTCTATTCTTCATACTTTATGGCCGTAAAAATGAATATACAAAGGAATTTACCATTCTGCTGATCGGACCTATATTCAATTACTAGAATTGCAATCTCAGGCTGAAATTCTTTATTTTTAGCTGTGAGTAAGCTGTTGTGAACACAATGGGGCTTTTTTCAAAGCAGGGAGAGAGGATTGTTCTACTACACATCTGCTTAACTCAGATGCTTTATCCATTTGACACATTGTAAGATTTTGATTTTGATTTGAGTTTTTCCATTTGTTTGCTTTTTGCAATGTAAAAAGATAGGTTTCAAGCTGTATTTGAATTTTATACTGTTCTTTTGAAGTTGCATTTTTTCTAATTCTGGTATGTACTAGAAAATGATTGTAATTATTAAGATAGGTTTTCCTTCTTTCACTGGCTTGCAGCTTTTGTTTTAGGTTTATTACATCTTGATATAACAGCAAGCCATCATATCACAGAAGATTTTGGTAATATACATATTTATTTAAATGTAATTATTTAATTAATTGCATTGACAGCAAGAATTTGTCAACTGAAACCCATTTATTACAAACTCTGGGAGCGTTCCAAAGAAACTTCCCAATTCCATTCAGCACTCAGAGACAAAGTCCATCCAAGTAAGAATTTATTAAAGAAGTCATCTTGGCACATCTGGGAAAACCCAAATCTAAAACTTCCGGGTTTTCCCTTCCCCAAGTGAAATCAAAGATCCATCCCCCGTATCCATCAGTCCATCACATGGCCCAATCAAATGTCATTCTATCCAAAGTCAAAACCTCTGTCCACTCCTAACCAGGTGCAGGATAACTTGTCCTTGACTTTTAAGAAGAATGTTGTTGAGTCTAATCTACTACTCGCTAAGAATTGCCCCCTCCCAAATTCCCAGGCACTAACTGTGGCAGCCTCAATGCTTCTAAAAATATATGGCTAATACAAATATGGCTTCCATGGCTGACAGTATGTTTGTGAAATTACCAGAAGCCTATGGAGCTTCTTGGAAGAGGAATAATGCCAGTGATCGAAGCCTGGAACACACTTAAGCATGACAGTCACAACACGTGCACTAATAATCCTTCTCCACCTCAAGGGCTGTCCAGAGATCATTTCCATCAGAAACGAAATCTAACAACATAATATAAGTAGAATATTATTCTTCAAAAAAAAGACCTAGGAATGAGAAGATACTTAGAATATTTTGGCCCTTAATTATCATCCCTCTTTTCTCCTCAGAAAGCCGGTCTAATTTCCTGACCAGAAATGCCCATTCATTCAAAGAGCTTTCATACTGTATTTTTTTCCAGGAGCAATATTGAAAAGTAAGCTATTCTAAATTTAAGAGAGTATGTTTTTATTTTCCTTTATTCTCACACACAATTGACAAACCCATCTTTAAACTTAAAGAAACAATCATGGCCTTATTGGTTTGACTTTTTACATTTTATTTATTTATTTAATGATTATTCCACTTATCTCTGATGTTGCTGTCTCTGAGTATTGAAGACACAAGATATGTGAATCCACCCATACCAACCAAACGAAATGGCATTACTGTCATCTTCTTGTCCCACTGTCTTGAGGAAAAGCATAGCTTCCCCCTTTTTAGTATTTAGTATTTTAATATTTATTTGATTTGTCAATCGCTTACAACAGGGGTCTCCAACCTTGGCCACTTTAAGACTTGTGGACTTCAAGTCCCAGAATTCCTCAGTCAGCAAAGCCTCAGCTAGCAAAGCTTTGCTGGCTGAGGAATTCTGGGAGTTGAAGTCCACAAGTCTTAAAGTGGCCAAGGTTGGAGACCCCTGGCTTACAAGATACAGGTATAAGAATAAACATAGTTTTGAATACATGAGATAGGTATTTATAAGAAAAAGAAAAAGAAACAATAGGACAGGGACTGTAGGCACGATTGGTGCGCTTATGCACGCCCCCCTACAGGCCTCTTAGGAAGGGGGGTGAGGTCAATAGTAGACAGTCTAAGGTTAAAGTTTTTGGGGTTTGGGGAAGAAACCACAGAGTCAGGGTAGAGTATTCCAGGCATTGACCACTCTGTTGCTGAAGTCGTATTTCCTGCAATCAAGTTTGGTGCGGTTAACCTTGAGTTTGTATCTATTGTGTGCTCTTGTATTGTTGTGGTTGAAGCTGAAGTATTCATTGACAGGTAGGACATTGCAAGGTATGATTTTATATACTGTATTTAGATCGGACCGGAGGCGGCGTAGTTCTAGGTTTTCTAGGTGTAGAATTTCAAGTTTCTCCCAAGGGTTGGCCATATTTCACAAGTAGAAAATAAAATTTAAAAAAATCCAGAAAACCTATATTAAAACCAAATGGTATCATTAAGAAACATTAATGTTGTACGTTAGCCACATTAATAAGCATAATAGCACATCAATGTCCACTAGTTTAATTCACATTAGAGAAAATACTGGCTCTGTGGCAATATGTGCACATGCCAGTGAAAGATGGGTGTAATAGAGCAGTTAAATGAACTGTAATATTTTTTGGAAGTTATTTTGCAGTGCATCTCTTATCTCTCCCTTTCCCTCCATTCCTCCTCCTTCCTCTCCCTGTCCCATGATTCCTTATCCCTTACTTTTTAAAGGATACTTCTAAATTTTCTTGGGGACTTAGAGAACAAGAGGTTTAAAGAACAAAAACTATCAAGCATATAAGCGGTGTCTCATTCAGAGGGACCTAAAGAGACTTAGGCTACTTCATTCAGAAGGTTTTGGTTGCATGAGAGAGAATTTTAAAATACAGATGCTCCCAACACATTGTGGACAACATGAAATACACAATCAAACAGTCCAGCCCTCAACATATTTCCTCAAAGACTGATTCCATTGGATTCAACTCTAATGATACTTAATGAAAAAAATTCAAGATACTATATGCATCAACAACTCTTGAAAGAAGTCCTTTGGATATAAATCTTGTTGGTGTAGTATCCTGAAATACTTATCCCAAGAAGTAACTTCTGATATTGATGCTGTTAGGTATTTCCAAAGAATTGTACTTATTTATTAAATACAATTCATTGTGTAAAAAAATATATTCTGCCTTTCTTATATGAAAAAAATCTGCAATGACACGAAGCAATGTGAAAATACAAATGTCAGTATAGAATAAAAAGCTTATAACAAGAGCTTATAGAAAGAACCATATAAAATGGAAATATTGTTTTAAGTTCTAAGAAAGATGGCCTTTAGGTTCAATAGGTGCTGGCTTTGTACTAATTTTCCAAGGCTGCCTTTCCAATACATTTCTTTTATTGTCATCTTTAATCTCTTGTCTCGATAATAGATTTAATCAGACATCAAGGTCCTTTAACCACCTGATGCTTTTGTTTCTACAAGGCAAAGTCCACATTTTAGAAGCATTAAGTCCATTCAACATCCATAAGCCCTGGGTGCCCTGGAGCAGAAAGCTTTTCCTACTGTCAGAGAAGATTCATCATTTACTTCTGAAATATTACTTTACATACCAGGGCTGTTTATTGTTGTTCTGAGAAGTTCATGAGCACATTCATAAAAAATGAAGCGCTCCACATCCCATCCTAAAGCTTGGGAACAAATACCGGGAAGCAGGAGACGAACTCCAGGCAGAAAGCTTGACTCCATCTTTCACTGTTCCCTCCTTCACTTGGCAGCTAAAGAAAAATGATTTATTCCTCCTGATAAATGGGAAGAAGTGGATGAAAAGATTAAATCATCTCTTGCTGCACTCATAGAAATATGCTGCTGACCCTTGAGGTAGGCAGGGTCAAGAGGAGGCAGCAGTGAGGGAGCTGAATGCTCCATAGTGGGTGGCCAGTTTGCAGTTAGTAATTGAAGTGGAATGAGGAAATGTGTTACGCCACTGCTAGGACCATGGCTGCCCAAAATAGGAGGAGGGCATTTACTTTCTTTCTTTTTTTTTTTAAACAAGTTTTATTCAGTTTTCCATATTTTAACGTCTCTTTTTCGTGAACAGCATGATTACAGGTTTCACATATACATACAAATAGGACCATGGTTACTTATTCAATTTTTATATCCAATTCCTTACCTTAACAGTGCTTTTATACATTTTCTATTTTATTGTATTATTCCAAATATTTATCTCATTATTTAATTCACTTATGATAACTTCATAATCATTATACTTTAGTACTTTTAACTGTCACATTTGTATATTTCATCTTAAATTCTAATTTTAAAAAAAGACACTTCTTCTATAAATTGGTTTCCCCCCCCTGAAATCTCAATATAAGTGCACCACCTCTAAGTTATAAATTCATTTATTTTCACCCCTTTTAAATCTCGTTAAAACATTTAACATTATTATCTAAAACTTTAAACTTAATAATCCCTTTAAAACTACATAGCATATATAAATCAGATTCTGCATGATTTTTCTCCTTTTAAATTTCATTAAATTCCACCCCCCAAAAAAGGACATATTAATCTACTCATTCAAACAGTAAAACAATCCTAAGCCCTAAAGTTAATTCCATTTCAGCTCTCCTATATCATTTCATTCATTTCCATATATTTAATACACATTATTCCATTAATTATTCCATTCATATTTAAACCAAAAAAGCCGACATTCCAATCTTAAAAATATTTCAATATATCTAATATACTTATTCCATTATTTGTTACAATTATCTCTCTACATAAAGAGGAAAAGCATTAGATTCCATTATCCAAAAAATAACAATTCTGTTTTTCCATCTTGTCAGTCTATATGTCCCTATTTCATAAGTATAAATTTATTTATATTACCCCTCAATACCTTGCAGAATCCCCTTTCTATATAATAATCTATTATCTCTGTGTCCAATTAAGGATTTCCCCATTTTTTTACAATTCCCATATTTCTTTGTTTCCAAATCCTGTTTCTTGTCCCTTCTTTCCCCCTGTCTTTTCTCCTTTGTTCTTTCACTCCAGTTTTTATCCCTCTCTCTATTTATAGCTTCCTTTCGCCCTTTGAATTTCTGCTGACTCTTTTTCCCTTTTTAATTTTTTGGATATTCCCCTTTTTATTTAATTTCTTAAATCCCCTGTATTTATTTCCAACTCTTTTCTTCTTTCTTTCAAGAGTTCTTGGTTCTCGATGATCACTAAAGATGGTCTCTTCTATGATTTGCTCCACCTCCTCTTCTGCCTTTTGTCTTTGTTGTTCATATTCTGCTGTCGCATTTTTAATAAATTTTAAAGCAAAACCCAGCGATTCGCCTCGTTCTTGTAGTGTTTCTTTCATTTTTCTGAGTTTCATTTTTAATGCCAGAAGAGAAATCGCCATTTTACAACTTTCTGATTCGCAATTTAATCCAAATAGTATCTTTAAAGTTTATTTCCAACAGTCAACTTTTCTTCCTCTCAAGTTTTTAAGTCTCCGCTAATCCAGTGCCAAATTCATGTCAGAATCAGCAACTAATCCAAAGGCAGAATCTTCCTAATTCTTTCTTTGTTATAATGTTTCAATTTTTCAAAGTTCTTGCTTTATTGTGTCAATTTCCATGCAATTTCAAGAAATGAGTTTTTTTTAAAGAAAAACAAGTTGAGTTGGACTGAGATGGCACTCTTTATTATGCTAAGTCTTCACCCCCTCTTTTCTTTTTTCTTCTCTATTATTCAGAGCTTTTTAAACCACAATTTTCCAACAAGAAAAAGATCAAATCCCGTTGATATTAAATTTCCTCTTTAACAGTTTATAGTTCAGCTTTATTAGTGCCAATATAAAATCAAAGTATACTTATCCAAGTTGATTATATAGTTCCTTCTCCAGCTTCTACCTTTTGCGGTTTCGAAGCCCCGACACTATCAAAAGCAATTCACACCTTTTTTTCCCCTCTTTCTCTTTGCCGCTTAGATCCTTTCTTAAAGATTCTTTGAAATGTTAATCCTGGGGGTATCTTCCATTTGATTATATTGTCCCGTTCCTCCTGCTGTTCGCTTCTTTCTCTCTCTCCTGCACAATCTTATTCCAGTCTAATCTTCCCCTTCAGGGTGGCCATTTTAGACCACCGCTTTAGGCGTCTTCGGGAGGGAGCAATTGCCAAGCCGGGGAGGGGGTTTGCGACTCCCCTCTACCCAGCTGACGGTCTCCCCTTCCTCCACCACCCCTACGAGGTAGCTTCTGCCCCGAATTCAAAGGATTGGGGCTCTCCGATGCCGAAGCACGGACCAAAGCCATGCACGATCGCGGTCAGCGGTCCGTCTTTGGGGAAGCTCAAAACAGGAAGCCGAGGAGGGCATCTACTTTCTGTAGTGAATGAATTGAAGCTATGATACTTTTTGTTTTCTTATGAGGGAGGGGAGGACAGTAATCTCAAACTCCTTGAGACTTACAAAGAGTTGATGATCAGATGATTAATAACTTCCATTTTTAATATAGTTTATTTATTTATTTTTATTTATTTGATTTGTCAATTGTTTACAAGATAATAAGTATAAGTGTATACATAGTTGTGAATACATGAGATGGGTACATATAAGAAAAATAAAAGAATAGAGAAACAATAGGACAGGGACGGTAGGCACGTTGGTGCGCTTATGCACGCCCCCTACAGACCTCTTAGGAAAGGGGTGAGGTCAATGGTAGACAGTCTAAGGTTAAAGTTTTTGGGGTTTGGGGAAGAGACTACAGAGTCGGGTAGAGTATTCCAGACATTGACTACTCTATTGCTGAAGTCGTATTTCCTGCAATCAAGTTTGGTGCGGTTTACTTTGAGTTTGTATCTATTGTGTGCTCTTGTGTTGTTATGGTTGAAGCTGAAGTATTCATTGACAGGTAGGACATTGCAATGTATGATTTTATATACCATGCTTAAGTCAGACCGAAGACAGCGAAATTCAAGGTTTTCTAGTTCTAGAATTTCAAGTCTGGTGGCATAAGGTATTCTACAACGAGTAGAAGAGTAGAGAACTCTTCTTGTGAAATATTTCTGGACTTTCTCAATTGTGCTAATATCAGATACGTAATGAGGGTTCCAGACTGATGAACTGTATTCGAGTATTGGTCTAGCAAATGTTTTGTATGCTCTAGTTAGTAGTGTGATATTGCCAGAGAAAAAGCTACGTAGGATTAGGTTAACAACTCTTAATGCCTTTTTGGCTATGTGTAGTTGCAGTGGGCTCTAGCACTCAGATCATTAGAGGTGAGTATTCCAAGGTCCTTTACAGAGCTTGGGTCATCAACAAGGTCTTGACTATTCAGCTTGTATTTTATTTTCTGATTTTTTTTTTGCCAATATGTAAGACAGAGCATTTATTTGTTGAGATTTGAAGTTGCCATTTGTTTGACCATTCGGATACATAGTCAAGATCTTTTTGTAGGGTAGCAGTATTGTCTGTGGTATTGAACAGCTTTACATCATCAGCGAAGAGAACGCAGTTGCTCTTAATATGATCACAGAGGTCATTTATGTAGAGTATGAAGAGAGTTGGTCCTAGAACACTGCCCTGAGGGACACCACTATTGACAGGTACTGGATTTGATAGGACTCTCCCGATTTTGACCATTTGTTGTCTGTTTGATAGGAATGCTTCTATCCAGTTATTCAGTTGTCCAGATATACCATAGGATTTTATTTTTAGGAGTAGTTTGTTGTGTACCACTGAATCAAAGGCTTTACAGAAGTCTATGTAGATTGCGTCTATTGCTTTGCCCTGGTCGAGTTGTGTCGTCCATATGTTTTTTGCAGTGTAAGAGTTGCAGATTACAGGATAGTTTTTTTCTGAAACCAAATTGTTTATTGGAGAGTAGGTTGTTTGTCTCTAAGTGTAGGATGATGGATTGGTTAATAATTGATTCCATGACTTTGCAGGTGACGCAGCATAAGGAGATTGGTCTGTAATTTTCAACTAGGCTTGGGTCTCCCTTTTTGAAGATGGGGATGACTGTGGCTTGTGACCATAGGTTAGGCAAGGAGCTGGTCCTGAAAGATTTTCAAAGATTATGCTTAGAGGTTTGGCTATGGCAGTGGATAGCTTTTTTAAGAAGTAGGCACATATTCCATCCGGTCCAATAGATAGGGATGGTTTTAGATTGCGTAGTGATTTTTCAACATTGTCTTCTGTGAAATCGATATGTATTAGATCATTGTTGTTATCTGTGGTACGGTTAGGAAATACTGGGCAAGATCCATTGCTGTTTACAAATACTGAGCCGAAGAATGTGTTAAAGATGTTGGCTTTAATGGTGTCGTCGTTGCAGTCTTTACCATCAGGTCCTATCAAGGGAGGGATGGACCTTGAGTCTTTTAGTTTGTTGTTTACAAAATTGTAAAAAGCACGGGTGGAATTGGTGCTTAGAAGGTTTTCTTCTTGTTTAATGTGATAATTGGTGCATTCGGTCTTTATCTGGTGGCATAAGTTTTTGTATCGGTTTTTGAAATTAGCAACGTGACCAGATTTGTTTTTCCGCCAGAGTGATCTCTTTTTGGATTGAAGTTTCCTTATTGATATGGGTAATCTTCTTTTTTGTTTTGTTTTGGGAGTTGTTGTTGGAACATATAGTATGATGACTTCTTTTGATTTCAAGTAAGAATATGTTGTAATGGTCTTCAACGGTATTGCATCCAGAGAATAGAGATTGCCAATCAAGGGATGAGAGGTCGTTGTCTATAAGATCATAGTTGCCTTTTTGAAGTTATAATTGGGGATTACATCATTGAGGTGATTTTTGTGTGGACGTATGTTGAGACAAAAGTCAATCATATTGTGGTCACTGCTGGAAAAGGGTTCTTTAGTTTGTATTCCGTAAATTAAATTCAAACTATTGCAGAAGATGAGATCGAGGCAGTTGTTTAGTCTAGTGTTGTTGGTTACTAGTTGTTCCAGTCCCAGATTTGTAATAGCATTGTAGAAGGTTGTGTGTATGATTTCAGTTGTACAATTATTTAGGGTCCAGTCGATATGAGGTAGATTGAAATCTCCAAGAAAGATAAAAGGGTATGGGCAGGATGTAGCCCATGTTAGTAATGTATTTAGCTTGTTTACATGTTCGATGTCATAATCAGGTGCTCTGTAACATAGTAAGAATCGAATTGTGATATTTAAGGATAGTTCACAGATGATGGTTTCAGGAAGGGCAAGCTCCTGGGTAACTTGGATATTTTTTAGATGTAAGGATTTTTATAGAATATAGCAACACCACCTCCTCGACGATTTTCACGATCTGATCGGTAAACATGATAGTCTCTTACTGTGGTAATGGAGTCGGGGAGAGATGCATTGAGCCATGTTTCACAGACAAATATAATGTCGAAGTTAGCCGTATTAAGGAGGATGAGAAATTCAGGTATTTTATTCACGAGGCTTCTTGTATTGAGTAGTTTGCATTTAAGTCCGGCAGTAGTTAGAATTGAGGTAGTTGGGGGCGCGCGTGCCTAGTCTTGGGTGATGGTGGATGGGTTGAGGTAGGGTTGTGGTTGAGGGTAAAAGTTGAGAATTGGGTTGCGTGGCTTACTTTTGATACAGTCAGCATGGTAGTCAATGTACAGGTCCTTCTCTCCATTGTCTAGAGGGTTTTTGAGTTCGATGCGGAGTACACGGGAGCAGGCACGTTGCTGTATGGTTAGGTCAGGGTTAGGTCACGTTGCTGTATGGTTAGGTTACACACAAATAAACATGAAAGGGTTTTTGCCTTAACATTCTTAATAAAGGCAATATGGCTAATGTAAGCTTAAGGTAAACGTCATTATGGCCCCAGAGATAACTATTGTCCTAAGAAACTGGCAAAATATTATCAGGAGTTTTTTATCTTCTGATGTTTGACCATACAGACTAACAGATGTTTACTTATTTACTTGTTAAGTGTACAGTTAGAGATCCAAAGAACAATAAGAAATCACCTAAAACAAATAGCAATAATAATGGTAACAATAATAGTAAGCATTAGTAAGTAAGCAAAGAATATTCGGCGCTTCATAAACCAACGTCAGAACTGATGGTCCAATTTATCACATCTTGTGTCTTCTAATTGCAATTGCTAGGGGAAAAAATATGTGCATTTATAGGAGATTACCCTAGCCTTTTCCCTTTGTAGAAAAAGAACCATACTTTACTGCACACAGCCAGAACATCTTTTTAATAAGTGGGGAAATTAAGACTAGGTGCCAAGTACATCTCAGAAGAGCATATGTCATTGAGCCAAGCATATGCATATGCATGGTAGAAGCCGAGGTGGCAGAATGGTTGGAATGCACGGTTGCAGGCTAACATTGCCCACAGTCTGGAATTCGATCCTGACGGGCTCAAGGTTGACTCAACTTTCTATCCTTCCAAGTTTAGTAAAATGAGGACCCAGATCGTTTGGAACAATATGCAGACACTGTAAACCATCCAGAGAGTTCTGTAAAGCACCGTGGAGCAGTATATAAGTCTAAATGCTACTGCTATTCTAAGTACTATGTGAGATTTTGAAATCTCCTTTCCATCACCTTCAAGGGTAAGGCAAGGCATCAAATATCACTGAAAGAAATGTGCTTCTTTATGGGTCTACTCTAGGAAGATATTGCTAAATTATTTGACAATGCAATAAGGATTTGTAATAATAAGTACATCGTAGAGCTGCTCAAATAAAATCCCTGATACTGCCATAAGACCAAAAAAATTTAGAAGTAGATCTGGCACATTCAAGCTATCATCAAATGAAATAAATTTTGCTTGGAGAACATACAACTTTTATAAGTATGTTAGTTACAAATTCAACTGAAATAAAAGAAACAAGAGTTGGTAATACTTTATCCTCTCCCCCTCCCCCACAAGAAGGATCCCCACCTGAGATCAACCTGCTCTATTGACCTAGATTGATTTATCTGATTCTGTTTTAAGACAGTTTCCTTGTCGGTCTGTTTTTTAAGAAGGATACATGAGCTATTCCATTAATTCTAAACACGCAGTGAATGATTCAGTCACAACTGAAGCTGCCACTTAACTAGTTTTGAAATGATTTGGCATGGCACAGTGTGTTATTAGCATGATGCAATGTATGTTTGCTCATCCTTTCTTTAGAGATGGCCTCAGCTTACCTTCAAAGGTTAAGCTGATTCTATCTATAGAGAAAGGATGAGCAAACATACATTGCATCATGTATTCATGATGCAGAAGTTAAGCTGAGTCAGATCAAAGTTGTACTGGGATGGGAGACCCTTTAGAATTCCCAGAACAACAAACTAGACAAGGAAGTTGGCAAAAATATTCCAGAAGAAGATAAGAAGATAGTGCCAAACCACTTTCTTACTGTTGCCAAAAAAGTTGTGCCTATGAAGCAACCAGGAGCTGAGCTGAACTCAAACATATGCCTTCCTTTATGCTATGTACTAGCATCTCTTTAAATCAGGGGTCTCCAACCTTGGCAACTTTAAGCTTGGCGGACTTCAATTCCCAGAATTCCCCAGCTGGCTGGGGAATTCTGGGAGTTGAAGTCTGCCAGGCTTAAAGTTGCCAAGGTTGAGACCCTGATTTAAATCACTCCACATGACCTAGCTAGTTTCCTATAGTAGACCTATCTGTATTAACTTTCAGAACAAAGCTATTTTTCCCGGGAATTGTATTTGCCTATGATGCTTAGGTATTTGGAACTGGACTGAAGATGACTCCACGAGATGGCAGCAATTGGTCCTTCTAACCCAGAGGTCTTCAAACTTGGCAACTTTAAGACTTGTGGATTTCAATTCCCAGAATTCTCCAGCCAGCTGGCTGAGGAATTCTAGGAGTTGAAGTCCACAAGTCTTAGAGTTGCCAAGTTTGGAGACCCCTGTTCTAACCCTTTGTTGTAGTCTAATGCAGAGGTCTCCAACCTTGGCAACTTTAAGACTTGTGGACTTCAACTCAGAGCTGGCTGGAGAATTCTGGGAGTTGAAGTCCACAAGTCTTAAAGTTGCTAAGGTTGGAGACCTCTGGTCTAATGGTTATCTTGATTTATATAGCTCAAAGGGTATGCCTAATTGAACAGTACTGTAGCATAACCCACTGCAAACAAAAAACAAAAAAAAAACACCGTTATGAGTCACAGGCTTTTTAATTTGGCTCTTAAGATTTCAAGACAGACTAGTCAACTCTTTTCAAAATCAGAACGGTATTGATGTGAGAGGCTAAAATGCAGCCCACAAAATACTTCAATGCTATTGAGCAAAACAAAACACACATATTGTTGCCATGAAGCAGTCTTATTCACTCAGTCTTTGATGGTGTTTAAAATGTGTTTCTAAGCCACCAATCATTCTATTGATGATAAGCTTGCAAAATTGGCTGGCAGTGTTATACTTATACAAAATAATTTGGATCCAGATTATCAGAACAACGTAGAGGTAAATATATTATTTACTTAGAGCTATACTATTCCAGGTCAGTTGGTTCTGCTGGGCCTACTAGATTATATTGACTAAGTTGTAGTCATAACAACATTTGAAAGATTCTAAGATGCAAACAGCTGTTCTATGCATAGTAGACAAATGATTATCTTGTCTAATATGTGAAGTTTGAGCAAGCAACAAGACTACCACTGTGCACTACTACCAGACTTCTCTGTGTAAAAGTTCTGGACTTCATGAGATTATTATTATAAGAATGCCATGGTTTTTGTTTTGTTTTATGTGTACTATCAAGATATGCCCACAGTTCTGAGGTATGCATCAGAAATATACAGTATCATTCATTATAATTCTATATATGAAAAAGGCACAGTAAGATAAGAGACATCTATTGAATTATTTATTTATTCAAAATGTAATGCAATATTTGAAATAAATAAGTAATCCATTTTGCCAATTGTTTCAGGTTGCTTTTGTTAAGTTTTCCTTTGCCATTCTCTCTCCATAAAATGGGAATTACACCATTGGACTGGTAACTAATAGATTTGATATTCTTCATGAGATCTTTTTGCAAAGCTACATGCCAACCTGGAGCACAACATTAAAACAGCATCGCATCTGGCTAAACACTATCGCCATTTTTTGTTGTTGTTATGATTTGTGTACCCCTGGTGACAGGCAGAAATAAATTAAAGCTTTTTTAGGTGTTTCGTGATGGGCCTTTCCTATTTAACTGCTATTGTGAAAATATTAAAAGCATTGGAATGATGCCTCAAAGTGGGTACTTTTAATAAGGCATAGTTCGGAAACCATAATTCATATGACTTTCTTTTTTTTATTCAGTATATTTTGAAAAATAGGGCTGGTTATCTAAACTAATAATCTTTGTACTATTTCTAATGATAACTTACTGGATCAAGTTAGACTTGAATCTTTTTGGTAGAAAAGAGGTGTGTCTACACTAGTGGATTAATAAGAGATGTTACAAATCAAAACTGATATGGTTTATCAGACATGGATGGGAGTGAAGAATTTACAGTAGCTGTAGGTGTGGCAGGAAGTTACACAGGACAGGTGCATTTAGTGCAACAAACACTGTATATTATTGAATTATATTATGCCATATGAACTCCTTATTCTTTAACATTGCTAATCCTGTAGTGCTTCCTGTTATATCTTTGTTTTATAATTATTTCAAACTATCAGCAGGAGATGAATAAGTTCAAATTATCTACTGGTAGATAGAAGAATTGTTTTATCCTATTTTTTTTTTGCTAAACTGAGTTGCAATCAGTGTTATCAGATTTCTTCCCCATTCAAAGTAGTACAGTATCAGAAACATGTATGTTTATAAAGGAGAAAAGAGATCAAAATTGCCTCTGCCCCCATCATACCTAGTCCCAACCTTTATGGTACTGTAATGCCAATATTTGGAACACTTTGCTCGCAGACTGGAGAAACCCTTAGAACTAGCATTCACCCACAAATTTATGGCACATTTTTCATGCAGAAGAAATGTTCATGACTGCTACAATTGTGCAATTAAGATAAAGTGCAAAGATAATATATCGGGTCTAAAAAAAAAATTGCATCCATTTCATTGTAAACTGCTGTGAGGAGTATTTACAAAGCTACGGGCTAACATGAGCTTTTTAGATAGCAGCCTTGTATAGAACTGAAAAAGCATTGACAATCCTCAGAGAATGCGGCAAATACTTAAGTGCTTAAGGTATTTCTAGCCCTACATAAGAATGCACTGTCACTTAACAAAGAATCCATAACTGCTCAAATCAACTGGGAATTTGCCACTGTATATTAATGGGATAATGCTTTGCACTCATGTTGAATTCAAGGTGACCACAGGCTTTCAGTCAGAAACTGAATATCAGGATGTATATACTGTGGTAAGCAACTTAAATATCCCTCATTCCCTTTATAAGAGACATGCAAGCAGAAACTGGACAGCTCTCTATTGTGGATGATTTAATTTGTTTACATCACTGAACACACCAGTTTGGTGTCCCTTCAATGTCATGATTTTATTCTGCTGCTAGAAGTAGATTATATAAATCTTCATGGCTGGGTTGACTTGTGAAATCAGTATTAACTTTACATTTTCTGCCTTTTTAATGGTCATTCAACCAATGTACATGGTTCATTACCCTCTCGCCCTCATTGTTCTCCTTACAACTAATGTATGATTAGGCTGAAAAAAAAATACCATCATAAGTGTTCATACAACAAACACCTTCTTGGAAGCAGAGGAACCATCCTAAAGATGTGATGGAATTAGAACTAGAATAAGAGGAGGAGGAGCAAGAGGAAGAGAAAGAGTTTCCTTCTTCCGGAACTGAGAATAACTTTATTGAATGAATAATAATTAGAGGAAATCAAGGTACTATATGAAATATAACCCTACGTTTAACCATTTTATTTGGACTCGTAACTGATCTGAGAGGGGTATATACTGACATAAGTGTGTGGATGTGTAATTCACAATCTCTGCCACAGCATAGCTGCTTTCTTTTGTAGAAAGGAAAGAGTCCCAGGTATGCCTCTGAAATTTAGCCAGCTGAATTCTGATGGCATGATTTCAGGATACGTTGAGAAGATTAGGAAGTTAGTAAGGTTAGCCTGGGATCAGTTTACCACTTAGAAGCTTCTGTACCCAATTCCCATTTTAATCCCCCCTCCAAAACTTAAAATATGACTTTAAAAAGTCACCCCTGCCCCTTTCAAGCATACTAGGCATCCTTCTGCAACCCTCCAGAAGATCAAGATAAGTCTACATCCTCTCATTAATCTTTCCTGTTGGGCTGTAGTAGGTTTCATGATAATACAGTAATAAATAGGTGGCAGTTCATTGTTCCTACCTTTTTGTTTGTAAAAGTTTCAAATGATGATTGTGTGCCACATATAAACTATTATCTCGATTACAATATAATTTATTTTCAAAACACTTAAATCAAATGCATATCACTGTTTGAATTGCGATTAAATTCAAGCCTGTAAATTCTGAAAACAGATCTGCAAAGTGCTTTTTACCGTTAAATTAACCTCTATTCAAATCAAGATTAATTTGGCTTTATAGTCCATTGGATAACTTTTAAATCATTTCTCCAGTAAAGGCATTTGCGTATAACCGGGGGGCAGAAACCACAAGAAGAAGTTAAATGCACTTTTCAGCATCATGTATTAAAAATGCCTAAACAGTCTTTGACAGAGCTGAAATGTTTTCCACGAATACCTCACAGAGATACAGCTGAGAAATATGTGCATTGTATATTTCCCTTTTCTTTCCTCATACTTTACCTCCTATCTGGTGTACCAGCTTACTTGTTTTTTTTTTAAAAAAAAAAACCACAGTGACCTTTTTTGCCATGGCAAAGACAATAATTAACTGCTGCCTGGATTCCTGTGCATATAATGGCCTCACAGGTTGGAAGGAAAGCATTTGCAGCCTTCCTAGCAACCTGGAACCCAGAGAACTGGTCCAGTGCTATCAGTCTGTCACTCCTCCTGTGACATGGTAACAACACAGCCTCTGATTCAGGAGAATTCCACAGGGGGCTGTGCTGCCATCTATAAAGCCATGACACTTTAAATATAAACTAGCAAGCAAACTGCAGCTCCCACCAGCAGAATTAGGCACAAAGCAAAGTGTCATTTTAGAGTGGGGGGGTGGAAGCAAGTTAAGTGAAGTTAAGCAAACTTGGGAAAACTTTCACCAGGCCAAAAAAAAAAAAAACATCACAGCATTTGTTTCCCCCAACAAGATCATTGAAAAGGAAAATTTAAATCTCTCAGAATGGGAATTTGTTGTAAATCGTACTTAAGTTGATAAGGACAAAGTAAGATTCCTGTTGTATAGTTGAACAGCCTCCATTAGCCCCAGTGGGGAGATAAGTCATTTGTTTCATATCAATCCTGCTGTCAGGATTCCAGCAATCGCCCTAATGAAATCATGATTCTCGAGCCAAATTTCAAAAAAACTGCAAAGGATTCATTAGAGGCGACTTACTGGCACTGCCCTGCATGCAAGCAACTCTGGCATACATCATTTACAGTCCCCTGTGACCCTGTTTCCCCCCCCCTCCACCCCCAGGTGTGTCATAAATCAGATTCTCCAATTGGGCACTTCACTGAGCTGGGTGTCATCATTCACGTTCTCCAATTAAATAGATTCGCGGGCAAAAACTCTGGTATTTTAGTTACAATCTTTTCAAGATAAGAGTTGGAATGTACTATCGCTTTCAACTGCTCTTCCAGATTTCCTCCCCCCTCTTTTTATGGCAACTACTAAAACAGGCATAGGAATGTTTTATGAGTTGACACCTGCCTTGTTTCTGGGAGGTCAAAATGGTGCAAAAGGATAGAGTTACCCATAATTTCATGCATGGAAGACCAATTGTGAAGTATGTTGAGCTCATCCTCACTAGCTCCATATGCCACGAAAGCCCTTCAGCCTGAGTTTCTCCAATCCCAGGACACCCCTTTTAGCATTGCGGCCACATTGCAGTCATTACATTTCCTGATCTCTACACTTCCATATTTATTTTTGTTCATTCATTTGTAAAATGTATTGGCCGCTCGTCTCAGCATAGGGTCATTCTAGACAGCTTACAAGTAAAAAGATAAATATATACATATCTATTAAAAACATATTGATGCAACGCAGTATAACCCAATTATAAATAGGAAGGGTGGAGGCAGGAGGGTGGAGAGGTGTGATCTGTTGTTAATCGATCAATCACCTCCATGTGATGCTCTCTCACCGGGGCTCCAAGCTAACTGGAATAACCGGGTCTTTAGACACATAGGAAAGGTCAGGAGAGTTAGGACCAGAGGTGGTATTCAGCAGGTTCTGACCAGTTCTGGAGAACAGGTAGCAGAAATTTTGAGTAGTTCGGAGAACCAGCCAATCCCACCTCTGACTGGCCCCGCCCCCATCTCTTCTCTGCCTCCTGAGTCCCAGCTGATCGGCTAGGTCTTCTTTGGTTGCCCTGCACAGGGGAACGGAGCTGGAAAGCAGGTTAGTGGGGTGGGGAGGGAACATGGATTTTGCAGTAACCTTCCCCCAGGAGTAGGGAGGGAATGGAGATTTTACAGTATCCCTCCCCTGCCACGTCCACCAAGCCACGCCCACAGAACCAGTAGTAAAAAAAAAATGAATCCCACCACTAGTTGGGACCAACCTCACAGATGGGTGGGAGGTATTCCAGAGGGCAGGTGCAACAGCAGAGTTTCATTATCTGATATTCCAATTCTTTCTTCCATACTTTAGTGTGTTTTTCATGTTCAAACTTATTTTATTTTTGGCACAAATATGGACTTCATCAAAAGAAAAAAAGCACCTTAGTTGCATAGCCAACTAAAAGCATAGTTGTCCTAGTGCTGTCCAAAAGTGCTAGAATTAATGACAGTTTAAAGAGTGTTATTTCAAGAGTCAGGATTCCTAGTTTTAATGGTTTTTACATGTGGCGTGTCAAGAGATCAGGACTTTGCCTCAGGTGTGAATTTGCTATGGTAACGAATGGTTTGTTTCAGGTAGCAATGGTGAATCCCAACCCTGTTTCAGGGGTGGGATTCTATCAGTTCGCACCTATTTACTAGAACCGGTTGTGAGAAGAAATTACTGGGCTAATCCTGTAAGGAAGGCAGGAAGGAAACATTCTGGTGTTGCTTACAGAAACTGCCTCTCTGTTAACCCTTATTACATTCTTGGCAGGACTAGACTTCCTGTCTCAGGAATGTCTCTGGAGTTTTTTCTCCCTCCTTTGCTGGTACTTTGCTTGTGTGGAGTGACCATTCAAAGTTACAATGGCACTGAAAAAAGTGACTTATGACCATTTTTCACACTTACAACTGTTAGGACAGTCATGAGAGGCCAGGTGAGGAGATGCGTGCCTTGATGTGAGTGATATTGAGTTGGCCACACCCACCCAGTCACATGACCACCAAGCCATGCCCACCACCTAAGCCACGCCCACAGAACCGGTTGTTAAAAAATGTGAATCCCACCCGTACCCTGTTTCCCTTTTTCTGCCCGCCTATTGCTATTCTTCTAAAACAAAGTCTAAATGTACATAAATGTACATTTATGAAATCTTGGGAAAGAGCTTGTTCCATTTTACTTAATTTGTCTCTTTTCAGGGTGCTGATTTGAAGATGGGGAACCTAAAAGGTCACGTATTAGCAGGTAAGCAGAAGCCCTCAATACAGGTAACCTTCGACTTACGACACAACTGAGCCCAAAGTTTATGTTGCTAAGTGAGAAATGTGTTAAAGTGAGTTTTGCCCCATTGTACAACTTTTTTGGGCTGCATTTGTTAAGTGAATCATGGCAGTGGTTAAACTAGTAACACGGTTGTTAAGTGAATCTGGTTTCTCCCTTGATTTCTGCCTGTCAGAAGGTTGCAAAAGGGGACCACATGACCCCAAGATACTGCAGCCGTCATAAATGTGAGTCAGTTGTCAAGTATCCAAATGTAAATCATGTGACCATGGGGCTGCTGCAATGGTCATAAGTGTGAAAAATGGGCATAAGTCACTTTTTTCAGTGCCGTTGTAACTTTGAATGGGCTCTAAGTGAACCTGTGCTTCCTAAGAACTTCTGTGTATCAAGAGAAGAGAAGAGAAGAGAAGAGAAGAGAAGAGAAGAGAAGAGAAGAGAAGAGAAGAGAAGAGAAGAGAGAATGGAATGGAATGGAATGGGATAGAATAGAAATAGAAATAGAAATAAAAAATAGAAATAGAAATATAGAATAGAATAGAATAGAATAGAATAGAATAGAATAGAATAGAATAGAATAGAATAGAATTCTTAATTGGCCAAGTGTGGTTGGAAAAATTTGTCAAGAGTCAAGAATCATCAGGCACAACACTTAATAATAGTCATAGGGTACAATAAGCAATCAAATCATACTAGGAAACGGTCAATATAAATCGTTAGGATACAAGCGACAAAGTTACAGTCATACAATCACAAGTGGGAGGGGATGGGTGATAAGGAGTGATGAGGAGATGATGGCGACGCCCAACTAGGAAGGTGAAGCTCTCGCTCCTGGACCACTATCTCCCTATAAAGCCATCACCTGCACCAGAAACCACTTTTAAAGCTGCTGTTACACCAGTAACCGTGAGTAAACCTGAGTCCAAAAAACAAGCCCAAAAACGCTAGATTCTGAAGCTGTGGAGCCCAAATATTCCTGCTAACAGATCCGGAGCCCTCCTCTCCTTCCCCAGAGAAGTGAAGCCCTTTCCTTCACTCGGACCCTGCCTGCGGAGTGCTAACAACCTACCTTCATTTAAATCCCTCACACAGCTGATAGAAGTTATCTTCCACGCCAGACAATGCATTTCCTTTAATATCCCCCACGCAGTTTTCACCGCCACATCGGTCAGCTGGCAGAAAAAAAACAAAAAAAACCGAGGGAGGAAAAAGCCCTGAGGCTCTTAGTAGCCAAAAGTCACCCTGGACGGCAGAGGAATGCTTTTGAGACTGACTCAAAGAAAACCTCTCCATCCGAACTAAAAAGAGACTTAGCATGGCTAAATCAAAGCTGTGACAGAAGTAAAAAAGAAAGGAAAGATCTTGTAACTTAATCTTGGTAAAAAATCACTCCAATTTCTGCAGTGGAATTTTCCTTGGAAAGTGGGACTCTAAGGAGGAAAATAGCTGCGATTAACGATCTGGAGTTACTGTCAGATTTAGTTAAAAGTAAAGGACAGATTGGATTGGTTAACCCAAACTTCTGGACTGTATTTTTACTACTACTCAACTTGAAGAGCTTTAAGAAACTATTGCAAAACAATCTTATTCAGAGACATATTGATTGTAGTCAAAGTGTTTAATTCAGCAAGTTTTACTCTATTTCAAAAACCCTTTGAACATCGTGTTACAACCTTTTGTTTACAGAGTAATAGCAATCTGCTATTACAAAGAGCAATAAATTCCTCTCATTCAGTCAACTACAGCTGCTAGTAAAACAATTAACCCTTTCCTTGCAGACTATTAATACTACCTCATTACTTTAATCAAACACTGATTAATTCATTACCTCAAAACTTTTTTTCTACCTCATCACCTATATCAACGATTAGATAATCAATTTCTATAAAATATTTTATTAATGGTTTAATTGATTTATTGTTTTAATTGATTAGTGTGATTAGAGTGTTTAGTGCAAATAGTGTGATTACTGACTAGTTTAAAAGATCAAGATTCATGTAATTTAATTGAATAGTAAAACCAATGATTTAGTGAATTTAAATGAACAGTGTGATTAATGATTAGTGTAATTAATTGATTAGTGATTAGAGTAATTAATTGATTAGGCTGATTGTTGCTCAGGAATATTATCTGACTAGAGAGATTACTGCAATTGATTGATTGGTGTGATATTGGCTATATAGATTACCCAAAATTGTTCCTTTAATTAATTCAATCAACGTACTATCTTAACAAACCTACCATGCCAAAAAGAAAATCCAATGCCAAACCACAACCTAAAGAGAAGATAATCCCCACCAATGAACCACAAGACTCCTGCACATGCCTTAAATGCTACAAAAATCTAAAGGATAATGAAAACTCCATCAAATGTTCTCTGTGTAAAAAATACGCTCATCATGACTGCTTGGGATTAACCAAGCAATTTATTCAATACCTGGAATCATCCAATGAGTTTCCATATCTCTGCAAACCATGCAAACCCAAACTGGATCTGTTGGAAAGAGTTGATACCATTGAAACCATTGAAACATCCCTTAACACCATAGTAGCATCCCTGGACGCCGTAAAAGAAAGAATATCCAACCTTGAAAAAAAAGACACAACGCAAAAACCTGAACATCCAATAGCTACTAACCACATCTCTACCCAACAACCACAACCCAATCCAAAACCCAATCCACAAATAAACACAACCCAGACAAATATTGATATCCCAATCCTCATCAGAGAAGCTGTTGAGCGAGAACGGAAACGTCCAAACGCCATCTTATTTGGTCTAGAGGACATCAATGACAATGATGACATCACAACTGTCTGAAACATCATCAGTGATTATCAAGCATCAACCATCTCCGCTGATGAAATACTTGACATTTCCCGCATTGGCCGAGAGCTCAAAAACAGAGACGGCTCTGTGGCCCCACGCTTGTGCAGGGTCATTTGCAAAAATGAATCAAGCAAACGTAAATTCATTTACACTATAAATTCACTCGCCAAAACCAACACCAACCATAAGAACCTCCGTTGTCGCCCTGACCTAACCATACAGCAACGTGCCCGCTCCCGTGTACTCCTCACCGAACTCAAAAAACGTCTAGACAATGGAGAGAAGGACCTGTACATTGACTACCATGCTGACTGTATCAAAAGTAAGCCACACAACCCGCAACTCAGCTTTAACCCTCAACCACAACCCTACCTCAACCGATCCACCATCACCCAAGACTAGGCATGCACGCCCTAACTACCTCAATTCCAACTACTGCTGGCCTTAAATGCAAACTACTCAATGCAAGAAGCCTTGTGAATAAAATACCTGAATTTTTCCTCCTACTAAATATGGCTAAATTCGACATTATATTTGTCTGTGAAACATGGCTCAATGCATCTCTCCCTGACTCCATTACCACAGTAAAAGACTATCATGTTTACCGATCAGATCGTGAAATTCGTAGAGGAGGTGGTGTTGCTATCTTCTATAAAAAGTCCTTACATCTAAAAAATATCCAAGTTACCCAGGAGCTTGCTCTTCCTGAGACCACCATCTGTGAACTATCCTCAAATATCACAATTCGATTCTTACTATGTTACAGAGCACCTGATTATGACATCGAACATGTAAACAAGCTAAATACATTACTAACATGGGCTGCATCCTGCCCATACCCTTTTATCTTTCTTGGCGATTTCAATCTACCTCATATTGACTGGACCCTAAATGATTGTACAACTGAAATCATACACATAACCTTCTACAATGCTATTACAAATCTGGGACTGGAACAACTAGTAACCAACAACACTAGACTAAACAACTGCCTCGATCTCATCTTCTGCAATAGTTTGAATTTAATTTACGGAATACAAACTAAAGAACCCTTTTCCAGCAGTGACCACAATATGATTGACTTTTGTCTCAACATACGCCCACACAAAAATCACCACAATGATGTAATCCCCAATTGTAACTTCAAAAAAGGCAACTATGATCTTATAGACAACGATCTCTCATCCCTTGATTGGCAATCTCTATTCACTGGATGCAATACTGTTGAAGACCATTACAACATATTTTTACTTGAAGTCAAAAGAGTCATCAAACTATATGTACCAACAACAATTCCCAAAACAAAACAAAAAAGCAGATTACCCATAACAATAAGGAAACTTCAATCCAAAAAGAGATCACTCTGGCAGAAAAACAAATCTGGTCACGTTGCCAATTTCAAAAGCCGATACAAAAATTTATGCCACCAGATAAAGACCGAATGCACCAATTATCACATTAAACAAGAGGAAAACCTTCTAAGCACCAATTCCACCAGTGCTTTTTACAATTTTGTAAACAACAAACTAAAAGACTCAAGGTCTATCCCACCCTTGATAGGACCTGATGGTAAAGACTGCAACGACGACACCATTAAAGCCAACCTCTTTAACACATTCTTTGGCTCAGTATTTGTAAACAGCAATGGATCATGCCCAGTATTTCCTAGCTGTACCACAGATAACAACAATGATCTAATACATATCGATTTTACAGAAGACAATGTTGAAAAAGCACTACGCAATCTAAAACCATCTCTATCTATTGGACCGGATGGAATATGTGCCTACTTCTTAAAAAAGCTATCCACTGCCATAGCCAAACCTCTAAGCATAATCTTTGAAAAATCTTTCAGGACCAGCTCCTTGCCTAACCTATGGTCACAAGCCACAGTCATCCCCATCTTCAAAAAGGGAGACCCAAGCCTAGTTGAAAATTACAGACCAATCTCCTTATGCTGCGTCACCTGTAAAGTCATGGAATCAATTATTAACCAATCCATCATCCTCCACTTAGAGACAAACAACCTACTCTCCAATAAACAATTTGGTTTCAGAAAAAAACTATCCTGTAATCTGCAACTCTTACACTGCAAAAACATATGGACGACACAACTCACCAGGGCAAAGCAATAGACGCAATCTACATAGACTTCTGTAAAGCCTTTGATTCAGTGGTACACGACAAACTACTCCTAAAAATAAAATCCTATGGTATCTCTGGACAACTGAATAACTGGATAGAAGCATTCCTGGCAAACAGACAACAAATGGTCAAAATTGGGAGCGTCTATCAAATTCTGTACCTGTCAATAGTGGTGTCCCCCAAGGCAGTGTTCTAGGACCAACTCTCTTCATACTCTACATAAATGACCTCTGTGATCATATTAAGAGCAATTGCATTCTTTTCGCTGATGATGTAAAGCTGTTCAATACCACAGACAATACTGCTACCCTACAAAAAGATCTTGACTATGTATCAGAATGGTCAAACAAATGGCAACTTCAAATCTCAACAAATAAATGCTCTGTCTTACATATTGGCAAAAAAAATCAGAAAATAAAATACAAGCTGAATAGTCAAGATCTTGTTGATGACCCAAGCTCTGTAAAGTACCTTGGAATACTCACCTCTAATGATCTAAGTGCTAGAGCCCACTGCAACTACATAGCCAAAAAGGCATTAAGAGTTGTTAACCTAATCCTACGTAGCTTTTTCTCTGGTAATATCACACTACTAACCAGAGCATACAAAACATTTGCTAGACCAATACTCGAATACAGTTCATCAGTCTGGAACCCACATTACGTATCTGATATCAGCACAATTGAGAAAGTCCAGAAATATTTCACAAGAAGAGTTCTCCACTCCTCTACTCGTTGTAGAATACCTTATGCCACCAGACTTGAAATTCTAGAACTATAAAACCTTGAATTACGCCGTCTTCGGTCTGATTTAAGCATGGTATATAAAATCATACATTGCAATGTCCTACCTGTCAATGAATACTTCAGCTTCAACCATAACAACACAAGAGCACACAATAGATACAAACTCAAAGTTAACCGCACCAAACTTGATTGCAGGAAATACGACTTCAGCAATAGAGTGGTCAATGTCTGGAATACTCTACCCGACTCTGTAGTTTCTTCCCCAAACCCCAAAAACTTTAACCTTAGACTGTCTACTATTGACCTCACCCCTTTCCTAAGAGGTCTGTAGGAGGCGTGCATAAGCGCACCAACGTGCCTACCGTCCCTGTCCTATTGTTTCTCTTATTCTTCTTTGATTTTTCTTATATGTACCCATTTCATGTATTCACAACTATGTATACACTTATACTTATTATCTTGTAAACAATTGGCAAATCAAATAAATAAATAAAATAAATAAATAAAATTAATAGTAATAATAATGCAGACTTTGTAAATAGTTGGACAGTGTTGAGGGAATTATTTGTTTAGCAGAGTGATGGCGTTCTGGAAAAACGTGTCCTTGTGTCTAGTTGTTCTGGTGTGCAGGGCTCTATAGCGTTGTTTTGAGGGAAGGAGTTGAAACAGTTTATGTCCAGGATGTGAGGGGTCTCTAAATATTTTCACAGCCCTCTTTTTGACTCGTGCAGTATACAGGTCCTCGATGGAAGGCAGGTTAGTAGTAATTGTTTTTTCTGCAGTCCTAATTACTCTCTGAAGTCTGTGTCTGTCCTGTTGGGTTGCAGAACCAAACCAGACAGTTATAGAGGTGCAGTTGATAGACTCAATAATTTCTCTGTAGAACTGTATCTGTTAGGTATCTGTTACAAAGGCCTCGATATTTGTGTCAGGAAGTACGGATCCTTGTTCATATGTGTGATTTTGTGATCTTGATTGCTTCCAAACCAAGGTCATATCTATTCAAAGTGCATCAAGATGAATCCCATTGCTCACTGTCATTCAACAGCTGGATTTTTTGTGTGTCTGTTAAGAAACAGGGATTAAAAACAGGATTAAAGAAACTTTATTCTCTTATATAGGAATGATCCCCAAACACCTCATTTTCTCCCACCTGAACTTTCTTTAAAAAGCATCAGGTAATTGTGATGCTGGTGCAAATTATTTTAGTCTCCTGTGAGACCTAATGGAAGTTCATGCTAAGATGTGAAACCACCAGCACAAAAGCCATTCCCAAATTCCACCCCTTTCTAGTGATTTCACGAAAGAGCATCTCCTATAGAAAAAGTTACGGTCTCTAAATCAGTTACGGTCTCTAAACCGTAACTGATTGGAAAGAGGCACATGCATTTCAGAGGATTTTTTGTATAACATCCAAAAAACTATTTCTCCAACAGTAATGAAGTAGACATGATCATTAGAGCAATTTCCATATTAAAAAAAACTGCTGCAGGCAGGCAGACAGGCGATGGGAAAACCCCATTGATAAATAAATATTAAATTATATTGTTGCTATTTGTACTGAGGGATGGGTATGTTCGCTCTGTTCTTGATGTAGTTTGACTGGGAATGTGCTGGATCCAACTATAACCTGGAAATTACCAGTGGTAATTTTCCAACAAAACCCATCTATTTTACATAGTCAATGTCTGTCCTCATTTTCAACAATAAATGTAAAACAGCATTTTAGGAATAACAGCATTTTGCATATTTTCCCCTCATTATACTTTTCTGTCAATCTGCTTCTCCTTTCTACCTGACATTACAAATTCCTTAGGAATTTGTTTTGCTTTTAAACATTCAGGTAACAATCAATAAGGTAAAAAACATCTAACTCAATATTACAGCAATATTTTTATTATGTAGTAGGACCTTCTGCTCCAAGGTAAAGAACTCAGTTTGAACTTCTATTTGCTTTTTATTCTCTCTAATACAGCAGAATGTTGGAAATAAATCACATAAATAGGTTCAGGAAGCTGCTTGTATGTCAGCAAAAGAAAGAACAGCTTTTAAAAAGGATGAATAAAATGCAGAAACATAATGATGTAGCCCCCCTCAAAATACTCTATTGCCTCCTTATAGGAAAGCAGTTGAATAGTAACTCAGAAAATGGAGAGGATAGTACTGTTCAAAGATAAGGAGATGAATATAGAAGAACCCCAACAAACAGGGGGGGGGGTAAAAAAAATAAGTACAAATTGGGAAAATAGTAATTATATATATTGATACCTAAAAGAATATATTAAATTATAATAAGCATATCAAGGTTAGAAGTTGGAAGAAAAAAACTATGTATATGTAATTATATTATTATTGTTAGCATTGTGTAAAAAATATATTGATTCAGTCATTACACTGTCCACAAAATATGTTGGTTGTTAAAGAAAAACTACAAATAAAAACATAAACAAATCAGAATGTGGCCATCTGCTCCATTCTAAAGCAACTCTTTGGGATATCCAATAAATTTGAAATATGTTTTATGAATCAATTTCAATCTTAAATCCAATGAGACCAATTTAATCTTCTTTTAAGACTTGCAACCATTGATGTTTCATTATCTGATATTTCAGCTCTTTCTTCTATACATCCTAAATGTCAGTGTTTTCAGTGTTAAAATTTACATTATTTTTGATACAAATATGGACTTCATAAAAAAAGGGGGGTTTCTTTGACACAGCGAAAACATTTAGTCCATATTGAACTGTTTAAGACATACTTGTCACCTGTTTTTAAGGCAGAATTCTTCCATAAAGATAAACATTAGGGAACCTCGGTATCAAAATCCAATCTACAACCCAAAAGGTCCAAATGTGGCTCTTTTCAATCCCAAAAATGAAAAAAAAAATCCTTTTTATTATACATTGACCCATGTAATTGCCAAGATCTTTGTGGAAATAAGTAATAACTTTCAAATAAGGCCCACAAATATTGATAGCGTACAAAATTTTCATTTCACATAAGTGTAGCCAATAAGATGGAAGTCCCGTGATACTTTTGAAAACTCTGTCAAGAAAAATTAAAACCATTACCAAACATCAAAAGATAATCTCAATTTAGCCATAGATGCAATACATTACAGAGTAAAATGCAAATACTGCGCTCCCTATGGCTACTGCTAATAAAGGGACCGGAAAGAACTTAAGAGTCACGGTCTGTATATTTGTCCTAACTTGCTTGAATAGAGTATACCATCTAAATTTATATCTTGCTTTGATAATGTAAAAACAGCCTAGCAAGGAACTTTTGCCTAACCATGGAGATTATTAGCGTGAGTAAAATGAGTAAATTTTGTATTAACAGAAATGGTTGAAGCACTCCTTAAGTGAGTCTTAAATGCAGTTCAGCTCAAAATCGGATTCGAAGCAGCCTTCTTCCCTTGCATTTCATCAAGACCCTATTCCATCAAGACTGAAACTAAATGTAGAGTCAAAGCTTAAACATCAGAATTTTTTTTCTGCCCTCCCCACACCCCCATATTCTAAAGCAGGGGCCTCCAACCTTGGCAACTTTAAGACTTGTGGACTTCAACTCCCAGAATTCCTCAGCCAGCTTTGAAGTCCACAAGTCTTAAAGTTGCCAAGGTTGGAGACCCCTGTTCTAAAGTATTTTCCATCTTGTCCAAGAAAAAATGATCTTTTGAAAGCTTGCATTGTATTTTATGAACTTGTTTTGGCTATGCAAAACAGATTTGCTAGTGGCATTTTATAAAGTAGCAGCAATAGATTCTGAGCTTGTTTAAACAAGCATTGAATTTTAACACATATGTCCCTTCTTAAGGTAGCATAACAAAATTCGGTAAGGTTTTACTCTGTTTTTTTTTTAAATTCAGTATTAGAAGGCCTTGCATTAGCTTTCAAAAAACACTATTGCATATGTACCACTGACCTCCTTATAAAAATGAGACCCCAATAAACTGAGAACCAAGATATGTACTATGTGTTCTCCCAAAGATGGCAGGGAGAATAGCTTTGAACTGTCATGTGCAGAATAGTGTGGATAAGCTCTGGGTGACCCATTCCCAGTTCCATTATTTCCAGAGAGGGAGGATAATAACAGAAAATGTTGGCATCAGACCAGCAAATCAGAAGAATAATTTCACATTCAAGCTGGACAGCTGATAGTAATTTATTCTTTATCTTATTGGGGATGGAGCATTATTGGGGAGGGAGCATTAATATGCAATAAGTAACATTTTCTATCACAGAAAAAAGCAAAGTGTTTCCTATTCTTACCTCACTGTAGTCTTCCACATCCAATTCTACTTCCCAAAGACTGTTTGTTCTAAGTTCACACAACTTACAGTTTTGAAAAACAGAAAGGTGGCTTCTGCATTAAAGAAAGATCCAATCTGGAATTAAGGAAGCATTTCCTGAGAGTGAGAACAATTAATCATTGGAACAGCTTGTCTCCCAGAGTTGTGGGTGCTCAAACACTGGAGGTTTTCAAGAAAGGTTCGGACAACCATTTCTCCTGGATAGTATAAGGTCTCTGCCCTAAGCAAGGCCTTGGACTAGAAGAACTCCAATCCTGTTATTCTATGAAGTAGACATATGTTATACAGGATGTCCTCAAAAAATGTCCAGGCAATAGTGAGTCTATCAATGTGTTACTTGATGCCCAATACTTAATGATGCTTATCTGTTTAAGTTTCTTTTTTGTTATTAAAAACACATGGAAAACGAACATACTGCAATGTGAGATAGCATAACCTCAGTTTTCAGCAATACCGCTGGGTGTCATGAGTCCCAGATATATCCTTAGAAAATACGATGTAAATTGGCTATAGCCTTCTGCTTTGTTTTCTGTATGATGGGCCATATCTATCATTTCATTGTGTTGTAGGAATGCTGAAAATATGTTCTTCACATTAACGTCAGAGAGTTAACATCATTGCCCAGAGGATCATTGGCTGCCCTCTCCCCTCTTTGGAAGAGCTTTAGAGCTCCCGCTGCCTTAAGAAAGTTCAAAACATCCTTAAAGATCCATCTCATCCTGGGCACCCTTTTTTTTTTTTGAGCTATTACCATCTGGCAGATGGTACAGGACAATAAAAACAAGGACAAATATTGAATTCTACTGTATAGTGCAATATTAATGCAATATCAGGGGTTTTCAGTTCAGTGGAATAGAATGCAAAGGATGAGTGTTTATGTTTTATTTTTATAGTTACAATGTACACTGAAAATGGCATTTAATTTTGTTGTATGAGGTACAATGACAATAAAGTCAACTGAACTAAACTAAATTAATTAGAATGCCAATTTCACCGGCCCCGGGTCTTGGTGCCAACTGCAAGACTTTTATATCAGCTGGTGGATTTGCCGGATTGGGCAATTATAAGAAAACTATGTTTTTTGCTCATAAAATGCTGAAGTGAAAAAAGTAAAGCAGGAAGTGAACTTGTGATTGTTACATTCAAGAAGAAAGAGTAGCACCTCCCATTCACCCCCCACCCACCCCTTTTGATCAGGCTGCGAAGAATTTTATCTCTTCAATTTCTTTACATCATCTTGTCTTCTTGAATCCAATCTGAAATGCCCTTTGAGCTAAGATTGGGGTTTTAAACCATTAAGGAGCATCTGCATACATAATAGCTCTGCTTGATATTTGATTTTTTTTTTCACAACACAGAGGGAGGGGAAGCCATCAACCCACCAGCGAGGCATGAAAGATTGACAGCAAGTAATACCCTGATTTCATTTACATCGGAGCTCTTCAGAAATTAAGTGTAGTTTCCTCTTGCTGGTTCTTATGGCAACCTATGCAATTGATAGAGCATATGGAAGCTAAATTAGCTAGAAATGTTGAGATGATTGAAGTTGGAACTTGACGGGGAGGTCTGGATTCCTGCTTTGTAAACTAACATCTTGTCAGGCGGGAATGTATGTTTTAAGCCCTTGTCATGGTCAAAGGCATGCTATCCGAGGGAAGCTATTATATAGTTTGCCAGTTCTGCAAAAACAGAAAATAGTGCTTTGATGAACCCTACAGCAATCAGTTGCTGTCCTAAACCCAAACATTATGGTAGTATTGTGACTTTATCTTCTAGAGGCTTAGGACTTCCAGTTTCCAATCTCCACTCAGCCATGGATCTTACCAAGTTTAGACCAATCATTCTCTCTTGGTTTACTCTACTCTACAGGGAAGTTATGAGAAAGGGCCTGGGGGGGAAGTGTGATAAAAATGTAAATTAAAAATAAATTCTTTTTTTAAAAAAAAAAAACTTTTAAAAAATATTTAAAATATCTTTTCCCATTCTTTCAAGAGAATTTGTTAGCTTACTGAAGGATACTAACTTGATTATTTTTATTCTAATCTAAATTGTTGGTAGAGATACAATTAGAATTGAAGCTTCTTGAATGAGAAGTGAAATCAATTAATTTAATATTTAAGTATATCAACAGCTTTGTAGCTTCATATTTCCATATCCAAAGTTTGAGTACCTTATGAACTTAGCAGTTTAGCTTTTCAGTTTTATTTCTGTAGTATTCTAGTATTTGCATTTATATCCTATTTTAATTTTATCTCTCTTAATTTGCACAATCTATTTAGAATGTTTCCTTTTATCTTGTTGTGAGTGTTTAAATGTTATGAACTTATAAGAGTTGTTAATAAAAAATACAAATAACATACTTGGCTGTGTTTGTAGGCTAAAATTTAACTAGTAGAGGGGGCGTGCATAAGTACACTAACATGCCTATCGTCCCTGTCATAGTATTTTTATTTTCTTATTCTTGTTTTTGTTTGACAAATTCCAATAAATAAATAACTAGTTTGTATTATATGGATCCCCAGAGAGTATATAACTCATTGTATTAAATGAATCCACCCAGCATGGTTAATTTAATAAACTATGATTTCTTTAACTATATCTCAATGTACTATACAAAAAAGGCCACTCTCTTGATGCAGTCAGAGGATATGTGGGCATTACTTGGTCTGCCCATGTAATATTACAACTTGTGAGTTGTACTGGCTTATAGGTTTTAGATTGCAATTCGTGACAATCTGTTACCTATAAAAGCCACAACAGCTCAGCTGGGTTAGTTGTGGGACTACCTATCTCCAATTATTATCTGCCTACACTACAAGATCTGCTAGGCTGACACTCCAGGTCCTCTCTGTGTAAGAATGCCATCAATAGGATCCAAAAAATATGCCTTTATTGTCCTGGTGACTGCTCTTTGACAAACCATGTCCCACCTTCTCCTACCTCCCAAGATTCTGGTGACTCAACCCAGTCGGTCCCCCTTAAGCTTTTAAAACTTGGGTTTTCCCTTGTAAACTGGATTAGGCCATTGAGAATCCTTTTAAAAATAATCCACTAATTATTTAGAATATATCATGTTTTAAAACCTCATTTTATTATTATTTAGCCTGTTTTATATTGCGTTGTGTTGTTTTGCACTTATTATTTATCTTGCTTTGGTTTTAATCCTATATTAGCCACACAGAATCACATACTGTGAGTTATTTTATTTAAATAAATATTTGTGAGCACGATAATGAGAGGCAGACAAACTGGAACGAGTCTAAAATTAGGCAGTGCTTTGGGGCTTGGGTGTCATCCATCTGGAAGACAGGTTAGGAGAGGTAACAAGAGGTGGATTTGGAAAGAGAAGGAACTTAATCTTAAGCTTGAGTGGTTAGGAACACCAGGTGATGTTAAAGGGAGTTTTTTTTTTCCCAACAGAGAAAAGACAAGCACATTCTTGCAACTTGATGGAAAGCAGCCAGATAGAGAGAAGGGGTGGCAACAGGCTCAGAGATTGTACATACATACACACCAGGTGCTCCAAGATTGAAATCTATACCATCAGTCCTCATTTGCTTCTATGATTATAATCCTTATTAAGAATGTTTAATAATGCCCCTCTAAATAGGGATCACGGTTGAAAGAAGACAAAAAAATTCTAGTCCCATGTCTGGTGTGGTGCATAAATGCAAACGAACTAAAAATTATAGAGCTGCAAAATAAATAAATAAATCCCTCTGAGAAGTAGGGGGGAAAAGTCTCAGGAAAACTATAAGTAAGATAGAACCGGTATAGATGAATTCAATAAATGAGATGGTTATTTTATTAAGAAAGAACAATAGGCTCATGCCTTTTACAAAGTGGCTGTGTCTCAATTTTAGATAAACGTATTTTGGGGGGGGGGGGCTAGATACATATACCTAAGCAGAAATTTTATTTTACTTTTATTTCTGGTATCCAGACTACCTCCGACCCACACCACCCCCTGGAAGTGGTTACCACCGCTACCAGTTCCTCCTCTACGAACAGCCAGCTCATGAAGACGTCTCCTTGAATTCAGATGAAACCACGTCTTCCGGTGAGAAGCTCCTTTGCCTCTTTGGCAGTTCAAATGTGTGGCGGTTGTTATGTGAGTTTCGGGGAGAGAATTGGTGCCTTCTTCCTGGAGGATTCTTTTGACTCTTGTTTCAGCACGGTTAGAATTCCCTGTAGTTTGAATTCCCCCTGTTTGTGGAAGTGATGAAAATGCCCCAGCAGGGGGCACGGCTTTGCTTGAAGCAGGATGCATATTTACTTGACAGTGTGGGAAATATTTTGTTGCTGCTGCTATTACCAAAGTAAATGCTCACGTCAACTCTGTAGAGGCGACCAAGCAATCATATAGCTGGATAAGCCTCAGAAACAAAAACTGCTCGGGTGCTTTGTTTGGAATATATAAAGCAGGCTGATCCCCAGATAAGGTGAACCTATGCAGATGATGATGCTTTTAAAGGGAGAATGGTGTTTAGAGCTGGGCAGTGCTTTGATGGCCAAGGGTTATGTGCTTTCGTTGTTACTGCGGTTGTTCTTTGAGGGACACAATCAAAAGGAACAGGATACTGTGATGGCATGAAATGATGAGTAAGGAAGGCCTGTATTTCTGTGGATGGCGTGCGCAGAAGGTTCAGAGATGCTAAGCCTAATTAAAGACTTATCCGGTATTTTGTTAATTTTATTAATATGGTGGGGAAAAGTCAGGAAATAACATTGCCAAGGCTCAAAGGTTTGTTGCTATGCTTCAGCGGTAAAGTGTATTGTGGGCTTGGGGACCTCAAAGAAAAAGCATCCAAAATGCGTAGGGCGGCTGGCCAATTCTGTGAGTTGAAGTCCACATACATTAGTTGCCAAGTTTGAGGAAACACCACCCTAAAAAGCAGGCACGCTGGTACACCCATGCTTATGTTTTAATGTTGGAGTAAAAGAGGAAGGTTCTTAGAAAAAAATGAGTGGACCTGAAGGATATGGATTCCTGGGAAAGGAAGGAGGAAAGGCATCAGGAGGATTGGTGGATGGTTGGGTTGAGGGGCAGAGTTGAGACTGGGAAGATCAAGGAACTGGGCAAGACCAGAAGGTAGAAGTTGAAAAGAGGAAGTGGGAGGAAATCTTCTGAAATTATCAGGCTAGCAGACATGTGCTGGATTCCTTTCCTCCACCCTAGCCACTGCCCCAGTCAAGACCAGGTGATAGGGCTGGGAGGAAACAAAAGGTTCTTAAAGATGGCACCAGAATTGACAATGATAAATTCAAGCAGACACGCTAAGCAGAATGTATACCGCATGCTTGGCAATACAAAATCAAGTTTTCCAGCCTTGCTGATTCTGCTGTGTTCAGAATCAGCCTACCTGTGATTATTTGATTAAGTTTCCGTGCTGTAGTAAGCCCTGGTTTCTTCCAGCCACATTTTTTTTTTTAAACAGTCACATTGACTGCATTCAAACTTCATATTAAACCAATCAAAACATCCCCTTTTCCAATTATGGTTTAGTATGACCTGGAACCTGAACCTTTGAGCATGAGTAGAGTCAATCACTGGGTTGTGTTGTGTAGGAGAAAACTATTAATAATCCAGCTGCGTGGCAAACCTATTTAGGGTACATCTATACTTTCCATTGCATGTCAATTGAGAATGAGTGGAGAAGAAACAGCCAAGCTGAAAGACAGATTATGGTGGCAGAAGTAAAGGTGAAGAAGATCTCAGATACTGTGAAACTGAGAATTGTCTTTGCTTTAGGAGTTTCATTGGTGACACCTTAGAGCTATCACGCATGTCAAGCAATGAGATAAAAATCACGAATAATAAGATTTGGCAATGGAGTTGCACAAGCAGTCTTCAAGCAATGTTAATAAAATAACAGCTCTGCTGAGCCAGGCACGTTCTTAGCATGGAGGGACAACCAGTCTCCCAGGGGAAAAATGCTGCTTTAAGAATTATTTGCACAAGTGGAATTTCAGGACAGAGATGAGTAGAGAGAGATCCAGGAATAAGAATGCCTCGCCCATGGTGACATGACACTTCACAAGAAGCACCAAGCACATATGAAATCAGTTTATGGAGTCAGGTGCATAACATCCTGCTGGAAGAAGCATAATTCACATTATGGTTGTTAAAAAACAAACAAACACCAAGCAAGTTATTTGAAAGCAGTGGGAGAACAGTGAAATTTCACAAATGAGTTTGTCCTTTGCCTCTTTGTAAATCAATGCTATATAATATAGCTGAGAGGTCTTCCAAATGATGATGATGATACCATGCAAATTGGATTAGATCATGATGAGAGCAGGTTTCTAGGATCTGCTGGGGGTAGATAGAATACAGTCAGAATGCACAGCTATGGGGTGTGTGGAAGGCGTATCTTCAAAGAGGTCATTAAGTTTGGGTCTCAGTAAGGAACCCATTCAACTGACTACTCTGGTAAGCACATCCTGTAGTGTAAAATAGGAGGAGAGAATTGCTCTATTGTTCTTAATATGTGCATGCATAAACAGATGAACATGAAAGAGAAGGATTATTGCTCTTTGAAAACCTGTCTTTGGTCCCAGGCCTGGGGTTGGTATTTTTACTATTTGTCTAGGGCCCCTGTTACGTTCTACTTGCTCTATAAGAACATTTTATAATGTTACTTTAGTACGGGCTGACTGATTTGATGCTTTTATCTGTTTTTATGTTTTTGCTAGTTTTGCATGCTGCCCAGTGTCCATTGCAGTTGAACAGCTAAATTCAGAGAAAGATAGACAGATTGAGAAACAAGTAGATAGATGTGCTGGGCTACACAAACAAAAATGATGCCAAACGTCAAAGCGAAATATTAAGCTATCGATAGAAAATTTGCAAAATGGTGCATGGATAGAGAAAGGAGGGAATCCACTCTTTATCAGGTACATCAGAGGAAATATCCAACAGGTTTCCGTGGGACTCACACAACTACATTCCACACAACATATCGGTTATCACACCAGTAGGTGTGCTATCTGAGGAAAGGATTGTTGTGTTTTCCAAGTATGAATTCATATGCTTTGTTGCAGGATTGTTGTTGTGTTTAGTTTGCGGACAAAAGTTAACACTGTATTAACTGTCGAAACACAAAGCGTGTGGTAAATGAGAAGAATGTGTGCAAGAAGTGTGTAACAAGTATATAACAAGAGAGGGAAAAATAAGTTTCCTCTTCTGGCAATTGGATAGAATTCATTATTTCTCATCTTGACCGGTAGCAACTTTGGATTGTGATTTCCTGATTATTATTCTCAGATGCTTCAACTTTATTAAAATAGGGAGCTGTTGGAAATTTGTTTACTTATACATGTGAAGCTATGTATTTATATAATACAGCTGCAAATTTATATAGTAATATTTTAACCCATGCAATTACAAGCATTTCTGGGTAGATTCCATAGTTAAAATTCCAAAACTAATGTGTTAAAATCTCCAATGCTTAGACAAAAAGGAAATCCTTGGCCCAAGATTGAAAAGATCAGTACTGTACGTAGGTAGAGTACCAGTCAGTTGCATACAGAAAAGGGCTCGATTAAAAGAAAAGATGATGTATTTTAAATAAGCAGTATTTTAGTACTACTCTTGCCTCACTCCCTGGTTCAAAATCACTGATGTAAATCTTTAAAATATTGTTAACATAGTTTGTACAGAATTTAAGATTTTTTAAAAAAACTTGAATGAGCCCGTGTTCTTTTACAAACTGAAGTGATTCTTGCTTAACCAATTATGTCTTCAAATTATCACAAGGTCAAAACCAATTACTACTGGATTCCATGTAGATCCATCAGAGGATTTTCTACTGATTTGGGAGAGTTATTATAAAGCAAGTGTGGGGTCAACAGATTTAGTTGAAGTTGCGATCCCAGTGTGCCCTTTTCCTTAGGGAAGCCATGGAATGAGTCCCAATAGAACTCCCAATCAGGAAAGGAATGTTCTAGACAAACGATTTTATAGAAGGTAAGGGGTGCAACTTCTTTGGTGATTCTTTCAGTGGGTAAATCTTTAGGAAAATATGGCAGTTGAAGTATAGGAAGGAAGGGGAAGAGGGGCTTCCCTGCTTTTCAGTGTTCAGATATACCGGCTAAACAAGCTGGATTAAGCTTTTGCATCAGAGATCTCATATTTTTAACTTACTGTATATACTCGAGTATAAGTCGACCCGAATATAAGCCGAGGCACTTAATTTTACCACAAAAAACTGGGAAAACTTATTGACTCGAGTATAAGCCGAGGGTGGGAAATGCAGCAGCTACTGGTAAATTTCAAAAATAAAAATAATTAATTTGGGAAACGATCTCACTATCATGAAAGTTTTAATTGATTCACTAACCCAAAAGAAGAAGATGATGATGACAGTGGGAGGCAGGAGTCACTCTCTTCCCCTCCCCTCGGAGGCCCCCTGAGTCAGGAGTCGCTACCGCCGGCGTGGCCCCAGTCCCGCGTCGCCTCGGGGAGAGCCGCGGCAGCACTTTGCAATGGCAGCAGCGGCACCGGAGGCTCAGGCTCAGCGGCTCCTGGTGGGGCAAAACCAGGAGCCGCTGAGCCTGAGCCTCCGGTGCTGCTGCTGCGTTCAGTGCTGCCGCGGCTCTTCCTTTTGCCTTTCTCTTCCCGAGGCGACGCGACTGGGCCGCACCGGCGGCAGCAACTCCCGACAGCCCCAGCCGGACACCTGAGCGGAGCCGGGCGGAACTGCCAGTTGCCGCCGTGGGCGCCGCTGCAGGCGCCCGGCTGCCCAAGTAAAGAACAGGGCGGCGCTGGACCATCGGAGAAGCAGAGCAAAGCCGGAGACCAGCAGCCGCCTCCTCGGCGCAGAAAGTCTCCCCAACCAGCCGGCCGGTCTCCTCCTCCTCGGCCACACAGAACAAACAGGCAGAGAAGGAGGAGAGCAGCTGGCCAGCCGGGGGAGGCCTCCCGTTCTGCGAAAGAGGCAGCCAACGATCTCCGGCGCCGTCCTGCTTTACACGCTGGCTGCTCGGACTTGCCGGGCCCGGCACATAGAACAGGGCAGCGCCGGATGTTGGAGAAGCCGAGCGGAGCCGGGATCATTAGCCACCTCTTTCACAGCACAAGAAGCCCCCCAGGCAGAGAAGGAGAAGAGCAGCTGGCCAGCCGGGGAGGCCTCCCGTGCTGTGAAAGAGGCAGCCACGATCTCCGGCGCCGCCCTGCTCCACGCGCTGGCTGCTCGGACTTGCCGGGCCCGGCACATAGAACAGGGCGGCGCCGGATGTTGGAGAATCCGAGCGGAGCCGAAGCCACCTCGGCTCGCGTTGTTTTCTGAGCCCGCGAGCCTAGAGCCAGGGCGCTTTCATTGCACGGCGGAGCTTCTTGTCTCGGGAAAAACCGGCCGTCGTTGCTGCCCCCTGAGGGGAGGGCGATTCTGGGCTGCGCGATTGGGGGACTTCTGGCTTTGGGTGGGTGGGTGGGTGGGAGCGAGGACGGACGGAGTCCGTGAAGTGGGCTTGCCTGCCCTTGCTGGCTGCCTCTGCTTCCTTAGGGGCGGGGAAGGGGGCTCCTCTGGACCAAGGGTGAGTCTCCCCCTCAGTTTCCCCTGAAGGATCTTCCGTCGCTTTTGCCTTCTCCCTACATCTTCCCTCTGTTAAAATTCCCCCCCACACACACACACTTATTTTCGGGCGGATAGATTTCGTGTCTGAGCATTCTCACATGATGGTGGGTCTTTCCCCCCCCCCTAAAAACAGTTAAAAAAAGAAAAAATATATCCTCATGCAAGAACTTTTCTGCTTCCGATTACCCCCATGCTTAAAAGTTGCAAAGGAAACACGGAAGCAGGGAAGCGCCTGCCCAGCTCCGGAGCTCCACACCATTTTTTTTTCAGAGGGGAATCTGACTCGAGTATAAGCCGAGGGGGGTTTTTTCAGCACAAAAAAATGGGCTGAAAAACTCAGCTTATACTCGAGTATATACGGTAGTTCTATTCGTGTGTTTTTTCCCCCACAAAAAAAAATCCAGAACCCTGGTCCCTTTGGAAAGCTATAGTAGTAGAAAATTGGGTGTGTTTGTGTGTTGTTTTACTTTTGTTCTTAAGTCTCTCACGGTAGCCGATCAAGTTCTCTGGAATCCTGGAATTGTGCAGAACATACCCTGAAAAGTACAGGTTTAAACAATTTGAGCTATCTTGATCAATAACCTATTTCAATATCTGATGAAATGAGCCATAATTAACATGAAAAATACCATAAAAAATATTTGGGTTTTTTTCTGGAAGAAAAAAAAAGAACTCTAACTTGGCTGCCATTCTCGAAACTTTAATTAAAAACAAATTCAGGGAAACAAATTTTACCCGATTCAGACATTTCCTGCAAATATGACATTAACAACTGAAACAGAAGCCTATTTTCAAAGGAAAGTTTAATGAGCCTGATTAAAATACTGTGAGAACAGAATTAAATATTGCATTGGGATCAAATCTCTTAACAAGCTACCACCTTGCTCTTACACATCAAAGATCTAAATTGTTTCAGGGGTGAAATCAAAGCAAAATTTAAGTTGCCTGATTTAATGGGGATGAGGAATGGGATGCTTCAAATGGTAATAGTTCGAGGCCACACAAGAATCTAGTCCAAGGGTCTTCAAACTTGGCAAGTTTAAGGCTTGTGGACTTCAACTCCTAGAATTCCTGAGCTAAAATGACTGGAGGAGGAATTCTGGGAGTTGAAGTCTTTTGCACTAACAAAACTGATCATGAGGTTTGATCAGTAATCTAGAGTATCCAGAAGCACAATCCTATCTGGTGTAAAGATAAAATTACAGCTAAAATGCACATAACCTCAGGTTCCAAGAGGAAGGGCTGGATAAAAGCATCATGCATTCCATATAGTATTCTTTTTCTTCCAAAGTTGCTAAACAAACTTAAAGCATTCTGTGTCTAGTCTACTTATGAACATAATTTCAAAGATAGCTGTCCTTAGAGCACAGTGCTATTAGATATAAAAGAGTTCAGGTGGACAAAGATATAATTTTGCACTTTTGATGTGTTCAGTGATGGTTTTTCCCATGTGGTCCTAGAACAAGAAACAAAAGTGCATCAGGTTAAAAGAGTTGAACTTGATATCCTAGTTCAGTTCCATGTATTTGGGAAGATGGGTTCCACATTTATGTACCACAACAATGCTTTTCAATTTTTGTATTAGAGAGGTTTCTGACAACAGGACTACTGATTCCTTCTATTTTCTCTTAGTTTATAATTGTGCAGCAATCCAATTTAAAGTAAATCATGAATCTGAACATAGTGTATCGTTAATTACCTCACTGAAATTCAACAAGTTTTCAGGTGACTTCTGTGCAATTTTTTCCTCTTTCAATCACACCTCTACATTTATCTCTGTGGCAATCTGATTCAGAGAATATTCAACGCTGTGCAAGATGCAGAATTTCCCTTTTGTTATATATCTGGTCAATATAAATGACTCTAAAACTCTAAAAACATTCTGAGAAAAACAGATTCCTCTTTTCTCCAGGTCTTGTATAAAGACCTATATTGTCTTTGTCCTTGAATTCTCCCCTTATTCTTTTGAATATCGAGTACTGTAGCATTTTCGTACAGAAAAGCTACTTCAACCATTTTATCATATATCCTTTAGCTATATTTAAATTGTATTTAAGATTATGCCACCGTTTCAGTTTCCAGACTTAGGGGGAAATTATATTTTATAGCTGGCTGTTCTCTGCTATCTTTTTCACGTCAGATCACTGTTTTACTGAAGTGATCTCCTCTACAATAAATATCATAAATATGAGTGGCCCATAATTCACCAGTCCACATATTCCATTGCTAAGCCATCATTAGGTTTCTCTAAATATTGGGTTAACATGAAGTCACCCAGGGAATGCAAGATCTGAAAAAGAAAAACATGGTCAACAAATAAGCACATTCATACATTCTGTATCTTTTTGTATAATTTGTTGGTTCAGCAGCATATTTCAACTGGAATGAAATAGGTTGACACAAAAACAACTCTATTAATAGTGGCAAAGCAAACCATTTTAGTAAAAATGTGTGCAAAATATCTTTAGACAAAATATCCAGAGGTAGCAGAAACTTTAGGTAGTTCGGAGAACCAGCAAATCCCACCTCTGACTGGAGATTTTACAGTAACCTTCCCCTGCCACGCCCACCAAGCCACGCCCACAGAACTGGTAGTAAAAAAAATTGAATCCCACCACTGCCTCAATCTATCAAAAAAGCACATGTTTGTGCCGAAAACTAAATCCAAAACTTGCTTACTTTGCTTACTGGCCAGCCTCCATTATAATATTTCAATCTCCCCAAAATATATATTTAAATAGCAGCTAAACTTTTCTTAGGATTGACTCCTCTCCACACCTCAACCAGACTTGAAACATAAATAAGTATAATCAAACAAAACTTGAAGTTAGTTATTCTTTGTCCATAAGGTGACCAACTTTTTTACAATGAGAAGGAGGACACAAATAAATTGAAGAAAAAGAACAAAGCCACTTGCGCACAGCACACTCTCTCAAAATAATTCTCCTGTGTGGAGCACATGTGTCTCATAATCACGTCTCACCGCAGTGTACCGAGCCTTGATGAATCGCCATGTCAAATACAAATACGTCACATCACACACAATGGATTGGATCGGCATCGATCAAATATGGAGATTTACAGATTAGTCTTCAAATATCAAAAAGGAGGAGGACAAAACTTAAAAAAGAAGGACTGTCCTCCCTAAAGGAGGACGGTTGGTCACCTTTGTGTTCAGATCTATGTTAGGAGCAACATCTATACAAAATGCTATAGAAACACGGAGAAAACTTTACATATTTCATTGTTACTTTTCAGATATAAAATATACATTGGATTAACTACATGAATTCTAGACCGTTCTAATTACCAAGGAGGAAAATCTATGCTGCTCAAAAATGTTGTCCCATAATTAGGGCACAATTGTTGTTTAATTATTCCATCTGTAGCTTATTATGCTTCTACCAATTCCTTGCCAGCTAACTTTAGCTGATTGTGATACTTTTTTTTTCCTAGATGGATCTGAAAATTTTCAGATAATTGGCCACTAACACTATAAGACATATACCACATTTTGTTTCAATTTGGCTAGGAATTTTGAAAAAAAATAATTTTGTAGTGTGCTAGTTGGCTAAGGCATAGTGTCACCTCCATGTACACCCTTATTCTGAAAGTGTGTCACAGTAATCAAAGGATTTATTTAAAATATTTTCTATTGTAGGAAGCTCCCATACTTATGTCACAGTAAGAGCTGCAACCCATAGCAATATTGTTCATTTGATCTGAGATATATAATTTAAAGCAAAGGCCCATAGTTAAGGGCAGGAGTTTCCAAATTGTTCTACAAGGCTCCTAACACTATTCAAACTTTCAAAATCTCGCTAAAATAAAACAAAGCAATATTTAATCTGAAAACTGATAATCCTCTCTTGGACAGGAAACAAGCTTATTGGGAAAAAAGAGAGGAAGAAAAATTTTAAAAAATTCCCATAAGACATCAAACCCCACAATAATGTTCAGCAGCAAAAATTCAAACATAATCCAGCAAGTAATACTGTAAAGAGCACCTAAGTCTATTGGTTGCAAACACTGAATTGAGCTTATTTGGAAGATGTGAGTAAATTCTTTCAGATTCCTTCTTGTCTTCAATAGTATATATCCTAAAGACAAGAAATGGGGAAAACATCACACATATATTCACACATACACAATTTTAAAAAGATAAAAATCTGCATTCATCCAGAAAAAGTTTTCAATAATTAATTTATTTTATTTAGATCATTTATACAGCTGCTCATCTTATATCAAACTCTGCATAGCTCCCAGTCAATGAAGAACAGTCTATGTGATATAATTGTTCCTATCACCTTTTTATATGCTGAGCTTTGATAGTTTATTTTATTTATTTTATTTGGTTTGTCAATTGCTTACAAGATAATAGGTATAAGTAACAACATTGTTATGAATACATGAAATGGGTACATATAAGAAAAATAAAAGAAACAATAGGACAGGGATGGTAGGCACGTTGGTGCGCTTATGCACTCCCCCTACAGACCTCTTAGGAAAGGAGTGAGGTCAATAGTAGAAAGTCTAAGGTTAAAGTTTTTGGTGTTTGGGGAAGTTGATAAGAGACTGTGTTATAAGCTCGGATGCAAATTTCAAATATCAGAAATATCAAATCAAACTTTTGGAAAAGGTAACCCATAGAGTAATGCAGTATTCACGTTTTGTATTGTAGGTGGCATTATCACAAGATGTTGCTTTTCTTGTATATATCATTTGCAAACTATGTGCTGTTACCTTTGGAGCTCTCTTCTGGATCTCTGGAAAAACAAAATCTACCTGTATTGTGAATTTCTAAAGCAGAGCCAGGATTCTGACCTTCACCAAAGAGGCCCCGCTTCCAAAACACTCGATGGGCGATTATTTTTAGCTGTTTTGCTGCTGAATCATACAGCTTTTCTGAAAAATTTTATGCCAAATTCTCAAAGCAGTTTCATGAGAGTTTGTTGTTTCCGAGTTGACCTGATCATTCACCATGTGGCTGATCCCTTGGATTTCAAATGAATGTTGATTCACACCATTCAATTTGTAAAGAAGCATTTTACCCTTCAATATCTCCTATTATTTGTACACCAGCAAGGGCAGGAGGTAAAAGTCCTGGCTGGCTTTTCCAACATAAATAGAACAATCAAAAGGTGTTCATTCATTTATTTATTTATTCATTCATTCATTCATTCATTCATTCATTCATTCGGTCTGTCTGTCTGTCTGTCTGTCTATCATTTTTCTTTCTTTCCTTCCTCTTTCATCATTATCTATCTATCTATCTATCTATCTATCTGTCATCTATCTATCTATTTAACTGTCAGTCAATCAATCTATTTATCTATCTATTTATCTATGTCACTGCAGTGGCTTTGGACAGTAAACAAAAAGTAAAACCGAGGAAACTAAAACAGCAAAATTAATAATAAAAAAAACACCAACCAAAATAATCAAGGTAACATGTGTTTGAAGTCTAAAAAGAAATCCCATTTCACAATTAGTCAAAGAAAGCAAGCAACAAGACTCGCATAATATCTGGACCACATGATTGAAGAAAGCACCAGGTCTTTAGTCCCCCATGAAAAGCCAAGAAGGTTGAGGCCATCCAGGCCTCTGTGGAGATATTGTTGCAAAAGGTAAGTGCTGTGAGAGAAAAAAATATATGGTTCCCGGGTCCTAGAAATTGCTTAACAGAAGGAACCCAAAACACATACTTCATTTGTCACATTCAGGACAGTCAAATTTACTAGATTGGAGGGACATCTAATCAATCCTGCACTGCAAGTTATATGTAATCTACACATACAAACCCTGCATGAAGATAATAATTTATGAGGTCAAAGCAGAAGAAGAAAACACAAATTGAAATCCTCAATTCTTTCATCCCAGTCATGGAAAAACTATTAGTGGTATTAAAGAGAAGCATGTAGTTCAATAACTTGAAGGTTTATCAGGATTTTTGAGCCATTCTTGTTACCTTAATCCCTTGTAGGGCAACCTATAGACTACAGATTAAATCTTTTTGCTTAAAAGCACAGGCTAGTAAGTGGAATGTAGTGTATGTATAGTCGTGCAGGGCGAGTAGAGTCAATGGGAGGAACTGGATTTTTTTTAACAAACCGTGTGTTTCACTTAACAATTGCAGTGATTTGCTTAACAACTGTGGTTGTAAGTTTGAGGAATACACATACCCCAAAGTTATATACTGTCCTCTTATTTATTCAGTTTACATACAGAGTACGGCAAATGTTGGACTAGGAAAAACCAGAGTGTGGAATTAAAATTGCTATTAGAAATGCCAGCAACCTCAGTTGTGCTAATAATACTACTTCAGTGGCAGGAAATGGAGAAGGATTCTCTTGTTGGAGATAAAAGAAGAGATTGTAAAAATTATTCTGCTATTCATTTTTTTAAAAAAAAAAAAAACCTCTAAGATTATATCAATGAGCAATGTGGGCATTTGAGAAGAAGCTGACAGAAAACAAGATGGTTAAACACTTTCACACAAGTATGAACTGGCAAGAAATCAAGAAGCAGCTAGTTAGTGCTGACAAAATGATGTCCATCAAGTCACAAAGAATCAGAAGTGACTGAATTAAAAAAATAACAAATCTGATGTACCAACACAATCTAATGACCCCATTTGGAAGAAATGCTGCACTTTAAGTTATTCCAATGGACTAGAATTTGGCAATGTTTCCTTAAGGAGTAGCTTTCTGATACAGGACAGACACAGACTTCAGAGGATAATTAGGACTGCAGAAAAAACAATTGCTACCAACCTGCCTTCCATGGAGGACCTGTATCCTGCACGTGTCAAAAAAAGGGCTGTGAAAATATCTACAGACCCCTCACATCCTGGACATAAACTGTTTCAGCTCCTTCCCTCAAAACGATGCTATAGAGCACTGCACACCAGAACAACTAGACACAAGGACTATTTTTTCCTGAACGCCTTCACTCTGCTAAACAAATAATTTTCTCAACACTGTCCAACTATTTACAGAGTCTGCACTACTATTACTATTAATCTTCTCATCATTCCTTATCACCCATCCCCTCCCACTTGTGACTGTATGACTGTAACTTTGTCGTTTGTATCTTTACAATTTATATTGACTGTTTCCTAATATGATTTCATTGCTTATTTGTACCCTATGACTATCATTACGTGTTGTACCTAATGATTCTTGACAAATGTATCTTTTCTTTTATGTCCACTGAGAGCATTTGCACCAAGACAAATTCCTTGTGTGTCCAGTCACACTTGGGCAATAAAGAATTCTATTCTATTCTATTCTATTCTATTCTATTCTATTCTATTCTATTCTATTCTATTCTATTCTATTCTATTCTATTCTATTCTATTCCATTCCATTCCATTCCATTCCATTCCATTCTATTCTATTCTATTCTTATTGTACCCTATGACTACCGTGTTTCTCATATAATAAGGCCGGGTCTTTTTTTTTTTTTTGAGCCCCGAAAAAATGGCTAGGCCATCTTTTTGGGGGGTGACTTAATTCCCCCCCTCCTTGCATCTTTGGGCGGGCGGGCGGCGATGGCTTGGATGTTGACCTCGGCGTTGGTGGGGCACTTCATATCGGGGTCAATGCAGGCATCACCATATCCGGGTGTGCAACAAGAGTACTTCCTAAGGGCAAGCCCCCCCACCATTCCCACCATTTCGCATGTTTTAATATAGGCCGTAATTTGTGGGGAGGGGCTTAATTTCATTTCATGCCTATAAAACATGCTGGGACTTCCTATTGGGGGAGGCCGTATGGTTGGAGAAACAGGGTATTATTAAGTGTTGTACCTTATGATTCTTGACTCTTGGCAAATGTATCTTTTCTTTTATGTCCGCTGAGAGTATTTACACCAAGACAAATTCTTTGTGTGTCCAATCACACTTGGCCAATAAGGAATTCTATTCTATTCTATTCTACTATCCTAAATATCTCTTCGTAACATCTCTGACTGTGGTTTTTTTATATTTTCTTTTCTTTTAAGTCTTTCAACTTGCTTTCAACTTGTCTATTTTCTTACACAAATTGCAAAAGTGCAGCATTTGCATGGATATTATATGCCAAGTTTTATTTATGTGAAGAGGTTGGACAATCCTTTGTCTGTAGTGATATGACTGAGCAGGGGGTTGGATTGGAAGACCTCCAAGGTCCCTCCCAACTCTTATTCTGTTATCTGAATTACCTACTTTAAAAAACCCCCATAGCTAAAAGCAACATTTGAAGAAATGGTGCCATTTGTTTAATGGCTAGATTTATAGCCTGCCTTTCCTTTGAGAACACAAGGTGATCAGCATATTATTCCCTCCTCAGTTTTCCCCAACAACCATCTTCCTATGAAGTAGATTGGCTGGAGAGAGAAATGGGCCCCTGAATGACTAAGATAGTTTTCATGGCCAAGGATGGACTTAAATCTGAATCTCCCTGAATTTTTAGTCCAAGTCTCTGGTCTCTACTGTACTGGCTTTTTTTTGTTGTTGTTGTTGCATGGGAAGGCAGTAAAGGAGAATCGGGAGTGACGTGGCAACTGTCTTCCAATACTTGAAGGGCTATGACAGAGAAGAAGGAGTTGGACCATTTTCCAAAGCACCTGAGCATAGGACAAGAATTCCGGCCTAAGCAGGGAGTTGGACTTGAAGTCCTCCAACTCTGTTATTCTAAGTAACTGGTGGCAAATCGTTAAAGAGAGCTCCATCCAGCCTAGAATTAAGGAGAAATGTCCTGACAGAAAGAACAACTAATCAATCCCTCTCTAGAGTTTTTCAAGAAACAGCCTCCCCCAAAACTGATGCAGATCTTCCCTGATTGTATAACTGGGTAGCCATAATGACGCAATTTTTCCAATATAAATTATATTGTGATGAATGTTTTAGGACATTTTTTTTCCCAATTTAATGCTCTGATTACGCTGGCTGAACATGGTTGGAATTTAGGCTGATGCTTCTGAAAAATATTTTAGGAATTCATATTCATTTTCTAATATAATAATTTAGGGATTCATATTCATTATATTAATATAATAATGCCATTTGGCTTCTTCTAAAATTCATAAATGTTTGCATTTCTACGCTTTCATCCCATTCCTTCTAGTGAGTATAAAATTAAAGCTAAGTTCTTTTTATGTTTTTAGTATTCACTAGAGCCTAGGAATCCCATTTTATACATAATAAACCAGATCTCAGAGTACTTTCCTTAAATTCAAGTGACCAGAAGAGGGCACTGAACTCTGGACTGTGTTAGTTTTTAATTTAAATACTTGGTTAAATCAGTTGCAAATGGAAAGAGGAAAGTGACAGATAAGGAAGTTTAAAGTTGAATTGCAGCGATTATCTTTCATAAACCTCTTAATAAAAAAATCATGTACGTTTTATTTTCTGGAGCAGGACCATCTGTGTGTATTTGTATCTACTTTTAGGTAATGTGAGTTGGCACACTCAGCAACTGAGAATAAATGAAATAAATGAATATCAGTTGACGCGATAAGAGAAAGGATTTTAAAAATCCAGTTATTTAGCCCTCAGTGACAAACGTCATATATACTGTATTATAGCAAGTTTATTAAGTGGAATATAGTATCCTAATTCTGTGTAGAGTTAGATGGAAAGATTTCTTCCTTGACTTAAAAATAATTAAGGAATGTGTGATAAACAAGTACTAGAGAAGTAAATATGTATGTCAACTTTCTTGTTTTTTTCTTATCCCCAGAATGCTTTTTATCAACATGGGATAAGTTGTTCTATTATATAACTAGTCATCACACAATGACTGCTTGCCTGCATTGGAGGGCCTCAGTATTTATTATGTTATTATGTTTTATATCAATATGCTAAAGTGATCAACAAAGGAAAAAGTAGATATATACAACAACATGAAATGATCAACAGAAACTCCTATATTGATAGTCTGTAGAGATTCTCAGTCATCCAGGTCATGGTCGTCCCAAAGGTGCTTGTTCAGGAGGCAACTGGACTTTTATTGTTTTTTCTTTTGAAGATGTTTTGCTTCTCATCCAAGAAGCTTCTTCAGCTCTGACTGGATGGTGGGGAATGGAAGGATTTGTATTCCTTGCAGACAGCTGGTCATTGGCATCCTTTTAGGAAGTTGTTAAGGCCACTTGGAGGTTTATCTGTGTCCTCAGGGTCACCTGAGTGGTGAAAATGGTTCCTGTAGTCTGCAGTTTTTCTCTGGAAATCCATTCCTACCCCCCACACTATTCAGGTGACCCTGAGGACACAGATAAACCTCCAAGTGGCCGCAACAACCCTCTAAAAGGAGGCAAATGACCAGCTGTCTGCAAGGAGTATAAATCCTTCCATTCCCCACCCTCCAGTCAGAGCTGAAGAAGCTTCTTGGATGAGAAGCAAAACATCTTCAAAAGAAAAAGTAAGAAAGTCCAGTTGCCTCCTGAAAAAGGACACAAAATTTGGGGATCCAAAATGGATAATATAGAAATTTTTTAAAAAAGAAAAGTGCTTAGAAATTACTTTATAAACTCTAAAAGAACTCTAAAAACATTGATTATATTACTCAAAAGTCATCTTCCATGCCCCTTTGATTTAGAAACAAAACAAACAACTTAATCCAAATATTGCCAAGATCCCATATCAGCAACCAGCGGGGTTGCAGATCAGAGGTAGATTTCTTCTTCGAGGGTTTTCTAATAATTTTCTTAGCGCACCTACCAGAAAAATCCACCATTTTAATGTTTAGATAGATTGCCAATACTATAGATGAGAGTAAAAACACACACCTTTAGCATCTATGTAGCAGATGATCCAGAACCTCATTAACACACTTATTGGTGTCAGCCCCAAACCTGACAATGACAACATAATTGTTACTGTATAATTTTAGCAGGTTCTTGGGAACGAAGAGGGATATGAATAAATTGCGGGAAGCTTCGATGGTATGTACATGTTGACAAGGAATATAATTTATATCCACAATTTGATGGTCATTTCCATTTGAAGTGATGGGCTTCAGTGGACACTACTTGACCTGACTTTATAGCTTAGCTTTTAATGCACTATGTGTGGTACACATTTGCTAACTGTATTACAATAGCAGCTTCCAGACTGGGAGAATGGGAGCTCTATCTTCAAAAGCAAACCCAGAAAATATTAGGAAATATCCTGCAAATTAAAACCACTACTTCGAAAATTAGGATATGCTCACGTATGACATGTGCATAGACCTGTTTGTTAATTTTGCTCATCCCTGTGATAAAATTTGATAAAAACACTATCAGTATGAGAACCTGCGGCTTTTGTGGAACTATTACAATCATTTCTGGGAACTTCAGACTCTTGAATCTGTTGGGCATATTTAGAATTTTGAGAAAAATCTGGGTATTCTCCCCAAATGATTGCCAAAGTGCTATGACCAGATTCCTCTTCCACAGCAGGAAATTAGCTGAAGCAAAGAAAAATAGCTTATCCAGAAATCTAACTCTATTGCAGAGTTCAAGTTTGATTTCCAAACCACTTTTTAAAATTTGGCGTTCTCTCTTCCAACATCCACGTCACAGATTAATTGATGAGGTGTAAGAGACAAGCAATTTGGCCAAGAATTTGACTCCAAGAATGAAATGAAATAATCAAATCACATATTGGCCCCTACAAAGCCCAATAACAAACGCATTTTACCAAAGCAAATTTTTGATTTTCATACAAATATGCATTGACAAAATATCCACTCACCAAAGCCAACAGCTTACTCATACATATACAGCTGCACAAAATAAATATATAATTAATAAAGAGAAGTAAAAGATAATTGCAGATAGGCTGAGCTCCTCACCCACCCCCATTAGTCCTCAAGTTGCAGGCTGATACTACTCACAGATTACTTTTTAATTTTCCGCAGATGGCTGGGTGCACTTCAAATGACATAGTAAACGGCAGCTGCTTAGTGGCTGGTGTTTGAAGCTGAAATTTTACTTTGCAACAAGCTACATTTCCAGTTCAAGAAGTATATATACACATAAAGCCATGCACTGAAAGGGGAGAAAGCCTGGTGGGTGCTAAAATTCATTAGCATCATATTAAAAACTCCCTAATTAACACTGAAATATACAACGTTGTTGGGTGTTTAGGAGTCCAGTATTTAAGATTCCCCCGGAGAATCTTTGGGGGAGAAAAACATCTAAAATGTTATAATTGAAAAGAAATTATATTCTCAGGGTCAGACACAGTCACTTTCTTATTATTAGCATCTTATTTTTATACTAGATGTGAAATACTGTATAAATGTAATATAAAGTAGACTTCCTTGCTATAGAAGCACAGTGTTTTGAGCAGTTGTTGGGATTGGCTAGTAAAGTTCAGTTAAACTGTGGTTCACAAAATATAACTGCAAAGCTTATTTCATCCTAGTTTTGGGATGCCTTCAGTAGTTCTCCTATATAATATTCCTGCCAGCCCATTAAGGTGTGGAGAATTGAAAGGTTCCTAGGCATTGAGAAGAAATGCAATGATTGTCCGAGCATCCCTCCAAAATTAGCTTTTGCCTAAACTTAACCAGCTGGCTTCTCAGTAGGGGTTACCAGTTGGCCGGTCTCGTCTTTTGAGTTAAATGAATGGGACGGCATGAGTGCGTTTAGCAACATAATCAAAAGTCCCTAAGACTCTGCGGCTATTGTTAACAGCAAAAAGGATTCCCGCCTACTGCCACTGGGACATCATTAATCTTGGCAGAAACCTTTTAGGACCCTTTCACCAGGAAGAGCCCCAGTTAACAAGGCAGATAAATTATAAGATACAGACTGTGCTGATATCAGGACAAAAAGAGAGCTCTGATTCTTTTTTTTTTTTAAAGTTCTTCTGCCGTATCTTATATTAGAATATTGCGGCCTGCAAAGCCATTCATTCCACAATATTGGAGCCTTCATGCTCAATGAAGCGGACTTGAATTTAGGCAATTAATGTCAGACACCATAAATCGGGGAGCACGGCAATTCAAATGACTACAGGTTTATTGCATGCTAATGTTCTCTATAAGAATCTGAACTACTAACAGTCAAGGCAAATTGGTGGTAGGTAAGAGTCAATATGCAGATGATACCACTCTAATGGCAGAAACTGAAGAGGAACTAAAGAGCCTCTTGATGCAGGTGAAGGAGGAGAGTGCAAAAGTTGGCTTGAAACTCAACATTAAAAAAAACTAAGATCATTAATTCATGGCAAATAGACGGGGAAGAAATGGAGGTAGTAACAGATTTTATTTTCCTGGGCTCCAAGTTCATCCCAAATGGGGACTGCAACCAAGAAATTAAAAGATGCTTGCTCCTGGTGATGAAAGCTATGGCAAATCTAGACAGCACACTCAAAAAGCAGAGACATCACCCTGCCAACAAAAGGGCGTAGAGTCAAGGCTATGGTTTTCCCAGTTGCAATATATGGCTGTGAAAGTTGGGCCATAAGGAAGGCTGAGCGCCAAAAAACGGAGGCGTTTGAACTATAGTGCTGGGGAAGACTCCTGTGAGTCCCTTGGACTGCAAGGTGATCCAACTGGTCAGTCCTAGAGGAGCAGTCAACCCTCACTGCTCTTTAGAAGGCCAGATCCTGAAGATGAAACTCAAAGACTGGCCACCAAATGAGAAGGAAGGACTCACTGGAGAAGAGCCTAATGCTGGGAAAGATGGAGGGCAAAAGAAGAAGGAAATGGCAGAGAATGAGGTGGCTGGATGGAGTCACTGAAGCTTAAATGAACTCCAGAAGATGGTAGAGGACAGGACGGCCTGGAGGAACGTTGTCCATGGGGCCGCGATGGGTCAGACACGACTTCACAACTAACAACAAAAGAGTCAATAGAACTCAAGCTGAACTGGATTTAGATCTCTTGTGAGTGTGAAGGGACTTGAGACTAATGATGTGCCTTGACCCCTCCCTCAAGCTCAGCCTGGTCATCTCCTACAATTCGGCCCATACTGAACTGGAATATCAAAGCCATAGGAGAAAGTTGATGCAACATCAACTAACAAAATGCAACTGGATTGGGGCATGACTGTAAACCTTGTTCAAGTCCTATGTGCTGATGTACACATTCCCCACCCTCACCCTAAAACATGCAAGTAGATTCTGTAGGTACAGAATGTTCTCTGCTTATAGAAAGAGACTGCCAGCTCATGGAGAGAGGCAGTGGTTATACAGAGGAGTGGAGTGACTATACTGGTCCACATTCTTCCTCCTTCTGTAACTAATTTGCACTCGCAAAATAAGATTAGAATCTCAAAAATAACAAGGTGTTGTTGTTATAAACAGCACTGGAATTGTTGGGAAGAGATAGTGTATGAGTGCCTGTATGTCGTGTGTGTGTGTGTGTGTGTGTGTGTGTGTGTGTGTGTGTGTGTGTGTGTGTTTGTATGTGTGTAAAAAGTACACCAGGAATAACTTTGGAGCTCTCTGTCCAGAAGAGTGCAATGTTAGGAACAGCTAAGATATTGCAAAGAATCCTCAAACACTCAGGCCTCTGGTAGAGGACCTGAGATTGGGAAAGACACATATCACCCATAGAAATTAGATAGATAGATAGATAGATAGATAGATAGATAGATAGATAGATAGATAGATAGATAGATAGAGCAGACAGTGAGGGGCGTTTACTCATTGTTGGGCAAAGTAGTGTAGCCCCCAGTATGTTTCACTATTCCCATCTGGTCAGGAAAAAGGCAGCAATGGCAAGAGCAGAAGTTTGCTATATATTTTCAGCTTCTGAGAATAAGCAAAAGCTTCAATAAGAGCAAGAGACTATGATATAATTCTGCAGGAAATGAGCTGCAGACATGGACTAAGTCAAGTGTGAAGTCCCTCATTGTTCCAATGCAGTGTGGATTTCAGCATTTCTCACCCATTGTGGTTGACTTTCTTCCACCCCCTTTCCCTTCCCCTTGTTGGTAGTTAATGCTGGTGAGTCATCAACACACAAGATTAGTGAGTGTGCTGCCCAATTTGTATTTAAGCCATAAAGATTGCAAATGTATTCATAAACCATTTTTCAATCTCTAATTTATGGTGGGAGGATGGGGGGAAATGGTAAGAGTTTATTGGATATTTCATCCAACAGGGTGAGTTTCCTAGTTTACTCCAGTTTTGGTTTTGTTCATTAAAGTAATGAAATGACATCTGAAGTTGCCAGTTGGGAACATCTGTTTCCACAGTCATCATTTTCAAGTGTCTTCCTCTTTCTCCTTATTCAACTTCTTATTCTCTTTTTGGAATTGTTGCTGTTCCCTTTTCAAATAGTACTTCAGGACAGAAATATTGATTTCTTATCACCGTAGCAATGAGCTAAAACATGGGTTTCTGAATTCTTGTTAGGATTTTCCAATGGAATATACTACAGGAAGTAATCTTCCAGAATTAGACAGCTGCACAAAGAGGTTAGAATCAGTCAAATATTTAATGTGTAAAGATTTTAATTGGCTATCTTAAGAGCACAACATGGTGGCAATAATCAAGGAGGCAAAGGGGCATTGTACAGTTTTGTCATCTCCATCCCTCACAAGGTCCCCCTAAAAATTAGAACTCATCTCTCCAATGCTAGACATCTCAATTCCCTTTCCCCCTATCCATTTATTCAACATCCACAAGGAGAAAGATGGGGGAGGAGGAAGACAGAGAGAGTAGAAAAGTTTCTGCCTTTTGCAGAGTATAACATATTCACTGTACAAATTTAGTAATTCAGGCTGTCTTTTTAACATCATCACTCGTTACAAATGGAGATTGCCAATAGTAAGCCAAGCTACACCCAACCATTTCTTCTTAGGTGTCTGTTATTTAGAACTGGAGAGAATTTTGGTCTAACTCAACATGTTATACAGAAGTTTAATTCTAAGCTGCTGGAATATTTACTAGGCTAATATTTACTAATCTAGAACTTTTTTTCCTTATTCATTAATCAAACAGGGTCATACATACTATTTCCAACTCCTAAGCCTCTAGAGTAGGTATTATGCAAAATGACCACAGTAGACTACAAGCAGAATATTAAAGACAAGCAATTGCAAAAGTGGATTTAGAGGGGGGGGGGAAATGTGGGTTTTCAGAGAAGAATTGGATGCCTTAAACCTGTGCAAAGATATCTCAAACCCCCACAAGGCACAAGGAATGGATTTTGCCCATTAATCTTCCTAGAGTTTTAAGAACAACTAAAAAACATGGATTCACCCAATTTGGTTACCACACCGGAAGACACAGCAAGGCTAAGACATAAGATATAATTCTGCAGGAAATAAGCCCCAACTCTGTGTAAACATCTACAAGGCCACACTGATTGTGAGCATATTAAACTGAACATCAGCTAAATTTCAAATGCCTAAAAACAATTTCATCATTCTTTAGTACGGGACTGCGCATGAGGTTCATTTCTGATTAGGATTTCCAATGAAATATCCAGACAAAGCATCTCTTGGCTTCATCACATTTAGTGCTGTTGATGAAAGTTGAATTTGCTACACACTGCCTCTCTCTTAGAGTCTGGCTTTGCCCGTGTCATTTAACTTGGTTATTGAATTAAATCATGTTTGGGATTTACAAACCACGCTAATCATAAAGTAATCAACAGGATTGAGTTTGTGCAGTACAAATGAACTCCTAAGTGAGATTAAAACTAACCATGCTAGCATATTGTACAAACGCATTACAAGCTGTTTAACTAACCTGATTAAGCACGTTGTGCAGACAGACTCTCTGCCTAGGCTGTTGCTAGAACTTTGCAAACCAGTTACAAAATAAATTATTGTTCTAAGTTGGATTTGCTTCCTCCAAAAGAAATGGCAAGTCCCTTGGAAAAACATGAATGACCTGGCATTGCACAACTGGTACTCCCCCAATCAAAGCAGCCTCTCAAGTTCCATGACTGCACTTCCCCATAGTTTAGTCAGATGTCACTTTATGTACACTGAGGTCAAGAAGCACGGCCTGTTCTAGAACAGGAGCTTCGCTCTGCTGTACAGTAGTGAAACTTCAGCTTCTTCGCTGTTAAACTTCAGCTTCTTCACTTCTTGAAGATGATTGACTCACAAGCCTGTGTCAACATTCCAAGAAAACATACTGTCATGCCCTTGTTAGAGTCGGAGGAACAGCCAACAGGGAGTGGAGGTGTGGCTCTGGAGGTTGTGGAGGAGGCTGGGAAAGGGCAGAGGCCGGCTGGGCAGTCAGAGGAAGAATCAGGCCCATCTTCTCTTCATCCTAGGACACACAGGGAGGAATGGAGGAGGAAACAACTTGGCTTACGAGAGAGGAAGTGGCCATGAGCCCCCTCATTGGTTGCAGCTGGGGAGAATAGTATATAAGAGAGACAGTTAAAACACAGCGTTGCCAGAAGCAAAGCGTGTTTTATTTTGGGCTGAAGTTATCTTGGTTGGTGTCCTTCCAACAAATTGTGCCTTGTTATCTCCTTGAAGCTGGTAATTACTTATCCTGGTCCATTGTGGAAATTCCTTCATTGTAGTTTGTTTTGGTTTTTTATTTCACCTCTATCTGCTCATTAAGTTTGGACTGTATGGCTTTCTTTTGAAGACTATTTTTGCATAAGTTTTATCTCCAACTGAGAATTATTGAACAGTAGGGCCAAGTTGGAGGCATTAAATTTATTTACATTTTAGATTTTGTTACGTTTGTGTTACACTCCGGGTCATCGCACATACTTTTTACATAGAAAACAAACTCCGAGGCACTCGAACTGTTCCTCAAAGAACAGTTTAATGGATACATCATATTGGCACAAGCAGGTGAAAACCAACTCTGAGATTTCCCACAGCTTTCACCTAATTAAAAGTAAAAGTTTTCCCTTTCCCCCCACCAAGTCACTGGTCACACTGTCCAATCCAGGCGCTGGCAGGTTGCTTGGTTACTTGCTCCTCCTCTGGCCAGCCACCTGTTGGAATGTCCTTGGTTCTCACAGAAAACTTTCTTGTTTTGGCTACAAAACCCCATCTAACTATTTCCCCCCTCCTGCTGCTGTGTAGCAACCCCGAAGCCTCCAAGATGGCCTCAGCCAGGCTCATTCCAGGGTTGACTGCACAGTAGCTTCTTCACTATTAAACTCCAGCTTCTTCGCTCTTGGAGATTATTGACTCCCAAGCCCTGTAAGCATGTAGGAGCTTGCTCTTCAGCTGGTTCTTCCTTTAAGTCAACTACATCACCCCTTGTTCTCTAATGGCTCTTTTGCCTTGGAGGTAGTTGATGAAGCAACTGCAATTTGCTTAATTCTTTTGCAAGAGCTGCAGGATCACTTTGTGTTTTATATATATATTAAACACTCAGATTTGAATTTAGATAAAATAGGTAGCCTTCCCAGCTAAATGACAATTGCAGCATTACAAGCAACATGGGTGAGTCCAGATGGGGCCGTAGCAATCCAACTGTTCCTATCAAACTGATCCTCCATTTCCACCTTAAATCCTGTGTCATGGTTGCATCAAAACCCCTTTCATTCCCAGAATACTTACCTTGCTTTGATGGCAGTTTCTGTCCCATTGTCCCTAAGTCTGAGAAAAGCAGGCTGGCTTAGGAAGGCCTGAGAAAAGCCACTAGCAGACTCCTTCAATCCTTTAGCAGAGAAACGAAAACAGCCAGAGGGTGGAGGAATCACGCCACTAATTTCTAGCACATAGTGTCTTAAGTAAGGTAACAGCTTCAAGAGGACTAACCAAGAAGTTACAGAGTACCTCAGTAAACTTTGTAAAGGTCTTCTTCAGCTACAGATTATATTATTTATTTTATTTTTATTTATTTATTTGATTTGCCAATTGTTTACAAGATAATAAGTATAAGTGTATACATAGATGTGAATACATGAAATGGGTACATATAAGAAAAATAAGAGAAAACCTCCAGTAAGAGCCATTTTATTTGAAAATGTAGAATTAAATTTGCTTTGCATCAGATTCATGAGATAGATACAGGCTTTTGGTGGGAAGAAGAACCCTGTGTGTTATTAGTTAATGGATCTCTTATGGTTTAAACCCTAGTGCTAATCAATTTACTCTTTTATTTATTACTTCTGTAGGAAAAGAAATCCTGTAAAATACTTCTGAGATTGAACAAGGGTGTTTTGACTGTTTTCAGTTCTATTTAGAACACTAAATACAGCATGGAAACATTATGGTTTTCAAGTCCAGAGCTCACAGCTAACTGACAGCCAATCAGTGCTTGTTCTTTTTGGCTATTCATTGAGGATGGAGACTTGTCAGCCAATCAGTGCTTGTTCTTTTTGGCTATTCATTGAGGATGGAGACTTGTCAGCCAATCCGTGTTTGCTAATGTTGCCCATTTGGATCCATATCAAAACATGCTTCTTCCCCTCCCTCTCCCCCCAAAAATATTTCAATATTAATCTCTTCACCATAATGCCAAATCTCTATTGCTTTCCAGAATCTCAATACTGATGTGCTGGCAATTCAACATTTCCTTAATCAGGTCAGCAGGCCAGGGATTAGTGTGTCTGTGGCGTCCCTGTCATAGTTTTCATGACTATAGCTGTTTTTAATGTGGGCTGTCACATTTGTTCTTAACTATTTTAATTATATGTTTCAATACTATACTATAAACCACCCGAGGGTCTATTGGAGTGGGCAGTCGTAATAAATTGAAATAAATAAATAAAGCACATTGGTAAAAGTTGGAAAATAGGGCAAACCAAGAACCCCCTCCATCAAGAGCATAGCTTCACACACAAAACAGTAACCTGTTGTTGTTTCTGAAGCCTCATTCATTGTCTTGACACAACATTCCCCATCCATTAGTATAGAGATATATCAGAACTTCTCACAGCTGCAGCTTCTTGGGTCTATTTTGGAATCAAGGAATCTATCTTGCTCCACAATGGATGGAGTACTTTCAACCAGTAAATATCAGAACTATATTATATCCACAGTAGAAATCACGAACATGAAATACTGTTGGCATAATTCAAATTATGCTTCTTAAGGAAGCAAACATTTGCTTCTCACATTCGACTTCAGGTCACGTGACTTCTGTACGAGAAACAGGAGCTGTTATCGCTTTGCCATTTGCTTCCAGTAGTAAAACATTTTATGCAGTCCTGGATTACATAGATTAGTGAAAGATAAATCTGTAAACGGTCACAAGTTCTAATGGCCGTACATTATCTCCAAGTTAAGAAGCTGTAAGCAGGTCATGCTGGAAAACAATTTCAAAAAGAAGACATTGCCTTTATCTAGAAATTATGTGAAATAGAATTCCGTATTACAGCTTTACTGGTCAAATTGCAACTTCCAGAACTCCCAAGAAGCATGAGAGGACAGCAAGTTTGAGGAAAACAGTTATCCTAAATATACTTTGGTGTGATCCTTCTGGCTCTGTTTAAATTTTTATGAACAGCCAAAGATGCAGAATATAGTCAGAATAAAAACATAACCTCAGTAAAAAAAAAAAAATCTATAATATATCTGAGTCTTGTTATGGATGGCTAGCATGTCAAACTCAGAAAGTATAATTCTCTGTAGAAGTTGGAAGAGTAGCTCTTGTGTCTGTAGTATCAGACCTGGGTTGGAAGGAAGATACCACTTGTTAGTGCTTCTGTTCCATTTACTTTTCACTTAGAAACACATGTGGACACACGCATATATGTTCATGCTGCCACCAAGGTATAAATTCTTCACAGCAAGTAGCAGCAAAGATTTCCTGTACAGGTTAAGAGCCATAAAACTTATTCAGTTCTTGTTCCTTAGGGCTGTTACAAAATATACTGCAAGTAAGGATGCACGTTTAGATTCCAACACAGAGAAATCAAAAAGGAGGGGCTAACCATCAGCAAATATGCTTTGGAACAATTAGAAACAATGAGCATCGAGAGTTTCATCACATAAAATTGATGGTTGCAGAAAGGAGAGAAGTTCTTATTTACCAGGTTGGTATTAGCAAGCAGGCATCTCCGAGGAGTTTATTATTCTTGGTTCAAACAATGGCCAGTTGAATCTGTTTTTATTCATGCTTTAAGCAAAACATTATCAACTTAGTTTATAGATAATTAAATGAGAATAACATGCGGATGATGATAGTAGTAGTAGTAGTAGTAGTAGTAGTAGTAGTAGTAGTAGTAGTAGTAGCGATGGTGGTGGTAATGGATGTGGATGTGGATGTGGCAGTGCCTGGAGACAGCAGAAGAGAAGAGAAAGAACTGGAGAAGATAATAAAATACAAAGACATAGAAATAGAACGACTATGGCAAAAGCAAGCAAGAGTAGTACCAATAGTAATAGGTGCCTTAGGGTGCTAATCCCAAAACAACTGGAGCACCCCTTGAACACCACAGGCATCGACAAATTCGCCATCAGTCAATTGCAGAAGGTGGTTTTACTTGGAACAGCTTCCATCCTGCGACGATGTCTGTAACACCATCAAACATCCAGATTTGCCAATCCCGGGTCCTTGGTAAGGACTTGATAGATAGACAAAAATGCCAAACCGCAGTCTGAACGTCTGGCTGACTGTGCGATGATCAATAATAATATAACACCATCAGTCAATTGCAAAAGACAACCTTACTCAGAACAGTTTACATCCTGCCACAATACCTTCAACACTATCAGGGAGCAACACCTGCCTGGATACCTGGTCTGACCATTTGGTCTGACTGTGCAGTGAACAATAATTCGTTAAATTGGTATGCCATCCGATTCCCAATAACTATGAACACGATGTAGCATTGGAAGTTAAAATCCACCCCTCTCCTAGGAAAATGAAATATTTTAGGATATACTAAAAAGGCAGAATATTTCCCCGAAAAAGAAAAGTAGAAACTCAGAGAGGCAGAAACTCAGCCCCTCCCCCACATTTGCTAATGGACCATTACTCTGGCCTAGGCCAGTCTATTTTACATAACAAAGATCTCCAGGTAAAGCTATAGCAATTGCTCAAAGCCCTTTTCATTACATCATCATCCAGCAAGGCTCGGCCAAGCCTGAAACTCAGGACAACCTACAAAGTTGCCCCTGCATGGCCCCATGGGAGTCTGACAACCAATCAAGAATACAAGCCCAAATTCAAATCCCAACAGAGGGCATGAAACCCAGGCACTCTCAGCATCTCTTCCCCTTTTTTTGCCCAGGAGCCATGTGATCCTGTCCACCATTAAACCATCTTTCCAAACAGCCTCCATGTTTCCAGTGTCTTTTTCCCCCACTTGGAACTGAACCCAGAAGGATAATTCTTCCAACAGTAGATATGGAGTATTGTGAAAATCCCTAGGTGCCTATGCAGTATACAGGTAGCCTTGGAAAATAATCAGACAAGAATGCTGATAAATCTTTTTCATATTATCTCATTCATTTCTCACAGGGAAAATATATCTGGTCGTTTGGAGTCAATAGCAACTTAGTGGCACATAATGTCTCATTCGTAGAACCCCACATCATCTCACATCCTGAAAGCAGAGTGAACAACAACGAAAGTTAAAGGGCCAACATTTAAATAACCCAGTGGGAATTAGTTGGCTTTCCTCTTCATAATTCTGTTGGGTCTGATGTAACCAAGGCCTAGGCCAAAATGTGAACATGTTATAGTGTCAGACCAGAAAAACTGGCATGCACAGGCCAAGGATCCCTATGTTGAAACATACTACACACCTATCTAAGTGAAAATGCAATTAATGGCCACAAATCAACAAAGCCTTCTTGGTTGTAACAGAGAGCATTCCAGAATATTTTGCCCTGTTAATAAGCATGCGTGATTCTTCTGGTTATCCTTAGCAGGAAAGTGAAGGTACTTTTCCATCAGAAAATGTGTGTTCATGTAGGGTTTGTTTGGTTTTTCTCCTTCTGTGGATTCAGTATCTTAGAGTATTAGAGCTTGGTGTCCAAGAAACACATCTGGGACAGATATTACCTTTCAAAAAAAAAAAACCCCAGTGATTTGAAAACTTCAAAATCGTCAGTATAGGAGCACAAAGATTCTGATTTTAGAGATAAAAGTTGTGGTTAGAAGACGCCAAAATGTCATCTCAGTAATATCTCCCTATAGTTGGTTTGCCTCCTTTCCAGTGTACGTTTCTTTTCAACCAAGCTCCATACATGGAAGAAAAAAAATTACCAGCAAATAAACAGCACGTGGGAAAAAGTCACCTAATTTCCCATTGAGTAACCTGCCTCACGGGCCATATCACTTCTAAGAGCAAGGTTTTTAGATCTTTCTCTTTCCTTTCCAGGTTCCTGGAACGTAAACAACTTTGTGGATCGGTTTCATCTCGGAACACCCGTGGCTTCAACCCAGTTTGTCACTAAGGATTACCACGACTAGCAATACCAGTAGAAGCCCCAATAGTATAACCACCGTTGCTCTCAATGATTTAGCTTGGTTCCTTCCCTATGGATCAGAGGAACGCTCCAAATAAACATGAAATCTTTCTCTTCATTCAACAAGCACGGGCTGGATTTTTGCATGATCAATAAGCTTTATAGTGCTGGCTATGATTTTATTTTAGGATTCATTGTTTTTCAGCTGGCATCAGTACAATGACATAGTTGTCCCTAGCATTCCAACCACATATATCACAGAAAATGTAACACATTCACTGCAGAACTTGTGTGGCCTTAAAGTTAAACATGGCTATATTATATTTATATTATATTATATTATATTATATTATATTATATTATATTATATTATATTATATTATATTATATTATATTATATTATATTATTATATTAATTATATTATTATTATATTAGCTTGAAAGCAAAGTGTCAATATAGCCACCAACCTATAATCATTCCTTAATCACTGAAACGTGGCCCCTTACCAGCTCAGATTTCTGCCAAATGTGTCTTCTGTTAAAATTCTATCCAACTATGATGTGTGTGTGTGTGTGTGTGTGTGTGTGTTTTCTTAATCTATATGTATGGTACTCAGCTTTGTTTGGGTATTTTCTCACGTCATTATAGTTGTGCTTTTAAAGTTGTAGCGACATTTCAGCAGAATCTAATCTGCCATCATCAGGCTTCTGTATTGTTCTGTCTGCAGAAGCCTGATGATGGCAGATGAGATTCTGCCGAAACGTTGCTACAACTTTAAAAGCACAACTATAATGACATGGGAAAATACCCGAGCAAAGCTGAATACCATACATACATACATACATACATACATACATAAAACATAACATAACAAACATAACATAACATAACATAACATAAAACAATATTCTCCCCAAGGACTTTTTTTAACTACTGAAAGGTCCATAGCCTACTCATGACCAACATAGGTTCCAGCCTTTTGTTTTAGATATTTAATTGACATCAAATTACCTTACTATACTCTTTTATGACACTTGCATTCATGATTTCCCTTCCCAGGCTACATATTCTTTGCAAGTCCACTTCCATGTTTCACCCTTGAACTAATAGCTGTCATTTATTGTAGCATTCAATTAAAAATAGCGTTTCACCATGGCTTTCTCGAGCTTTTTTATTGCACAGTTGGGAAATGGAATCTCACTCAAATTGGACACAAGCTTCCTATTATATTGTAATACGGTATTTTTTCTGGTATCAATATTTTTTTTTCTTTGAGGACTGTCTCCTGTATGTGATTCCGCAGACCCTTCAGGATACCGTGCAACACAAATGGATAAATCAACAACAGGCAACTGCACAGTTGGAAATGTGCAGATTAGGAACCATTTAAACATAGAACATAGAACAATAGGATTGTAGAGGTCTTCTAATCCAACCCCCCCTTGCTCAAGCAGCAAAACCTATACCAGACAAATGGCTGTCCAATCTCTTCTTAAAGACCTCCAGTGGTGGCACATCCACAACTTTTGGAGGTAAGCCTTTCCACTGATGAATTGTTCTCTCTGTCAGGAAATTTCTCCTTAATACTAGGCTGCATCTCTCTTTAACAAAGCTCCACCCATTACTTTTTGCCTTGGCCTCAGTGGCTTTGGAGAGTAGGTTGACCCCCTCTTCTCTGTGATCCCCTTCAAGTATTGGAAGACAGCTATCATGCCTCCCCTAAGCCTTCTCTTCATTAGACTAGACCAGAAATGGTATTCAACAGGTTCTGACCAGTTCTGGAGGACCGGTAGCGGTTGTTCGGAGAACCGGCAAATCCCACCTCTGACTGGCCCTGCCAACCCCATCTCTTCTCCACCTCCTGAATCCCAGCTGATCGGCTGGGTCTTCTTTTGTTGCCCTGCACAGGAGAACGGAGCTGGAAAGCAGGTTAATGGGGAGGGGAGGGAAGGGGGATTTTACAGTATCCTTCCCCGGCCACGCCCACAGAACCGGGTGTGAAAAAAATTGAATCCCACCAGTGGACTAGGCATACCTAGTTCCCTCAAACATTTAATACTCTCATTTACACTGTTACAGTGCTCGGTTGAAATAAATTATTCTACATAATTTCCAACTTGAAATAATCAAATTACTGTATTTTGATTACAGAAGCGCCCAAAATTGACTTTATTTTTCACATCGATATTGCTTACTGGTCAATGACATTGTCACAGTTGAAGACCCCTCCCCCTTTGGCAAAAATGCTTTGTGCCTATACCACTAGATATTTCACCATCTCACCATCCCACCTCCTCAGCTCTTTTACCCCTGTGACACACATGTGGGTATACCTCTTTTTTCATTCTTATTCTCCCAACCCGATGAAATTAGCACATTTGCTTTCCTTCAAAAGGAATTGTGCATCTGCAAAGCAGCCGCTCCTTTCTCCAGAATGTTACTAAGGGAGGAAGGGAGGCTAAATGTGATTTCTGCCTTTTTTGTGTAAATGTAAGTAAGCAGCTATTGTATGTGTGGACCTACCTCATGATTCCTTCTCAAACAACCCATTTGTATTCAGATACCTCTTAGAAAGTTTCCACTTGGGAGAAATAATTTCCAGTCTGGAATGATCTTGGTTTAGTTCATGAGAACAACTGACGCCAATCGTCCTTAAGTTCTAGTGAAATCTGTCTTATCACCAATATTTCAAGGTGCATTATGAGAAAAAGGAACAAAGATGTAAACCAGTTTCATTCTTGACCCATTCTATTCATAAATCACATGAGTGTCTATCACGGTTCCATTTCCAGTGTGAAGTAAGGCTAGCTTCCTAAGAGCCAATTATATTCTTCTCCGTGAGGCAGAAGAGAAAAAAAAAAAGTTTGAAATAGAGAGGAAGCTTGTGTTAGGGGTGTAACTTACCACAAGCAAAGAGGAAGAAGGTCCAAAAACACACAACTCTACTTTAACTGTGTGAGTTAAAATTAGAAGCAAGAGGAAATGACAATTTAGCATGTCATGGAAGTCTGCTAAAGTGGGTTTACTCCTTTTTTTTTATATTTATCATTTGCCCAGGGTGTAATTGGTGTTTCAGATTAAGGCCAAGGAGCCAGTAGAAATGAAAGGTCACACTTTGTTGACATCCCACCATCAGATTGTAGTCATCCTTTCCTCTCTGTCTTTAATTTCTTGTGGTGACCATGTTTACTTTTGGGAGAAAAAGAGCAGAGAGTCGGATGTTTACCTCTCTAGGAAATTGTCGCCATAGTTTTCCCCCCTCCTTTTTTTTTTTTCCTTTTAATTGAAATATAAGAGTGGGAAATGGTAAGGAAACCACACTGGTGTTTATTTTATAGCTAGGCCTGAACTATCAGTGGAGTTCAAATTGAATGTCTAGTTGGGTGGCAGCACTGGCAGGGTTTAATGTAGTAATACTAGAATTCTCAAATTGTATTCAGAGTTTTGACATTTTGGTATGGCCTCACCCAGGAAGACCAGAAGTGGGAACGGGAGAGGGCAGTGTTGTGGTGTCTGAAGTCCACCAGAAGGCATCAAGCAATTAAAGTATTCCTTGAGAAAATGTAGAGGAGAACGAAATGTCCATGCCAAGTTCAGATTTGGCAAGTGTCATTAATCTTCAAAGAACAAATCTTGGGTTTTCATCACATACCATGTTTGCAAAAGACAGTATCAGACTCTTTCGTTAATGTATAATTCCGTTTGTGGCTTTTTTGCAATTTTGGGGTTGCGACTTTTATGGTTCCTGGCTTGGGAGAAATCTTATTTAATTCATTTAGGCTTACTCTTAGGTAAACCTCTGGTGTGTTGTCATCAGCAAGTCTTCATTTTCTCTTTTCCTGAGATTTTTATCTTCATTTCAGCTGTGTTTGTAATCCTATGTTAGCTGCCTGGAGTTTCCCATTTGCACATAAGAATTCCTTCAATATTATCCACAAATAAATGAGGTTTTATGCATTTATTGTACAGTGTTTGCCAGCCACCCCATCTGCAGGTATTAAGTGGGGGGGGGGGGGTGGCAAAGTAAACATAAACAGGCATCCAATTCATAACTACTCCAACATGATTGCTGACAAACAATGAACATGGTGTTAAAAAGGATTGTTCTGATGGTTTACAAAATACCAGGAAGTGTTGAGAGGGATCTGCATTGTACTTTTGTGGGCCATGAACAGAAAGAGTAGGGGGAATCTCATCATAATAACCTGCTACCTGATCCAGCTACCCCTAACCTCATCTGAAGGATTCTCAGGCGGCCTTCTCGTGATGGTACTAGATAAACATACACTCCTGCTGTCTGATGTCGCCCACACTGCTATATTGTATAGATGTCAGGCGCGAAAGACCAGGATCACACCTGAAGTCCAGTTGGAGTGATTTATTACTACCCATGCCTGTACACAGGAATATTCTGAACTAGTAGTATTATTTTGGAACTACATAAGGGTCAATGGTATTCAAGAGGTTAGACATAGTGTCTTTGTAGCTATGGAGGGATTCTAAGTTGATTCCTCCTTTCACTCTGCCACTCGGTCTCCTACAATGGAGCTTTGTACTTTCCATGATCATCACCAGCATTTGATCTGAAAGCCTACTGATGCAGTGAATTTAATAATGGTGTTGGCTTCCAATGCAGTCTAGCTAGCATATTCTGGACCTTCTATACAGTGGTGGGATTCAAAAAATTTTTACTACCAGTTCTGTGGGCATGGCTTGGTGGGCATGGCAGGGGAAGGATACTGTAAAATCCCCATTCCCCCCCACCACCCCACTAACCTGCTTTCCAGCTCTATTCTCCTGTGCAGGGCAACAAAAGAAGACCCAGTCGATCAGCTGGGACTCGGGAGGCAGAGAATAGATGGGGGCAGGGCCAGTCAGAGGTGGGATTCCAAACTGTTCAACATTTCCACTACCGGGTCTCCGAACTACTCAAAATTTCCGCTACCAGTTCTCCAGAACTGGTCAGAACCTGTTGAATACCACCTCTGCTTCTGTATCTCCAAGTCCATGTCCAGAGGCTGCACCCTAAGTAGTAAATGTTTCGGTCATGCAGCACATCAAATTTTCCACTTCTTTACCCTTGCTATTTACATTATGCATTATTTCTTCTATTTTATTTACCCTATGAGAACTAAAATGTTCTGAATTAAAATTTAAACTATTAGCCCTTGATTTGTCGTGTAGTTTTCAAGCCTGAGTTTACTAGCAAAGCATGCATAGAAGTGGGAGGTTTTGTGTAGTAGCATATCATATGACTTATTGAGCTAAAACCGAGAGCTCTGTAGTCACATCCTATTTTGATTTTGAATATATATTATGCCGTTGTAGCAAGGTGATTTGACAATGACAGGATTGAGAAATTGTGGTTGAAAGTAAAGCCAATCCTGTCTGATAAAATCAAGGAAGGGAGGGTTGACATTGCTTACAACTGCAACCAGCTATTGACAATCCTTCCTTTTGGTCACTCAGCGTTGTGGCCATCTCATTTCATTTGAGTGACGCATCATAAGGCATCTTTAGATGCACCAGTTTTAATAATGAGGAAATAATATTTCCCTCAAAAGACAGTGCTATCTCACTGCAAGCTTTAAGAAGTACATCTGTAATGTTGTTGTCGGTCATTATCGTGGAGGTTTTGTGTGAGATCAGAGGTATATTTTGGTGTTCTGAACTAAGCTTCACAAGATCATGAAGCAGACTCCTCGTCCCGATAAAACCTCTTTTATTTAGGTTAAAGTGAATTCCTCTCCAGCAAAGTCCTGGAAAACAATCTTTCAAGATATTTCCCAATTACAGACCTTTATCAAGCTTGGAGAGTTGCCAGGCTGATATCTCCCAAACGCCACTCTGTAGCAGACAATACTTGGCAATTGGCCAGGAACAGGTCTTCAGCCTAATGGATTGAACTCATCGTTTCCTGCAAACCCCACTCCTCTTTCACTCCTCTTTATTCCCTATGGGAGGGGCCATTCACCATCCACTGGTACCTTTACTTCCGAGTCGACCCTTATTCCTTAACTGTTCCCTTCTCCTGGCAGCTCTGTGCATGCACACACTGGGAACAGGCTCCAGCTGTTCTTCTGCCCCGCTGATCTCCGACTCCAAACTGTCAGATGATCCCGGCCCAATCTCTGCCTCCGATGCAGAGCCCTTGTCAGAGCCTTCCCCAGACTCCAGGACTGGCCCATGTTCCTCCCCAACCTCTTCACTGTCTGAATCTGCTGCCAGCTCTGCTGGCCACTGGAGGGCCACAACATTTGGAAGGTGCAAATAACTGCTCCCGCTTCTGTGATAGCCATTGCTTCAGCCCTTGCTCTCAATTGCCACTAACGTTTCCTGAGTTCCTTTCGTACATGATATCTCCCGCCCCCTTAACTTCAATACCTTCCCATTTGACCACTTCTGTCCAGGCTTTCAACACATTCAGGGAGGACAGTGCACTTTTGCTGAGGATGGAGAGATGTCCACATGGGGTTGAATGGAGAAGCAGACAAATCCAGATAGAATCCCAAATTCAGGGTCTCTTCGTTGCTGCTTGGTGGATGTTTTCTCCATGGGGTTTTTATAAGTTGAGAGGGTGTGGCAACAAACTCAGAAGAAGAAAAAAACCAAAACAAAGATCTTGTAAGATCTTTGGAGTGTTGCTCTCACAAGACAAGTTGTCATTTGATGGTGACTCAAAACAGACATGACCAAAATAGGATAAGGTTTGGCAACTTTTTATGCCCGCATTGTTTTGTATGGATGGACATGTTAGAAGAGTCCTCACTCTTGATCTACATATAGGAACGTGTAGAATGATGCAGTCACAATAAGAATTGACGTCTTCATCTCAACAATGGCTAGATGACATTAAAAGATAGTGGAAACCTATAGTGGAAACCTATAGCACGTAAAAAAGAACTGTATTGTTTTTGTTATCTACATAGAATTAAACAAGCATCACAAATAGGTGACCTTAAAGGTGTGCAACAACTTAATAAAAGCTTTGAGATATTTTCCATTCATTTTTGCAGCAACTCCAGATTGGTCTAAATACCCCACTTTTACCTAGGTTCTTGAACACTTCCTTGTACCATTCAACAAAACAGTTTATGCAACCTTTGTCTGGATTTTCCAGACCACAAATACTAGTCACAAAACATAAAGCCCAGCTAAGAGAGTCATGACAACAAAGTATAGGGTTATATACCAACAGTTCTTTGTAACCCCAGAGCCATGAGTTGAGTTCCATTAAATGCTGTGATCCAGGAAAGACTCTCGATATTCAAAGAATTCCCGAGCTTCCTTGATAATTGGAAAGACTAGACTGCTAGGCTGAGAAGGAAGACCAGTCTGATGTTAATAATAATCCTCTCTCCTCTTGAACTTAAAGGTGAAGAAATCAAATGACTTGGATCTTCAGGAGCTCTCTCCTGCGTTCCTCTTTGCTCACATCTCTCAGTCAGAACAGGAATAATTGCAACTTAAGAGGGTGATGGTAAGGCCACATGTTAATGATAAAGCATAGACCAAATGAAAGTCTAACTGATTTAACAGAGTTGGAAGCAGAGGGGGTATTCAGCAGGTTCTGACCAGTTCTGGAGAACCAGTAACGGACATTTTAAGCAGTTCGGAGAACCGGTAAATACTACCTCCGACTGGAGATTTTACAGTATCCTTCCCCTGCCATGCCCACCAAGCCACGCCCACAGAACCAGTAGTAAAAAAAATTGAATCCCAACGCTGGTTGGAAGAGTCCTTGTAGGCCATCTAGTCCAACACCACCACCCCGCCCAAGCAGGAGACCTTACACCATTTCTGACAGATGGCAATCCAGTCTCTTCTTGAAAGCCTCCAGTGATGAAGCTCCCACAGCGTCTGAAGGCAACTTGGTTGATCCTACTGTCAAGAAATTCCTCCTTATTTCCATGTTGAATCTCTCCTGGATTGTTTCCATCCATTATTCCTTTTCTGGTCTTCAGGTGCTTTGGGAAATAGCTGGACCCCATCCTCCTCTCTGTGGCAGCCCCTCAAATATTGGAAGACTGCTATCATGTCTCCCCTGCTCCTTTTCTTCACTAGCCAAGTCATAGCAGACCATTTCATTTTGAAGCATGATTGTATCCTTGGTCAAAACTGTTTTTTAAGCTCTATCTTAAGAGGAGAACCTCGGCTGAATTGTGGTTTCAAAGAACAATGAACATCCTCCATTTTTGCCCCCACCATGACCAATTTTAACCCAGATTGATAAGGTGGGGAGCCTTCAACTTACAACCATAATTGGAACCAGAATTACCTCTGCTAAGCAAGGCAGTTGTTAAGTGAATCTGATTTCCCCCTTTGACTTTTCTCATTGGAAGCTGGCTGGTCACATATGGTGATCACGAACGCAACCATGGGAGGCGGCAACCATTGTAAATACACACTGTTGGCCAAGGGCCCGAATTTTGATCATGTGACTGCCATGGGGCTGCTTTAACAGTTATAAGTGTGAGGACCAGTTGCAAGTCACTTTTTTCCAATGCTGTAACTTTGAATGGTCACTAAACAAATCATTGCAAGTCGAAGACCAGGGATCTCCAACCTTGGCCACTTTGAGACTTGTGGTCTTCAACTCCCAGAATTCTCAGCTTGCTGGCTGAGGAATTGTGGGAGTTGAAGTCGGCAAGTCTCAAAGTGGCCAAGTTTGAAGACCTATGACCTGTGTACTATGCTCCAAAATTTGGACCCACAACAAAATGTTGTAGAATGCCTTCAGTTTTCAAAAACAGCTGTTTTGTCTCTCACAACGGCCAACAAGATGTCTCCGAAGCATTCAAAATCAGGAGATGAAGACATTCCTTTCTTTGTTGCTGTCCCCTTGTAACTGATACTAGGGAACCTGCTGACTTGGAGGTAACATTGAGTCTTCAGGAATAATGGTCCTTGATAAACCTGTTCTTCATTAATTTTCCAATTATCATTAATGCCTTGCTTTACACACTGCATATGGATTTTATTTATACATGTTACATAGTAGAAACATTGACTTGATCATAACCACAAACTCTCACTTCAGTGTTTTCAAGAATTGCGTAGTGTGGAAAGTATTAATGTGGGTTTTGTTACTTAATTTACACTAAAATCAGAGAGAGAAAGAGAAGGATGTAGTCATTGGCCAGCCCAGCTCTCTTCATTCTTTCATTTGCTGCAAAGGGGGGGGAAAAAGAGAAGCTAAAATTCACAGTGGCTAAATGTAGAAAGTTTTGTTTCTAAATCAGTCGGTGATGGAAAGGAAATACGTCACATCCTGGAGGAAGAGGCTAGACTTCGACACAAATTTTCGGCAGTGTTGTAATGGAACAGGTCAACACTGAAATAGATTTAAATTTATTCCTTCCAGAATATTTACTTCTTTCTTTATATAGTTATCATTTTTAGCATCCAGAAGAGGTACTGTTTGTGCCAGTTAGTCTGAGTTTCCATTACAGGTTTTTGTGGTGGTTTTTTTTTTCTGCAGAACAAGACAAGAATGAAGAAATCATATACCATAAACCAAATTAGGAATATCTGTGAAATTGGAACAAATTACTTGGAAACCCAATTTTTAAGAGAGTGTTTTTCCCAGGTAGTGTTAGGTTTTGAACAAGTTTACTTTGAATTTTACAAGCTAAGTAAATCCAATATCATTTATTTTCTGATCTTGTACTAAGCAAAATAAAAGGATTTGCTCAGGCGTGTTTTGACAATAGAATATTCATCTATGAGCAGCTACTGATACATTTATATAAATTTATTGTATATAGCCTGCGTAAAATCTCTCAAATTACTCTCCTGCTAATGTTCCATAGGCATGGAACATCATTAAGATCCATAGAAATCTTATTAACTCTGAAATCCTAACAAATTCTGCCTGAAGTCCAGATCTCCACGCTTCTCCAGACCAAAATGGACAATATCACTGGTTCTTCGGTTACTACTGAAGCCCCTAATTTGTGTCATCCTTAACCAGCACATTCATGAGAAATGAAGATACTTGCAATTCGACAGCATTTGCAAAATAGGATTATTTCTCACCTGTTCTATTTGGGTCTAAAAGGCAAACTATAACACACAGTTAAGTCTACTAGTGATAGACAGTTAAGTCTATCATTTTCCATAGGTTTACTAACTACATACTTCATTATACGCTGGACTGCATTCATACTTGTCATTCAATTTCTTGCCATTAGGCATAGTTTTATAAATGAGAAAAGTTTGCCAGAGAACCTTTTATCCTTTCTCCTGCATGTTCTCTCCAAAGTTTTTGCCCTACTCCCAAGCTTGAAAACTCTCCGGAGATAAAATATTTAGTGTTTTTAGACAGAAAAAATATGTCAACGATGCAATCCACATACAAAAAAAATTATTGTTTATTTCTCACATTATTTCCAAACTTAGTATACTCCGGGAAGTTTCTCTTTACCTGTTTTTGAATGTCAGTGTTGAATCTGTAACTGTGAGCACTCCTAAAATATTGTCACTAAGGTTACTTGGATCTGGCTACTTCCTGTGCCCAGTGTCAGAAAAGTTTTCTAAACTGCCAAGTTGAACAGCTTGGCCTCCAATGCTCATTACTTTTTAGAAGCGACTTAAATGTTGCCAAACTTTGAGGCTTTGCTCTGGTACCACAGAAGAAGACTTTCTTGTCTGCCATCCTTGGATTCATGCCATTAGGGTTAAGCGCACCAACGTGCCTACCGTCCCTGTCCTATTGTTTCTTTTATCTTTCTTATATGTACCCATTTCATGTATTCATAACTATGTATATACTTATACTTATTATCTTGTAAACAATTGACAAATCAAATAAATAAATTAAATAAATAAATAAATAAACCAGGGTTAATGGGAATTAAGTGGCATACAAGTTGGATGGATGGATGGATGGATGGATGGATGGATGGATGGATGGATGGATACTGGAACTAAAAGTCTTCTAGGCAGAGATTCAAGGACATATTTCTATTTCTATCTATCTATCTATCTATCTATCTATCTATCTATCTATCTATCTATCTGTCTGTCTGTCTGTCTATCTATGGTATTCAGCTTTGTTCGGGTATTTTCCCACGTCATTATAGTTGTGCTTTTAAAGTTGTAGCAACGTTTCGGCAGAATCTCATCTGCCATCATCAGGCTTCTGTATAGTGTTTGTCTGGAACACTATACAGAACACAGAAGCCTGATATATATATAAATTTTATTGAGTATAAACATTAACAAACATTGAATGTGGTGATCTTCTTTGACGTACATTTCAGTCTAAGCATTTTACATTTAGAAAGATTCAAAAATATAAACATTTATATACATATATATACATATGAAGTCTGATGATGGCAGATGAGATTCTGCTGAAACGTTGCTACAACTTTAAAAACACAACTATAATGATGTGGGAAAATACCCGAACAAAGCTGAATACCATATATGTAAGTACCCGCGAAAACTTAAGAAAACATATATACATATACATATACATACATATGTACATTTAAGCTTTGTATCTTTTTAGTTCTTTTTCTTATTCCTCAGGTATGAGGTCTCTCACCTCTTTCCTATTTAATCTTAAATTCTTATTTCAATTTTATGAACTCCCGTCCATGTCCCTCCAATAATAGAATTTATTCCATACTATATAGTATTCTGATTTATCTTGTTCCTTCAATTCCAATGTCAACCTATCCATATCGGTGCATTGAAAAATCTTATCAATCATAGCATCTTCACTTGGGATTTCATTTGCTTTCCAATTTGGGGCGAATATCATTCTTGCTGCCATGATTACGTGTACAATTAGATAGGTATCAGCTTTACTAAAGTTCTCTTCCATTATTCCTAGAAAGAACATCTCTGGTATATAACTAATTTTTAACCCCCTCATTCCCTCTAGCCATAATCAAATTTTGTACCAAAACTCCTGACTTTTTTTACACACAAGGACTCATACCTTGATAAGATTGTTTTATAACACAAATTAGAAAGGCCATTATAGGTAGCCTGTGACTTAAAACAGTTCATTGGGTGACCATTTGAAGTTACAATGGCACTGAAAAAGTGACTTACGACCATTTTTCATACTTATGACTGTTGTAGCATCCCATGGTCACATGATCAAAATTCAGACGTTCGACAACTGGCCCATATTTATGATGGTTGCAGTGTCCCAGGGGGTCATGGGATCAGTTTTTGTGACTTTCTGACAAGCAAAGTCCATGGGGAAGCCAGATTCACTTAACAACCATGTTACCAGCTTAACAAATGTAATCATTCACTTAACAACTGTGGCAAAAAAGTGTTCTGACCCAAACCTTGTTCCAAGGAAACAAACACAAAATGGAGGTAACAGCAAAACCTTTTAATGATTCTTTACGAATTCCGTTCCTTCACGGTTAAAAGGCTGTTTCAAACTAATTGTCTCGGATAAGAACGAGCCTTTTCAAGGTTGTGCAAGGCTGCCAAGAACACTAGATAAAGTTACTAAGAAATATTTCAAACACAAAGAGTCTCCAAATATAAACCAAGATACTCCGAGCATCCACAAGGCTTGAGTGCAAAAACTTCTTTGCTTCCTGCAAAGAACTGCAGTTTCTCAGCTGGCTTTTATCTCCTCAGGGAGGGGCCATTACCTTCCAGCCTTATACCCGAGTTGCCCGTGCTGCTGCAGCTGCTCTTTCCTTCGAGTAACCCTACGCGCACGCCCTGGGCACAGGCTCCTTGGGGGCCTCTTCATCACTGCTGCCAGCCTCCACAATCTCCACTCCCTGATGGTCCTGGCCCCATCCCTGCATCACACGCAGGCCCCTCATCTGAGTCCTCACTCTCCGAGACCTCAGCCATCCACACCAGCTGCCGGCGAACCACAACACAAAGTTGTAAAATGGGGCAAAGCTCACTTTACAAATGTTTCACTTAGGAACATACATTTTGGGCTCAATTGTGGTTGTAAGTTAAGGACTACCTGTGCTACAAAAGAGATCAACAACTGCGAATTTTAAGAAAACGTATATATGGCAGATGCAAAATTCAAATCATATATGCCTCTTTCTCCTTTTTGCCACAGTGGGGCAAAAGTCATTTGCACAACTGTCCTTGTAATGGATGAATTTGGTCTCCCAAACTTTGCTTTAGACTTTGGTTGATGTAGCCCTGAAGTATGCAAGTTCTGTATGAGGGTTGCTTCCTTAAAAGATTTTCTCCACACATGTTTAGTAACTGGAATGGCGAAACCTTCAATCGCTACTTCTAACTGCTTGATTGCTTGCATTGCCATAGTAGACACAGTATTTTTTCCTGGTTTAAAAAAATGTGTATTTGGGGGGTGACCCTGGACTTTAGAAAAACAATCCTTTGATTATTTGGATTTTTCTGTATGGAATAGGAATAGAAATAGGAATAATAGGAATAAAATGGAATAGGAATTAGAGTAGAGTAGAGTAGAGTAGAGTAGAGTAGAGTAGAGTAGAGTAGAGTAGAATAGAATAGAATAGAATAGAATAGAATAGAATAGAATAGAATAGAATAGAATAGAATAGAATAGATGAAGGGAAGGGAGAATAGAATAGAATAGAATAGAATAGAATAGAATAGAATAGAATAGAATAGAATAGAATAGAATAGAATAGAATAGAATAGAATAGAATAGAATAGAATAGATGAAGGGAAGGGAGAATAGAATAGAATAGAATAGAATAGAATAGAATAGAATAGAATAGAATAGTTGGAAGGGACCTTGGAGGTCCTCTAGTCCAACCCCCTGCTTAGGCAGGAAACCCTATACTATTTTCAAACAAATATTTTGTCCAATCTCTTCTTAAAAACTTCCAGTGTTGGAGAATTCACAGCTTCTGGTGGCAAGTTGTTCCATTGATTAATTGTTCTAAGTGTCAGGAAATTTCTCCTTAGTTCTAAGTTGCTTCTCTCCTGGATTAGTTTCCACCTGTTGCTTCTTGTCCTGCCCTCAGGGGCTTTGGAGAATAGCTTGACTCCCTCTTCTTTGTGGCAGCCCCTGAGATACTGGAACACTGCTATCATGTCTCCTCCCCTTGTCCTTCTCTTCACTAGAGTAGCCAGGCCCAGTTCCTGCAACTATTTTTTATATGTTTTAGCCCCCAGACCCCTAATCATCCTGGTTGCTCTTCTCTGCACTCTTTCTAGAGTCTCAACATCTTTTTTTACATCCTGGCAACCCAATCTGGATGCAGTATTCCAAGTGTGGCCTTTCCAAGGCCTTATAAAGTGGTATTAACACTTCACGTGATCTCGATTCTATCCCTCTGTTTATGCAGCCTAGTCTAATACTGTGCGATGTTTGTGAGGCCTGAGATTACAGTAAATCCAGTCCTTCTTGTGATTTTGGAGGTCCCATAGCTGTGTATGGACTTGAATCTGGGTCTCCCTGAACCAGGATCTCCCCGATTCTAGTCCAACACCTTTACCATTGTGCCACACTGACTGACTGTGAGCATGTAAAATGCCACTGTGTTTATCTAGGCCAGTGGTCTAGCCTTTGCACAGTTTTTCTTTCGACTACTTCAGTATGTATTGCCGGGAGCTGCCTCTAAAGATGAGTTTGCATTGTCCAATTAATATATAATACAGTGGCTTCTAGGTTGAGCAGGAGCTAGGAAACCAGAAGGAATAATCCACTGCAGCTTCCAGTCTCAATTCAGAGCTTCAATTCACCCGAGCCTTTAAATCCTAAACAGCTGAAAACAAGATAATTAAAATGATCTCTTCCTTTTAAGAACCTGCCTATTGTGTCCAGAGGGGGCATTCAGCAGGTTCTGACCAGTTCTGGAGAATCAGTAGCGGAAATTTTGAGTAGTTCAGAGAACCGGCAAATCCCACCTCTGACTGGCCCCGCCCCCATCGATTCTCTGCCTCCTGAGTCCCAGCTGATTGGCTGGGTCTCCTTTGGTTGCCCTGCACAGGAGAACAGAGCAGGAAAGCAGGTTAGTGGGGTGGGGAGGGAATGGGGACTTTGCAGTAACCTTCCCCTGCCATGCCCACCAAGCCACGCCCACCAAGCTACGCCACGCCCAATTTTGAATCCCACCACTGATGGTGTCACAAATTCTTATTAATTCTCCACGGAAGTTTGATGAATGGAAACGATAGGGCCTTCTTAGAGTTCATTCATGAGAATGTAAACTTTCCTATATATAGACACCTACCTAACCCTTCTTCTATAAATGACTAGGCAAAAAACAAATGAATAGTTTTCAGTTTACTACTCTACTGAATTTCAGGTTGACTTGTGTATTCAAACCAATTTTGCACATTCTATCTGGGCCGCTGCCCCAGTTGAATACAACCAGGTTCCTCTTTGTACAGTGCTTTGTGACAACATAATCCTGAAAAACACTAAAAAAAATACTTTAAATGATGAAGGAAACATATGGGGAAACTGCATGCGTGCGTATGTATTCAGAGAAAAACACAGAAAAGCACAGGTTACGGTGGGATACGCTAAGTGGGATGTATGCTCTTGTTTGCTAGCCCTATTCACATTTAGTTAAGGAATACAGAAGTCAGTCTAATTATACCACCACCATCTAAATACATGAGCTGCATCTTCCTTCCTCACGCACTTCACCTTGACAATCTTCTTTATGTCGAGCTTTTTCATCCAGCCAGCAAAATAGTGTGATTGGTATGAAATGCTTTACAACTTTTATGATGAATGTGGTTCGCCGGCAGCAGGTGTGGATGGCTGAGGTCTCGGAGAGAGAGGACTCGGATGAGGGGCCTGTGTGTGATGCAGGGATGGGGCCAGGACCATCAGGGAGTGGAGTGCTGCCTTCAGAGATTGTGGAGGCTGGCAGCAGTGAGGAAGAGGCCCCCGAGGAGCCTGTGCCAAGTGCACGTGCATGCAGGGCTGCTCGAAGGAAAGAGCAGCTGCAGCAGCACGGGCGACTCGGGAGTAAGGCTGCAAGGTAATGGCCCCTCCCTGAGGAGATAAAAGCCAACTGAGAAACTGGAGTTCTTTGCAGGAAGCAAAGAAGTTTTTGCACTCAAGCCTGGTGGACGTTTGGAATATCTTGGTTGGTGTTTGGAGACTCTTTGTGTTTGAAATCTTTCTTGGCAACTTTATCTAGTGTTCTTGGCAGCCTTGCACAACCTTGGCAAGGCTCCTTCTTATCAGAGACAATTAGTTGGAAACAGCCTTTTATCTGTGAAGGAACAGAATTCGTAAAGAATCATTAAAAGGTTCAGAACAGAATGTATTTTTACAATGACTATCATAATGATCTATCACAAGGGTGTCAAACTCAAGGTCTGGGGGCTGGATCTAGCCTGTGGGGTGCTTAGGTCTGGCCCATGCGGCTGCCCTAGAAACAGCTAAGGACTGGCCTGCGGTTTCTCTGCCAGCAAAAATGTGCTCCTGATCTCCATTTTTGGCTGGGAGGGCCTCTTGCAACCTTCTGCCAGTGAAAACAGAGGTCGGGAGGGCCACAGATCACTCAGGCCACCATAGGCACCCCAAACACGAGTGACGTCAAGCTGGCCATGCGCCCCCCCTGGCCACTCCTCTCCCCCAAGGTCAAACACAACCCTGATGCGGCTCTTAATTAAATTGAGTTTGACGCTCCTGATCTATCCCTATTGTTGTATGTACACTGAGAGCTTATGCACCAGAGACAAATTCCTTGTGCGTCTAATCACACTTGGCCACTAAAGAATTCTAATTCTAACTTGTCTCGAAGGACTTGAAAGTGCTTATCGCCCTCCTAATACTGAAATACCTTGGATTAGCCCTGCTGGCTTCGTATTATTTCTACAACTCCTGAGACCCCCAAATAGCTCTGGTTCATATTACATTTATTCAGTGATTGGCTGTTAAAATATATAGCAAAATGAATGGCATATGTAGATGGATGGATAGGAAGGATGGATGGATGGAAGGGGAGAGGGAGGGAGAGAGGGAGAAGTGAAGAATGGGGGAGGCAGTTCTATGGATGTTAAAATATTGAATTACATCTGAAACCAGGTACAAGTTAACCCCCATCTATAGAATATAACCAAGTGACGTCTGAGTGCTTGTTCAACCTTATTCGAACAGCAGTATGACTGCTGTCAATTATGTTATTCCAATAATGAACTCCAAGATGAGGTTAGTGAATACAGTTGTCCAGAGCCTTTTAATATATAGGACAATGCAAGGAAAGTGATTAGTGGATTCCTTCAGCTAAATTCCTCCTCTCACTTAATATTACTTGACAACAGGAAGCCAACGAACAATACTTTCTTTTACATACGGTGGGACCCAGTTGGGTGGGTATAGATGGACGTTTTGAAGAGCAGATTTAGCTACCCATCAAGTTACTCAACTAACGGGTCACTGGCGTAGAGGTGCTTCATGCCTACAACCTACTAGCCAAGATATTTATGAACATGGGTCTGGGGTTCTTGGAAATACACATCCAAAATCAGTCCAGCTGACAGACTGTAGGAATGAGGAAACGCAGAAAGCAGCTCTCCCAGTGTGACACTATGCCTTCACCTCATGCGCTTCCTTTGCACCTGCAACCTGTCAGACAGGTTAATAGGCATGAAAGAGAAGCGCAGTGTTAACCGGGATCACACCAGAGGTGGGTATTCAGCAGCTTCTGACTAGTTCTGGAGAACCGGTAGCAGAAACTTTGAGTAGTTCGGAGAACTGGCAAATCCCACCTCTGACTGGCCCCGCCCCCATCTATCCTCTGCCTCCCATGTCCCAGCTGATTGGCTGGGTCTTCTTTGGTTGCCCTGCACAGGAGAACAGAGCTGGAAAGCAGGTTAGTGGGGTGGGGAGGGAAGGGGGATTTTACAGTCTCCTTCCCCTGCCACGGCCACCAAGCCATGCCCACAGAACCGGTAGTAAAAAAAATTGAATCCCACCACTGGAACTGTGTGTTTATGTGGTAAAACTATGTGGTAAATCAGTTACCACATAGTACCATCATCGACTAGTGTTCCAGGACAGTACTGGAATGACTGTGGCCAGTAACATTCAGAAGAAACCCATGGGGGAAGTAAAGCAGTACATGGAAGTAGCCTATGGAGTAAGCCTCCTCTCACTGCATTAATTAAAAAAATAACAATTCTGATTGCACAGGGCTCCTTCCTGCACAGATGGGCCTCAGAACCAAGATCCAGCTGGCAGAATCTGATCCTCTTTCCTGGTTTAAATTGACCCTTTGTGGAAGAACAGTTTCCATGAAATACCTCTGCTTCCCTCCAAAAAAAACCTCTAAACCCAATGCAAATGCTTTGGTAGAAACCAAGTGTCCGGTTAATCCTGTACCCCGAGCCCAACTGGTCCTAGACAGCATCGCTCAGTAGCTGAAGGGAAGGGACGTGTCCACAACAGCCAAAAGTGGCCAATAAAAACTGGGTGGATCCCAACCTCTGGCCACATCAGAAACCATATCCCTAATGAACATTCTAGACTGTGTCCACAGCAAAAAGGCATTTGAAGAAGGAAAATGCTGTTTTAAAAGAGGAGCAGCTAAATACAATGCTAAGCTGCTTCAGTTGGATTATCTCAACATCTCAACACAGACAACATCCTAAGGTTCTACCATAGAAACAGGAGGCATTTGTGCCAGGATTAGGGTGTGTGAGGACGAGCCCTTGGGCTAATTGCTATCTCTTAAGCCCAATCTTTCTCACCCAGCCACAGTTCTGAGGGAGAACGTTGAGAAGGAAGAGCTCCATAAGCTGCTTTTCAGTTCCTTGGGAAAAAGACAGGATATAAATCTAACAAATAAATATCGCCCTGCTCCCTTCCCTTTGCCAGCCTGATTAGCATCAGTGAGCAAAAAAAAAATATTATGCATTATGACATCAAATTTCCTTCGGAGGCAGCTTACACATAGTGATAGTCTATCTGGATGAACTGGCCAACCCTTCTGAGTCATGGTTTCATCATGCAGAAGTTGTCAGGTTACTCACTAAACACAGAGGTCTCCAAACTTGGCAAATTTAAGACTCGTGGACTTCTGGGAGTTGAAGTCCACAAGTCTTAAAGTTGCCAAGTTTGGGAACCCCTGCGACTAACAAATCCAGACCTCACTAGAATCCTCCTCACCCTGAAAGTCTTTACATACCTTATCATTCATTCAATGGTTAATGCTGTAACCTGGAGCTACTCATTTCTACTGGTCTGAATTCCACCCAGAGCACCAAAATAATTTTCCCCCACCTTCAGAGGATAATTAGGACTGGAGAAAAAACAATTACTACAAACCTGCCTTCTATCGAGGACTTGTATACTGTACGGGTCAAAAAGAAAGCTGTGAAAATATTTACAGACGCCTCACATCCCACACATAAATTGTTTCAACTCCTTCCCTCAAAACAACGCTATAGAGCACAGCATACCAGAACAACTAGACACAAGGAGAGTTTTTTCCCAAACGCCATCACCCTGCTAAACAAATAATTCCCTCAACACTATCCAACTATTTACAAAGTTTGCACTATTATTACTATTAATCTTCTCATCACTCCTTATCACCCGTCCCCTCCCACTTGTGACTTTATGACTGTAATTTTGTCGCTTGTATCCTTATGATTTTTATTAACTGATTCCTAGTATGATTTGATTGCTTATTGTACCCGATGACTATCATTAAGTGTTGTACCTGATGATTCTTGACGAATGTATCTTTTCTTTTTATGTACACTGAGAGCATTTGCAACAAGACAAATTTTTTGTGTGTCTAATCACACAAAGAATAATGGCCAATAAATGGCCAATAAAGAATTCTATTCTATTCTCTCTTAGCTGACCATTTAAAAAACACAAGGCTCCAGAATAATAAGAATTTCCAAAGGGAGGAGGATTATTCCTGCATGTTTATATTTCACACATGTATTCCTTCTTCTTTTTTTCCTGCAGAACACAAGCAGGGTAACAGGTGGTTTCTCGTACAGTCCTTGATTTGGTTAGTGGCTAGAGATAGTCCTTGACTTACAGCCACAATAGAGTCCAACATTTCTGTTGCTAACCAAGACAATTGTTAAAGGGGGGGGGTTGCTCTTTTTATTACCTTTCTTGCTACAGTTGTAAAATGAATCACTGCAATTAAATGAATAACACAGTTTTTAAGTGAATCTGGTTGAAATATAATTTTATCATATTGTCTTATTTTATTTTATTTACTTAAATATTAAATTATTGCATTTTACTCCAATTTCAATTTGAAATTATATTTTATTCCAGTTTCATTTGAAATTATGTTTTATTCCAATTTCATTTGAAATCGCATTTTATCCCGTTCCATTTTTTAATTGTTTTAATTGGATTTTAGTAATAATTTGTGTTTGGAACTCTTTGCTTTGATATGGCCCATGGACTAATCAATAAAGTCAACTAAACGAAACCAAGTGAATCTGGCAGTTGCAAAAGGTAATCCCATGACACTAAAACTGTCATAAATATGAGTCAGTTGCCAAGCATCTGAATTTTGATCACATAACCACAGGGATGCTACAACTGAGTAAGTGTGAAAAATGGTACCAAGTCACTTTTTTTCAGTGCCGTTGTAACTTTGAACGGTTGCTAAATGAACCATTGTGAATCTAGGACTGCCTCTACCTTGGATGCCTTCACACCACGCTTTTTAGCCTTTTGCTTTTTTCCTCCGCCGCAATTCTGCCTTTATTTGACTTCTGAGCTCCTTTTCAATGAAAGGTGGAACAAAAATCACCCTCGTTTGAAAGGAAGCAAAAAGCAAACCAACTTTATCCTGCCTGAATAAGAAGAATAAGAATAAGGAAGTGACTGCAGGAAGTGGCTGGTAAGCATTTTCTTCAGGGCTCTGCTCAGGAGCGGGGCTTGCTGTAGGAGAAGACAAAAGATTCTCCGTCCTCCAGGTCATGGTCGTCCCAAAGGTGCTTTTTTTTTTCAGGAGGCAACTGGATTTCCTTGTTTTTTTATTTGAAGACATTTCACGTCTCATCCAAGAAGCTTCTTCAGCTCTGAGAGGATGGTGGGGAATGGAAGGATTTATACTCCTTGAAGACAGCTGGTCATTTGCATCCTTTTAGGAAGTTGTTGAGGCCATTTGGAGGCTTATCTATGTCCTCAGGGTCACCTGAGTGTGGAAGAATATAAATCCTTCCATTCCCAACTGTCCTGTCAGAGCTGAAGAAGCTTCTTGGATGAGAAGCAAAACATCTTCAAAAGAAAAAAATAAGAAAGTCCATTTGCTTCCTGAAAAAGGACCCAAAATTTTGGGACCCAAAATTGATAATATAGAACTTTTTTTAAAAAAGAAAAGTGCTTGGAAATTAATGTATAAACTCATAGGTCTTTATAGGTCATTTGCATCCTTTTAGAGGGTCGTTGAGGCCACTTGGAGGTTTATCTGTGTCCTCAGGTTCACCTGTGTAGTGCAAATGGTTCCTGTAGTCTGCATTTTTTTTCTTCCTCTGGAAAGCCATTCCGACTCCCACACTATTCCAAGGATGTCCATCCCAAATTGCATAGCTAAAAGTCTGTAGAGATTCTCAGTCCTCCAGGTCATGGTTGTCCCAAAGGTGCTTTTTTTTCAGGAGGTAGCTGGACTTCCTTGATTTTTGTTCTTCTTTTGAAGACGTTTCGCTTCTCATCCAAGCAGCTTCTTCAGCTTCTTGGATGAGAAGCGAAACATCTTCAAAAAAAAAAAAAGTCCAGTGGCCTGCTGAAAAAAAGCACCTTTGGGAGAAGAAAAGGGAAAAATCTCCCTTGCTTGCTCTGCTTCTCTTCTCCAACATTGCCTCTGGGCCCTTCCACACAGTCACAATTGCTCCTTCCCCATTATCTCCAGAACAGTTTGAAAAACAATCCATGGTCCTTTTTCAAGTCTGGTGCCCTCCCAGGCCACTGCAATCTGTCCTGCTCACTCCATGCAAAAGAAAGAGAGAGAAAATAATTATTATGTGCCATCTCTTCTCCTTCTGTAAAAATTTCTTGGGCTCACTTTGTATGCATATGTGTCTGGCTGCATGCAAAAACATCGCAGGAATAGGAGGCATAGCCAAGCAGGAAATCCTGCAAAGAGGGAAATGGGCCACCTACAAACTCAATTTTACTGCAACATACAAGCAAACCATGTTTAAGTATGCGCTATCTCAGCGCTGTACACACAGTCTGTCAGGAAGACCTTTCTGGTGGCTGAAAAGACACTTCAGGACAGCATCCCACGGACAATTGCATAGCTATGTATAGTTAAGAGGTACAGCTCCTGCTTTCTTTTCCCATACCAGTCGAAAGTCTATAAACTTTCGAGGAGAACTGCCCATGTTTCTAATTCCAGGCAGCAGATTTCACAGGATCTGTGGAAGTGACTGTAAAGATTGCGAGACTCCCGGGGTGCTGAATTGCCATCTGGACTAATCTGCGTCCCAAAGTAACATTCTCCATGGGCAGATTCCAATCGAGCCCAGATTGCCATAAGCGAGAAGGCAAAAGTGGGAACAGCACACTCTGCCTAAATGCACGTGTCGGACAAAATATTACATTTAGTAAATATATATATATATATATATATATATATATATATATATATATATATATATATATATATATTTGTTTTCTTAAGTTTTCGTATACTTACATGTATGGTGTTATATTGGTTGGTATTTTCCACGTATTGTAGTTCTTTTAAAGTTGTAGCAACGTTTCAGCAGAATCTCATCTGCCATCATCAGGCTTCTGTATGATGATGGACACAATACAGAAGCCTGATGAGATAATGCTGGGCATTATCTGGGAGAATCTCAGACTTCCTTCATTGTTTGTTTTCAAGGGTAAGCCTCACCCATATGGCCGAGTGCTTGAAAGTGGGCACAAATGTCTGACGGATGCCAGGAAATGGTTGGGGATGAAGGATCCCCAGTTCCTGTGGCTGCTTGCTTTCTCACATCAATAGCAGTGATGGGATTCAAAAAAATTTTTACTACCAGTTCTGACGGCGTGGCTTGGTGGACGTGGCGTGGCTTGGTGGGCATGGCAGGGGAAAGATACCGTAAAATCTCCATTCCCTCCCACCCCACTAACCTGCTTTCCAGCTCCGTTCTCCTGTGCAGGGCAACCAGAGAAGACCCAGCCGATCAGCTGGGACTCAATGGGAGGCAGGGAATAGATGGGGGCGGGGCCAGTCAGAGGTGGGATTTGCCAGTTCTCCTAACTACTCAAGATTTCCACTACTGGTTCTCCAGAACCGATCAGAACCTGCTGAATACCACCTCTGATCAATAGCAACATCTGAATAAATTATGCAACCTAACGGAGTTGTCAAAAAATAACAGAGAATTCCTGGCCCAACTGAAACAAATTGCAGAATTCAGGACACAAGAGGAATTTTCTTTTCTTTTGTAGATTTTGGTTTTTTTGGGGGGGGGGTTTGAGATTTGACGCAGAACTCACAATAAGGTGATTTTCCTCCTATCTGTATCCTATTATCTGTTTTCATTTTGCTTTTGTACTATCAGGGTCTTTTTTTCAATACCCTGTCAAGATATGCAGTTAAATACACTTGTAAGAATAAATTAGGATTTCCTGTAATATATATTTTATCTGCAGAGAGCTATATGAAAACATTCCGACAAGTATGATATCTGATAAATTAATCTGTGAGGTGCGTAAGAATTTAGAAAGGATTTCTCAGATATCTCTCCCTAGTCTGAATGAAACAGATGTTGCAGATCTTCTTTTAAAGCAGTAGTGGTACCAAGACTCAGTAAGGCTCATTTTTATATTCAGCAATAATATAGTATACTGTAGAGAATACTGTGATAATGCTGCATAACTTTACATGGCAAATGGGAGATTTACATGAATCTTGAATATCTCCTTATAGGACAGATACCATGCTTTATTTCATAGCTATCTACAGCAGGGGTCTCCACCTTGGCAACTTTAAGACCTGTCGACTTCAACTCCCAGAATCCTAGGAATTGAAGTCCACAAGTCTTAAATTTGCTAAAGTTGGAGACCCCTGATCTACAGTATCTGCTACACACATATTGGCTAATGATAAGACTGCTGGATTGGCAAGATCATCCCTTGATCTTGTTGATCAAGCTTAGGACCAAAACTGCAATCATATTCACATTGCCTGTGCTGTCCAGACAGTTTAGAGTAAATGGGTTTGGGGATAGTTAGTTAGGAATTGAGAGCTATCCCCTTAAGGAAATGCATCATGGTAAATGTAGTTATGGTATCCTGGACAATGTACTCCATGTCATGTGGTCACATCCGTAACCCTGATTGGTCACTGAGTTGACCCTTGTTGGGTTGGGGGAGGCTCCCTCACTCTTGCCTGAATCCATTACCATGCAGCCGCTTCAATCATCATGGGGATGAGAGTTTATTATCTTTCTACACCATAATGCAGATATGCAAAGGATTGGACATTAAGAAGAACCTCGTCAAAACTGTGAGTTGATAAGGATGCCCGATGAACCAATAAAAAAAGACTTTGCATGGATGCTTTGTGGAGTTGCTCTGTCTGCTTTATACCCATCCAGAGAGTAATAAGCAGAACAGCAGAAAGATTCCTCAAATCCCCACCCCCGCCAGGTGTTTCCGAATGATCCACAATCTCTTCATTACCGCCAACCTGAAAATAGCAAGCTAATGTCCTCCCAACCAAAGAATGGCTCACCATTCGAATACTCCTCTTTCGTTTTGTGTTTCTTTGTCTGGTGGCTTGAAGAAGAAGAAAAATCACCATCGTTTCCGTAGCAAGAAAGCTCTGCTCTACTCAAAACTTAAAAAATAATAGCGAGCAACGAAATGGTAGCCTCTCACCATGGCACCGCTACAGCTGGGGGGCGGGGAGGAAATCATCTCTTCATTTTTCAAATGCAAAAAGTAGACTCGCTACAGTTTTATACCGGTTCTATGGCTGAGCTGGAAATAAATTTTAATAAATTTCTCAGGTGTACTGCAAAGGTCCAGCAAGGATTCAGGGGAAGTGCTGGACAGTGGTGCGATTAAATTTTTTTTACTACTGATTCTGTAGGTGTGGCTTGGTGGGCGTTGGCATGGCTTGGTCGGCATGGCAGGGGAAGGATACTGCAAAATCCCATTCCCTCCCTGCCCCTCTAACCTGCTTTCCAGCTCCATTCTCCTGTGCAGGGCAACCAAAGAAGACCCAGCCAATCAGCTGGGACTCAAAGGGAGGTGGAGAATAGATGGGGGCGGAGCCAGTCAGAGGTGGGATTTGTTGGTTCTCCGAATTACTCAAAATTTCCGCTATCGGTTCTCCAGAACTGGTCAAAATCTGCTAAATATCATCTCTGGTGCTGGGCCCCCGTGAAGTTTCCATTCGTCCTCTCCTGCTTTTTTCTGGTCATCCATGTTTCCATTCTTCAGATGATTTTGTTTAAATAAAAATAACGCTAGAGAATAAACACGTTGTAGTACCATTTGTTGCATTTTTTTTTCAAAATACACCAAAGGGGAACAAAGTATGAGGCGTGTTTGTCATGTAGTTGAAGGCCTTTCCTTGGAGGCATTTCAGAGGAGCCTGTGTAAATGGGGTGTCTAAATCAGTAGGCTAATAATTACCTATTTTAACCATTATTGAAATAATTGCTATCGTGAAAATCTGAAGAAAGGGCTGGAGGCTATTTAGGCATGTCAGGTGCAGGATCTTCCTCTGTTAAACCCATCTGTGCGTGACTCCTTCGTAAGACGACTTGCCTAAGAGAGTTCTTGTTGATACACCTGTCCTCATGAAACCTGGTGGAGACAGCACCACCGGGAATCTGAAGGGTAGCATAAAGGGTGGCTTGAAAGGTGTGATCAAGCCAGTAAGCCCACTTCTGCTCTTCAAACTATTCAGGAGCTTGTCCCTGCCAACCTGAAAAATAGCAAGCTAACTTCCTCCCAGTCCAAGAGTAGGTCAATCAAAAACAAAGTCCAGTTGCCTTTTGAAAAAGCATCTTTGGGACAACCATGACCTGGATGATGGAGAATCTCCATAGGTGTTCAGGGTGGCTTGATGAAGGAACATCAGCATTTTTCTCAATGGATATAACTTTCAATGCATGTGGGCCCAATCCCACACCAAGGCAAGAAGAGGACTCTGTAGTTGGTCCCGAAACTATCCCTGTTGCTCTCCCATAAGAGCCTGAGATCTTCTGCCAGCTCATTACAAGCAGACAAGGATCTTGATAGCTCTGCGATTCTCAATCATGTGCTGGAATCCTCCTGCAAATTGTTTGGTTACCTATTTCCTGTGTGCTATGAGATAATCGGAGATGCTGTCATACCGCCGCACTCCTTGACTTGCAGCCTAGTTTGAAAAATCAGAATTTTCCAATGTGGTTTTAGATCAGTGCATATGAGATAGAGTGACTGGCCCAAAGTCACTCGGACACATACCATCTCCGGCTTTTTAGCCTGGTGACTTAACTACTAGACCAAATTGGCTTTCCAGTTTATTTCTCAACCCAGTTCAACGAAGAGTGCAGCTCAAATGTTGTCTCGGTGCTTGGAAGCCTTGGGGCCTGAATAGGGAAGAACAGACTGGAGTTCACCTCTAGCAAGGCAAAGTGACTATAAGTTTATAAACCCTATGATCCCAAAGCTTTACCAACTCAACTTTGTTGGACATCCACAGACAGAAGAAGTGATCAGTTTGGTTTTTTAACCTGAGCACATGGCTCCCGTTAAAGGAATACTGCTTTTTAAGAACCTTGATGGCGCAGTGGTTAGAGTGCAGTATTGCAGGCTCCTTCTGCCGAATGCCACTGCCTGCAATTTGGCAGTTCGAATCTCACCAGGCTCAAGGTTGACTCAGCCTTCTGTTCTTCCAAGCCAGGTAAAATAGGCTGACTCTGTAAACCGCTTAGAGAGGGCTGGAAAGTACTGTGAAGCAGTATATGCTACTGCTAGTTTCTTTCCTTCCTTCCTTTCTTCCTTCCTTCCTTCCTTCCTTCCTTCCTTCCTTCCTTGGTGGCATAGTTGTTAGAATGCAGTATTGCAGACTGACTCTGCCCACTGCCAGCAGTTCGATCCTGACCGGTTCAAGGTTGACTCAGCTTTCCATCCTTCCGAGGTGGGTAAAATGAGGACCCAGATTGTTGGGGGCAAGAGGCTGACTCTGTAAACCGCTTAGAGAGGGCTGTAAAAGCACTGTAAAGTGGTATATAAGTCTAAGTGTTGTTGCTATTGTCCTTGCTGCTCCAGGGAGAATCACAAGTATCTAGGATCAAACATAGCTTACCTGTTTTAAGAGGTGGCATGGCGTGTCATATCATATGCTAACATATTCTGTGCTAGAATGAATCTAGATACAAGGCAAATAAAGTCCCTGCAGACACCTCCCTAGATGCCCATCCAGCTCCCTGTTCCACCTAACTTAAATTTAAATTATTTTAATTAAAAATGTTAAGAAATGGTAAGCCAGCATGATGCAAATTAAAGTGCTTGCCTCTAGCATCGTCTTTATTTTCAAGCATGCTACTGAGCTCCAAAAGGACTCTTCAGAAACCAAACATGATAGTCTTATGTGGCTGAAGTCCCATGCGCCTTTGTGAAATGTGGCCCCCAGTTCCCCCGGGAAGGGATGAAGGAAAGTCAAGTGGATTAGAAGAGACCCTCACAGAAGATTAAGCAGAGTAGCAGGGAACAACTTTATTCTTTGCTTTCTAGTAAAAGATTGCTTCTGATAACCCTTCAGAGACTACACAAATCTTTTGAGCCCATACAAATCCTAAGTGTTTCTGTGCATGCTCGTGATGTACTGTGCTTCTGGAATTCTAACAGAGCTAGTGGCTTTATAACATTCACTGGGTGACCCTAATTCGGTTTCCATTTCTCAGTCTAATTAACTTATTGTATACAGTAGTTATATTATTAAGATGAAATGAAGGTTGGAATGGAGAACATTAACTTGAACGACTTGATGGAAAATAATGGATGGATGGATGGATGGGGAGGGAGGGAGGGAGGGAAGAAGGAAGGATGACACAAAGTCTATCATTTCATATACTGCTATTGTTATTTTCATAAAACCAAGTTTGTAGCACAATATTTTTCAAATATTTTCCAAATTTTAACTGCAAATATGAATATTTCCTTGACTTTTACAACTGTGGACCTATGGGACAGGTCTGACAATCTGGACATTAAGATTTCCCAGTAATCTCTATCCAGGAGTCTCAGGTAGAATGACTTGGCTGGATTCGCACACTAGCCTTAAGCTCAGTTATAAACAGAGTGGCCATATTAATACACCATGTTAATTTTGGATAGTTTTCTCTTTGGTTAACTTTTTAGAATGCTCTATGGATTCAGGGCCTTTGGCTAGTTTACAGTTCACAATATAGGCAGCCTCACTTAGTGACCATTTGAGGTTATAAAAGCTACTTAAAACCCTGCTCCAGACTTCTGGTGGCTGAATACCTCCCCATAGTCACAAAACTGCATTTTGGAGACTAACAACTAGCTCATATTTATGACCGGTCGCAGCACTAATTCAATAAAGTGGTGGGTTGTATCACTCCACAGATGTAGAATTGGGCAACGGCTAAAGAAGGCATTTATGAACTCCATCCACCTATTCCTTCTCCATTCACCAGACGTTCCCTTCTATTTCATATGGCTTGTCTGGAGCCTCCTAAACTAACCTTCTGCCTTCAGTACCATCTTGTTGTTGTTAGTCGTGAAGTTGTGTCCGACCCATCACAACCCCATGGACAACATTCCTCCAGGCCTTCCTGTCCTCTACCATTTTCTGGAGTCCATTTAAGTTCACGCCGACTGCTTCAGGGACTCCATCCAGCCACCTCCTTCTCTGCCATCCCCTTCTTCTTCTATTGCCCTCCATTGTTCCCAGCATTCGGCTTTTCTTCTCCAGCGAGTCCTTCCTTCTCATGAGGTGGTCATCTTACTCTGCATCTAATCAACTTCTGTACTTGGAATGTCTCCTGATAGAAATACTGATATTCATTTGCTAGTCCTAGGAAATTAAACCTGGAAATTAAACGCATTGAACCCAGCACTCTGCAAGCAAAGAGATGTTGCCTCGTTCTTTTCAGCACAGGCCCTATATAAAAAGGAATTCACTCTATAGAAATAAAGCAGAGCCTTGAGAAATGGAGGAGGCTTGGATCATGAACTTCAATTGAGATCGGCATACATGGGATTGATTGGGGTAGATTGTAGGGGGTGACACCGAAATATAATTTTATCCTATTTTATTTATCTATGAAGTTATTGTACTTTATCCCAATGCCATTTGATATTGTATTCATCAGATTTTAGTAATAATTTGTGTCTGGAACTCTGCACTTCGATATGGCCCAAGGGCTCATTAATAAAGTAAACCCAACTAACTAAAAAAAAAAAAACCTAACTAACTTCCGTACAAATATTTTCTTTACATCTGTGAAATACCTGGCGAATGTTTGTTAGTGACGGCTGCGTCTGGCTTTTCTAAAAAGGGGAGAGAATTATAGGTATTAAAAGAAAGCTTTTCTGCCTCAGAAAAGATCCTGAACTCAGAATTGCGTTGAAGTCGATCTCTTGGCATTCTGCTTTGCTATTCCTCCTTACATGCGCTATTTCAACTCTGCCATTGGTATTCACTTCTTCTTTTATATATCTATATCTATATTCTCTCTCTCTCTCTCTCTCTCTCTCTCTGTGTGTGTGTGTGTGTGTGTGTGTGTGTGTGTGTGTGTGTGTGTGTATATATATATATATATATATATATATATATATATATATATATATATATATATATATATATATATATATATATTCTGAGGTTCTCTAGGTATTTGTATGTGGATTTTTGGTTATTCGGGTTTTCTCGCGTAAGATTGGAAGTATCTAGGCAACTTTTCGATGAAGTCTCATTCATCATCTTCAGGCTTGTGTCTTCAGCTTTGTGCTTCTCACTCTCACTCTGAGAAGCACAGAGCTGAAGACAGAAGCCTGAAGATGATGAATGAGACTTCATCAAAACGTTGCCTAGATACTTCCAATCTTACGCGGGAGAAAACCCGAATAACCAAAGATAGATAGATAGATAGATAGATAGATAGATAGATAGATAGATAGATAGATACATACATACATACATACATACATACATACATACATACATACATACACACACAGCGTGGAGTTAAATGCCTCTTTTTCAGAGCTTCATGTAGAAATTTGCCCACTGGGGCACAGATCGTCTTGTGCTTAGAGCAGTGTGGCAAACAAACACAAGGAGACGTTTGTGTGTTCCCTGAGCATAATCCAGATAGATGAAATCTGGGATGATACATCACTTACCTCCAACTGTGGCCCATGGGGCAGCTGCTGCAAAGAAGAAGAACTAGCTGGGCAGGCAGTCTTTGCACATAGAGGTTTAATGCCTCTGGGAATCTCATAATCACTATAATTAGCTTTCAGAGCACAAGATCCCTGTTTTTCCCAAAGCCCGTGTCTAGGGCAGGCACTCCGATGCGCTTCGTTTTCAATATTTATTCTCCCTTTCCCCTCCCCCCCCTCCATAAAAGCCCTTCTAAATTACATTTTGATCTTAACGAGTTAAGACCCCCCAGAGTGGTTTACAATAAATACAAGACAAGTTCAGACACTGTAGCAAAAGGAGAAAAAGTAATTAAATCAAAATAGATAATAAGAACTCAAAATATAAGCATAAGTTGACCTTTTCTTAGGGAGGATGGGGACTGGGGAGAGGTGGAAAAAGTTTTACTACCCACCTAAAAATTCTGTCAGATTGTGTTTCAGAGATCTGGTCCCACCAATTCACTGAAATCTATTTTGATAACAACTGCTAGGCCTGAAAACAGATCAGAAATCAGAGCAGTTGATGTACGCAAGAGATAGGTCCCCTTGGTTTTATAGTTGGCTATATTGTTATTCCAGTAAGCCGTGACTTCCTTTTACATATTTTTCTTTTCTTTTCTTTTTAATGGTAAGCCACCCAGGCTGAAATTAGATAATAAAATATACATATTAAAAATGTGGCAAGAGACCCACAATATAGGTAGTCCTTGACTTATGACTACAATCGGCATCACTTTCATCACTAAGCAATGCAGTCGTTAAAGTGAATTATCCCGATTTTGATCACTTGACTAAGGAGATGCTATCACAGTTGTAAGTGCGAGGACCAGCTGTAACATTGAATGGTCATTAAATGAATGGTTGTGACTTGATTACCTGTATTACCTGGCCACTCTTTTAGAAACCTATGAGTGAAAAATCCCTAGATTCGTGTTTTTTATAACTATGGAGATGGCTCTTCATCTGAGATCGGTCCATCATGTCTAGGAAAAGGGGGAGAGGAAATTGCCCGGGATGGAGAAAACATCAGCCTGTTGTTGTGTCCATTAAACAAACCTCTCAACAACACCAATCCAAAACTACATCCAAACCAAAATATTTATTTATTTATTTGATTTGTCAATCGCTTATAAGATAATAGGTATAAGTATAAACATGGGTAAGAATACAGGAAATAGGTACGAATAAATGGGGACAATAGGACAGGGACCGTAGGCACGATGGTGCGCTTATGCACGCCCCTTACAGACCTCTTAGGAATGGGGTGAGGTCAATAGTGGATAGTTTGAGGTGAAAGGAATGGGGGTTAGAGGATGTAACAACAGAGTCAGGTAGTGTGTTTTAGGCATTGACCACTCCGTTGCTGAAGTCGTACTTTCTGCAATCAAGTTTGGAGCGGTTTACATTGAGTTTGTATCTGTTGTGTGTTCTTGTATTGTTGCAGTTGAAACTGAAGTAGCTATTGACTGGTAGGACCTTGTAGCAGATAATTTTGTGTACTACGCTTAAGTCCAATTGGAGACAGCATGGTTCAAGGTTGACCAAGCCCAAAATTTCAAGCCTGGTGATGTAGGGTATTCTGTTGCGAGCAGAGGAGTCTTGTACTCTTCTCGTGAAATACTTCTGGACTCACTCAATTGTATTAATGTCCGATATACAATGCGGATTCCAGACAGATGAGCTGTATTCGAGTATTGGTCTAGCAAAGGTTTTGTATGCCCTAGTGAGCAATTCAATATTTCCGGAGGAGAAGCTTCATCAGATTAGATTTACAACTCTTGATGCCATTTTGGCAATGCTGTTGCAGTGAGCTCTAAATGAATATCTTTCATGGGGCAGCCCACATCTTCTCCAGAATTTAAGTGGAATCAGACCTCATCTCCTCTGGCTACATCTTGGCTTCCTCTTTTCATGAAGCACTTTTAATTAGACCATGTGCCCGTGGCTGTTCATGTGGCTTTCCTCACATTCAGCAAAGCTGACTGTAGACCAGAAGAAGGCGACTCATTCCCCTTCCACAATCGGATTCTGAAGTTATATCTGTTTGTTTCTTTCCATTTGCTTAATACTTCGTTGTTGTTGTTGTTTTTTCACTGCGCCACTGCAGCTCTGGTATGGTATGGCGTTTCCTGATTCAGCAGGAGGTTTGACTACCAAGACCTCCAAGGTCCCTCTCAACTCTATTATTCTAACTGTTCTAAATAAATACACACATACATAAGTATTACACCAGGTGCTGACAAAAATGACGTGGGACTATCTCATCCTATGTAGTATATTCAGCCATTTTGTCTTACTTTCTACAGTGAAGTCTTTTAGAGCTCTTATGAAATTCAAAATAACATTGCTTTTTAGCCTGACTAACCCCAAATTTTAAAGAATGCTTTGCGCGTTTAGTATATTATACTTTGCTGCAGAGCTTTCATGTTATATTATTGGGTCTGCATCAGTGGTGGGATTCATTTTTTTTTTTTACTACCGGTTCTGTGGGCATGATTTGGTGCATGTGGCAGGGGAAGGATACTGCAAAATCCCTGTTCCCTCCCCACCCCACTAACCTGCTTTCCAGCTCCGTTCTCCTGTGCAGGGCAACAAAAGGAGACCCAGCCAATCAGCTGGGACTCGGGAGGCAGAGAAGAGATGGGGGCGGGGCCAGTCAGAGGTGGGATTTGCTGATTCTCCGAACTACTCAAAATTTCCGCTACTGGCTCTCCAGAACTGGTCCAAACCTGCTGAATACCATCTCTGGTCTGCATGATTCTGTGGATAACTCATCAGCTGCCTTCAGACAAGTCTTCCCTTTCCTGTTCATGTTTCTTCTACAACATGGCATCTGAGCTTTATTTATTTCTCTTGCTTTATTGCAATAGAAATAAATATCCCATCCATCCCTGTGTACAGATTAAAAGACTGGGTTTGACTTTGACATATTTGATCTGCCTCCCTCACCCTCTCTTCCTTCCCGTGCTCATTCCATTCACCCCATTTTAACAGCATTCACAGGCACTTTGCACACCTACATGCTTATATATTAGAATACAACTCCACAATACTCTATCTCTCCAGATCATTTGCTAAATACTCTTGTCATAATATTGGTATTCTTGTTTGGTAAGAATGAAAAAACGCTCCCTATTATCATAAACGTCATTTGTTTCTAACAAGAAATACATTGCTGTCGGCAGTCAAGCATCTAATAATGTTAATAATAAGCCTCCCAGTCAACCGATAGTGAGATGGACAGTGTATAAATTTAGTAAATAAAACAAAATAATGGGAATCAGTGCTTCTTCTGGAGCAGCGGGTAGAACTCGAAGCTAATCGGCTGTCCTTGCAATGGAGAACCACAATCAGAACCCAGAACCACAATCAGATCCATCTGACTGTCGGAGAGGCTGAGAAATAAAACAGAACAACATGGCCCAGAGTTTGGAATCAAAAGTAAGACTTTTGTCTTACCTAGAAATTTCTTGGAATGACTTTTTCCGGTGTGTATGTGTGTTAATGTTGTGTCTGCTGGTGCTACCCTCTTCAAGGCCAAATTACTTTAGTGGCAAATGGAACTTTTCAGTCTGTGGATTTTCCACCTGACTCTTTTTCCCTTTTGTATGAGCAACTTAAAGCTCGGTTTCTCTGACACCCTCCCCCCTGACTTTTTATTTTTTTTAAATGTTTGGGTAATTGGGAATTTCCCACCATATGTGTAGTTCTACCACTGGTACAGTACAGTACATAAAGGAGCATTGTGAACGAGCATGGTTGCTAACCACGAGCAGTAAACAACCCCCAAGTCCTCCATCACGTCGCTGGCCTATTTACATCCTGCTTTAAGAATGGCTTGGTAGCCCCCGGTAAGGCGACCAAGTGAACCTGTTCTGTGGCTGAGCCTGTTTCATTTTGGGTCGTTCTCAAACTCATGGCAGGCATTGGCCTGAGCCTTCCAGTTCTATAGCTAGGATGGTCAGGTCAAAATACAAGTGGCCATCTATCACGAGAGGTTGCAAAGTAAGTCATCTAGACCAGTGGCCCCCAACCTTTTTGTGCCGCGGCCCGGTACCGGCATCACAAAATGATCCGCGGCCGGCACCGGCATCAGCATGCATGACAAGGCAAGGCGAGCCGAGCAACCGCCAGCCAGCCATCCCCGCTTCTCCCCGCCACCTTCAACTCCTCCTTTGTACCTTTGTCGATGGGCTTCGCTTCGGGACGGCTTCGGGACAGTCACTGGCTCGCCTTGCCTTGGGTCCTGAAAGAATCCTCGCGCCTTAGTTTCGTTCGCCGCCCCCCTTCGATGAAACTAAGGCGCGAGGATTCCTTCAGGACCCAAACGCCGCTTTCCAACCGGAAAAGCTCACCCGGAAGCACTTTCTCATCAAACAAGATGGCGGCGCCCAGCAAACCGGCGGCCTGGTAGGAAATGTTCCACGGACCGGTACCGGTCCGCGGCCCGGTGGTTGGGGACCCCTGATCTAGACCGAGGGTGTCAAACTCAAGACTCACAAGCCAGAACCAGTCTGTAGGGTGCTTAAATCTGGCTCGCAGGGCCACCCTGAAAAACAGCAAAAGACCAGCTAGCAAACATGTGCCCCCACCCCACCCGAGCTCTGTTTTCGCTGGCAGAGGGGAATCCAAACAAACTAAAAGCAAAACAAAACAAAAGGAGAAATGTTTCCCCTTTTGCATTTGAACAGGCAAGAAGGGACAGGGAAGGAGAAAGGGAAAGAGGAAAGACAAAGATGGGACAATGGGAAGAGAGCAAGGAAGGAAAAAATAAGGACAGCGGGGAAGGAAGAAGAAGGAAAAAGAAGAAAAGGAAAGCGCTTATAAGGAGAGGGAAGGAGGATCTGAGGGAAGTCCTGCCTTAGCACTTGGCCACCACAGGTGCCTCCGACACGTGTGGCGTCGAGCTGGCAATGCCCACCTCTAGCCACGCCCACCTCTAGCCACACCCACCTCCCCCCTGAGGTTAAACACAACCCCGATTTGGCCCTCAATGAAATCAAGTTTGACACCCCTGATCTAGACCCTCCACGTCAAATACAGGTAAGTCCTTGACTTGTGGCCCCAGTTGAGCCCCAAATTTCTGCTGCTAGGTGTGAGACAGTTTGTGAAGTGAATTTTACCCCATTTTATGACTTTTCTTGCCACCATTGTTAAGTGAATCACTGCAGTTCTTAAGTGAATCTGGCTTTCCCCCCATTGACTTGGTGTCAACTCATAAAACATTCCTATGCCTGTTTTAGTAGTTGCCATAAAAAGGGAGAGAAAGCGAAAGTACATTCCAACTTTATCTTTAAAAGATTGTAACTAAACTACCAGAGCTTTTGCCTGCAAATATATTTAATTGGAGAACATGATGACACCCAGCCCGTGAATGTGCTCAATTAAAGAATCTGGTTTATGAGACACCCAGGGAGGAGGGGGGAAACAGGGTCACAGGGAACTATAAACTACATATGCCAGAGTTGGCTGCATACAGGGCAGTGCCAGTATGTTGCCTCTAATAAATACTTTGAAGTTTTTTGAAGTTTGGCTTGAGAATCATGATTTAATTAGAGCAATTGCTGGAATCCTGACACTTGGCTTGTGAGAAGAACACAAAGAGGAATCACATCATCCCAAGACATTGATTCCATCCTAAATATGAGCCGGTTCCCAAGGGTCTGGATTTGGATCACGGGGCCATGGCGATGCTGCAGCTTTGTAAGTGTGAAAAATGGGCGTAAGTCACTTTTTCGGTGACATCATAACTTTGACAGTCACTAAATGAACTATCTTAAGTTGAGGACTACCTGTATGCTATATAAGCAGCGGTCTCCAACCTTGGCCACTTTAAGCCTGGGGGACTTCAACTCCCATAATTCCCCAGCCAGCTTTGTATTAAGCTTTGCTGGCTGAGGAATTCTGGGAGTTGAAGTCTTCTGGGCTGAAAGTGGCCAAGGTTGGAGACCCCTGCTATATACTTTTTTCTTTCTCTGCACACATATTTCACATAACACATAACTTTGCTACAATTTTCAAATATGGAGCGGGGAATCAATTTCTAGTATTATTTGAACCTTTTGTATAACAAAGGGGTTGCTTGTATAAATTCTATTTCTGGCTAAATATATTCCTTAGAATTGTGTAGTTTGAAATAATAATTCTCTTTTCTCCTGGCAGACTTATTGTCAGTGTCTTGTTAAAAGTATGTCATTATGAGTGTAAGATAGGCTGCCAACTTTTTTTCTTCTTCCTCTTTTTGGCAGCATTCTTGTGCCTCTCACAGCTATAGGACTAGCAAATGAATATTTACTTCCACCTGTAGATGCAGCGATGTGCTTTCATTCTATTTATTGCGCTGCCAATAGAAATGTCAGTGAAATAAATGCAAACTGCAAGCACCGTGAGCAGATTTTCAGATACTGTTTGATTGCATCAGGCTGCACAAAAGAATTGCATGCATGGAAAAGCCCATAAGAAACGATGACCAGCTCTTGTCAAGATGAGCCCAATGGTTCTATTTTCCATACCATTATTAGCTCAGTTTTGTTTCCTATTGGTTCCAGATGGAAAGAGATCCTGCTTGATCATTTGGGGCAACAATATAACGGCAACTGTGCCGGAAATCAAAAGAGGAAGTAACTACTTCTACTGTATTGACTCTGACCAAGAAATCTCTGTTGCATTTTAACAGTTTCCTTTGTAAGTATGTACATGTTTGACTGGGTGTTTGATTTTGCCCTGAAGGTGTTTTCAGCTATTTTAATGTAACAGAAAAACAGAGTTGGAAAGGACCTTGGAGATCTTCTAGTCCAACCCCCTGCTTAGGCAGGAAACCCTATACTATTTCAAACAAATGGTTGTCCAATCTCTTTTTAAAAACCTCCAGTGTTGGAGCATTCACAACTTCTGGAGGTAAGCAGTTCCACTGATTAATTGTTCTGTTAGGAACAGTTCTAGGTTGCTTCTCTCCTGGATTAGTTTCCACCTGTTGCTTCTTGTCCTGCCCTCAGGTGCTTTGAAGAATAGCTTGACTCCCTCTTCTTTGTGGCAGCCCCTGAGATATTGGAGCACTGCTATCGTGTCTCCCCTAGTCCTGCTTTTCATTAGACTAGTCATGCCCAGTTCCTGCAACTATTTTTTATATGTTTTAGCCTCCAGACCCCTAATCATCTTTGTTGCTCTTCTCTGCACTCTTTCTAGAGTCTCAACATCTTTTTTTATATCGTGTTGACCAGAACTGGATGCAATATTCCAAGTGTGGTCACACTAGAGCAGTATAAAGTGATACTGACACTAATTTCTTGCTTTCCTATTTCTCATTCATTTTTTCCATCCTGCATAATGGAGGGTGGAGAGTCTGTTTCCCACAAGAGAGAACAGCATTCATAGGTGTTACACGGATGTGTATAAGATGCATAAGAACCTGAACTGCAGCAAAAGACACTCAATCTCCAAATTGACCCAGGGCAAAAGAATTAGTGAAGACTCCTTGTTAATGGCAGATTCATAAAGATGTGAATGGACTCATTGTTTTCATAGTTATCTTCTCCTTCTCTCTCTCTCTTTCTTAATCTCCCTCCCTCACAAAGAAATAAGTATGACGTTGCAGAATGGATAATGAATTATTTGAATTCTGTATTAATGGCATATGTAGTTCTCTGATGACCTTAAAAATGAATTCATCTTTTCTTTATCCTTCCTCTTCCCCTTTGAAACTGTCTCACTCCTTCCGTTGTTCTCTTGCACGTTCTCCTGCACCAGGTCTGTGTGAGTTTGGCCACGAACCTAGCGAATTAACCACCTGAACACATTTACAAGGACTATAAGGTAGAGGCTATCAGCCACATGATCTAGTCTAGTGCAAGGGTCTCCAAACTTGGCAACTTTTAGACTTGTGGACTTCAACTCCCAGGGAGTTGAAGTCCACAAGTCTTAAAGTTGCCAAGTTTGGAGACCTCTGAGCTAGATCCTTGAAATAGGACTTGCATAACTACTGATTCTGAAAGGCCACAGCACTGAAAAGATCATGTAAGCCCACAAGCTTTGGGTGTTATTCGGAATCTGTGGTTTCAGTAGAATCTGGCAGCTTTGATTCTTTTCCCCTTCCCCCATCAATTGATCTTCTCAATCAAGAACCTCAAATTGCACGCATGCCCACGTCAAGATATCTCCATTGATAGAATAACAGCTCTTGATTTTTGTAATTATTACTGCTACCACGTTTGTCAAATTCCAATAGCTTGCTTGTGTTTCAACTGTCTCCATTTAAAAAGTACAATCCTTAATTTTTAACTCTGCTTATGACGATGTTGGAAATTAAGTCCGATGAGGAAGTAGAGCTAGAGGGAGGTAAGATTAAAGGGAGTAAAAGCATTGAAATTTCTAAAACAATCCTAGGCAGAAGCCAGAGCAAATATATTTCTTGTGTTGGAAGTTTTAACAGATGGAAATAGAAGGGTAGCAGTTTTCAGCTCATTCGAAAGACGAACTCCCTCACAGTGACAGTAGTGGGTCTTTTCCTAGAAGTATATAGATAGCTACTTACTGAGTGTGTAACCATGACCTTCCCCTATATCTTTTATCTTCCAGTTGTATTGAATTCCACCTTTCCATAATCCACAGCCAAAATGGCCTTTGACAGATTATGGGAGTTGAGGACCAACATACCGTCATAAATTGCTCTGTTGCAGAAACATTTTGCAATGTTCAAATGAAGAGATTTGATGTTCTTCAAGATAGCTTCTGGTTCTCTGTTCTGTTTTCGCCTATCACTACTTAACTTCTGACCACATTTAAGGCCAGAATTTCTGTCATTAAGTAAAATGGTTGTTAAATGAGTCGTATCCAATTTTATGACCTTCTATGCCACGGTTAACCAAATCACTGTTAAGTGACTCAAACAGTTCTTAAGCAAATCCAACTTCCCCTCCTCTAACGTATTGGAAGACAACTGGGCTTAGCGGTCTTCATTTTATCCACACATAAAAACCCAAAACTCTGCAAGTGTTTATAACTTCCTTGATTACAAATGAGCAGAGGGCAGATTGCTGTGTTAAATAAATAAAACTAGTGGACTCGAACGTTTAGTAACAATAATAATTCACCCCATTGGGAATGGAATGGAAAGGAATGGGACAAAATGCTGGCAACAAACTTTGAAATTCTTCCATCCTGTTTTCATCTGTCAAATAGTCGAGAGGTGAACTGAACAAAACAATGCTCAGATCCGAAGACATCTAATTCAAAATCTCACTGATTACCTTTGCGCTTTAATCACACATGACACATGACAGCTTGGTGTGGCTGGTGTTTGTTTTTTTGTATTTAAGAAAACTTTTCAAAAATTCTCAGACGGTTTCAAGAAACAAGATAGAATAATACTTCTCAATCTCAACCACTTTGCAGTGGGTGGACTTCAACTCCCAGAATTCCCCAGCCAGCTTTTCTTCCTGGCTGGAGAATTCTGGGAGTTGAAATCCATCCATCTTAAAGTTGTTGAGGTTGAGAAACAGTGAGATAGGGAATAAAATGAGTTTTCAAAAAGGGGGGGGGAAGATTTTTTTTTCCCCTCCGGAAAACAGCAGAGATTTCTTCAAGAAAGGGATGGGGTATTTAGTTTCTTTCTGGGGGTCTTCGATCTTTTGGAGCTACTGGGCATGTTTGGAATTTTGAGAATGTGGTGGGTAATTTTGCATAGATAAAGGAAACCATGAGGGCATCGCCATTCCTAGCCATAAGCTGGAGCACCCAATTCTTAGAATTGGTGATATGGAATCAGAACTGAAAGCTAATGTGGTATAATAGTGAAGGTGTTGGATTAGGTGTGGAGGGAATGGGTTCTAATCCACCCACAACCGTGGAAATTAACAGAAACAGGATAGGAAGGGACCTTGGAGGTCTTCTAGTCCAACCCCCTGCTTAGGCAGGAAACCCTACACCACTTCAGACAAATGTTTTGTCCAATCTCTTTTTAAAAACTACCAGTGTTGGAGCACTCACAACATTTGGAGGCAAGTTGGTCCACTGATTAATTGTTCTAAATTACTCCATAATTCTAGGTTGCTTCTCTCCTTGATTAGCTTCCACCCGTTGCTTCTTGTCTTGCCTTCAGGGGCTTTGGAGAATGGCTTGACTCCCTCTTCTTTGGGGCAGCCCCCGAGATACTGGGACACTGCTATCATGTCACTCCTAATCCTTCTTTTCCTTAGACTAGACATATCCAATTCCAGCAATTGTTCTTTATATGTTTTAGCCTCCAGTCCCCTAATTATCTTCATTGCTCTTCTCTGCATGCTTGTCTCTTCTGAGTGGTGGAGTGATTTTGGATTAATCTATTTGGATTAATAATTTGGACTCACTGAGGAGTTATTGTACAGCAAAATTGGAGGAGGGAGTCTTATGTACGAGGCCTTGAGATCAGGAGAAAGCATATAAGTGCAGTACAATTTGTTGACTTACGGCCATTCAATTAGTGACCAAAGTTATAATGGTGCTGAAAAATATGACTTACATTCCTTGCACTTACAACATTCCCCAGAGTCATGTGATCAAAATTCAGTCACCTGGCAACTAGCATGGATTTTAGACCAGGGGGTCTCCAACCTTGGTGACTTTAAGACTTGTGGACTTCAACTCCCAGAGTTCCTTAGCCGGCAAGCTGAGAATTCTGGGAGTTGAAGTTCACAAGCCTTAAAAGTTGCCAAGGTTGGAGATCCGGTTGCAATATCTTGGGGGAAATCATCATCTTCAACTTTCCCAAGCGAAGTCAGTGAGGGGAGCCAGGTTCACCTAACAACTGTGTGAGTCACTTCACAACCATGGCAATCTGCTTAACAAGGTCGTAGAATCAGGCTACGACTTACTTAACAAAGTGCCTTGCTTAGCCATGGAATTTCTGATCCCAACTGTGGTCATTATTTGAGGATTACCCATAGACCAATCAATAATAATGCTTCTTTATGAATTACTCCATATCAAATAATTGTTGTCTCCAGGTTGGGGGTGGTTTTAGCAATGCTGGTACAGAGGTGTGAAAAATCCCATTCCATTTGTGACATTTTTAATAAGAATTTTTCCCAAATTTTCACAAGTGCACAGAGTGGAAGGAACAGCATGAAGCGGTTTTGCAGATTCATCCATTCCTTACTCAGCTTAACGCTTTTGTTTTCTCCAGTGTGGGGAGTGGGATCACGCCTTCAAAGTGCTATATAGCTGGATTCAAATAAATATCCTCCCCTTTGCAGAGCTCAAGCCAAATTATATTGCATTACATGGATACGCACACATTTAAACTGCAGTCATCCAAGATACAAAATCCTCCCCCAATTAACCGCAAACATTTTGCACCAATGCCAGACAGACTCTTAAAAAAAATTTTTTTTAAACATCTCTGGAAGATGCATTCATACTCTGGCAAACCTCCAGAGTTATGTAACAATAAAATGGCAACACACAACATCTCTCTACACACCTTTCTTGCAAAGGCACAAGGTTCATATAATGTTGGCAAAAGAATGTTTATCCTCTAGAACAGACAAATGATACAAGCATCATGATTTAAATTGAGATGAAATAAATAAGATAGAATTAAGAGAGTGAAAAGAGGGGAGATGCTATATAGAAAATGTAGAATGGTAAATAAGATATGAAATGGTATATAAAGTGAGCATGAATTTGATTTATGTCTGTACAAAAAGATGTAACCCGGGACTAAGCCGCTTTCCAAAAAGAAGTTTTATGTTTTCATGTTTTGTTTGTGTATGTTTGTTTATTGAAAATTAATAATTTTTTTATTAAAAAAAAAAAAAAGAATGTTTATCCTCTGATGGTTTAAAACAAAATCCCACTGGCCCCAGGGGTGAGATGCAAATATTTTTACTACCAGTTCTGTGGGCGTGGCTGGGTGGGAGTGGCCATGTGATTGGGTGGGCATGGCTTCTTTTTTGTGTAGCACCCCCTCCCTGCGTGGCCCTTTTTGCCTCCTAGGCCTCAGGGAAGCTTCCTTGGCGAAGCAGTAAGACGGCAAGGGGGAACAGCTGATCGTCGGGAGGAAAAAGAAAAAAGAAATACCGGTTTGGCTGAACCACTAGCTGTTTTTTTTTCCACCGGTTTGGACGAATGGTCGAACATTTTTTACTACCGGTTCACCCGAACCAGGCCGAACCCGGTAGAATCCCACCACTGATTGGCACATATGGCTGTGGTAATACGTCAGATTGATGTCACTAAGGGTTTTTCAGATCCAAACAGCCTTGGCTGACCTGGTGTCTTATAACTGTAATGGGGCTACAAGTTCCCCCAATGCAGCCATCCTGACCAGCACATCTGGAGGAACACAGAAGGCCACCTTAGAAGTTTGACCTAGCTAGAGCAGACAGATGTTCCATCTTCTGTTCCTTTCTAGCCTCAAACAACCTTCAAGGGTAGCCCGCCACAGACACCAAGGGAGGGAGTCCTAATTAGCATGGCCTAATTACAAGGTTTAGCATTCATGGGTAAAATGCAGCTTATTTTCCATGCAAAGCTTCGCTAATTGTCAACATCAAACTGTCTGTACATGTTTTGCAACAGTCATAGGAAAAACCAAAAGGTACAATTGAAAAAAGTGAACCGACCACATTTTAATCATCACTTTTCCCCCCTCTGCACATGCACACACACACAGAGAGAGAGAGAGACACACACACAGACAGAGTCTTCACGCTTCTTTCTGTACCTCAACCCCCAGGATATCCTGACATAGTATCTCAGACTGGGGTAAAAGGTAAAAGTTCCCTCGCAGATACGTGCCAGTCGTTTCTGGCTCTAGTGGGCGGTACTCATCTCTGTTGCAAAGCCGAAGAGCCAGCGCTGTCCGAAGACGTCTCCATGGTCATGTGGCCGGCATGAGTAAACGCCAAAGGCGCACAGAGCACTGTTCCCTTCCCATCAAAGGGCTCCCTATTTTCCTATTTGCATTTTTACATGCTTTCGAACTGCTTGGTTGGCTGAAGCTGGGACACGTAACAGGAGCTCACTCCATTACGCGGCGCTAGGGATTCGAACCGCCGACCTGACCTACCGACCTTTCTGATCGACACGCTCAGTGTCTTTAGCCACTGAGCCACCCCGTCCTTCAGACTGGGGGTACGACAGGTGAAAAATCAGCTTCAGAGTAATTGGGGAGACTGGTGTCCCCTTCTCCTCCCCCTCCCCCTTTTCACACCTCTCTGGAGCTACACTGGTTCGCTCCTTTCTTTTTGCACTTGGAGCAGAGCTGCCATTTTAAAAGGCAAGCCCATGATCCATCATTCCCTTCAGGCTTCATGTAAAATGGGTGTGCTTCATTTTTTTTAAAATCATGTGTTTATTAACAACAACAATACCAAAAAAAAAAATGTCCCTGGCTCCTTTTCCCCTGAACTTGAGGTGTAAGGAGGCCTCCCTAGCAGTTTGTTTGCACACTGCCTGCTCTTTTGGCCCTTCCACCCACTACAGACTCATCTTTTCCCCAGGCAGATTCCAATGATGCTCCTATCGGTTAGCCCCACATGGAAGGATCCCAAGACCGGGGCTGGGCTTCCTGGCATTTAGATGGATGTAGTGCTGGAACCTGCCTTTCACCATCTTGTAGGGGGTGGAGACTTTGGGCCAGTGCCTGCTTGCTCTCGCATAGTAATTGCAAATCAAAATTCTCACTTGCCTTTGCCAAACAGAAGAAAGCAAACAACTCCGTCTTTCCAGTACAAAGTTGGGAGCAACAGTTTTATTATTACTGTTCTGGATTTGGGACGAGGCCCAGGAGAAGGGGGTGGCCTTTTGTTTGTGTCAAGGGAAAGAGGCCTGAACTGTCCATAAGGTAAAGGTTCCCCTCGCACATCCGTGGTAGTCGTTTCTGGATCTAGGGGCCGGTGGTCATCTCCGTTACAAAGCCAAAGAAGAGCCAGCGCTGTCCGAAGACGTCTCCGTGGTCATGTGGCCGGCAGGACTAAATGCCTTCGAAGGCGCACGGAACGCTGTTCCCTTCCCACCAAAGGGGTCCCTATTTTCCTACTTGCATTTTGTTTTACATGCTTTCTAACTGCTAAGTTGGCAGAAGCTGGGACAAGTAATGGGAGCTCACTCCATTACGCGGCGCTAGGGATTCGAACCGCTGAACTGCCGGCCTTTCTCATCAACAAGCTCAGTGTCTTAGCCACTGAGCCACCGCATCCCTTTTGAACTGTCGATCTTGCCTCAGATTTGTCTTCTTGTCTCCAAAAGGCCAATTACTTTCTTCCGAGAACATATTTCCCACATTTCACCCATCCCAAAGTTGGCATGTTGCACCCGTCCCCAATTTGCCTCCATGGAGTGAGACTGGCTGGGAATTTGGGGGAATGCAGACTCTATATAGCTATGGGGGGGGGTACCAAGTTTGGAAAGGGCAATATGTTGGCTTAAGAGCCACCAACCTAAACAAAGGTTTAGCTACATATTTGCACAGGATCTTTATTTCCAAACAGCAAAACAAGCTGCTTGTATCGTCAACTCTTCATTGACTTCGTTGGGGGTGAGGAATCCGTTCACCTTTCCCTCAGCCTCAGTTCTCCATCTGAGAACTAGAAGCTGACATGCCTAGCTCTTCACTTTTGGATATGCAATGGGAAAGTATTTTTTAAAAAAATACAATAATAGCAACAACCCTTAGACTTATATGCTGTTTTACAATGCTTTACAGCTCTAAGTAGTTTACAGAGTCAACATGTTGCCCCCAACAATCTGGGTCGTCATTTTACCAACCCCAGGAGGATGGAAGGCTGACTCATCCTTGAGCCTGGTGAGATTTGATCTGCCAAATTGCAGGTAGTCGGCAGTCAGCAGAAGTAGCCTGCAGTACTGCACTCTAACCACTGTGCCACCATGCCTGTAATAGCTGTTGCAATGGAATCAATACCTAAGGCAAATAACAACATAGAGTACATATAGTGCAGTTGGATCCATTTCAAGCACGCCCACAAAATGCACCTATTAAAAGCTTCTTTGTAAGCCAGTGTACCAATCTTGATGTCCAAAGATGGAGGAACTCAAGGTTCATTTAATTAACTAATTTTATTTATAACCTGTCTTTATTATTCATCTACCATTCCTCAAAGCAATTGAAAGGAGGAACATGGGAGCAGGAGCTTTGTTTAACCAAAAATCTGAAAGCCATTTGGCCTAAACCTAGGAAAGATCAGAGTTATGATTTTCTTCTTCTGTCTCTTCTCCCAAAACATAAAAAAACCTCCATATTTTATACAACGTATTCCCTGCCACATCAAGAATCCTTCAGTGTTTGTTTTGTAAACAACGGATGGAAATTAATCAAGGAGAGAAGCAACCTGGAATGAAGGAGAAACTTTCTAACAATGAGAGCAATTAACCAGTGGAACGTGTTGCCTTCAGAAATTGTGGGTGCTTCATCACTGGAGTTTTTAAAGAAGAGACTAGACAGTCACTTATCTGAAATGGTATAATAGTTTCCTGCTTGAGCAGGGGGTTGGACTAGAAGACCTCTAAAGTCCTTCCAGCTGATTAAAGTACAAATTATTACTTTAGAAGCATATACCAGTGAGGGTAACTAACACATGCTCCTTATTTCTTTTGTTTAAACAATAAAATACACAGATACCATTTTCTTTTTTGGCCCCAAAGCAGCATATAACAAAATCAAAATAATGTCCAAATGTTTAAAACTGATATTAAAAATGCAATTACAGCTGAGAGCAAAACAAAATGAGCTCAGTCAAAAGCAAAACAATATTTAACCCAAGCCAAAAGCCAGACAAAATGTCTCAGGATTCTTCACAGCATTTCTGAAGCTTCAAGAACAAGGGGGGCGGGGAGAAGAAGCAGCAGCAGCTAATGCTTGGAGGAAAGGAGGGTCATAATCTACATCCCAGACGAGCAACCAGATGTGGAGCAAAGCCCGAGATGTTGAAACAATGGTAGAGCCGGTTCCTAGAAACTGGTGGAAGTCAACTTTCCTTTCACAATTGGGATTGGTAAGATTCCTTTCCAGCTTTGTACGCCCAAGAGTTGCATAGCTACATTTCAGGTGTGTAGTATTTATTAAACAAAGTAAAGCTTGTGAGCTCCTGGAGGCTTACTCAGGGGAGTAAGGGCAGCTCAAGGTTGAGCGGAAGACAAGATTTCCAAACGTCTATTGAGATTGAAGTTCGATTCCATGATCATCCATCAAACGTTCTGCGGAGAGTCATATTACCAAATGGACAGCATTTAGAGGAAGCATTAATGACAAGGTTAGACATTTGGAGTTGGGTTACTGCCATAGGCAGCACATTAACACCCCAGCTTTATTCTAATATCAATTGTAGGAGAAGGACGAGCAGAAACTGGAGGCAGAGTCAAGAGAGGAAACAATATAAATATAAATTGGGTTTTGAATTCCCGTTCACTCTTATCTAGGGCCAATTTAATGCCGACCGTTAGTAGATTCTCCTTTATTTATCAGCAATAAATCCGTTTAAGTGGAGCTTCACCTGTGATCCTGATTCTTCACACCTGACATCACTAAAGGCACAGGGCCTACCTCTAAACATCTGGCTAATACTCCGTTTAGTTTCCCATCTTATTTTATTTATTTTTTTATTTATTCGATTTGTATGGCCGCCCATTCGCCCATGGCGACTCAAGGCGGCTTACGACACACAAAAAGCACAATTTAAAACAATAAAACTCGTACAATCAAATACATTAATATAGTGAAATCACCCCTCACCTTCTCTCTCCCCCCCTCCCCAGCGACAGCAGATCACACAAGCCATTTGATGGGCTCCATCCGTCTCTGGGTTCCCCAGGCCCGCTGGCAGAACCAGGTCTTCAGCGAGTGTCAGAGTGGGGGCCATTCTAATCTCCAGGGGGGGATGAGGTTCTAGAGAGAAGGGGCCACCACGGAGAAGGCCCTTCTCCTGGGTCCCACCAGGTATATCTCCCTCAGGGGTGGGACCCACAGCATTCCCTGCCTCCCGACTCTGGTGTGTCAGGTAGATGTGATCTCTTTCTCTCCCTCCATCTTCTCCTTCACCAACCTCTTATTTATATATTTATCTATTAAATTTAGATCTATTTTCCATTCTTTTCCAAGCCACTTAGGCAGCATCCATCGATTCCACCCACCCACCCATTCCTTTTTCTCTTCGCAACAAGCCGGTGAATAAAATAGTGGGTACCTAAAATGGAGAGGCGAACCTGGTCTTCCCAGATGAAGTCCATTCTTCTCATGGCCCCCGCGATGAGGTGCGGTAATGGCCAGGGCTGGGCTGCTGGGGGATCGCGGGGGTTCGGGAGAGGCCCCTAGCTAAGATTCTGTGCAGTTTGGAGAAACCCCTCCCCAAATCTTACTCCTGGCTGGCCCTACCCACCTCACCCACCCCTCCCAGGAGTCCCCACGTGGCCCGTTTTGGATGCAGGCGAGTGCAGGGCGCGCGTGGAAGCTCCAGGGGGGGGATAAATGGGCCTCCTGGAAGTTTGGGAAGGCTGGAAATGGGCCCGTTTCCAGCTTCCAGAGAGCCTCCGGAGCCAGGGGAGGCCATTTTCACCCTCCCGGAGGCTCAAGGAAAGCCTCCGGAGCCCGGGGAGGGCAAAAACAGCCCCCCCGCGCCATGGTGCAGGAGGCCGACTAGGCCACACCCACCATGGCCACGCCCATCCAGCAACCAGGCAGAGAACCCGTTGCTAACATTTGTGAATCGCACTCCTGGTGTTTTCCAAAAGAGATCTCCTCTCCCTTTCAGGTGTACAGTACTTCCCCCTTCCACCTGCTCTTCGTCAGTAAGGAGCTTCAAGACAAAAAAACCCTCTTCGATTTGCATGAAGCTGCCTCCTACCGAGTTTTCCCCCTAAGATGCCACCAAAGGTCGTAACTGTCTTATGGCCCACACGTCTCTCTCTCTCTCTCTCTCTCTCTCTCTCTCAGCTGTTGGGCGCCATGGAGCAAACTCTGAAGAAACTCGGGGAATACTTCGCCTAGCGAGGCCTTCTACGAGTTAGAAGTCACTCCGAGTGCCCATTAAGAGCAGCAAACAGGGAGACAGGCTCACAGGGCCTGGTTTACAGGGATAAACTATAGTAAATTTACTATTGTATCCCACTCATTCACAGCAGGTGAGGGACAGCTTCCTACGACAGTGAGGGCTAACCTTTTCGACGTTGCGTGCCAAAATGCACCCATAATGCAATGTGCATGCAATCCCCCTCCTGTTTACCATTCCCCTCTCATGCACATATGACCCCCCCCACATGCATGCGCACCCCCCTCTGTACCCCATCTTGGGCCTAGTAGGCGGCGTGACCCTCCCGTGGCCTGTTTTTGCTCCCAGGAGGTTGCAGAGAGGCCTTCTAGGCCCAAAATGGGGAGCGGGGGGCGCGCGCTGCAGCCCTCTTGAGCACCCCACACACACATGCATACGCATCTTCTGCATGCCCCCCCCCCGGCGCATGCATGGGACAGACCTGAAAACTAGCTGGCCGGCAGGAGGCGCATGCACATGGGCAGTGGAGCTGAGCTGGGGCAGTGGCTCGCATGCCCACAGAGAGGGCTCTGTATGCCCCGTGTCACAGGTTTGCCATCAAGGTCCTAGGGCCGTGATGGCGAACCTATGCCACGTATGCCACAAGTGGCACGCAGAGCCATTTGTGCTGGCACGTGAGCCGCAGGCAAACTATGCGCGCACCTCACAGCCGATTTTTTTTTTCTGGTTGGTTTGAGGCCTTTTCCGGCCTCCCAGAGGCTTGGTAAAAGCCTCTGCAAGGCTTTTCAGGTTGAATGATAGGCCCGTTTTGTCACTTCCTGAAATACCGAAAAAGGCCTCAAACCAACCGAAAAATCAGCTGTGAGGCACAGTGCAGGTAAGGGGGTGGCGAGGGGGGGGGGAATTGCACGTGCTTGCACAGCGGGTGTGTGGAGGGGCGCGTGCATTGCATTCTGGGTGCCGGCACGTAAGTACACACTGGCGCACGTGCCATTTTTGACACAGGAACCTAAAAACGGTTAGCCAACACTGTCCTAAGGGGTTCTGCTTCCCTGGAGGCTTGTTTCAAGGAGATGTTCAGCTAAAGTAAAAACCAAAACTACGTAAAGCCTGTCCTAATTATTGAAGGCCCACAAAACAATACTTGCAATGAAACCTTAGGCCGCTTTTCAGGGTTCTGGTCATGCCCTTTTCCACAATACACCCATTATTCCACCACTAATGTTTTCACTTTTTTTATTTTTTACTCCACCCAGTGGTTGGCATTCCCATGTCAACTTAGCATATTACAACTTTCAGGAGACCGTTTTGCGAATCCCTTGCTTCAGATTTCTTCTCCGCCTACCATTCTTCACCTTCTACCGAACATTACCTTCCCGTCTCTGTTCTTGTACATACATCCCTGGTAATAACCCTGGCTGTGTTCCCGGAGAGTTCAAGTTCACAACTCCTATCTTTACGATCTGACATCAGGATGCTTGAGTTCTGTGACGAGCTCCTACCCTATCCCAGCTTTTCATTTGCAGATGGAAATTTAACACTGGACATTTTTCTTTGCATGCATCTGGCAACTCCAAGAAAGCAAGACAGCCCCGAGCGGAGGTGGTCTTCAGCAGGTATTCTGACCAGTTCTGAAGAACCAGTAGCGGAAATTTTGAGTAGTTCAGAGAACCAGCAAATCCCACCTCTGACTGGCCCCGCCCCCATCTATTCGCCTCCCATTAAGAGTCCCAGCTGATTGGCTGGGTCTCCTTTGGTTGCCCTGCACAAGAGAACGGAGCTGGAAAGCAGGTTATAGTGGGCTGGGGAGGGAGTGGGGATTTTGCAGTATCCTTCCCCTGCCATGCCCACCAAGCTACACCCACCAAGCCACGCCCACAGGTCCAGTAGTAAAAAAAATTGAATCCCACCACGGCAAGGAAGAGAGGAACAAAAGGGGAAGAAGTAGAGGAACAAAGGGAAGGAACCAGAGGTGGTATTCAGCAGGTTCTGACCAGTTCTGGAGAACCGGTAGTGTAAATTTTGAGTAGTTTGGAGAACTGGCAAATCCCACCTCTGACTGGCCCCGCCAATCCCATCTCTTCTCTGCCTCCCATTGAGTCCCAGCTGATTAGCTGGGTCTCCTTTGGTTGCCCTGCACAAGAGAACGGAGCTGGAAAGCAGGTTAGTGGGGTGGGGAGGGAATGGGGATTTTGCAATACCCTTCCCCTTCCACACCCACAGAACTGGTAATAAAATAATAATAATCCCACCACTGACCCCGACATTTAGGTGGGATTCTCAGAGGTTGTGCTTCATAATCCTAATAGTCCGTGGAAAAACCTGCAGCGATGGCTTTAAAACACAGGTGGCACCTCTATGATACAGAGAGATTTGACATATACCTGGACAAGCAGGTCAGTGGCTTTTACTTAAACGGCCTTGTTCTTTTCTACGGCAGCTGGTGGGGGAGAATTACGGTCCTCATATCAGCATTCTGGCAACATCTGAAGACAGACCATCCATCCATGGGTCTGTTCCTATATGATAACGGATGCTGGGACATCTTGGTTTACACACATTGCCATACGTTCTGTTAAAAATGTCAGCGTCCTCCCTCCAAGTTAGTCTAAATTGTTCTCAAGCTGTCACCGTTCGAGTTAAGCTTCACCACTTCTGCTAGGCGGTTGGCTTCCTTCTCAAGCCATGATCCTTGCATAAGCTGAATGGGCTACCTTAGAAAATAGTTTAGTTTAGCTTATTGTCATTGCACCTCATGCAACGACATTAAATGCCATCTTCAGTGTACATTATGACCATGAAAATAAACACAAACACACATCCTTCACATTCTATACATTGAATTTGAAAACCTCTGATACTGAATTAATATTGCACTATACAGCAGAATTCAAAACAGCTACTGCCCTGGGATAGCTGTTTTTCAGCCTCTTTGTCCTTGTTTTTATTGTCCTGTACCATCTGCCAGATGGCAATAGTTCAAAAAAAAAGGGGGTTCCCAGGATGAGATGGATCTTTGAGAATGTTTTGAACTTTCTTAAGGCAGCAGGAGCTATAAAGCTCTTCCAAAGAGGGGAGAGGGCAACCAGTGATCCTCTGGGCAATGAGGTTAACCCTCTGGAGTGCTGTCCTATCTGCCACTGTGCAATTGACAAACCAGACACGGGTGCAGTAAGTTAAGATACTCTCTATGGTGCAGCGGTAGGTCACCAGCTAGAAAAGTTGGGAGGGAGGCAGACCTGACACATAGGTTGCAGTTATTGTCCAGGAAAATTGACCTGCACAAATGCCACCAAAATTCCCTGCTACATAAAGGGCGAGTAGTCAGAAACTCTCTCGTTTTCCCCTTAGACAAACATACCAAATGCCCTGGCTGGATGTCCCGATATCTTAGCAGCAGGGGTGTAGATATACTCCAGTTGGTGTATTTTTTCTTTATAAATAGTTTTATTGTTTTGTATCACAAATTCCATTTCCATATTGAACAGTGTGTTTTCTAGGTGTCCAAAGGTCTCCAAATATAATCGTCATCATAATCATTATAATCATATACATTAACGAACATATATAAAATAATATCCAGCGTTATTAGAAAGTATACTATCTTCCATATTGGCACCAGTTATATATAACCATCAAAATATTTACTAGTCTTTCTTTTTTTCTCTCATGTAGTCCATATTTTCACATAAATCTTGGGTGAAGAAATCCTGGTATGATTTTGCCTTTGGGAAATTTATCTAAGCAAGGTTTCTTTTTTTAATTATTTATTTTATTTTATTTTAATTATAAGAATACAACACGGTGCAGCCGATCTGGCATTACAATTGTAATACATATATACATTTTACTTCATCAATTGCAATCTCCTTGTTTGATATTATTATTCTAATCATCATAGCTTGTTATGTTTTGACCTTGCCGCCTTCTGTGCAACTATTGGTAGAATTTGTTCCATGTTTCATAAGACTTAAGATTCTCCCTGAGCAAAGTCTCTTGAATACCTACTGATGGTACCCACCCAAAAAAAGCAGGAAGCAAAAACAACTGTGGTTTGCCAACAACAGGAAGACTTGTTGGCTACTTTTAGTATGTTGACCCACCGTGGGCCTCTGCCTTGGGCAACACCACCACTTCTAACCTCTTCCCTGAGCACGAGGAGCTGGCTGGGATGGCGACAGAGAAAGTTGAGAGTCTCAGTGGGAGGGAAAAGGGCCTCATTTAAATACTGCGAGACTTGGACTGGGGCAGTCCCAGCCACCACTAATAACCGCCCACCCCCCCTCCAGATCCTAGAAAGTCTTTTGAGCCAATACCTAGAATTGTCTTGTTACAGATGAGAGTGCAGGCGGTCTCTGACTTACAACAGTTCATTGAGTGGCCAAAGTTCCAACAGCACCGAAAAAAAAGCGACTTATGGTCGTTTCTCACAGTTGCAACTTTTGCAGCGTCCTGATCAAAATCCAGACGCTTGGCAACTGGTTCATATTGAGGATTGCAAAGTCGCAAGGTTACGGGATTCCCTTTTGCAAACTTTGGACAAGCCAAGTCAATGGGGAAGCCAGATTCATTTAATCAAGCGGGTTATTAACTTATCCACTGAATAGAATTCTTTATTGGCCAAGTGTGGTTGGACACACAAGGAATTTGTCTTGGTGCAAATGCTCTCAGGGTACATAAAAAGAAAAGATACATTCGTCAAGAGTCATCAGGTACAACACTTAATAATAGTCATAGGGTACAATAATAGAATGGAATGGAATGGAATGGAATGGAATGGAATAGAATAGAATAGAATTCTTTATTGGCCAGGTGTGATTGGACATATAAGGAATTTGTCTTGGTGCAAATGCTCTCAGTGTACATAAAAGAAAAGATACATTCATCAAGAGTCAAAAATCTTCAGGTACAACACTAAATAATAGTCATAGGGTACAATAAGCAATCAAATCATGCTAGGAAACAGTCAATATAAATCGTAAGGATACAAGGGACAAAGTTACAGTCACAAGTGGGAGGGGATGGGTGATAAGGAGTGATGAGAAGATTAACAGTAATAGTAGTGCAGACTTTGTAAATAGCTGGACAGTGTTGAAGGAATTATTTGTTTAGCAGAGTGATGGCGTTCAGGGAAAAAAACTGTCCTTGTGTCTAGTTGTTCTGGTATGCAGGGCTCTATAGCGTCGTTGTGATTCAATTAACAACTGAGGTAAGGAAGGTTGTAAAATGTTCGCCCAACAGATGTCTCACTTAACAACAGAAAATGTTGGGATCAGTTGTGGTCATGGCTACTTGTCATTTACGTGTTATAGCAGTATTTCTCAACCTTCGTCTCTTAAAGATTGGCGGACTGATGCTTAGAATTGTCCCAGCTTTGCTGGCTGGGGAATTCTGGGCATTGGAGTCCATCCATCTTCAAGAGACCGCTTTGTAATACTGTTCTTTTTTTCTTTCTTTCTTTTTTAATAAGGTGGGTCTATCTATTCAGGCTCTGATCAGAAGCTTCCTGAAAAGGAAGTCTCATTTGAGCAGAGTGGGTTGGCATAGCCAAGAAACATGTCAAAATTCAGCTGTCAAAGCTTGTCAAGCGGACAGCTTTTCCACTATAAATTTTCCTCTTGCTTCTCCTCCCCCTGGGCATGAGTACCACCAGGCAGTCTAAAATACATTGTGTGGAATGCCTCCCATGTAGTCATCACCAGGGCAGGCAAGATAAGCTAAGAAACAAAAAGATGGAGAGAACGGGATCCCTAGAGGCGAAGAAATGATTATTGATCAGGTTCAGGGCATTCGTGATAGAGACCTTTTTCAAAGCAGATTTTTTTTTTCAAAAAAAAAAAAAAAGGTCCTGATTTAAAAATATACAAAAATCAATGTTGACAACAGCAGTTTCCAAGGAAAGGCGCTTATTACCGACCATTTAATAAATGTTCTTTTTTCAATACAAACAAGTCTCAATATAATATCATTTTTTTAAAAGTCTATGGAGATTTTCAGGCATTCACACATCCATGTTATGGTGTTCCAAAATGCTTTTTCAAAAGGCAACTTAACTTTGTTTTTCCCATGCCATACCTCCCAAAGGTTTAATAATTAAAAAAAATCTTCAAGTGCGTGGAAATGGATAAATTAACTATGGAATTAAAAGGAAAGCTGACATGGAATACAATGCAAACATGGTATATCTGGATTGACAATAGACCTAAGAATAGAAAATATAAATAATGTATATAATAGTTATGAGGGTATGGAAGTAGCTTGTATTGAGATTGGACAGAATGTATAAATGTATATATATTGTCACAGTATTGTTCAATTATGTATAAACGGAAAAACCCAATAAAGTGTTGCAAAAAACAACAACAACCCAACAACTTTGTTTTTCCTTGAAGACGTTTCACTTCTCATTCAAGAAGCTTCTTCAGAATTGAAGAAGCTTCTCGGATGAGGAGCGAAATGTCTTCAAGAAAAAAAAAGGCCAGTTGCCTTTTGAAAAAACACCTTGGGGATATCTTTTTTTTTTTTTTTTAAATCTCTTAAGTTTACAGAGTCACTTCAATTATTTTTCATAATGGCTTTGGCCATCTCTTGCACAAGCAGAAACTACAAAACAATGCACACATACTTGATTCATAAATACCTTTATGATTTCATGATGCTTTTGATAACGGCTGCAGAATAACAATACCTTATAAAAGTATTGTTAACAATGAAACCAGTGTTTTGGCCTCCTCATTATGTAACAAACGCTGCAGCTGTTTACAGTTTGGGTTTGCGTTTGGACGTCTGCTGCGCATAACGCCCTTTAAAAAGAGTTTTATCGATCGGAGCTGAATCAATCAAGCTTTTGCACTTGCCATGGGAGAGCCCCATTCCCTTACGGGGATTACAACAGGTGGAAAGGACGCCAGGCAAATGAGATTTAAAGGCGCCCTTCTTGCAATGGGGAAAGCGGTGGAGAAGGGGCGGGGGGGGGCGTGAAGAAGAGACCATTTAGCCTCCTGCCTTAAGCAAGCGGAGAAAAGGGGGAAAATTTGCAGGCGGCGCTGCAAAAGTCACATTCGCCACTCTTCTTGCCTTCGCGGCGTTTTTTGAAGTTTGGCGCGCGCGCATGCGTGCCATTGCAAACCAGGCAATCTGCGCCGTTTTTGGGGGTGGGAGGGGTGGGGGCTGGCGGTTGGACGAGGCAATGGGGGTCCGTTTTCCCTCTGCAGCTTTCCCGGCTGCTCGGGGTTGCCAGGGGCGAGGAAGGAGGAGGAGGAGATGTGATGGAGAGCCGATTCCTCGCTTGCAACGCAATCTGGCTGCGGGGCGGCCCTGGGGAGCCCTTCCACGCGGGAGGGGGGAAGGGGATGCATTGCCCACGCCTTCGCTGGGCTGCTGCGCTTCTTCCTCCACACACCACACACACACACACACGGTTCCCTTTGCCTCCGGAGCCGGCTGTTCTCCCCTCCCCGGAGCAGGCGGCGCCTTGAAAGGCCGGCGGTTCCGCTCCCTTTTTCTCTTTCCACTTGTAGCAGACCGAGGGCTGGTTTAAGGGCGGGGGGAAGAGAGGAGAAAAATGCCACCCGGGAGCCGGAACCTGCCGCCAAATAAGGCATCCCCGGGCGGGGCCGGATCCTGGCCTTGTATGGCGCTTCCCCTCGGCTGCCGGCCCAGCCAAGCCCGCGGCTGCAAACGGACGAAGGCAGCGCGGGGCTCCCTTGGCTGGCTGGCCGCCCCCGCGATGCGCCACGACTAGCCCACCCTCTTCCCCAACACATACACACACACAGAGCAAACCCCACCACCCACCTCCCGTCTCCAGGCACCTGGCTGCACCCCCGGGGAGGCTTAGCTCAGTCTCGCCTCTTTGGAGCATCCCCAGTCGGGGGAGGAAGATTGGGGGGCATCCTTTCGCACCCTCCCTCCCTCCCCCCCTTTTTGCACATCTCACCCTCCCTCCCGGCTCCTGCTCCGCTCGCGGGCTTCTCTTCCCAGCACCAGCGCCTTCCGAAGCGCCGCTCCCGTTGGGAAGGCTGCGCTCAACGCCAGCCCGGAAGCCCCGCTGGCTGGCTCTCCTCCCTCCGCCCCCACGGCTTTGGGGGGTGGTGGGGGAAGGAAGTACTGTTGCTGCTGCTGCCTGTCTGGGTTGCAGCCGGTTGAACTGGCGGTCAGATCCAAGCTGAACTTCTTCGCGGCCGTTTTGGGTTCCCCCCGCTGCCCCTCGATGAATGCAGCTTTCTTTTCCCAATCCATTTGCGAAGGCGGCGAGCGGGTCTAGCACAGGGCTCCCCAAAGTGGGCTTTGCTGGCTGGAGAATCCTGGCCGCTGCAAGCCCACAAGTCTTAAAAGTTGCCAAGTTTGGAGACCTCTGGTCTACCATCTATTTATTTTTTTTTTTGGAGGGGGAGCGGCTTTTACCTCTCCTTCCCCCTTAGGAAAAAGGGACATCTCGAAGTTTTGCCCCACCGCTGCCTGCGACGGCTCGGAACCCCTTCAAAATTATCCGCCAAGCTCGTGGGGAGCAGTTCTCACTTTCTTCCTTCCCCCCCCTTTCCCCATCAACGCTGCCCTGAATTTCAGGTGGAGCGGAGGGCGGAGGATGGGGCAGCCTTCCCTGCGAAGTTCAGCCTTCAAAATCCCTGCTGTTGTTGGGGAAATGGTTTGCAACTCCCGAGAAGTTATCACACCTGCGCTGGTGGCACCCTTGTTTCTAGCTTAAAGCGGCGCTTATAATATTCCCGCGGGGGGGGGGGCTCCCCCCCACATACCTGCCTTAGAAGTGCTTTTCTTCCAACAACCACCTTCCTTTAAGGACAAGTCTAAGGGCGGTGCGCAGATGGCGGCTATTCCTTCTCCGAGTTACACAATAGTGCACTTCCACAGATAGTAGTATCCACTTGAAACACACACACACACACAAAAACACACCCCCGCGTCTCCCCCAAATCAATGGGCCTCGGAAGTCGGTCCGAGATTGCAACGCGACGCGTAGCCACTGAGTTGGAGCTAGGTGCTAGCTGGACTCTGTTGAAGTTAACGCCCGAGCAAAGGGATTCAGACAACTTCGAGAGATGCGGGGGGAGTAAGCAAGGTTGGTCGTGGATGAGACCTGCAAGGGGTGGGTGTGGGATTTAGCAACCCCCAAGTTTCTGGATCCAGTCCCGAAGAGGTTGCTAAAAACACTGCATGAAGTATTTTCATCGCCTCTGAGAGTGAACGTTACTGGAGAGAGAGAGGGGGGCAATAAAGTCACGACCTCGCATAGATGTTATCCGCAGTAAACAAAGAAGGTGCCACAATAAATATTTACGCCCGAGACCTGAAGACCTCTTACACACACCTGGAGGGGGAGGGGGGAACAGACTCCAGACCTTTACGGGAGACTCCTTCGCCTCCGACTGCCCCAGGCTCTCGGCCACCCTCGCCGCCGCCGCCCGCTCCCCCTTTCCCAAATCCAGGCTGCTTTCCAAGGCTGCCTTTCAACTCCACTTGCAGGGTTGAACCGTACGGCGCAGGAGTTGGGTAAGCGAAGCTGTTGCAACATATAATTTTTTCCATACATTTGCTACATACCTCGCAGGGTTTTTTTTTTTATTTCTTTCTTTCCAAATAGCATCAGTTGGCACACTTTGCACGAAACCACCTAATTACTGACGCCTCGCAAGTGCCAAACTTTTAAAAAGGGAGGGAGGGAGCGAGGGGGGAGGGGGAAACAGGATGAAAATCACACACACACAAAACAGTCCAGGGTTCCCCTATCTGAAACGGTTCCAAGTCTTGTCTTTACCGCGTATTAATTTAAAAGGAGAAAATATACCTTGGTGTGTGTGGGGGGGAAGGGGAAGGATTGCAGAATTAGGCGGCTGTAGTTTAATACCCCCACACACACACACTCTCCGTCCCCCGTAACTGCAGAAGTTGCGCGCCTGCTTGAAGCTTCTCTTGCTAACCTATAAACTCCCACGAAAACCCGAGCTCCGGTGCCCGACGCTGCTCTGGGCTTACCTCGCCTCTTCCCAAAATGCTTGGGCGCGTTAGGTCTACCTGCGAGTATCTAGCCCTGGAGAGGATTTCTCGGATGGTTTGCTAGCCGGTTTCTTTCTTCTTCGCCGTTTCCGTTTTTTTTTTGCTTAGCGGCCCGCGCTGGAAAAAGCTTTGGAACCGGGAGGAACGACTCGCCATCCTCACGATGCCGCCAAGGTCTGTGGTGGCCCCTTGAGCCCAATGGCGCTCTCCCTTAAACCTTTTCGCTATCTCGCGGGGCCGTTCCGACGACAACGTGGAGGGGGGGCAGGAGAAAGCCCCCCCTGGGCCCATCCTGAGGTGCTTTGGAGGAAAGGTAGGAGGCTAACTCATGCGTAACGATAGCAAAGCGTCTTGGCCACGTTGCTCTCCCTGGCATGTCGGTTAACTTGTAGTAGAACTTGTAGTAGGATAGATGAACTCAAGGGGCCCGCGTCAGTCAACCTCGCAGGGTTGTTTAGGATTGAGCGCTGCGCAATGGGGCGGGGTATGTGTCTTCAGACTATCCCGTATACTTGTAAGAACCCCCCAAAAAAAAAAAAAAACGAGGCACGGCTGTAAATACTGAATGGTGGTTGAAGCAGCCTTTTCGTTTTATCGTTAACGGCTCCCTCCTCAGGAAAGAAACTTACCGTCTTGAATAAATACCTCGGCACGGTCTGTCTTTTTAATAGAACTTCCTAAGCAAGTGACAGGGGGTCTGTGGGGAACAGCACGGCCACCAACGGGGGTCTTTGGCGGCGTTACGAAGTGAGTCCTCTGGGGGGGTGAGGCAAGCCTGCCCCGGCGCCCCCTTTAACGCCTCTGCCTCCCCTCTCCTGGTCTTTGAAGGAGGAGGGAGCGCGCCAAGGCCGAGCATGAAACGGCCGCCTGGTGCGCGGTTCGCCAGCCAGAAGAGGCGACGCGGGTTTTAGCCAAGGGGGCGCCCCCGCCAAATGCCCACGACCGAGCGCCCGCGCGTCTCTTGCTTACTGCCTCCTCTTACTTCTCCTCCTCCTCCTCCTCCTGTCCCGAAGCCGAGCCGGGGCTCCACAGCGGCCAGCGAGGACGCTCTCCAGCCGATGCGCTGGGATTAAAAGCCGCCGGATCGCGCGCCGCCCCCCGTTTGCGGGCCAGGGGATGCTTCCCAAAGGCGACCCCTCCCCGGCCTCGCGTGGGGGTGGGTGGGGGCGGAAAACGCGACCGCCTGGAGAACCCCCCAAAAAACCCGGCCCGAGCGAAGCCGGCGACCCCGGGGCTTCCCAGCGCTGCGCTCTTTCGGCGGAGGGCTCGGGCTTCGGGTCCGCCCCAACCCTCGCGGCGCGGCTCCGGCTTTGACTCTGCCCGGCTTCCTGCTCGGCGAAAGGTTCCATTGTGACGTCGCGGCTTCGGCTCGGCTTTGTCTGTCCATATATGGGCATCTACGTCATGGAGCTTTTCCCTGGCTCACATAAATAGCTGGTGGATTTCCCTGGCGGAGCATTTGGGCTGCAGCGAAGCGAGCCGGCTGAGCGGGACACGCGGGGCGAGGAAAAGCCGCCGAAGGGAGCGGAGCGAGGCTTGGAGAAGGAGGGAGGGAGGGAGGAGGCGGTGGGGGGTGGGGGGGGGGCAAGGCACGGATTAAAAAGCTCCCACCGTCGCCTTCTACGCGCACCTTTTCTGCAAAGGAGCCCGGCTTGTGTCCTTCCTCCTCCTCCTCCTCCTCCTCCTCCGCCAGCCAGGAAACACCTTCAAGGGATCTACCGAGGATTGCGCGCTCCCCCTTTCCCCGACCCACCCACCCACCCCCCCTTCCTCCGCCAACCGGTCCTCCCCCGTCCGCACCTCCCCTTCCCCTCCCCTCAACTTTTCTCTCGCCCGATCTCCTTCGCCCGGATTTGCCATTCGGATGTCGCCTTGTTTGGAGTCACTTTGAACCCCCCGGTGGCGCAGCGGCGGCGGCGGCGGCAGCAGCAGCAGCCTCGGTCTCTCCTCCTCCTCTTCCTCCTCCTCCTCCTCCAGTGCTATGACAGGCAAACTCGTGGAGAAGCTGCCGGGGACCATGAACGCTTTGATGAACCAGTTGCCTGACAATCTGTACCCGGAGGAGATCCCGAACTCCTTGAACATTTTCTCCGGCAACGGCGAGGCGGCGGTGGCTCACTATAATAACCAGATGGCGACAGGTAAACGAGGCAGGGAGGGAGGCGAGGCTTGGGGGAAGGGGAGGGGAAAGGGGGCTGCGAGGGAGGGAGGGGGAGAAACGTGTGCTTGCCGTGGGGGGTAGCCGGGGAGGGGAAGGGAGCTTTACGCCGGCGGAGAGGCCGAGGCTGAGCCTCTTTCGGCGCAAAGAGAATGGCAGGAGGCAGAAACTGGAAGGTGAGGGGGGGGAAGCTGCTGGAGGCGGCCAGAGGGGTCGGGGGCCTAAGCAGCTCCGTTTTCCCGTCCTGGCCCCCAGACCGAGGCCTCCCCTGCTGTTGTCGGCGCGCCTCTGGCCGTGGGAACAAGTCTCCTTCTCCCCCCGCGTACTCTTTCTACGCGCTTCTATTCTTGTGTACGTGTGTGTGTGTGTATGTGTGTTTCGTCCTTCCCCGTGTGCCGCGGCTTCTCTCTGGGTGGCACACAGGCTGCCATCCATCGCTGCGCTGGCATGTCGCCCCCCACTCCGCACGCCACCCCTCCTCCTCCTCTCTTCGCTGCTACATCCATCATGTCGGAATCGGGAGGGGTGGAGAAGTGCGCGAAGGCGACCCTCCTGTTTTCTTAAACTGGGGGTGGGGGGGGAGCCTTGGGCTGGCGAGGATTCCTCGAGGCAGAGAGGTGGCTGCGCGGGCAAGGCAGGGCAGAGCAGCGAGGAGAGGGCAAGGGGGAGGCACAAAGCGGGGACGGGGGCTTCGTCCCCGCCTCTCCCCCACCACCGGTTTCCCTCTTCCCGTTGCAGGAGCCCTTGGGCTGCAGCTGAAATTGACGGGCTTCCTTTTGGGGTGCCTCTAGGGAAGGAAGGTGTGGGGTGACCCAGAGGTCAGGGGCATTGGCTCCCCTTTTTTTTTCTTCCAAGCCGGAACGGACCAGGTTCGTTTCGGTTTAAGCCTCGCCCCCTCTCCCTCCCCGCATCTTCTCTTCCTTGGATTAGCCAGCCCCCCTCCTCCTCCTCCCCCAAATCCTTTCGCCACCAGCGCTCAGGGAGAGTGGAAAACACACACACACACACACAAACACCAGCTTCCCCTCCTCCCTTTGTAGTTTGCATAACTGGCCTCGGCGCAGAAATCTCTAGCAAGTTAGATAAAGATCTCTTGGAGGTCCCCGGCCGCGTCGGTGGGGTGGGGAAGAGACAGGCAGACCAGGTCGCTTTCGGCAGCCTGAGAACTTCAGGTACCTGCGCTGTTTCCCCGACCTCCGACACGCAAACTCTTGGGGCTCCTCTCGTCCGTCCACTTGAAGCACCGGTCAGGCTCTCTTGCCCGGCGACTGGCGGCTGTAGCCCTACCCAAAGGAGAGCTGGGAAGGAGGACCTCACCCTGGCTCTGGCCCCGAGACGCGCCCTTTTTGAAGGCCGCAAGAGAACGGCCTGCGCAGCCGAGGAGGCGGCGGTCCTTTTGGACAGGTACAGGTGCTGAGCTACCCTCGCACGCACGCCTCCCTGGGTTCTCTACACGCGTGTGCCGACAAGGGCTGTGCGAGCGCTACTTGTGGGTTTTCTTCCTAGCGTTGTGCCTCGCCTCTCGTGTGTGTGTGTGTGTGTGTGTGTGTGTGTGTGTGTGCGCGCCTCGTCTTTACGTCCAGCGAGAAGGAGCGAGAGAGAGAGAGAGAGAGCGGCGCTCCAAGGGCAGCTTAGCCTGCTTGGGCGACCCCCGATCCCTGGCCCTTGCGAGGGAAAGCGGGGTGCCTTCCTCCCCAGCGCCCCCTCCTCCCCCCGCAGTGTGCCTGTCTTTGCGTCTGTCCGTAAGCAAGTTGAGCCTCCAAAATTCTTCCCCTCCCTACTAATCGAGCGCGAGGGCTCCGCCTTCCGCGGCCTCCTGACGCCGGCGCCTTTCCTATCCTTCTCCTGGCGCGCAAGTCCCGGGCGCTTGAGCGCAGCGCTTCCCCTTTGGCTTCGCGAGGAGGGGGGGGTCGGGTCGGGGAGTGGGGTGCGAGGCTTCTTGGCCAAGCGAGAGGGGCCCCTTCCCTCCCTCCCCTCGTCGGCCAGGTTTCCCCTCCTTTCTCCTGGCCCCCAGTCGCTCACCTTTTCTCTCTCTCTCTTTCGCCCTCCTTCCCTCCCCCGTTTCTCTCCCTCTCGCCCCTCGCAGATAATGTTATGGATATTGGTTTAGCCAACGACAAAGGCGGCCAGGACTTGTCCTCCTACTCGGGCTCCTTCCAGCCCGCTCCTGGGGGCAACAAGACGGTGACTTACCTGGGCAAGTTCGCCTTCGACTCGCCCTCCAACTGGTGCCAGGACAACATCATCAGCTTGATGAGCAGCGGCATCCTGGGAGTGCCGCCGCCTTCCTCCAGCGCGCAGGCCTCGACGCCGGGCAGCATGGGGGTGCAAGTGCAGAGCCAGGCCGAAGTGGACGGCATGTACCCGGCGCTGCCCCCTTACTCCGCCTGCAGCGACCTTTACTCGGGCGACCCGGTCTCCTTCCACGACCCGCAGGGCAACGCCGCCGGCTTGGCTTACCCAGGAGCGCAGGACTACCCAGGAGCCAAGCAGGCCGGCGGCGGCCTGGACGGCAACCTTTTCCCCATGATCCCGGATTACAACCTCTACCACGGGCATCCCAACGACCTGGGCGGCCTCCCGGAGCACAAACCTTTCCAGAACCTGGACCCGATCCGGGTCAACCCGCCTCCCATCACCCCACTGGAGACCATCAAGGCCTTCAAGGACAAGCAGATCCACCCGGGCTTCGGCAGCCTGCAGCCCCCGCCGCCGCCGCCGCTCACGCTGAAGCCCATCCGGCCGCGCAAATACCCCAACCGGCCCAGCAAGACGCCTCTCCACGAGCGGCCGCACGCCTGCCCGGCCGAGGGCTGCGACCGCCGCTTCTCGCGCTCCGACGAGCTGACGCGGCACCTGCGCATCCACACGGGCCACAAGCCCTTCCAGTGCCGCATCTGCATGCGCAGCTTCAGCCGCAGCGACCACCTCACCACCCACATCCGCACGCACACCGGCGAGAAGCCCTTCGCCTGCGAGTTCTGCGGGCGCAAGTTCGCGCGCAGCGACGAGCGCAAGAGGCACGCCAAGATCCACCTCAAGCAGAAGGAGAAGAAGGCCGACAAAGGATCCTCCTCCTCCTCTTCTTCCTCGACGGGCCTCGGCCTCGGCGGGCCCTCCGGCTCGCCCGCCGTCTCCGCCTTGGCCCCCGTGGTGACCACCTGCGCGTGACGCTGCCGCCCCCGCCGCCCCGACGACTCCCAGTGCCTCCCGAGCCAGGCTGCCTTTGGTTGCGACCTGGCGCAAAAGCCGCGCAGCAGGAGTGGCTGCTGGCCAAGTCCTGCTCGGGCCCCCGTTTGAAGGCGAGGGGGAGGTGTGTGTGTGTGTGTGCGCGCCCGCTTCCCGTCGCCAACCGGCGAGTTGCTGGTTGGGAAGGATTGAACTTTTCCGCCCGGATGGATCGCCTTGATCCTAAAAGCGGTTCAGATGGAGTTTGGGGGGAAGCTGCGCCCCTTCTCTCGGAGGAACTGCCGGAGGGGGTGATTATTGGGGGAGGGGGAAGGTGGTGTTGGGCTGGCTTGGATCTGGCTTTGACACGTGTCAATGTGGGGCAGGCGGCTGGAGAGAGACGGGGCGTCCCCCTGGATTCTTTCAGCCACCGGACGCCCCCTCGCCCTCCCTCCCCCCCCGCCAGAAGGCGCCCTTCCCCCTAAGCGTCCCCTCTTTCTTCTCCCTGGGGAGGGGCACCACAGCGCAGTGCCTGCTGCCCGTGGAGACCGTGTCTGCCTGTATGCGTGTGCCTGTGCGTGGAAGTGTGCGTGCGCGTGCCCGCGTCGGCCCCCTTTGACTTGAACTGGACTGTTTGCACCCTAGAATTGACCCTTCCTTTCCCATACCAGCCACTCTTATCTTCTCTCCCCCCCAATAACTGAGAGTTACTGGGAGAGAGAAACCCCAAGGTCGCTTTTGCATCCGCCCGCCCCCCCCAAAAAAAGTCGCTGGGTCCTTCCAAGAAACGCGCCGGAGGGGGGGGGGGACTGGGCTGGCTTCTCTCCTCTTGCCTCTCTCGAGTTCTCCCTGGTTTCCAAGATCGGTGGTGATCCCCCTTTTTTCTGCTTGTCCCGGGCTGCTCTCCTCTCCCTTTCCCCCTCCCCTCCACCCCAGGTTGACATGATGTAAGTCCCCCCACCCAGATCAAAGCAAAAGGCCAAACTGCAGCAGCCCCTTTTCTCCTGGCTGTCCTGCCTTCCTTCTGACCCTCCACTGCCCTGGCCACTCGGAGGGGGATCTGAAATGGCCGACCATCCTCCTCCTCCTCCTCCATAGAATAGAATTAGAATAGAATAGAATAGAATAGAATTCTTTATTGGCCAAGTATGATTGAACACACAAGGAATTTGTCTTGGTATTTGGTCTTCTTTTTCTTCTCCTCCTCCTCCTCCTTCCTCCTCCTCCTCCTCCATAGAATAGAACAGAATAGAATTCTTTATTGGCCAAGAGTGATTGGACACACAAGGAAGGAATTGGTCTTGGTATTTGGTCTTCTTCTTCTTCTTCGTCTTCTTCTTCTCCTCCTCCTCCTCCTTCTTCTTCCTCTTCTTCCTCTTCCTCCTCTTCTTCTTCTCCTTCTTCTTCTTCCTCTTCCTCCTCCTCCTCCTCTTCTTCTCTCCTCTTCCTCTCCTCCTCCATAGAATAGGATAGAACAGAATAGAATTCTTTATTGGCCAAGTGTGATTGGACACACAAGGAATTTGTCTTAGTATTTGGTCTTCTCCTTCTCCTCCTCCTCCTCCTCCTCCTCCTCCTCCTCCATAGAATAGGATAGAACAGAATAGAATTCTTTATTGGCCAAGTGTGATTGGACACACAAGGAATTGGTCGGTATTTGGTCTTCTTCTTCCTTCTCCTCCTCCTTGCATTGGGATCCTTTAGTTAGAAATTGTCAGATCTGGGCATTGTGGCTGGGCATTGGGTGACCTAAAACCTTGGAGGGAGGAAATAGTTGAGCTACTCCAAACTGTAATTTCCCCCAAGGGGAAGAAGCCAAGGGACAAGAACTAACAAAAGGCTCTTTTGGATTATCAGGCCAATCCCCCCCCCCCTCTCCCCTCAGGTCATTCACTCACTGATGGTACCCATGAATGTAGTGGCTGGAGAGAGCCCGCCCCCTCCCCCAAATGATATTGAGAGGGGGAGGGCTCCCTTCAACTTCCATCTCCCCTGAATGTATTCTCGATCCTCTCCCTCTCTTCATTTTCCTCCTGGGATTTGGATGCTTCGGGGAGATCCATTGGGTAGGGGGTCTTGTTTTAGAGGGTCACTTTATGCACTCCACTACCCTTCAATACCTTTTTCAAAGCACTGTGTGCTTGCGTGCATATGAGTGTGTGTGTGTGTGTGTGTGTTTGAGTGTGTGTAGTGCATGTATTCAATGCAGCCGAGCTATGTAAGTGTTCAAACCACTCTTCTACAAATTGATGAAGTGGAGGGCATAGATTAGCTATTTCCAGATCCTTCTAGCTCTCCCTGGAAATGTCATTTTAAGAAAGAGGGCTACTCTGTAAGAATTTGGGGTGGCTTTTTTTAAGGGGGGGGGACCCATTGTTTTCAACAACAAAAATGCAGGATAAGAAAACCAGTGTTTTAATGCATACTTTTTATAATGTTATTTTTGGGAGGGTTTTGTTCTGTTTGGGGATCATTTAAACTGAAGGGGGGAGAAGTTTTGTCTTTTCCCCCTCTTCTTCCGGTACGTGCATGTCATTGCATGTCTTGCTCTCTCTCTCTCTCTTTTTTTTTTCCTTTTCCTTTTGTTTGTTTTAATAAAAATGCTCAGATATTTAAGCAAAACAATGATAATAATTATTAAAAAAAACTTGTTGCCAAAAGGTTGTGTTTTATTCAGGTTTGATGTCTGCATGTTTTTAAAAAGAAAAACTACATCAGAAACATTCTCAGAGAGAAAAATGCAGTCTAATTTATGTGAAACAGAAAGAAACAAAAAAAAATCAGGTTTAACTACAAAAATCTAAGGGAATGCTATTTTTTTGGAAGACTTTTGTATAAAGTTGAGTACTTAAGGGGAAAAAGACAAATCAGATGTAATATATTTTGTGGATGTTTTTATTTCTTGAATTTATAGTACCTTATACTAAGGTTAAAATGCTTGATATTGTGGGGATAAAAGTGATAATTTTCACACACACATTTCATTTGCTCAGTTGTCATATTGTAATGCAAATATGATGGTTAATGCAGAGAACATTTTAAAGGGGGGAAAAATCAGAATTATTGAACAGATGTATTGTTGTACCCTTTGCACTGTGAGCAAATGCTAATGCAGTAAATATATTGTGTTTGCTGACAATCAAATCCTTGTAGTTAATATCTTTATTGGCTTTTTTTCCCCTTTCTTTCTAAATATTGGGAGATAATAGATACATACATGTTCCCTGCGTTTGAAAAACACCTTGGCTATGTAAAGGAAGGAATTGCATGGTTACCAATGGGAAGTTAGACTCTCATTTTTTTCTCTTGCTTCTTGCATTACTTTAGACCTGGGTATCTTATGTTGGGCTGTTGGTTTGAGGATTAGTATAGGTGCAGTTTATTGTTCAGAATAGAAATATCTGAGGGATAGGAAAAACCACAGCTAGGCTACAATCCCATTTAAGCTTCTTTGCAAGAAATGGAACTTATTTCTCAAACAATTTCACTAAAACTCAGTTTCTTGATCTCAGTTATGTACGTCTTTGTCCTAGAATGGTGCTAATGGCTCTGGTGCCATCCTCAATATGTCCTTGTGAATTGATAAGTTTCTTGCTATCCTGTTTTCTGAAACTCAGGCTGTTTTCTGGACACCCCCTTGTTCTATCTCAACTTGCCTGAGTTTTGTAGTGTTTAGGCACAGGCATTCTTGTCCTAAAGCATTCTGAGATAAGGTTTACTTTATCCCTACCTACTTTCTCTTTTTGGTCCAAGAGTTTAGTGGACACTGTATGTGAGAATCCATGACTACACACGTCTTGCTCTTAATTGAAGAGAAACATTTACATACCCCCCAAATCTGAAGTAGTTGGTAAAGTTTAGTTGTGAATACTCTGCCTTGCTCAAAGTCCTGTGGTTTCAGATTGAAAAGAAGAAACAGGAGAACATGACTATTCATGGGCAGACTTGGGAGGGTTAAAAATATCCATGCATTTTCTTTACAAATGGCAGCAGTAGCTATGGAAGGATGGAGGAAAGGGATGTTCATTAGAAAGCTGTAAGAAAACAATAGGCTGTCTGAACTATATCCAGCACAGCATACAGAAGGCAGTGGTATCGTGGTCATTTCATGGATATTTTTTAATGTGCTCCAAGAAAGTTAGAAGGAAGGCGCCCTAGCAGGTCAAATATTATTTGGTGATTTAACCTAGCTCATGCTTGATAAGGATTGGCCAGTAATGACATTTCATTGCAGCATTTCTTAATTGCCCAATGTAAGAGCAATGGAGGAGAAATCCTGAGACCTATAAATGCATAAATTTAGCTTATCTGCTGACATGTTAAGCTTAGAGTAGTTTATTCTCAGGATTGTTTTCTAGGGTTACAAGAGCTGAAATGTTATGACTTGGGGCAGTATTGGAAGGCTATTCATAAAGTGACCATGATGTTACGTAGCCGCCATTCAAAATCAGATCTCTGTGGTGCATGTCTGAAATGCTACTTATTTGTGGGGAAAACCTAGCCCCTTTGCCCATTGGAAGAGATTAAGCCAAAAGTTTCCTTCCTACTTTGTGAAACGTTGGGCCTTTATAATTACCATGGAAAACATTTTGCTGATGAAAGTTCATTCTAACATGCAGCATTTCCATTTCCTTATTCTCTGAAGGGTGCAGCTTAAATGGCAATGGCTTTTGATGATCATCTAAATCAGTGTTTCTTCAAGTGTGGTTCCAGGATATCTGAAGGTATCCCAGGGCCTTTTCAAGGGGTCTTTAAACTTGACAGCTTTAAGACTTGTGGATTTCAACTCCCAGAATTCCTCCTCCAGTCATGTTAGCTGGGGAATTCTGGGAGCTGAAGTCCACAAGTCTTAAACTTGCCAAGTTTGAAGACCCTTGGCCTACAAAATGAGGATTATTTGCCTGTCTACATTGAAAGCTAATACAAAATTAACATTCCATAAAACCATTGAGAAAAGCAGTTGCAGAGGCAAATACATCTGTTTTAATTTTTAATATGTTAAATATTGATAAATATAACCTATACAAACAAAAGCTTGGGGGGGGGTGTCTATCATGATTTTTTAAAAGTGGGGTCCTGAGAGAAAAAGATTTGAGAAACACTGATTTGAGCTATTCTATGGAATGGCTTTTACTGGTTGATTCCCAGTATCAGATATTGAGGCTGAAATAGATCCACTGCTTACCCAAAGTTGCTGGGAATCTGTCTCTAAATGCAGGATTTAGTTGATGATTCTGTGCCCTTCTTTTCTCTCTGGTCATGAGAAAACTCTCCCATTTTGTATTTCAGAAAAATTAAATCTCTTGTCTAGTTCAACCATATGAACATAGAACATTTTTGAGGATGGATTGCATATATCCAAGTTGTTTGACTTAACGGCAGTTTTCCAAAACAGTATTTCTGTTTTTATTATTTTTCAAATGTTGGACAACAATTCCCAGATGTTCATTTTGGCTGGGCATTCTGGGAGGTGTAGCCAAATTGTTTTTGAGATTAAATTGGGAAAAACTACTGTAGAGGCTCAAGACAGTTTTGGAGAGTTTTGACTAAAGAGATGGAAGCTTCAGGCTTTTTGGAATACTGTTTAATATATATAATACTGAGTTTTCCCCTTTTCTCATCACTGACTGAAAAAAGGACCCAGTCCTTTTATATGAATTTTAATAAGTCATGTTTAATTTCAGTCATCTGTCCATACATGTTGAATCAAAAGAAAAATCAGTCAATGCTTGAACATACAGATTTTAAAATTATCTGTCTGTCTATCTATCTTTCTATCTATTTGTCTGTCTATGCTTTTATTATGGGAAGAAAACCTACATATGCACATTTTCTTCAGTGGAAAATGGGATTCTAAAGTTAGAAGATCTCTCTCCTATTCCCCTCTCCTCTTGCCCACCTCTTTCCAGAATTTATAGTCTGTTCCTTACTCCTTTTTCTAAAGAACCATTTAAGCACAGTTGATTATATATAAAACGAACACTTTGGGGTTGTGGCTCTGTAGACTTGTACAAGGTTTATTTAACATATTTTATCGTTTTGAATTCCCTTCAATGTGCATTCTCTGAAGATAATCAGAGTATGTCACAAAATATTAGTTATTATTATCCATTCTGTTTTGGCCAATGAGAATGTATTAGAAGAAATATTGGTACTTTTGCTGACATTCAGGTGCCTAAGTGAAAAAAATTTTAAAAACAAAAAAAAATAAACTTGCATATTCCCTCCCCTTCCCCTTCCCTTCTTATTCTTATATGTGAACTGATAATTGTGCTTGTAGTTTCAAATGTTTAAGTAGACTCCATTATATTATACAGAGAAGTACACATTTCTGGAAAGGGAAGAGGATTGTTTACTGAAGGAAAAAGGAGAGGGGGAATTTAGCATTTTGGTTAACAAGCCATCGTCTCTTCTCTTTAAACAGAATCAAATATCCTATCCATCTTTGAGAGTCAGTATCACTCTTTCTTAAGACAACTCACATGGGACTGGTTTGTTCCTTATCACATTCTTATCTTATCCCATTTTTCCCCATTTAAAGTCAGCTCAGGTATGGTTAACATGCAGATAATTGGCAGCCTGGAATTCCATGTGTCACCTCAAAGCAGAAAGCAAACCAGTAGTCCTTCATTATGGCCTGCCAACTATTTTACTAGCCCTTATTGTTTGCAAACCTTAACAAAAATTGCTGGACACTTAATGGACCATCTTATGTACTAGTAAAGTGATGGAGAACAATGGCCCCTTTATGACCTGTGGATTTCGACTCCCAGAATTCCTGAGCCAGCCATACTGAATTCTGGGAGTCGAAGTCCACAGGTCATATAGGGGCCATCCTTCCCCCATGCCTGACTCAGTAGGATATATTCTTACTGAAATATAGAATACCTGTCTTGTCCACTATGGTCTAGTAGAGAAAACAATAAGATAAAAATGTGGGTACCCCCAGAAATAAATAAATGATTTATCCCAAATAAAGAAAGAAAGTTCCCTTAACACTTGAGAAACTATCTTATAATTAGTGCCTTAACAAAATATTTTATCTGAAACTATTTAACTTGGCCTTAGCTTTTGAGAAAGCGGCTGTCACCTTTCCTTCATCGCCTCTAGAGTCCCCACAGCTATTAATTCTATTTGAAATTTTGCCATTAGTAATTACAATTATATTTTTAATAACGGGAGAATGAGAAGAATTCACCACTGGGCCTTTGGCTAGTTCTTTTGCTTTTTTTTGTTCCTGATAGCATTACATGACATAAATGTGAAAAGTTCTGAACCAGATGTTGAGGGTTTTTTTTGGTTTTTTTGCCTGCCATACCCATCATTTTACTTTATAATTTTTGGTTTTAGTCTGCTCTGCTCTAGCTCTTTTTTTTCCTCTGAAAATAACAGAGGGAAATAAATTTTGGTCAAAATGATGCTGTCATCTGACCAAGAATTAAAATAGCCAGGAATACAACATTAGCTGCACTATCTTTAAAAAAAAGGATACAATAAAGAGAATCACGAGGAAGCTGCACTATTTTTAGCTAAGATTTCCAACAAACCTTGTTTCACTCTCACTTCTTAATATATTTAATAGCCTCTTAGTCCTTTATTTATTATTTCTGCTTTGCAAGTCTGTCATATTTTGAAATTATTTCTTACGGGCCGTCCCTGTTTATACATAGACCTAATTGAAGAGATGCCATTCTTCAGCTTTGTTTACAGTTGGAATAGGCTGGATTTTAGTTTCGAACCCTTCAGATCCTTCTGCATTAATCCTTTGTCTTCTCCAAGTATGCCTTCTTTGCATTGTCTCACAGTGTAATTATTATGCTCTGTACCTGCTTGTCCAGATTGCTAATAAATACACCTGGCCCTAACCCTTATCCCAGCAGTTCTCTTCTTCAGGATACCTCCCTGGCATCATGCAATAGCATTGTAGCAGCCCTCCTCCTCTGCTCTGCCAGCATCTTCCTGCTCATTTGACATGTTTTGCATCCAAGCCAGCTTAAATTAACATCCCAGTTGCAGCTTCAGGAGCAATCTCATAACCAATTCCCTACTACAGCAAGGATATAAATATGACCAGCTTTCTGTTTCATGAAGGTTTAGATACCAAATGGAAATCTACTGAGAACAAAATTGATCCTATTGATCCATTTCAAAAGGGCTTTCTTTTCATTTTTATTATGTTGGAGATGGAGATCATCGTCCATATAATTGTGCAACATCAGCTCTTGCCATGCCATCAAGAAGCATACACTTTTCAGGAGAAATGTAAGCCATGTTTGTATGTGGCTAGTTGCAACTTTCATTGTCTCCTTTTCTTATCAGATCTCTTTAAAGAAGAAGAAGGAGGTATGAGGGCATCTACAGCTTGCTTGCAGAGATTAAATCTTGCCTATATATTCTTGATTTCAAAAGCATGTCGTCTGAATCTGCCCAGCATAGCTAGACTTCTGTTTTCCTTCCCAGAACCAGAATTTCTTAACATTCAGGTTTGCTATAAAATCGCTTTCTTTAAAAGTCTCCCCTTGGACTTCTTGGTGGGACAGAGGGATCACAAGCCCTTCTTTTATTTTATTTTTTTCCTTCTTCCCGAATATCATATGTCAGTATCACCAGTTTTCTCTTTGCCAATCCACACATTTAAACCGGTTGTATTTCAGCTCCTCCGCCTTCTCCCTCCAGGCCAATTTCATCACGGATGTGCAACATTCAAATCTCGATCTGTCACCTGACTTCATACCTGATTGGCACCCTCCTCTGCCCCACCTTCCTGCCGTTTATCCTTCTCTCTTCCCTATCCATGTCAGTCTTCAGTTTCAGGTGTTTACTCTCAGCTCATCTGTTTATGTAACACTTGCACTTAAGCTGAGCCAGAACTTCTGGTTAAAAAGGATTTCTTCACTGCTCCAACCACTCTTCTAGCTAAAGGTTTTCTCTCTTTTATATATAGCACTGCCTTCATCTGGCTTTTTCATAAGCATCTCATTTTTGCCTTCCCAACTGCACCTTCTTCCCCATCCAGGCCTCCTCCTTCCTGTTCCTATTACATGCAGGGTTTCACTCAGGCTGTTTTGGAACTGTGTGTAAGCTCTAAACCCCGCGTCCCCTCCCTGACACATAGCCTGCCCATTGTATTTTCTTTGCTGTGAGCGTCTCACATTTTGCACTAAGACCATTCCAGCAAGAGCTCTCCTGAAACCTTATGGCTACACCTACTTTTATCCCCTTCTTGCCCTCTTCATTCATCACGGCTGTGACTTCCCACTACCACAATGCCCTCACAGTTTGTTTTTTTCCCCTAGTGCTCTCACCTCTTATGCAGGAGTGAGGTTTCCTCCAGACTCTCTTCGTTGTAAAAAAAATACTAAAATCAAAGGTAGAAAAGAAATGCATCAACTCAGAGCTTCTAACCTGTCTGCCATCTTGAGCTCCACACTCTCAGTTGTACTGCACTGGTATTAAAAAGTGGTCCTTTTCTCCTTCTACGGCCCAGATTCACCTCAATAATGTGTAAAATCTTTATGACACCCCATCCCCCTTCCATTACTCTGGAGGAAACTCTGAGAGAACCGTAGGATAAAGACTGGCAAAGTAGGCAGCAGATGTTGAACTGACATATTTTTTAAAAAATAATAAAAGATAAGGGAAGGGCACTATAAATTGACAGTGAGGAAGCAAGCAGGCAGGCAGGCAGGCAGGCAGGCAGACCGAGAGAGATGATAGATGATAGAGAGACAACTAGATAGTTAACTAGATAGATGATAGATAACTAGATAGATTAGATAGATAATAGAAAGAGACAGAAATACTAGATAGATAACTAGATGGATTAGATAGATAACTAGATTAGATAGATAGATGATAGATAAATAGATGATAGATGATAGAAAGAGACAGAAATACTAGATAGATAACTAGATAGATGATAGATAAATAGATGATAGAAAGATGATAGAAAGAGACAGAAATACTAGAGTTAGATAACTAGATAGAAGATAGATAACTAGATAGATTAGATAGATGATAGATAAATAGATGATAGATGATAGAAAGAGACAGAAATACTAGATAGATAACTAGATAGATTAGATAGATAGATAACTAGATTAGACAGATAGATGATAGATAAATAGATGATAGATGATAGAAAGAGACAAATACTAGATAGTTAGATAACTAGATAGATGATAGATAACTAGATAGATTAGATAGATGATAGAGACAGACAGACAGATACTAGATAGATAACTAGATTAGATAGATAGATAACTAGATTAGATAGATAAATGATAAATAGATGATAGAAAGAGACAGAAATACTAGTTAGATAACTAGATAGATGATAGATAACTAGATAGATTAGATAGATGATAGAGACAGACAGACAGATACTAGATAGATAACTAGATTAGATAGATAGATAACTAGATTAGATAGATAGATGATAGATTATAGAAAAAGACAGAAATACTAGATAGATAACTAGATAGATGATAGATACAGACAGACAGACAGATACTGGATAGATAGATAGATAGATAGATAGATAGATAGATAGATAGATAGATAGATAGATAGATAGATAGATAGATAGATAGATAGATAGATAGATAGATAGATAGATAGATAGATAGACAGACAGACAGACAGACAGAGACCAAGATGGTCACCATGGATCCATCCTTCTTGGGCAACGCCAGCCAGCACAGTTACAACTTCTTGATAATATATGAAGGGGGCTATCGGGTAGACAAGGAAATACCGACCAGGGCATAGAAGAAGGAGTGGTTTGGGCTAGAATTTACCCCACTCTCTGTACCCAGAAGCAAAAGAAAACTTGACTGGAAGATGAAGGTGGGGTGGGAGGGGGAGAAGGAGACGCGGTCTGATGGGCCTGGATTCTTTTAACCTCTCCGTTAAAGCTCTGCCAAAAATACGCATCCACGGTCGGTTCGTTCTGCAGACTTCGTCGCTCTGCTACTCCGTCCGATCTGAGGACGGTCTGGGACTCTTGGCAGGACGTCTCCACAACCTGGAGAGAGTCGCGGATCCTCCGCTCCGTTCTTTCCACGACACGGGCGTGCAACTTTCGCCCCAAATTCTCTCCCACGTTTCCCCCCCAGTCTCTTATCTTCGGCGTCACTTTTCGCCAGGAGGACCCTTTCTAGCTCTGCCTTGCCTCCTTCTCCAGAGCCGGGGTCCAAAAGAGTCGCTTGGCTTATCGGGCCAGGTTTCTGGCCTGGCAAACACACACACACACACACCCGTCTTTTAACTTCTCTCCGGTTTCTTTTAACACCAGGGTCCCCAAACTTGGCAGCTTTTAAGACGTGTGGACTTCAACTCCCAGAATTCCTCCTCCAGTCAGGTTAGCTCGGGATTTCTGGGAGTTGAAGTCCACGAGTCTTAAATTTGCCAAGTTTGAAGACCCTTGGGCTAGACAGTCACTTGTCTGAAATCGTATAGGTTTTCCTGGTTGAGCAGGCGGCTGGACTAGAAGACCTCCAAGGTCCCTTCTATTCTAGTCTTCTATTCTAAACTCTTGTCGGGGCAGTCGTTAGGGAATCAAGAGCGACTCGAAGACACCAAGAACAAAACCAACCAAAAAAAACCTTGTTTCTAAAAATTGCTTCTGTGTCGGCATACTGATATCTATATCCTAGAGCAGAGGTCTCCGAACTTAGCAACTTTAAGACTTGTGGACTTCAACGCCCAGAATTCTCCAGCCAGCCATGCCTGCTCTCTCTCTCCCTCTATCTCTATCTCTATCTCTTCTCTATCTCTATCTCTATCTCTATCTCCTAAAGTGGAGAGAGATTGCAGAGGAAGGGATTACAAGAGAGTAAGCTATGCTGGCTGGAGAATTCTGGGAGGTGAAATCCACAAGCCTTAAAGTTGCCAAGTTTGGGGACCCCTGCTTTAACACCTCCCCCCTCGCCTTCGTTTTGCCTCCTGGAAATGAACCTTTAGCAAAGGCTTACAACCGTTAGAAAGATCCCTTCAGGAGAAGAAGGACCGACCCCCCCCCCCCCACACACCGCCCCCGAACCCATCGCTATCTGCCTGCCACTTTGCTGGTGGAGTCCCAAAGGTGGTTGGACTCTCTTGTTTTTTTCTTTTGAAGACGTTTTACTCCTCATCCAAGAAGCTTCTTCAGCTCTGACTGGATGGTGGGGAAGGGAAGGATTGATATTCCTTGCAGACAGCTAGCTGGTCGTTTGCTTTCTTTTAGAGGGTTGCTGAAGCCCTCGGAGGTTTTATCCGTGTCCTGCTTCGACACAGGATGCAAGCGACCAGCTGTCTGCAAGGAAGGTAAATCCTTCCCTTCCCAACCATCCGGTCAGAGCTGAAGAAGCTTCTTGGATGAGAAGCGAAAAGTCTTCAAAGAAAAAAACCAAGAAAGTCCAGTTGCCTCCTGAAAAAATTAAAAAAGCACCTTTGGGACAACCCTGATCTGAGAATCTCTACAGACTTTTTCCTGCTTTATAGGGGGCGGGGTGGGTGATTGGGTGGGAGACTGGGAATAAAGGAGGCAGAGAAAGGATCTTCGACTTTTTCGGGCAATTCCCTCAACCTTTCAATTATGTGCAATAAATAGTGTGACCCCCACACACACGCGCACACCCGTTCCCTCCCCCGGTCCTTCCTCCTTTTTAGTTTGGGCTGGCCCAACTCAATAAGTAAGTAAGAAGTAAGTTAGTAATAAGTAAGTAGGTAGGTAAGTAATAAATAAGTAAGTAAGAAGTAAGAAATAAGAAGTAATAAAGTAAGTAAGTAATAAATAAGTAAGTAAGTAAGAAGTAAGAAATAAGAAGTAAGTAATAAGGTAAGTAAGCAATAAATAAGTAGGTAAGTAAGAAAAAGTAAGAAGAAACAAGAAGTAAGTGATAAAGTAAGTAAGCAATAAATAAGTAAGTAAGTAAAGCAAGAAGTAAGTAAGTAAGTAATTTCCCGCGCGGCTCTCCCTCTTCTTCTACGGTCTGCCGATCGTTTCGCTGGCTCGGGCTTTTGTCCCGGTGCCCGTAAACTCCGAGATCGCTTGACTTCGTGTTCAGCGGGACTTACTTCGGCTTATTTCGAAAGCAGCTAAATGCATCAGCCCTAAGCCAGCGCCTTCGCCCTCCCTCCGCAAGCCTCCCCTGGGGTCACTTTGGGCCACGGGTCCCCGAAACTGAATGGCGCTTTTTTTTTTTTTTTTTGGCCTCTTCTGGGCAGCGGCCGCAAAACGCCGAGAGGAGAGCAGCAGCTTCGGGCTCGAAGTCGGACTCCTTCCCGAAGCAGCCTGGCTGGCTTCTCGGAGCCGGGCGAAGCTTTTGCCAGAGGCCGGAGAAAGAAATCGCGCGCTCAAAACTTTGGCCACAGGAGCATCAAAGCCGATTTCCAGCTACTGAAACGAAGAGGAGAAGGGAAGGGAAGAGAGAGGAGAGGAGATGGAAGGGATCTTAGAGATCTTCTAGTCCGACCCCCCGCTCAAGCAGGAGACCCCGCACCATTCCAGTCGAGACAAGTGGCTGTCCAGTCTCCTCTTCAAACGCCTCAATGGATGGAGCAACCTCACTGTTAAGAAGTTTCTCCTTAGTTCTAGGTTGCTTCTCTCCTGGATTAGTTTCCATCAAGAGAGAGGAGAGGAGAGGAGGAAGAGAAGAGAAGAGAGAATGTAGAGAGAAGGAGAGGAGAGAGAAGAAGAGAGGAGAGAAGAAGAGAAGAGAGAAGAGAGAACAGAAGAGAGAAGGTAGAGAGAAGAAGAGAGGAAATGAGAAGAGGAATAGAGAAGAGGTAGAGAGGAGAAGAAAAGTGTGGAGAGGAGAAGAGAAGAGAAAGAGAAGAGAGGAAAGGAGAAGAGAAGAGAAAGAGAGAGAAGAAAAGAGAGGAGAGGAGAAGAGAGGAGAGGATATGAGAAGAGAAAGAAAAGAGTAGAGAAGAGGTAGAGAGGAGAAGAAAAGTGAGGAGAGGAGAAGAGAAAGAGAGGAAAGGAGAGAGAAAGAGAACAGAAGAGAAGAAAAGAGAAAGAGGAAAGGAGAAGAGAAGAAAAGAGAGGAGAGGATTGAGAAGAAGAGGTAGAGAGAAGAAAAGTGAGGAGAGAGAAGAAAAGAGAGGAAAGGAGAAGAGAAGAGAACAGAAGAGAGAAAAGAGAAAAGAGGAAAGGAGAAGAGAAGAAAAGAGAGGAGAGGATATGAGAAGAGAAGAGGTAGAGAGAAGAAAAGTGAGGAGAGGAGAAGAGAAAAGAGAAGAGAGGAAAGGAGAAGAGAAGAGAACAGAAGAGAGAAGAAAAGGGAGGAGAAGAGAGGAGAGGAAATGAGAAGAGGAGAAGAGAGGAGAAGAAAAGTGAGGAGAAGAGAGAAGAGAAGAGACCAAATCTTGATCCCCACCACCAACCCCGAATTTCGCGGACGGGACGGAAGCGCCGAGGAGGCAGCGCCTCGTTCTCGGACGGGCCGGCAGCTCCCGAGCTCAGCGAAACGGCCGCGCTCTGGGGCGCTTTCGGGCGCTGCTCCAGCCCCTTCGCGGGACCGCGAGGGGGGGAAAGCGGGCACGAAGAGGAAAGCGAGGACGGCTCCGGTGCAGGTCCTGACCGGCCGCAGCGCCCGAGGCGGCTCCTTCCCCGGCGCATTGGCAGCCCAAGGCTTTGCGGGAGAAGCCCGCCGTAGTTTCCTGCACGTTGAACCCTTTCTGGGGCTCTGGCTTACTTACAGGTTAAGAGTTGGAAGGGACCTTCGAGGTCATCTAGTCCAAAAAAACCCCCCCGCCCCGTTTGGTCGCCTCGACCTTTCCTGCGTGCTCAACCTTCGGGACACGACTTGAGAGGCGAGGATCCTTTCTGCACCGCCTAAAATGCCCGAGGAGAATTCATTTTGGCTTCCCCCGCTGTGCCAAGCTCCGGGCGTGGGGTCTCAACTCCCCTCCCAAGTCGGAGCCCCTGGTCGGAGTTCAGCAACAGAGACCCCGAGTTTCAAGAAGAGATTGGATAGCCCTTTGTCTGGAGTGGGGTAGGGTTTCTTGCCTAAGCAGGGGGTTGGACTAGAAGACCTTCAAGGTCCCTCCCAACTCTGTTTTTCTATTCTATTCTATTCTATTCTATTCTATTCTATTCTATTCCATTCCATTCCATTCTAAATTTTATTATTCTCTTCTACATTATTCTCTTCCCTTCTCTTCTGTTCATTTTCTGCATTCTATTCTATTCTATTCTATTCTATTCTATTCTATTCTATTCTATTCTATTCCATTCTATTCTAAATTTTATTATTCTCTTCTATATTATTCTCTTCTCTTCTCTTCTGTTCATTTTCTGCATTCTATTCTATTCTGCATATTTTCTATATTCTATTCTGTACTTTTCCTATTCCATTATTCTATTCTATATTTTCTATTCTATTCTATTCCATTCCATTCTATTCTGTTCTATTCTATTCCTTATTTATTATTCTCTTCTCTTCCCTTCCCTTTCTGTTCATTTTCTGCATTCTATTCTATTCTGCATATTTTCTATATTCTATTCTATTCTATTCCATTCCATTCCATTCCATTCTATTCTAAATTTTATTATTCTCTTCTATATTATTCTCTTCCCTTCTCTTCTGTTCATTTTCTGCATTCTATTCTATTCTGCATATTTTCTATATTCTATTCTGTACTTTTCCTATTCCATTATTCTATTCTATATTTTCTATTCTATTCTATTCCATTCCATTCTATTCTGTTCTATTCTATTCCTTATTTATTATTCTCTTCTCTTCTCTTCCCTTCCCTTTCTGTTCATTTTCTGCATTCTATTCTATTCTATTTTCTATTCTATTCTATTCTATTCTATTCTATTCTATTCTAAATTTTATTATTCTCTTCTTTATTATTCTCTTCTGATCTCTTCTGTTCATTTTCTGCATTCTATTCTATTCTGCATATTTTCTACATTCTATTCTGTACTTTTCCTATTCCATTATTCTATTCTATATTTTCTATTCTATTCCATTCCATTCCATTTCCATTTCTATTCTATTCTATTCTATTCTATTCTATTCTATTCCATTATTTTCTACTATTCTAAATTTATTATTCTTTCTATTCTGCATATTTTCTACATTCTATTCTTCCATTCTATTCTATATTTTCTATTTATTATTCTCTTTTGTTATTCTCTCTCTTCCCTCTCCCTTTCTGTTCATTTTCTGCATTTTATTCTATTCTGCGTATTTTCTATATTCTATTCTATTCTATTCTATTCTATTTCTCCAGACTTCCTGTGCACTGTAGAAAGTGGAGCGGAGGATGGCAGAGGAATAATAATAATAATAATAATAATAATAATAATAATAATAATAATAATAATAATAATAACAACAACAACAACAACAACAACAACAACAACAACAACTTGGTGTCCCATATTAAAAACTGACCATCCTGGCTATACCTGAATGTCTCTTCTCCAGCTGCTTTCATCTGTCAGTGCAGAAGCAAAATGCCAGGTCACTTCCTGCTCTGAGCAGCTGGGGGAGGGAGGGCAATAGGGAGGGGGGGGGAGAAGATTCAGCTAAGACCATGGCCAGCTGGCTGGAGAATTCTGGGAGTTGAAGTCCACAAGTCTTAAAGTTGCCAAGTTTGGGGATCCCTGATATAGAGTCTCCAGCTTGAGCACAGAATTAGATCTCCAAGGCCTCTTCAAACTCTGCTATTCTGTTCTGTTGTTCATTTTTACATTTGTTTTCCATCTCTTTTCCAAAGAACTCGACAAAGCATAATATCTGCCCCCTCTATGGTTTTATTCTTGCAACAAATGCATGGGAAAAGGTTAGGAAAAGGGCTGGCTGGAGAATTCTGGGAGTCGAAGTCCACAAGTTTCAAAGTTGCCAAGTTTGGAGGCCTCTGAATTATTTATTTATTTACTAGCTGGACACCCGTGCTTCGCTACGAAACTATGTGATCGGGGCTTAATTTGGGGGGAGGAAAATAAGGAGGGGAAAAATTCTGCCTCTGCCTACCAGCACCCATCGGTATTCCCATGGTATTCATCTGGCTAGTGTCCTGTCAGTGTGTGAGAGAGTTGAGGGCTGTTTGGAAACTGAAACATGGAAACAGTATTTTCTGTGTGAGCAAGGAGACAGCAAGGAGCCTGGGCATGGCTTAGCTCAACTGTTCTGTACTAAAGCTGGTTGCTGCTGTGAAACTGAAACTAAAACTGAAACTCCTCTCCTCTGTTTGTGTTTTGCCTTTGGAACAGATTTCTTTTCAGGTGGGGAGGGGGAGTAGAACTCCTTAGCATCAGAGCATGTTAATAATAATAATAATAATAATAATAATAATAATAATAATAATAATAATAATAATAATAATAATAATAATAATAATAATATAGGAAATACTCTAAATGCTCTGATGGTCATTTCCAAAAATCCTTTCTTAGCAAGCATCTATAAGCCAAGAGGAACATAGGTGCCAAATTTCAAGTTTGTAGGCTTTAGGGTTTTGGAGATTTTGTGCTGATGAGTGAAGGGTCTTTCGCTTTTATATATATGGATTTATTTTATTTAGTTTAGTTTGTCAAGCATGTATGAGAAAGCAAGTATAAGTATGAATATAACATATCAAGATACAAGTATAAACTGGTATAAGTATATACATAATAAATGAGTACGAATAAAAGGGGACATTAGGACAGGGACCGTAGGCACATTGGTGCGCTTATGCACGCCCCTTACAGAGCTCTTGGGGAGGGAGGGAGGTCCACAGTAGACAGTTGAAGGTTAAAGTTTTGGGGGTTTGAGGATGTAACAACAGAGTCAGGGAGGGAGTGAATTAGGACCTCTTGATGCCCCATGATGGAGCCACAGCGGGGGAGGGAGACAAAGGAGGCCAAGATTGCTGTTGGATGCTGAAGCTTATGGCAACTGATGAGTCTTTGTGCTTAGATGCACGCCTCCTATGTGCTGGGTTGGTGGGGAGGGGCAACTCCTGGCATGACTTCTTGACCACCTGTGGACTCCCAACTCCCAGAATTCCTGGGCCAGGAAGGTTGGGGGTCAGATCTTCTAAATCCCCCATCATCAGCAAGGACAGTGAAAAGGGGAGCTCCTGGATGAGGGGCAGCAGGCTTTAATTCGCCTGGCTTTCGGGGGGCCGGGGAGTTCTGGGGTGCAGGTACCGCACGGGCTGAAATCATTTGGATCCCAAGAATGGTAACTTTGTTGGGGATTCATGTCTGGTATAGTTTGCTTTCCGCCCCCTTTTCCTTCCCATTTGAATGTGATTGTGAACTCCCAGTCATAAATCATATAAACAACTCAGTGTCCTCTCCCCTCCCCCTCCCCTCTCCTCTCCTCTCTTTTCCTCTCCTCTCTTCCCCTCCCTCTCATCCTCTCTCTCTCCCCTCCTCTCTCATCTCTTCTCTTCCCCTCCCTCTCTTTCCTCTCTCTCTCTTCTCTCTCCCTCCCTCTCTTCTCTCCTCTCTCCCTCCCCTCCCCTCTCCTCTCCCTCCTCTCTCCTCTCCTCTCTCCCCTCTCCCCTCTCATCTCTTCTCTTCCCCTCTCATCTCTTCTCTTCCCCTCTCCTCTCTTTTCCTCCCTCTCTTTCCCTCTCCCCTCTCCCTCCCTCTCTCTCTTCTCCCCTCCCTCCCTCTCCTCTCCTCTCTTCCCTCCCTCTCTTCCCCTCCCCTCTCCTCTCTCCCTCTCCCCTCTCTCCTCTCTTCTCTTCCCCTCTCCTCTCTTTTCCTCCCTCTCTTCCCCTCTCCCTCCCTCTCCTCTCTCTCTCTCTCTCCTCCTCCCCTCCCTCTCCCCTCTCCTCTCCTCTCTTTTCCTCCCTCTCTTCCCCTCTCTTCTCCTCTCTCTCCTCCTCTCCCTCTCCTCTCCCCTCCCTCTCTTCTCCCCTCCTCTCTCTCCCTCTCCTCTCTTCTCCCTCCTTTCCCCTCCCTCTCTCCTCTCTTCTCTTCCCCTCTCCTCTCTTTTCCTCTCCTCTCTTCCCCTCTCCCCTCCCCTCCCCTCTCCCCTCCTCTCTCTTCTCCCCTCCCCTCTCTTCTCTTCCCCTCTCCTCTCTTCTCCCCTCCCTCTCTCCCCTCTCCTCTCTTCTCCCCTCCTTTCCCCTCCCCTCTCTCCTCTCTTCTCTTCCCCTCTCCTCTCTTTTCCTCTCCTCTCTTCCCCTCTCCCCTCCCCTCCCCTCTCCACCCCACCCCATCCATGAGTGAATTCTAGCATTTTGGAGGCTTCTTGTCCCCAGTTGCCAAAACAGATCCAAAACCAACCAGGGAAATGGCTGTGAAAAGCACTGGCTGCCTTTAAGGGCGCTTGCCAGCTGTCCAACCATCTCTCCGGACAAAAGAGCCCATGCAAAGCCAAAGTCAGTCCGGTTGTTTTGTTTCCACTGTCTCTGAGGCAGCACATTCTCCTCCATCACTGCCTCTACCACAAGGGATTATTTTTAGGGTGCTGTAAAACAAACTGCTTGTTTGTTTGTTTGTTTGTTTGCTTGTTGCAATGGAGAAGAGGGCTACCCAGAGGGGACGCTTCCTTTGTTGATATGGCCCTTATGGCAACCGATTGAGAGAAATATTACAGCTGCATAAATAGTAGTCACCAAAGCATCCGTAACAGGACAGAGAGGCCATGGATATTTCCCCCAGATGTTGCACGCTTGAGACATCCCTATGGATATTAATGGAACAGCTGTTCTTTAAATTTCCCAGGTATGGCTTCTCTCAAGGTGCAGAATGATCCTAAGGCTGCTTATGGAGCAGACATTTTATTTTATTGGAATTGATTCTATAATAATTGCACTCTCAGGAAGAAACACCTTCATTTTTAATACTCATTCCCAATTTCTATTTGTCAGCCCCCTCCTCCCAAAAATGTACAGAAAACTCAAGAAATAATAATTCTCTTCCCTGGTTCTATTAAAGAGGGTGGGAAGCAATTAAATGATCCAGTAACATTTTAAACCCATTTGGAATTTGTTTGGGGTGTCAGATGTCCAGAGATATTATTTTTTTCATGCATTAAGATATCACATTTCAGTGCTGGGATTTGGCTTTTCCAAGCTTTGAAGCCATGCAAAATGTCTGCCATGTTTCCTTCTCCTAGATGTCAAGAATATCCCCCCCCCCAATTCTGACATGCCAAGAAAATTGCAATAGATTTGAAAAGCAGGCTATTCCCATGAGAAAAGCAGGTAAAAACTTTCAAAAAATGTATAAGGAGAGTTGTCAGAGTAAGGATGTTTAAAGTGAAATTTTTCAAGTTGTGCATTTCATCAGAATAAGTAGGTTTTGTTTCTTAATGATAATTAAATGTATATATACACTGTCAAACCTAGAAGCAGGTAATTTCAATCTGGCCTAGGCCAAGTAATCTGTAATGCCTTTTTTTTTTCTTTTAAACTTGGTTAAGAGAAATCTCTGCGTCCTGTGTTTCCTCCCACCCCCAATCTATGAATAAATGGTTTTTCATTTTTTCACATTCTCGAAGGCAGAGGAAAAGGTGTAATTATTTTGCTGCCTTTATCTATAGCTCAGAGTTTAAGGAGAAAGATGTTGAACCTTGCCCCCTGAATATCTTGTAAATGTCCCACTCGTGGTTATGATCATTCCTGACCCTATCAAAAAATAGGCAAATAAATCATGAGTCTCTAGCCAACTTCCAGAACTTAAAGAAGATTTATTAGGAGTAAACATGCTGGCACTGCCTGGGTGTAGCTGACTCTGAGACACATCATTCATTGTCACCCTTGACCCTGGTTTTCCCTCCACCCCCTGGGTGTATCGTAATTCATATTCTCCAATGGGACACATCCATAGCCAAGAGTCATCAATCATGCTCTCCAGTTAGAATTTTGCGGGGCAGAAACTTCAGTCACCTAGAAACTATCTTTGAAAACATTTATGGAATGCAAGCTGCCCACTGCTTCCCCCTCCCTTTCTATTGGCAACTCTAAAAAGACCAGAGAAATATTTTATGAGTTGACAAATATCACATTTCCCATCGATTCCCTGTTCTGCAAATACTTGCAGCTCAGATATATCCAAAGAAAAGTTTTTATTCCTTCTGTGGTCAGTCATGAATTTATTTCCTTTAGGCTTGGTGAGAAAAAGGCTTTTCAAGTTTGTTTCAAGGAATTGAGCTTTATAGAGTCTCCCTTTAAAGGTTTCCCTTCCCAATGAATGTATATGAAAAAGTTTGGGTCTCTGGTGCTTCAGAGAAGGTTCTGGAATTTTAGACTGCAAATTTTAGGTTTCTGTGCAAAAAAAAAAAAAAAAAAAACCTTATCTTCCTCTGTTTTCGATTTAGTCCACAATCAGTGAGAATGGAGTGGGTCTTTCTTTTCTCTTAAAAATATAGAATCGTAGTTGGAAGGAAGTTTGAATATGATCTAATTTGGGATTGGCAACCGAATGACCTTAATTTTCTTCAGCAAATTAATCTTAGTCTCCATGGTGAGTAGAAAGGAATTATAATTCTAAATATCTGGAGGAAGCGACTACTCTTCCGCTAGCCCAAGTCCTTGGAATACATTATACCAGGGCTCTCCAACCTTGGCAACGTTAAGAGCTGTGGACTTCAACTCCCAGAATTCCTCAGCCAGCAAAGTGGTGGAATTCTGGGAGTTGAAGTCCACAGCTCTTAACGTTGCCAAGGTTGGAGACCGCTGCATTGTACTGCCGTGACTGTTTGGCCATGAAGCCTCCCAACTCTCATCTCTTCTGCTACCCTCCATAGCAGTTTTCCATTTAAAGAAGTTTTTCCCTATGGTTTGGATTGCAATTTCCATCCTGCTTTCCGGAACAACATTTCTTTGGAACTGCCCAGTCAACTTTTTGGATTTTCCCGATAGTTGAGATTAAGGATAGTTGAGATTAAGGGTGGTGACTCAAGATAATCCATCCTCTGTTACAATACCTGTCACCAACTGATTTCTTTTCAATCTAAGGTAGAAGATCTTCGTTCCACCAGAGTTTTGAGTTATTATGTCATTAGTTGCTGCTTTTCCTTGTCAGCATTATCTTTTATTTTAATACTGGTTTCCCATTTTACTCTTGTTTGATCCTTTAGTCTGATGGAAAATACTTTGGGAAATGAATTTTAAAAGCTGCATAGGATGTCATCCAAAAAAACAAAAAAAACCCAGTACAAGTCTGTGTGGTTCAATCACTAAGTTATCTCCGATTCTTTGTGACTCCATGGACCATAGCAGCCTGGGCTCCTCTCTCTCCCAGAGTCTTCCCAAATTCCTGTTCATTGCATGGCTGAGACTATCTAACCACCTCATTCTCTGCCATCTCCTCTTTTTACCTTCCACCTTTCACAACTTCAGGGTCTTTTTTTTATTAGCTGGCCAAAATATTTGAGCTTCAACTTCGACATCAGTCTTTCCAAAGAAAACATTGATTTTCTTTAGGGTTGACCAATTTGATCTCCTTGCAATCCTAAAAGACTCTCAGGAATCTGTAAAGAAGATGGCATATTTATAGCAATAGCCCTTAGACTTATATACTGCTTCCCAGTGCTTTACACAGCCCTTCTATAAGCAGTTTATAGAGTCAGCATATTGTCCCCCAACAATCTGGGTCCTCATTTTACTGACCTTGGAAGCATGGAAGGCTGAGTCAACCTTTTTTTTTTTTTCAAATTTTTTTTATTTCAATCTGCATATGCACAACAATACATTAATAGTGTGGCATCAATATATCATACATTTTAGTATAGGCAAAATTAATAATATCAATCAAATCTCTCAATGTATATATTTCACATTAATTCATAATCCTTCAATGCTTATTTTCAACCTTTCAAAACTCTCTCCAAATGCCTACCACCATATCAGTTAAACATACCTGGTAATTCCATTATTCAATTTTCTCCCTGCTTTTATTTTATTTTTTAAAATAAAAAATTCTCATTTGGCAAGCAGTGTAGTTCCAGGTTTCACATCTCAATATAAACATGACCATAGTTACCTGATCATTATATTTGTTTAGTTTCATATTGCATCATCCATATTATTGTTAAATATTAAGCTTATCTTATCCCATTCCGATTCATGTTATATTAATACATTCTCATCTCTTATTTTACAATGTTATCTAAAATTCTCATCTCATTTCTGTTGTCATTTCTCATATCACTTTCTTCTGTCACATTTGACATTTTATCAATCCTGATCTGTAAATATAATTGTCCCCTCTGGTTAATAATTGAAGCTAACCACCTTCATTCTACCTTAATATCAATCTCCCTATCTAGTATATAACACAAATATATATATATCTTTTTCTCAGATTCCGCATTATATTTTCTCAAACACCTTATGAATCATCTATACATTACAAAATACTATTTTCAATATATTCTTCTACATCATAACATATTACCTTGTGGAATGTCCTTCCTTATCCTTTTTTTTTTTCCACCCATTATTTCTCACTCTTTGGACTGGAGGCTCAGTCAACCTTGATTGAGCCAGTCAGAATTGAACTCCTGGAGTGAGCAGTGAGTTAGCCTGAGATACTACATTCTAGCCACTGCGCCACCGCAGCTCACTTATATAGCTCTTATATACCACACCATAGTGCTTTACAGCATTCTTTAAACAATTTATGGAGTCAGCCTCTTGCCCCCAACAATCTGGGTCCTCATTTTGCCGACCTCGGAAGGATGGAAGGCTGAGTCAACCTGGAGCCGGTCAGGATCGAACTGCTGGCAGTGGGCAGAGTCAGCCTGCAATCCTGCATTCTAACCACCGCACTAACTTTTAAAACCAATGGGGCTTTCTCCCACGTAAGTAGATATTGCAGCTGTAATTCTTTTCCCCATCACCAAATTTCTAAATTTAGACTGTGTGTGATTCAACTGGTGACTGAAATTAGCACTCAAAGATTTTTCCGTCTGCAGGTTCCCCAATAAGAGTTGTATTAGTAAAGTAATAATAAGGAGGAATCATGCCCCCGAAGCAAAAAGTGAGGAAAATAAAATGCTTTGGAATAACGTGGCACTGTGACAAAATGCATAGGTGCCCACAAACCTTCCATACTGGGGGGAAAAAGGTTAATAAATGTCCAGGAGTTTCTCTTTTTGGTATAAATAATTTCACTTGCTAGGTGGAGTCTCCTCTCCTTCCACCAACTTCAGTGGGGGTGAAGTCATGTATGAATAATCCTTAATCTTTGTGCTGAGGGTCTGATTTCTGATTGGTTCAGCCTCTGTTCAGTCTGTTCAAGGAAAGCACCAGTGTTTTCCCAGAGCTCTTCTAAATTGGTTTCAATGAGCTTAGTAATTAACTTCAATTATCTTCTATTATCTTATGATGCCAAGGAAGATGCCAGCGGTGCCTGTCAGTGGAGATTCAATGGGCCTCTTACAAAGTCACTGGGAGGAACCCCAAATTCCTTCCATCCCAAGCCAGAAGCAGTATTTCTAGGAGCTTGTTGCATGGCACAAGATTTTGCGATGGGTGGTGCCATTAAAGACCAAATCGGGAGACGAGAACTTCTCCCTTCTTTCCCTGAAGGATCAGGTGTGGATATCAGCTGGCATGCATACATACACACACACACACACACACACACACACACAAGGCCAAGATAGCAATAGCCCTTAGACTTATATATCACTTCACAGTGATTTACAGCCCTCTCTAAGCGGTTTACAAATGTCAGCCTCTTGTCCCCAACAATCTGGATCCTCATTTTACCCACCTCGGAAGGATGGAAGTCTGAGTCAACCTTGAGATGGTCAGGATAGAACTGCTGGCAGTGGGCAGAGTTTGCCAGCAATAGCATTTAGATTTATACTTCACAGTGTTTTCCAGCCTCTCTAAGTGGTTTACAGCAGGGTCCCAACACGGTCGCGGACTACAGTCCGTGGAACAAGTCCTCGCTGAGTGCTCCGTTCCTCACGAGCCCAAAAATCTCTACGGGCGTCCATAAAAGGTTGGGGATACGCGTGGGTTTTTACAGAGTCAGCCTATTGTCCCCCAACAATCTGGGTCCTCATTTTACCGAACTCGGAAGGATGAAAGGCTGAGTCAACCTTGAGCCGATCAGGATCGAACTGTTGGCAGTCCGTAGAATTAGCTTGCAATTACTGCATTCTGCGCCACCACAGCTTTTATAGGTCTCAAGGTCCATCTTTTGTCCATGGTATTGTGGATTTTTAAAAAGCGACTGCTTGTCATTAATCTCCCATCTTTTAAATGTTTGTTTTAATTTGTTTTAATTTCTTTTCAAATTTTATTACCATTATTATCTTTAATAATAACATGTACTGTATTAATATTTCCTCATGCAGATTTGTACTTCAGTGTCATTGTTTTTCAGTTTTAAACTGCTTATTACGTATGGAAATAGAATGAAACACTAGAGATATTGGAACGCACGATAGACTTAATCTTTTATCATGTAATCCTGTGTGCGTTGAAGTCTTTAGTTGCATTCACATTATACACTAACACAATGACTGAGTTAACCCATTTTTTGAGTTCAGACAGTACACTAAAATTCACAACCACAAGTAGGCTTGGCCTTGTGACTTTTGCTAAGCCACCCAAAAATGTGGGGGGAAAGCTAATAGCTTGTAATATAAATACTATACAGCCACCTGGGCTCTTCGGCACTATTAAAGTCTATTATCCAACATCCTCTACTGCAGTGGTTGCCAACCAGTGGGCCAGGGACCACTGGTGGTCCGCGAGAAAATTTTGGTGGTGCACAGAGAAATGTCACCCCCAAAGCAATTAATCCAGGCTGCGTGGGAACACAAGGCTTGCGTCGCTTGCATTGCAAACAACACGAGGTAGTGAGGGGAGGGGGGAAAGGACGGAGGGGGGGAACTTGCCCCACGTGCCTCGCCTGGCCACTGGGCTGCTTCTTTCCGCTTCTTTCTTCTTCTGCTGTTGGCTGCACACAAGCAAAGCAGCAAAAGTCTTTCTTTTTCTCCCCCAAACTCTGCCAGAAATGGGTCTTTGGGACCCTGCAAGGCCTCCTGCTCCAAGAGGCTGTGACAAGTCTCACAAAGACTCATTTCTGGTGGAGTTTGGGGGAGAGAAAGAAAGGCTTCTGCTGCTTTCCTTGCATGAAGCCAAAAGTTTCTCTCTCTCCCACTGAGAACGGAGCTGGAGACGGTATCCTGTAATCCTAAATCAAGAATGATTGATTGGTAGGAAAACGGGGTGGGGGATTTTCCTGCAGGCTTTTGGGGGGATTTTCCCAGGCTCTCTGGTCTGTGGAATTTAAAATTATGAGTTTGGTGGTCCCTGAGGTCCAAAAGGTTCGCGACCCCTGCTCTACTCTGTCTATTCCAAATCACTTCTAAAAGTTATTTAAAGGCCCAATTATGGACCTTCTCCTCTTTTTAGCATATCACCAACGAGCAGACAAAACCAGGTAAATGAAGAAGGATGGAATAGAACACATTTTGGGTGCTCCATTAGTGGGTGGATGGGTTTAAGAACAGATTGGACAGCCATTTGTCAGACATGGTATAGGATCCCCTGATTGAGCAGGGGTTGGATTAGAAGGCCTCCAAGATCACTTCCAACTCTGTTAGTCTGTTATTCAATAAAAACACTAAAAACATCCAGATTAAATATACATAGGAGAAAGGTACTTGGCTAGTTATCAATAAAGGCAATGATGGTACCATTGTAAAACCATGACCTGTGTCTTTACGTGAACTGTTTAGATATCATGTGTATAAAGTAACGAATAGTCTTGCTACTCCAGTGGATTGTCAGTTTATAGCTGGAGTTAAATTTTTGCAAATTTAATGTATATTGTCTTTCAGAATTTACTATTTTTTATTATTGTTATTATTATACACAAAAAACCACAGCGTACACAGCAAACGAGATAACTATGCTGGGTTTCGTATCACAAATCACTAGTCGAACCCTTCCCAAGCGTTTAGGACTGCGTGATGTATCGGCGGATTATGCGAGCAGATCCCAGTAAGGTGGCCTTCTGCAGCTGACCAATGGTGATCTTGTCAGCGCCAATTGGTTTCAAGTGCTTGCCTAGGTCTTTAGGCACAGCACCCAGTGGGCCCAGTACCACTGGAACCCCCTGCACTGGTTTATGCCAGAGTCTCTGCAGTTCGATTCTCAAGTCCTGATATCTGGTGATTTTTTCCAAGTTGTTTCTCGTCGATTCTGCTGTCACCAGGTGGTTGTTATTGTTGTTGTTCTTGTTGTTATTTAATCTTTAGTGAGATTCACAGCCTTTGGGGCTGGTTGGTAGCTCAACAGCTCGAGTCTTAACCAAGGACCTAGGAGCTGTTCAGGTAGCATCGGAGGATATAAGCTCTTCCAAGTAGAGTGGTTTTTTGTTAGAATCCGGGTATTCAAGTCTGAGAAATTCAGGATTTCCAAATAGCGAGGCAGCCCTTTAGGTATTGCTCCAAGGGCTCCAATCACAATTGGGATCACACACGATTTCTTTTTCCAAAGTCGCTCAACTTCCGTTTGTAAGTCCCAATACTTTGTGATTTTTTTCTTGCTGCGTGTCTACAATTCGTGCATCACCAGGTATTGCAATGTCAATGAACCAAACACTTTTCTTCTCAACTATTGTTATGTCAGGCATGTTGTGGGCCAAATGCCTGTGCGTCTGAATTCTGAAGTCCCACAAGATCTTGACTTTTTCATTCTCCAGAAACCTTCTCAACCTGATGTTCCCAGTAGTTGTTACTATACTCAAATCCAAACTTTGGGCATAGTTTCCAGTGAGTGATTTTAGCAACTCAGTTATGATGTTCTAAGTAGTCAGTTTGTTGTTGTTGTTGTGATTATGATTATGATTATGAACTAGCATGGTTCTGGAATTAAGGAAAAACTTCCTAACAGTGAGGTCAATTAACCAGTGGAACGCCTTGCCTTCAGAAGTTGTGGGTGCTTCATCACTGGAGGTTTTTAAGAAAAGTCTAGACAGCCACCTGTCTGAGATGGTATAGGGTCTCCTGCTTGAGCAGGGGGTTAGACTAGAAGACCTCCAAGGTCCCTTCCAGTTCTATTTTCATTGGTTAATGCCAAATTGGCATTAACCAGATATTTGGGGATGCAACTCTCATGATTCCTATTCTACCTATAAATTTGTGGGTGTGTGCAAACTCGACATCTGGAGAATGCCAGCTCACTCATCCATAAAGCTCATCATGCACATTTGTTTTTTTCACAATTTATGGTATAAGACTACTGTGATAATACTTGTTTGTGCATAGCTTTTCCAAAGGTCTGGTTTTGCTGCAGCAGCCAATATCACTCATTCTGAAAATTAGCAAGTACTTTGCCAATGATCATCTGTACGGTCTATTCCTTTTGACTCTGGACTGTTTTGTATCTGCGCTGCTTTGCTGTCTTTGACAGTCTATAATTTCTGCCTCGGTTCCCTGTGCATTTTTCTTTAGATGTTTATCCAATTCTTCTTCCAGGGAACTCGAAAATAACTTGTCACCTCCATTCTCCCACCCAGTGCTAATCTTACAATAATCTATAAAGGAGACCAGGTCCAGAGTCTATGATTGGAACAAAAGTAAGAATATAATATTTTTTTAGCTTATTGGTTGCAGCGATGCTGCTATCTTTGGCCCACTGGGCAAGAGTTTAGAATGCCCCAAAAGCCCAAACATAGCTTCTTTTAAGAGAATATTTGAGCATAGCTCTTTTTTCCTCCTGCTATAGACGCCCTTTATGTAAATGATGTGGCCAGCTGCTTAAAAGTTAGAGACAAAAATAGAGGGTAAGAGAGTGGTGGAAAACAAGGGGAGAGAGAGGGAGGGGGAGGAGGAGGGAAGGAAAGGAAAGGAAAGTATCATCAGCATTAATTATGGAGATGCAAAACAGAAGGTGAAGCACCAGAAAGTGTCTATGGATCTTCCCTTGGACTTCCTCAACCGTCCGTTGCCCTGGATCTCATCTGCAGCCCATGGAATTGTCTGTTGAGGGAAGAGGCAAAGTTGGCATTGACAACATATGCTTTCTGAAATGCCCAGCAAAATGGAACCCGGGTCTTAGCTGAGTAATGCCCTTGATTATTATAGTATGATACCCCATTCATCAGTTTTCTGGCAAAATGTAACCTATCGTTCTGAGCCAAACCTTGTTCCAAGGAAACAAACACGAAACAGAGGGAACAGCAAAACCTTTTAATGATTCTTTATGAATTCCGTTCCTTCACAGTTAAAAGGCTGTTTCCAACTAATTGTCTCGGATAAGAACGAGCCTTGCCAAGGTTGTGCAAGGCTGCCAAGAACACTAGATAAAGTGACTAAGAAATATTTCAAACACAAGGAGTCTCCAAACACCAACCAAGATATTCCGAGCAGCCACAAGGCATGAGTGCAAAAACTTCTTTGCTTCCTGCAAAGAACTCCAGGTTCTCAGCTGGCTTTTATTTTTTTAAGGGAGAGGCCATCACCTTGCAGCCTTACTCCCGAGTTGTCCATGCTGCTGCAGCTGCTCTTTCCTTCGAGCAGACCTGCGCGCACATGCACTGGGCACAGGCTCCTCGGGGGCCTCTTCATCACTGCTGCCAGCCTCCACAATCTCCAAAGGCAGCACTCCACTCCCTGATGGTCCTGGCCCCATCCCTGCATCACACGCAGGCCCCTCGCCTGAGTCCTCGCTCTCCGAGACTTCAGCCGTCTGCACCTACTGCTAGCAAACCACAACACTTATTTCCATTGGGCACCTCCTACAGAATCAATCTCAAGCAGTAATACTCAAACCCTATGTTCAGTTTCTAAGTTTCTATGTTCAGTTTCTAAGTTGTGTTGGGCACCCACCCCATGACCCCCATGGACTACCACAAGTCAGCCTCCCTTGTCCTCCTCCACTGTCTCTTGGAGCTTCACACTTTCATGTTCATTGTGTCAATGACACAATGACAAGGTTGACTTCAGCCTTCCATCCTTTTGAGGTGGGTAAAATGAGGACCCAAATTGTTGGGGGCAATGTGCTGACTCTGTAAACCACTTAGAGGGGGCTATAAAGCACTGTGAAGCAGTGTATAAGTCTATCTAAGCAGTATATAAGTGCTATCTAACCATCTGATCTTCTGCCGTCCCCTTCTCCTTTTGCCTTCAATCTTATTTTATGTATGTATGTATGTATGTATGTATGTATGTATGTATGTATGTATGTATTTGATTTGATTTGTCAATCGCTTACAAGATAATAGGTATAAGTATAAACATGAGTAAGAATACAGGAAATGGGTACGAATAAATGGGGACAATAGGACAGGGACAGTAGGCACAATTGTACACTTATGCACGCCCCTTACAGACCTCTTAGGAATGGGGTGAGGTCAACAGTGGATAGTTTGAGGTTAAAGGAGTGGGGGTTTGAGAATCTTTCCCAATATTGGGACCTGATTAGATGGCCAAAGTATTTGAGCTTTGGATTCCATATCTGTCCTTCCAAAGGGAAGTCTGGGTTGATTTTCTTTAGGATTGACTGATTTCATTTCCTTGCAGGCCAGGGGACTCTCTCAAGAGTCTTCTTCAGCAGCACAATTCGAAAGCATCAATTCTTCGGCGCTCTGCCTTCCTTATGGTCCCAACTCTTAAAACCATACATTGCTACTGGGGAAACCGTAGCTTTGACTCTAAGGACCTTTGTTGACGAGGTGATGTCTCTGCTTTTTAATAGGCTGTCCAGTTTTGCCGTACTTTTCCTCCCAAGGAGCAAGCATCTGTCGCTTTCAGGCCTGCAGTCGCCATTCGCAGTGACTTGGAGCCCAAGAAAATAAAATTGGTCGCTGCTTCCATTTCTTCCCCTTCCGTTTGCCAAGAAGACTCAAACTCTATGCCAGTGCATAACTAATATGCTGCAACAGGATAGTATGTACATCTTAACAAAGATGACAAGGTATAAGTGTGTATGTGCATGCATGTGTATGCACATGTGTAAATTTGTATAGCCAGTGGTGGGATTCAAATGTTTTTACTACCGGTTCTGTGGGCGTGGCTGGGTAGGCATGGTGTGGCTTGATGGGCGTGGCAGGGGAAAGATACTGCAAAATCCCATTCCCTCCCCACCCCACTAACCTGCTTTCCAGCTCCATTCTCCTGTGCAGGGCAACCAAAGAAGACCCAGCCGATCAGCTGGGGCTCGGGAGGAGGAGAAGAGATGGGGGCGGGGCCAGTCAGAGGTGGCATTGGCCGGTTCTCCAAAATTTCCGCTACTGGTTCTCCAGAACTGGTCCAAAGCTGCTGAATACCACCTCTATATACAGCCAAACAACTTCATCTAAAAGCTTTCAACTTATGTGCTTGAATAATAGGCTCAATGCTTATATAGATACATTATTAGGTAGAGCATCCAGAAATGGTGGAAGAGGCCAGTTATATCAGCCAAGACATGGACAGGATCTGATTGTGCAACAGATCACAATCTGCTCATGTACAAGTTCCCCAAGTCAATCCAAAGTGGAAGAACAAAGCCAACCGGTTTCCACAATGTAATCTTGAGCACATACCCGTCATTTTCAAGGAGTACATCAAGAATCACTTTAAAGTCCTGAATCTCATTGATTCGGGACCAGAGGAATTGTCTAAAGAAGTCAAAGAAATTGTTAAAGCTGAATGGAAGGACAGGCTGCCAAAAACCAAGAAACAGAAGAAAGCGAACAATGTCAAGGCAGATGGTGGAAATTGCTTAGGAAAAAAAGAAGAAGCCAAGAAAAATCTCAGAAAGAAACATTAGAACTTCAGAGAGCTATTTAAAAGACCAAAACAATATTATAATGATATCTGAAAACAGCAATAGACATAGAAAAACAAGGAAAGTCATTCAAAAGATCTACAAGCTCAGAAGACATACTAAATGATGAGAGTGGATAGCAACTGGTTCAAGGAAAGTTAAACAAAAGTGAAAGGAGTAAAATTCTGTCCAACAGAGATGCCAACATTCAAAATAATTTAGAAAATGTCCTTTATGAACAAGAACTTTTAATTCTAGAAGATTAAGTTTGATCCACAGTTTGGTCATTACCAAATGGGAAGGCTATGGGAATTGTTGAAAAATCTACAGAATTATGGCAAAGCAATAGAATAAGAATCAGTAATGTTTTTACCCAAAGTCGGCTTACAAACTTGAAGAACCACAAAACAGCCAATAGATTGGAAGAAATCAGTCTACACACCAATACCAAAGAAAGGTCATTTTACACATTGTGCAAACCTTTGTACAATCCCTTTAATTTCTACATGCTACTATCAGTTTATAACATTTCCATATAAAACAACAACATAAAATCATTTAAAATTAGTTTTCAACCCTTCCTTGTCATTCATTCTCCCAATAACACTATAATTATTTATTTATTTATTTATTTTTGTCAATTATAAATGTTCTGTGAAAAAGCTCTGATGTCACTGCTTTTTATATACTGTATATAAAGTATCTTGGAGGTCTTCTAGTCCAACCCCCTGCCTAGGCAGGAAACCCTACATCACTTCAGACACCACTTTAGACAAATGGTTATCCAATCTCTTCTTAAAAACTTCCAGTGTTGGAGCATTCACAACTTCTGGAGGCAAGTTGTTCCACTGATTCTCACTGTCAGGTAATTTCTCCTTAGTTCTAAGTTGCTTCTCTCCTGGATTAGTTTCCACCTGTTGCTTCTTGTCCTGCCCTCAGGTACTTTGGAGAATAGCTTGACTCCCTCTTCTTTGGGGCATCCCCTGAGATACTGGAACACTGCTATCATTTCACCCCTAGTCCTTCTTTCCATAATCCCTATCAGGAAGTACCATTGGATTTGTAGGGAGACCATTCCAGAGAGGTAAAATGAAGACTGAAAAATGTATTTTCTCTTGTCTCCTTTCCCTGAACATCACATATGCAAAAAGGGATCCTTTACAGGATAACAACACTGACCAGATTTATTCTACTTGGAGGAGATGGTCTTGAAGCCAGATCAAAACCAGCATTTTAAAATGTGCTTGGAAGCCCCTAGAAAAACTGTGCAGTATTGTTTGTGGTGGGTCTCCACAAATGGACAACTGTATTTCGCACTAACTGTCGATCCCAGTTCATTGAAAAGAAACAAGAATAGTTTAAATCCCCCAATAAAATCCAAGTTAAGAGTTTGTTTTCAATGTTAACTATTTATTGTTGTGTCTGCTCTGACTCCATGCGATCAGCTGGGACCAAAAGCAGATGGAAATAAAAGAATGTAAGCTGGTTTACAGAATTGCAGAAAAGTTCAGCAAGAGCCTTTAACTAGATTTATTGAAAGGAAAGAGTGATTAAGTTGCAAAAATCTTGGCGGCTGGCTACGACTTTAGTTCTCAATTTAATCTGCAGAAGTCAATGGCAAGAGGGCAAACTGTTTTTTGGCAAAGAACTAATTCTCCAACTTCAGATCAGATACCAACTGCTCTGAGATAAAGACTAGATCTAACAGGGGCCTTTGTAGATCATGTCCAAATTCTGCTGAGAATGGCTTATGGGGGACCATGAATTCCTGAGTTTTGCCAGAACTGAAGTCCCATTACAGTGGGTGCTAAGGTGACCTATCTCCCATCCTGGTAATAAGATTCATTAGCTCAGAAAGCAACCCTACCAGGCAGAACAGTAGGAGGTACACAAGCAGGATCTAAATCACCACTTTCAGTAATCATTACTAATGATTGCCCCTTAAGCTGGAGCAAGGTCATAGAACGAAAACTAGGGGCGAAAACTAGGGGAATAGGCAGGAAATAGGTAGGAATAAATGGGGACGATAGGACGGGGACGGTAGGCCCGATGGTGCACTTGTGCACCATCGGGCCTACCGTCCCGTCCTATCGTCCCCATTTATTCCTACCTATTTCCTGTATTCCTACTCATCTTTATACTTACATTTATTACCTTGTAAGGGATTGATGAATCAAATAAGTAAATAAATAATGGCTTGGGAATTATCATGAGAACTTCTACAATCCTTGGGCCCGTGACTATGCCAAACACCCACTTCTTCAGAGGTTTAACAACACTGGATTTTAGGCAGGACTAAATTGCTTGTCACAAAGGAATAGGATTTGGGTGACAAAGGCTTTGGGGAAATGGGCAATTATCTCTCCTCACTGACAGTTCCCAAATTTAAGAAGGCTTTGCTTCAGAGCAAAGTTTAATGTTTTGCCTTCAGGAATCCTACAGGGAAGATATTCTTAATCCCTTTTGAGAAATGTGTTTGCCAATGTGGAACCGGAGAGGTTGAAACCCGTCCAAAGCGTATTATTTTACGGCATCATTATAGGGTTTATTCATAATGTCTATACTCCGCCTCGTACCCTGGGCGATAGTGACAAATACTTCCACGTCCATTCTTTTTTTTTTTTTCCAGAGTACACGTTGTTTATAACTCAGACCATAACTTATTTAGTTACTTTTCTTGCATTTATTCTGGCCACCCAGAGCCTACTGGAGTGAGTAACCATGTTAAATTTAATGAAATAGACACGAACAAATAAGAATACTGTGGGAAGCAATTGTGAAAAAAAATCAGGCATCCATTACTCAAAGGCTTCTCACAGTTGTAACGTATTTTTTTACATCAACTATTACGATTGCCTATAGTATTCTATTTTTTTAAAAAAAAAATGATTGTAGTCGTTTTCAACTGTAGATTTTATCTCCAGCCTTTGGCTGTGGTAATAAAGATTCATCCACTCATTCATTGTTCATCGAGATCTTCCCAGCCCATCTCTTTAAGAGCAAGGCTCTTGGTCACCGTTGATGCTTCTCAGAGGATCGCTGCCACTTCACATGCCCTGCTTTCGAATGGTGCTTCAAGCCAGGTCCACTCATTCGTCGACCACAATGTGGTGGACAAACATGGTTTTTTAAAAACCAGACCTGGTGTTTATCTTTGGCAGTCAAAGATCTGAATCTCTGGCAGTTGAGCTTTCTGAACTAATCTGGGCTGGAGAGAGAGAGAAAAGGCATCAAATCAACCATCTTCTTTTCTCTGGTATGGCAAGTCCAACACTTCCTCACTCTCTACATACAGGCAGCACTCAACTTACTCCCACAATTGAGTTGTTCCAGTGGTTGATTGTTTTGCCTATCAGAAAATCTCTCCTTATTTCAAGGTTGAATCTCTCCTTAGTCAGTTTTCATCCATTGTTCCTTGTCTGGCCTTCAGGTGCCTTGGAAAACAACTTGACCCTTTCCTCTCTGTGGCAGCCCCTCAAATATTGGAAGATTGCTATCATGTCTCCTCTGGTCCTTCTCTTCACTAGACTAGCCATGCCCAGTTCCTGCAACCGTTCTTCATGTATGTGACTCCATAGTCCCACTTTCCCACCAACAACTAATCTATCAATCTGCACAGACAGTAAGTAAAAACCACTCATCACTTTCTGAAAAGATCCTGACTTCAGTGTGACATATATCCTGATGCCATACTAGGAAAAAATATTTTATTACAGACATTAATAATACTGTACAGTAGAACCCATTCCAGTATGGTATGGTTAAGGAGATTACGTCGAATATAATTCACATTTGTAACTCCCTTTTCTTCCACAGCTGTTTCATTCTGGCCTCGCCTTCTTCCAATCAGCTTCTGTTCTGAAGTGCTAATGATGGGGTCTTCAAATCACTCCCACCCCAATCCAGTGAGGGTACAGAACTGCCCATCCTCATAAATCACTGATCAGATAATTCTTCATTTCAATCAGAAGGCACATTTACCAGAAGAACAGATTTAACAGATTAACAGAGTTGGAAGGGACCTTGTAGGGCATCCAGTCCATCCCCCCCATCCAAGCAGGAGACCCTACACCATTTCTGACATATGGCTGTCCAGTCTCTTCTTGAAAGCCTCCAGTGATGAAGCTCCCACAGCTTCTGAAGGCAACTTCTGTTCCTTGGGTTGATTGTTCTCACTGTCAGAAAATTCCTGTCTGGCCTTCAGGTGCTTTGGAAAATAGCTTGACCGCCTCCTCTCTGTGGCAGCCCCTCAAATATTGAAAATATTGGTGCTTCTTTTTTAGGATATTTGTTTTCTAGGTGTCTGCATGTTTTCTTCCAGGTGCTTAGCACCAGTGGGGCTGCATCAGAGTGGGTTGGGTTGGACAGAGGTTTTGTACTAGTTTTGTGTTTTTTTTTTCTATGAGTGACATGTGTGACATATTTCCATTTGGTGGTCTTCTTCTTCTTCTTCTTCTTCTTCTTCTTCTTCTTCTTCTTCTTCTTCTTCTTCTTCTTCTTCTTCTTCTTCTTCTTCTTCCTCTTCCTCTTCCTCTTCCTCTTCCTCTTCCTCTTCCTCTTCCTCTTCCTCTTCCTCTTCCTGGTCAATTCTTTTAGAAGTTGTTCTGTCATTATTATGTTCAATTGGGGCATATTCTTCTTGCAAGTGGACTGGCAAATAATTCTTGTACCTTCACTAAACCATTTGAAAACGAATTGACTCCCATTTTATATCAAAAATAAGAGGGTGTCCTAGCCATCTTATGCTTGGAGCTCAACTTGAGGATCAATAATAATAATAATAATAATAATAATAAATGGGACTTGCAAAATACTTGTAATCATATATTACAGTTCCACAAGAATAGCTTTTCTATTCAGACATAATAACAGTAATAGAGTTGGAAGGGACCTTGGAGGTCTTCTAGTGCAGAGGTCTCCAACCTTGGCAACTTTAAGACTTGTGGACTTCAGTTCCCAGAATTCCTCAGCCAGCTTTGCTGGCTGAGGAATTCTGAGAGCTGAAGTTCCACAAGTCTTAAAGTTGCTACCTTTGGAGACCCCTGTTCCAGTCCAACCCTCTCAAGCAGGAAACTCTATACCATTTAAGACAAATGGCTGTCCAATCTCTTCTTTAAAACCCCTGGACTGCTACAATCAGTAGCAGTCCTAACGAGGCCATGGCAGGAGATTGCAACGGACTGCAACAGTGCAGTTGCCAAAAAGTAGGGGTGTGCTGTCCCAGCCAGTCTATGGGAATTGGATAGTTACTTAGGAATTATCAGCTGTCCCCTTAAGGGAATGTGTCATGGTAAATGTAGTTAAAGGTATCCTGGGAAATGTAGTTCATGTCACGTGGCCACATCTGTAATCCCGATTGGTCACTAATTTGACCCTCGATGGGTTGGGGGAGTTTTTCCTCACTTTTGCCTGAACTCCCTAACTCATGGCAGCTTCTTTCTATCGCTACGAGATGGGTTAGGAGATAACCATCTTTTACTACAAGTCAGATATGCAAAGGATTGGTCATTGAAGAAGAACTGCATCGCAAATGTGAGTTATGAGGATACCTGATGAACCAATAAATGTACTTTGTTATGGACGTCTTGTTGAGTTGATCTATCTGCATCTGCACAGCTTAAAAATCCACTACTGTGCAGAATACAGAGAAAGGGGGAACACGATGATCTGGACTGTAATAAACTGGAGAATAAGCCTATTACAGTCCAGATCACCGTGTTCCCCTCCCCCAGGAGCACTTCATACCTTGCAGAGGACTAACCCCCTTCAGAGTAGTGACCGGTATGGACTTTGTCCCAATGCCTGAGTATCCAAGGGATCCCCCCTCCTCAGTCAGCCGGACCGAGTGGATGTCAACGCTGAAAGCAACTTGGGAGAATGTTAAAAAAGCGCTGGCAAAAGCGGCACAAAGCTATAAGAGACAGGCAAACAAACACCGAGCCCCACAACGGCCATTCCAGGTGGGGGAGAAGGTCTACCTCTCCACCAAATAAATGAGGCCAAAACTCCCTCACAGGAAATTTCTCCTTAGTTCTATGTTGGTTCTTTCCTTGATTAGTTTCCATCCATTATTCCATGTCTGTCCTTCAGGTGCCTTGGAGAATAGCTTGACTCCCTCTTCTTTGTGGCAGTCCCTGAGATATTGGAACACTGCTATCATATCACCCCAGTCCTTTTTTTCTTTTTTTTTAAACAAATTTTATTAATTTTTAAAGACAAACAAAACATCATTAAACATTGAAGACATTAAACCTCTTTCCATTATAAATTTTTACAAGGCAGATAAAACATTGTTTTATACAATATAGTTCTGATATATCCCATTTCCACTTAAATATCTTTTAGCAGATTTCTCATTATTTCTCTTTACTCTTATTCAGTTACATTTCTTCTATATTTATCCATTTTATAATCATCATATTCATATTTCCCTCTGTCTTGTTTGCAATTATTCTCCTCTAGCTTTCCTCCAAGGTTTTATTAAATCTCAAACGGACATACACACACAAAACACAAAAACATAAAACTTCTTTTTAAAAAGTAGCTTGGCCCCGGATTACCTCTCTTTATGTGGACTTCAATTAAATTTATGCTCATCATATATACCATTACCTATCTTATTTACCATTCTATATCTTCATTATAACTTCTCCCCGCTTTCCACTCTTCTTAATTCTATTTTATTTATTTCATCTTAATTTAAATCATTATACTTGTATCTTTTGTCCATTCTTTTCCAATTATCCATTTATCTCATTCCCTATAGTAGAAAAAAAAAGATTTCTCCTGAAATCACTAATCGAAGTATGATGCCTTTCCATCGCTCCCCTAAATTAATATTTAAGGTAACACCTAGTTCCCTATCTGATTCTGCTTAGTACATTCTACCTACTAATTTTTAAAAGAGAAAGAAAATAATAAATCCATAAAGTAATTAAATATATAATTAAACATTAAATCTCATAACATTCCAATTATCTATTTCAAAAACAAATGCTACAATAATAAGTTCATACTAACATCCACACAATAGTCGATTAAACTCTATACTTAAACTAAATATTTTAAACATTCCTTTTAATATTTTATTAAATCTTAAAATCTATCATTATTAAACCTTTAATGTTTTAATCTTTACTTAAGTCTTATAAAATTCTAATTTTCTATTTCTAATACAAATGCTACAATACTATCTTATGTACCTTGCAGAATCCTTTTGAAACAAAGTTATACATTACCCTTTATCCCTAAAAAAATATTTCTTTTTCACATCTTGTTTCATACCTTTGTGGCTCCCCCCCCCTTCTTCCTTCCTATCTTATCCCATTTGGTCTTTTTACTCCCCTTAGCTTCCCCTCTCTGTTGTATTTCTCTTTTCTTTTGCTTTCTAACATTATATTGATTTTGCATCTTATTTTTCTCTTTCTTGGATGTTTTTTTAAGTCTTATGTCCTTTTTCCTTCCTCTTTTTCTCCTTCCTTTCTTAATCAACTTTGTAGATTCGTTAAAGATGGCTTCTTCTTCTTCTTCTTCTTCTTCTTCTTCTGCTTCCTCCATCAATTGTTGTGTTTGCTGATAAGTAGCAAGCGCCATTTCTAAAAAGCGAAAAATTTCTTTCACAGCGTCTTTGACTTCTTTCTTTATTTTACCATATTCCTCTCTCAGTTCATCAACAGATAAAGCCATTATAAACCTTTTCTTCTTTTTCTTCTTCTTCTTCTTCTTAGAACAACCAAGATAATTCAAAGCTTAAAACAATTCCCCAAAATCCCAAAGTCATCAAACAATCCAAACAGAGAAGAAAGTTCTTCCCTTCACACTTTTTCTTCCTGGGGTAATATCAATTGGAAAGGGAAAAAAAACCAATCTGTATTTTAAAGTCTTATTGCGATTAACTTCCAATCTCAAAATCTTCCAGGAATCTCCTCCAACAAAATCTTAATATAAATTTTTCTTTTGTCCTCTCCCTTCCCACTTGTAACAAAAAGCTTTAAATTTTTACCTTCTATAAAATAGCAGGCTTTTCAATGTCCACTTGTTAATTCCATAGGGAAGGAGAGTAAACTTTCTCTTTCAGCACTTTCACTCGCCGCTTATAAATCTCTTCTGGAAACAAAGTATCTTTCAAAAAATCAAGATTTTCAGGATATTAAATGCATCTTATAGTCCCAGTTCAGCCAAAAAACTTTCGCTTCAAAACTTTCTCCTTCTTCCTCCAGCACAATCTTGTCCAGCTGCCGGCTTCTTTGTGGCGGCCATTACTGACCGCCGCTCCACCGCCTTGAGAAAAGGGGGTTATGCCGGGTGGGGAGGGGTCTGCGAAAACCCCAAACCCCTGTCCGGATCCCCTATCTTCGGCTGCCTCTACGGGCAGCCTTATCCTCCAGACCCGTCGGGATCGGAGGCACCAAGACGGCTAGTGCAACAGGGATCGCGCGAGATCGCGAAACCCCGCCGCCACCGAAGCCTGGCAAAACCGGAAGTTCCCCAGTCCTTTTTTTCATTAAACTAGATATACCCAGTTCCTGCAACCATTCTTCATATGTTTTAGCCTCCAGTCCCCTAATCCTTTTGGTTGCTCTTCTCTGCCCTCTTTCTAGAGTCTCAACATCCTTCTTCCATCGTGGTGACCAAAACTGGATGCAGTATTCTAATCTTTTTAAGATTAGCTCATTCTCTTTATTGGCACATTGTTACTGGAAGATTTCCCCAGATTCCTTGTTAGTTACTGGCAGCTCCTAGGAAGAAACTAGAATGAGTTTGGCATTATATATTCTCTTCACTTCCTTCAGCAAAGACTGTTCCAATTTTTTTTTAAAAGGAAAACTGTTTTGAACTGTTTCATTTTAAAAACCTGTTCAAAGATGCCGGATAAGTTATGAAGATAGCAATAATGCATGAAAAAACTCTGACTTCACTAATAATACAGAATTCATTTACCCCAACCTTGTGATGCCCAGATCAGCTCCCTTGATTCTTATTTTGGTCATTGGATTATACCTGAAATACATGTTTGATGAATATCAAGCAGAATTATGTAATTATATAGTGAGGAATTTGACATGGTCAAAACTGTATGGGAGTCCTCAATTTATGGCCACAATTGCTAAGCAAGATGTCTATTAAGTCAGTCAAACCTATAACCTTTTCTTGCCATGGTTGTTAAGCAAATCATGAATTGGTTAACCAAATTCAGCGTCCCATCCTGTTGTCTTTGGTTGTTGGAAGCTTTCTGGGAAGATCGCAAAATACAAATGGATTGCCAAGTGCCCCGAATTTGATGATGTGATCGTTGGGATGCTGTGATGTTCATAAGTGTGAGGACCCATCATAAGTCATATTTTTCAATGCCGTTGTAACTTCGAATGGTGGCTAAACAAATGGTTGTCACCACCTTGTAATATAATATCTTTTACTGAGTTTGGCTGAACATACTGTACAAACTGCCCATATTAGTTTAGTTTTAGTTTAGTTTTAGTTTTAGTTTATTGTCATTGCACCTTGTACAACAAAATTAAATACCATCTTCAGTGTACATTATGACTATGAAAATAAACACAAACACATATCTTTCACATTCTATACAATTGAATTGAAAACCACTGATATTGCATTAATATTATACTATACAGTGGAATTCAATAGAGTTACTGCTCTGGAATAGAAGCTGTTTTTCAGCCTATTTGTCCTTGTTCTTATTATCTTGTACTGTCTGCCAGATGATAATAGTTCAAAAAAAGGATGCCCAGGATGAGATGGATCTTTGAGAATGTTTTGAATTTTCTTAAGGCAGCGGGAGTTATAAAGCTCTTCCAAAGAGGGGAGAGGGAAACCAATGATTTTCTGGGCAATGACCTTAACCCTCTGGAGTGCTGTCCTATCTGCCCCTGTGCAATTGGCAAACCCTACACAAATGCAGTAAGTTAAGATACTCTCTCTGGTGCAGCGGTAGAAGGTCACCAGCAGTTTTTCATTCAGTTGTTGTTTCCTGAGAAGTCTCAGCTAGTATAATCTCTGCTGGGCCCTTTTGACCAGTGCTGCAATGTGGGCACCCCAGGTCAGGTCCTCTTTTATGGTAACACCCAGAAATTTAAAACTAGCCACGATATTAATTTGATGCCATGGTTTATGACTTGGTTGATTCAATAAAACCTGATTTAAGTCAAGCACAGCTCAACCCAACAGTGTGAACTTTGTAAGTGATTCTTATCTCTTACGAAGGAGGTAGTAGCTTATCAAAAGTATTTGTTGCTACCACTGGCTGAATGGCTAAACAAGGGCAGAGCAGAAGACAAGAGCATGGAAAGAAGGAATTAAAAGTAAAACTCTAGAAAATCAGGAGGAAGAGGAGGAGTAATAGATCAGCAAGATAAATGGAAGAGATAGATTGGGAATAAAATGCTGGCCACAATGAAAAATCATGCATCACAAACTCACCAGATGAATCTTCATAATAATTAACAAGTATGGTGGATAGAAATGCCACATCCAATCTAAAATCGTGGCTGACAATAATAATTAAGGATATAATATTTAGCTAATTGATTTATTAGATTAATCTTACAGCATCGGTTTTATTGCTTCAAAAAAGCAGGTTAGAGAAATGCATCTTTTTTCTTGTCAGAGATGTGTTTTAAAAAAACTTGCCAGTTTCATGCCCAACCTTACTGACTTATGACTAATTTAGCCATTCTGCTCTCATCAAACACCAGAAGCTAACTGTATCGGCTGGCTTCCATGTTGCACTAGGCTAAAACATGAATGGCTGGTTGAGAATTTGTGTGTATAGATAGATAGATAGATAGATAGATAGATAGATAGATAGATAGATAGATAGATAGATAGATAGATAGATAGATAGATAGATAGATAGATAGATATAGATATAGATATAGATATAGATATATAGGAGTTGGGAGTTGAAGTCCACAAGTCTGAAAGTTTCATGTTTGGAGACCTCTGATATATATATACACACACACACACTTGCTTTACCAGGGGGTAAAAATCAGCTGTATGGCCACAACTTTTATTAAGCCTTAACTCTGATAGGCTGAATAGGCCACAGTGACCTGGTTTACTTATAGCATGCTAAGCCAACATCAAACAATCCTTAGACACCTGTCAAATACTGGAGGAAATATTCCTTTTTTGGGGGAAGAAAGGGAAAGTCCTCTGCTGATTTCTCCTCTGACACATACTGCAATCAAAGCATGTTTTTTTTTTTTTAATTTAGAGTGATCGGCTTTTCATATGCAAATGAACCTATTCCTGGAATAGGTTAGGTGAAACTTGGCAGCCGCCGCTGTGCAATACCAAGATAAATTTGGATCTACCTGGGACACCAGTGAGGAAGACCCTGAGAAGGAGCCCCTCTCTGCCACCAAGGATCAGGGTCTTGTCTAGGGGTCTTCAAACTTGACAGCTTTAAGACTTGTAGACTTCAACTCCCAGAATTCCTCCTCCAGTCATGTTAGCTCAGGAATTCTGGGAGTTGAAGTCCACAAGTCTTAAACTTGCCAAGTTTGAAGACCCTTGGTTTAGGGTCTCCTGCTTGAGCTGGGGGTTGGACTAGAAGACCTCCAAGGTCTATTATTATAGAGCTCTATTATTATATGTTGTAAATGTTTAGGGAAGGGGTCTCCAAACTTGACAGCTTTAAGACGTGTGGACTTCAACTCCCAGAAGTCCTCCTCCAGTCATGTTAGCTCAGAAATTCTTGCCAAGTTTGAAGACCCTTGGGCTAGTCAAAAGGAGCAAGTGCAACCTCTCCTCGCTCAAACCTTCCTGCAACTGGGATGACCCTGTTGGTTTGTTGGATGAACCAACCTAGGATGCCTCCTTGTGTCCTATCTGTCATTGGACGTTGGCGATCATGTTGGCAATCCCATTTTGATGAACAGCCGCATGAAAAGGGGCTGCTGAGATTTGCCCAAACTAGTCCCTTAGATTTTGAAGCCATGATGTCCTTCTTCTGCCTGGACCTCATTTGCCTTCAATCTTTCCCTGGAGGATTAAGTGAAGGATGTGTCAATGTTCCAGCAACCCTCCACTCCAACCAATAACTCTTGAGACAAACATCTTCTCAAAAGTTCTTTTATATTTGGATAGTAACTGGCACAACTGGCGAATCCCGAATCTGAAAATTCCGGGCTTCCTTGTGTAGGAAGTTATCACCCACCCCTCTCCTAGAAAAATGAAATAACTTAGGAAATATTAAAAAGGCAGAATATTTCCCCTAAAAAGAGTAGAAACTCAGAAGCAGAAACTCAGGGCCCCTCTTTGCTAATGGGCCATTACTCTGGCCTAGGCCAGCCTATTTTACATAACAAAGATCTACTCCAGGTAGAGCTATAATAGGAATTGCCCAAAGCCCTTTCACTACATCATCATCCAGCAAGGCTCAACCAAGCCTGGGACTCAGGACAGCCTACAGAGTTAACCCTGCATGGCCCCATGGGAGTCTGACAACCAATCGGAATACAAGCTCAAATTCAAATCCCAACAGAAGGTATAAAACCCAGGCACTTTCAGCATCTCAGCCCTTCCTTCTTTCTTCACCCAAGGCATGTGATCTTGTCCACCATTAAACCATCTTTCCAAACAGCCTCCATGTTTCCAGTGTCTTTCTTCCCCACCTGGAACTGAACCCAGAAGGATATTTCTTCCAACCCTTGCAATAATTTAAAAACTACAAATCCAACCCCTACACCCATCATCACATCACATGCCCCAATCACCATCCGCCCCAACGTAAGACTTCCCCTCACTTATGCGCACAGTAGCATGACCTTGAACTACAAAAAGAATGTTATTTTTGTCTAACTACATACACTCCAAGGAACTCCACCCTCCCAGGCTCAAAATGTGGCAGTGTGGGAGCATCAATATGGCTTCCAAGGCTGACAGGATGCCGTATTTTTCCAGGTGTGGCATCCCATGTCCAAAATATTCTAACTTTAGCTTTTTAATGGTTATGATGATTTCCCTTGGCTTTCCCAGGCAGCTTATCACCTCCTCATTTTTGATTTTGTCAGCCCAACTTATCCATAATGGCCATCTGTAAATCCACACTTCAAATGCTTCAAATGTCTCTTCAAGTGGCTTTCTGTTCAAGACCAACCATCTTTTATTCTGGTTCTTGTTTTTGTTTGACAAATTCTAATAAATAAATAAACAAACAAACTCTCCATCCGTAGAGCAGGATAGAAAAGATGGAGCATCTCACAAGCCTGCTTTTCAATCTTAGGCTTATGTCGTGACTGCAGAAGATCTTTGTCCTCTGTCCAGATAGGATGTTAGAAATGGTCATTTAGAATAACAAAGTAGCAGAGTTGGAAGGGACCTTGTAGGTCATCTAGTCCAACCCCCTGCCCAAGCAGGAGACCCTACACTGTTTCTGACAAATGGCAGTCTAGTCTCTTCTTGAAAGCCTCCAGGGATGAAGCTCCCACAACTTCCGAAGGCAACTTCTGTTCAATGGGTTGATTGTTCTCCCAGTCAGAAAGTTTCTCCTTATTTCTAGGTTGAATCTCTCTTCAATCAGTTCCCATCCATTGTTCTGTTGGTAGAAATATCCTTCTGGGTTCAGTTCCAAGTGGGGAAAAAGACAGTGGAAACATGGAGACTATTTGGAAAGATGATAACAGGACCACATGGCTTGAAGCTCCAAAGAAGGATGGTCACATGCTCCAAGGTGAAGGAAAAGAGAAAAAAAAGGGTCGGCCAAGATGCTGAGAGACCCTTATATACCCTCTGTTTGGCCCCACTTTAGTGTTTCCTATTCCTGTGCAAAAATGTATCCCATTGGGTGACAGACTCCCAGGGGGGTGGGTCTTAGCTAACTTTGTAGGCTTTCCTGGGTTCCAGGCTTGGTTGAGCCTTGCTGGATGATGATGCATTGAAAGGGCTCTTGGGCTATTGCTATACCTGGAGATCTTTGTTATGTAAAGTATCCTGGCCCAGGCCTTAATGGCCCACCCATTAATAAAGGTGGGGGTGAGCTTCTGCTTCTGAGGTGAGTTTCTGCTCTTGAGTTTCTACTCTTTTTAGGGGAAATATTCTGCCTTTTTAATATTTCCTAGGATATTTCAATTTTCTAGGAGAAGTGTGGGTGCAAACTTCCTACAGTTCCTTGTCTGGCCTTCAGGTGCCTTGGAGAATAGCTTGACCCCCTCTGGCAGCCCCTCAAGTATTGGAGCACTGCTATCCTGTCTCCCCTGGTCCTTCTCTTCACCAGCCCAGCCAGGCCCAGTTCCTGCAACCGTTCTTCATATGTTTTAGCCTCCAGTCCCCTCATTATCCTGGTTGCTCTTCTCTGCCCTCTTTCCAAGTCTCGACATCTTTTTTTATAGTGTGGTGACCAAAACTGGATGCAGGACTCCAGGTGTGGCCTTGCTAAGACTTTATAGAGCTTCATTGACTTTATTTATTAAATGAATTGATTATATATTAATAAGATGCCCCTTATTGCAAGCAATAGCTCAAACGTCCAGGTTGGGTGAGAGGAGTTCTAGTCAAGAGAAGATCAGACTGGAGGTGTTTGGATAGATGACTGGAAGCGAAGTGTAATTAAGAGGCCCTCTTCTGCACTCTTCTCTTGCCTCGTTGTCATTGTCTCTCTGATCTTCTGTAGGAAGTCAGCACCTGCATCTCTCCTAGAAAAATGAAATATCCTGGGAAATATTAGAAAGGCAGAATAGTTCCTCTACAAAGAGTAGAAACTCAGAAGTAGAAACTCATCCTCACTTTGTTAATGGGTGGGCCATTAAGGCCTGGGCCAGGATACTTTACATAACAAAGATCCCCAGGTAAAGCTGTAGCAATTGCTCAAAAGTCCTTTCAGTGCATAAATCATCCAGCAAGGCTCAACCAGGCCTGGAACTCAGGACAGCTTACAGAGTTGCCCCTGCATGGCCTCATGGGAGTCTGATAACTAATCAGAATACAAGCTCCAATTCAAATCCCAACAAAGGTTTATAACCCTCTCTCTGCACTCTCAGCATCTCAGCCCTTCCTTCTCTTTTCCTTCCTTGGAGCATGTGATCATCCTTCATTGGAGCTCCAGGCCATGTGGTCCTGCTGTCCACCATTAAACTATCTTTCCAAACAGCCTCCATGTTTCCAGTGTCTTTTTCCCCACGTGGAACTGAACCCAGAAGGATAATTCTTCCAACACTTCCTAATGTCATACATAAATGTGGAGGAGGGTAGAAAGTAAGAGCAGCAGAGAACGGGAGCAATGCTGGCATGAAATCTCTGCACAGAAACACGGTGACTAATGTTCCCCAGTTGGCAAAAAAAAAAAAGGCAGTGTAATCAAAACACCTTCTCCTTCTCCTTCTCCTTTTTTAAAGTTAGTCACTCTGCAAGCAGGAATCTAAACAGGCAGATGTGAAGGAGAAGCCAAGCTGCCTGAGCAGCCTCTTGTGCAACAGGCCAGGCCCTCCGCAAGGAATGGCTTGGCTTTGCCTGCAATGTCTGGAGCCTTTAATTTGGGAAAGGAGGAGCAGCATCCGGGGAGTGATGGCCGAAGGGCAAGGTGGGGGGGGGGGAGAGGCAGGCAAGGCTGGCTGGGATCTCTGGATTGGGGACAAGAAAAACAATATCTAACCCTTATAGGTTCAGTGAATGTTTGGATCCCCCAACTAAACCTCCCTCTCTCCTCTCTCTTCTCTCCTTCCTTCCCTGCCTCCTCTCTCTCTCTCCCCTCTCTCTCCTCCCTCTCCTCTCCTTCTCTCTCTCTCCCTCTCCCTCTCTTTGCCTCTCTCTCTTCTTCCTCTCTCTCCCTCCCTCTCTCTTTCTCTTGCTGCCTCTCTCTGCCTCTCCCACTCCCTTCCTTCCTCCCCCTCTGTTCCTCTCTCTCTCTCTCTCCCTCTCTCCCTCCTCCCCCTCCCTCTCTCCCTCTTTCTCTCACTGCCTCTCTGCCTTTCCCCCTCCCTCCTCTCCCTCTTCTTCTCTCCCTCTCCCTCTCTCCCCTCTCTCCTCCTCTCTTCCTTCTCTACCTCCCTTCCCTCTCTCTCTTTTCCTCTCCCTCCCTCTCTCCTCTTTCTCTCACTGCCTCTCTCTCTGTGTCTCTCCTCTCCTTCCTTCCTCCCCCTCTGTTCCTCTCCCTCTCTCTCTCCCTCTCTCCCTCCTCCCCCTCCCTCTCTCCCTCTTTCTCTCACTGCCTCTCTCTCTGTGTCTCTCCACTCCCTTCCTTCCTCCCCCTCTGTTCCTCTCCCTCTCTCTCTCCCTCTCTCCCTCCTCCCCTCCCACTCTCCCTCTTTCTCTCCTGCCTCTCTGCCTTTCCCACTCCCTCCCTCTCCCTCTCTCCCCTCTCTCTGCCTCTCTTCCTTCATCTACCTCCCTTCCCTCTCTCTCTCTTCTTCCTCTCCCCCCTCTCTCCCTCTTTCTCTCATTGCCTCTCTCTCTCCCTCCCTCTCCCTCTCTCTTTGCTTCCCCTCTCTTCCTTCTTCTCCTTCCCTCCCCTCCCTCCCTCCCTCTCTTCTTCCTCTCCCTCTCTCTTTCCCCCTCTCTGCCTCTCTTCCTTCATCTACCTCCCTTCCTCTCTCTCTTCTTCCTCTCCCTCCCTCTCTCCCTCTTTCTCTCACTGCCTCTCTCTCCCTCCCTCTCCCTCTCTCTTTGCTTCTCCCTCTCTTCCTTCTTCTCCTTCCCTCCCCCTCCCTCCCTCTCTTCTTCCTCTCCTCTCTCTTTCCCCCTCTCTCTGCCTCTCTTCCTTCATCTACCTCCCTTCCCTCTCTCTCTTCTTCCTCTCCCTCCCTCTCTCCCTCTTTCTCTCATTGCCTCTCTCTCCCTCCCTCTCCCTCTCTCTTTGCTTCCCCTCTCTTCCTTCTTCTCCTTCCCTCCCCTCCCTCCCTCCCTCTTCTTCCTCTCCCTCTCTCTCTCTCCCCTCTCTCTGCCTCTCTTCCTTCATCTACCTCCCTTCCCTCTCTCTCTTCTTCCTCTCCTCCCTCTCTCCCTCTTTCTCTCTGCCTCTCTCTCCCTCCCTCTCCCTCTCTCTTTGCTTCTCCCTCTCTTCCTTCTTCTCCTTCCCTCCCCCTCCCTCCCTCCCTCTCTTCTTCCTCTCCCTCTCTCTTTCCCCCCTCTCTCTGCCTCTCTTCCTTCATCTACCTCCCTTCCCTCTCTCTCTTCTTCATCTCCCTCCCTCTCTCCTCTTTCTCTCATTGCCTCTCTCTCTCTCCCTCTCCCTCTCTCTTTGCTTCCCCTCTCTTCCTTCTTCTCCCTCCCTCCCCCTCCTCCTCCTCTCTTCTTCCTCTCTCTCTCTCTCTCTCTCCCCTCTCTCTGCCTCTCTTCCTTCATCTACCTCCCTTCCCTCTCTCTCTTCTTCCTCTCCCTCCCTCTCTCCCTCTTTCTCTCACTGCCTCTCTGCCTTTCCCACTCCCTCCCTTCCTCACCCCTCTCTTCTTCCTCTCCCTCCCTCTCTCCTCTTTCTCTCACTGCCTCTCTCTCCCTCCCTCTCCCTCTCTCTTTGCTTCTCCCTCTCTTCCTTCTTCTCCTTCCCTCCCCCTCCCTCCCTCCCTCTCTTCTTCCTCTCCCTCTCTCTTTCCCCCCTCTCTCTGCCTCTCTTCCTTCATCTACCTCCCTTCCTCTCTCTCTTCTTCCTCTCCCTCCCTCTCTCCCTCTTTCTCTCATTGCCTCTCTCTCCCTCCCTCTGCCTCTCTCTTTGCTTCCCCCTCTCTTCCTTCTTCTCCTTCCCTCCCCCTCCCTCCCTCCCTCCCTCTCTTCTTCCTCTCCCTCTCTCTTTCCCCCTCTCTCTGCCTCTCTTCCTTCATCTACCTCCCTTCCCTCTCTCTCTCTTCTTCCTCTCCCTCCCTCTCTCCCTCTTTCTCTCATTGCCTCTCTCTCCCTCCCTCTCCCTCTCTCTTTGCTTCTCCCTCTCTTCCTTCTTCTCCTTCCCTCCCCCTCCCTCCCTCCTCTCTTCTTCCTCTCCCTCTCTCTTTCCCCCTCTCTCTGCCTCTCTTCCTTCATCTACCTTCCTTCCCTCTCTCTCTTCTTCCTCTCCCTCCCTCTCTCCTCTTTCTCTCGTTGCCTCTCTCTCTCTCCCTCTCCCTCTCTCTTTGCTTCCCCTCTCTTCCTTCTTCTCCTTCCCTCCCCTCCCTCCCTCCCTCTCTTCTTCCTCTCCCTCTCTCTTTCCCCCTCTCTCTGCCTCTCTTCCTTCATCTACCTCCCTTCCTCTCTCTCTTCTTCCTCTCCCTCCCTCTCTCCCTCTTTCTCTCATTGCCTCTCTCTCCCTCCCTCTCCCTCTCTCTTTGCTTCTCCCTCTCTTCCTTCTTCTCCTTCCCTCCCCTCCCTCCCTCCCTCTCTTCTTCCTCTCCCTCTCTCTTTCCCCCTCTCTCTGCCTCTCTTCCTTCATCTACCTCCCTTCCCTCTCTCTATTCTTCCTCTCCCTCCCTCTCTCCCTCTTTCTCTCACTGCCTCTCTCTCTCTCCTCTCCCTCTCTCTTTGCTTCCCCCTCTCTTCCTTCTTCTCCTTCCCTCCCCCTCCCTCCCTCCCTCTTTCTCTTCTTCCTCTCCCTCCCTCTCTCTTCCTCCCCCTCCCTCTCTCCCTCTTTCTCTCACTGCCTCTCTGCCTTTCCCACTCCCACCCTCCCTCTTCTTCCTCTCCCTCTCTCTTTCCCCCTCTCTCTGCCTCTCTTCCTTCATCTACCTCCCTTCCCTCTCTCTCTTCTTCCTCTCCCTCTCTCTCTCTTCCTCTCCCTCCCTCTCTCCCTCTTTCTCTCACTGCCTCTCTCTCTGTGTCTCTCCCACTCCCTCCCTTCCTCCCCCTCTGTTCCTCTCCCTCTCTCTCTCCCTCTCTCCCTCCTCTCCCTCTCTCTCTCCCTCCCTCTCCCTCTCTCTTTGCTTCCCCCTCTCTTCCTTCTTCTCCTTCCCTCCCCCTCCCTCCCTCTCTTCTTCCTCTCCCTCTCTCTTTCCCCCTCTCTCTGCCTCTCTTCCTTCATCTACCTCCCTTCCCTCTCTCTCTTCTTCCTCTCCCTCCCTCTCTCCCTCTTTCTCTCATTGCCTCTCTCTCTCCTCCCTCTCCCTCTCTCTTTGCTTCCCCCTCTCTTCCTTCTTCTCCCTTCCCTCCCCCTCCCTCCCTCCCTCTCTTCTTCCTCTCCCTCTCTCTTTCCCCCTCTCTCTGCCTCTCTTCCTTCATCTACCTCCCTTCCCTCTCTCTCTCTTCCTCTCCCTCCCTCTCTCCCTCTTTCTCTCCACTGCCTCTCTCTCTCTCCCTCTCCCTCTCTCTTTGCTTCTCCCTCTCTTCCTTCTTCTCCTTCCCTCCCCCTCCCTCCCTCCCTCCCTCTCTTCTTCCTCTCCCTCTCTCTTTCCCCCCTCTCTCTGCCTCTCTTCCTTCATCTACCTCCCTTCCTCTCTCTCTCTTCTTCCTCTCCCTCCCTCTCTCCCTCTTTCTCTCATTGCCTCTCTCTCCCTCCCTCTCCCTCTCTCTTTGCTTCCCCCTCTCTTCCTTCTTCTCCTTCCCTCCCCCTCCCTCCTCCCTCTCTTCTTCCTCTCCCTCTCTCTTTCCCCCTCTCTCTGCCTCTCTTCCTTCATCTACCTCCCTTCCTCTCTCTCTTCTTCCTCTCCCTCCCTCTCCCCTCTTTCTCTCACTGCCTCTCTCTCTCTCCCTCTCCCTCTCTCTTTGCTTCCCCCTCTCTTCCTTCTTCTCCTTCCCTCCCCCCTCCCTCCCTCCCTCTTTCTCTTCTTCCTCTCCCTCTCCTCTCTCTTCCTCCCCTCCCTCTCTCCCTCTTTCTCTCACTGCCTCTCTGCCTTTCCCACTCCCACCCTCCCTCTTCTTCCTCTCCCTCTCTCTTTCCCCCCTCTCTCTGCCTCTCTTCCTTCATCTACCTCCCTTCCCTCTCTCTCTTCTTCCTCTCCCTCTCTCTCTCCCTCCCTCTCTCCCTCTTTCTCTCACTGCCTCTCTCTCTGTGTCTCTCCCTCCCTCCTTCCTCCCCCTCTGTTCCTCTCCCTCTCTCTCTCCCTCTCTCCCTCCTCCCCCTCCTCTCTCCCTCTTTCTCTCATTGCCTCTCTGCCTTTCCCACTCCCTCTCTCCCTCTTCTTCCTCTCCCTCTCCCTCTCTCCCCTCTCTCTGCCTCTCTTCCTTCATCTACCTCCCTTCCCTCTCTCTCTTCTTCCTCTCCCTCCCTCGCTCCCTCTTTCTCTCACTGCCTCTCTGCCTTTCCCACTCCCACCCTTCCTCACCCCTCTCTTCTTCCTCTCCCTCCCTCTCTCCCTCTTTCTCTCATTGCCTCTCTCTCCCTCCCTCTCCCTCTCTCTTTGCTTCTCCCTCTCTTCCTTCTTCTCCTTCCCTCCCCCTCCCTCCCTCCCTCTCTTCTTCCTCTCCCTCTCTCTTTCCCCCCTCTCTCTGCCTCTCTTCCTTCATCTACCTCCCTTCCCTCTCTCTCTTCTTCCTCTCCCTCCCTCTCTCCCTCTTTCTCTCATTGCCTCTCTCTCCCTCCCTCTCCCTCTCTCTTTGCTTCCCCCTCTTCCTTCTTCTCCTTCCCTCCCCCTCCCTCCCTCCTCTCTCTTCTTCCTCTCCCTCTCTCTTTCTCCCCTCTCTCTGCCTCTCTTCCTTCATCTACCTCCCTTCCCTCTCTCTCTTCTTCCTCTCCCTCCCTCTCTCCCTCTTTCTCTCATTGCCTCTCTCTCCCTCCCTCTCCCTCTCTCTTTGCTTCCCCCTCTCTTCCTTCTTCTCCTTCCCTCCCCTCCCTCCCTCCCTCTCTTCTTCCTCTCCCTCTCTCTTTCCCCCTCTCTCTGCCTCTCTTCCTTCATCTACCTCCCTTCCCTCTCTCTCTTCTTCCTCTCCCTCCCTCTCTCCCTCTTTCTCTCATTGCCTCTCTCTCTCTCCTCTCCCTCTCTCTTTGCTTCTCCCTCTCTTCCTTCTTCTCCTTCCCTCCCCCCCCCTCCCTCCCTCTTCTTCCTCTCCCTCTCCCTCTCTCCCCTCTCTCTGCCTCTCTTCCTTCATCTACCTCCCTTCCCTCTCTCTCTTCTTCCTCTCCCTCCCTCGCTCCCTCTTTCTCTCACTGCCTCTCTCTCCCTCCCTCTCCCTCTCTCTTTGCTTCTCCCTCTCTTCCTTCTTCTCCTTCCCTCCCCCTCCCTCCCTCTCTTCTTCCTCTCCCTCTCTCTTTCCCCCCTCTCTCTGCCTCTCTTCCTTCATCTACCTCCCTTCCCTCTCTCTCTTCTTCCTCTCCCTCTCTCTCTCTCTTCCTCCCCTCCCTCTCTCCCTCTTTCTCTCACTGCCTCTCTGCCTTTCCCACTCCCACCCTTCCTCACCCCTCTCTTCCTCCCTCTCCCTCCCTCTCTCCCTCTTTCTCTCATTGCCTCTCTCTCTGTGTCTCTCCCACTCCCTCCCTTCCTCCCCCCTCTGTTCCTCTCCCTCTCTCTCTTCCTCTCTCCCTCCTCCCCCTCCCTCTCTCCCTCTTTCTCTCATTGCCTCTCTGCCTTTCCCACTCCCACCCTTCCTCACCCCTCTCTTCTTCCTCTCCCTCCCTCCTCTCCCTCTTTCTCTCACTGCCTCTCTCTCCCTCCCTCTCCCTCTCTCTTTGCTTCTCCCTCTCTTCTTCTTCTCCTTCCCTCCCCCTCCCTCCTCTCTTCTTCCTCTCCCTCTCTCTTTCCCCCCTCTCTCTGCCTCTCTTCCTTCATCTACCTCCCTTCCCTCTCTCTCTTCTTCCTCTCCCTCTCTCTCTCTTCCTCCCCTCCCTCTCTCCCTCTTTCTCTCATTGCCTCTCTCTCCCTCCCTCTTTGCTTCTCCCTCTCTTCCTTCTTCTCCTTCCCTCCCCCCTCCCTCCCTCCCTCTCTTCTTCCTCTCCCTCTCTCTTTCCCCCTCTCTCTGCCTCTCTTCCTTCATCTACCTCCCTTCCCTCTCTCTCTTCTTCCTCTCCCTCCCTCTCTCCCTCTTTCTCTCACTGCCTCTCTCTCTCTCCCTCTCCCTCTCTCTTTGCTTCCCCCTCTCTTCCTTCTTCTCCTTCCCTCCCCTCCCTCCCTCCCTCTCTCTCTTCTCTCCCTCCTCTCTCTCTCTCCCTCTCTCTGCCTCTCTTCCTTCATCTCCTCCCTTCCCTCTCTCTCTTCTTCCTCTCCCTCCCTCTCTCCCTCTTTCTCTCATTGCCTCTCTGCCTTTCCCACTCCCACCCTTCCTCACCCCTCTCTTCCTCCTCTCCCTCCCTCTCTCCCTCTTTCTCTCACTGCCTCTCTCTCTGTGTCTCTCCCACTCCCTTCCCTTCCTCCCCCCTCTGTTCCTCTCCCTCTCTCTCTCCCTCTCTCCTCCTCCCCTCCCTCTCTCTCCCTCTTTCTCTCTGCCTCTCTGCCTTTCCCTCCCTCCCTCCCTCTTCTTCCTCTCCCTCTCTCCCCTCTCTCTGCCTCTCTTCCTTCATCTACCTCCCTTCCCTCTCTCTCTTCTTCCTCTCCCTCTCTCTCTCTTCCTCCCCCTCCCTCTCTCCCTCTTTCTCTCACTGCCTCTCTGCTCTTTCCCACTCCCTCCCTCCCTCTTCCTTCTCTCCTCTCTCTCTCTCCCTCTCTCTCTTCTCTCTTCCTTCATCTCCTCCCTCCCTCTCTCTCTTCTTCCTCTCCCTCCTCTCTCTCCCTCTCTTCTCTCCTTCCTCTCTCTCCCTCCCTCTCCCTCTCTCTTTTCTTCTCCCTCTCTTCCTTCTCTCTCCTTCCTCCTCCTCCCTCCCTCCCTCTTCTTCCTCTCCTCTCTCTCCTCTCCCCCTCTCTCTGCCTCTCTTCCTTCACTCCCTCCCTCTTCCTCTCTCCCTCTCTTCCTCCTCTCCTCCCTCTCTCCCTCTTTCTCTCACTGCCTCTCTCTCTGTGTCTCTCCCACTCCCTCCCTTCCTCTCCCCCTCCTCTCTTCCTCCTCTCTCTCCCTCACTCTCCCTGAAACGCACACATCATGACAGTTCGTGAATTCATAATATGAGTCAATTAAACAGGAATTTTGGAAATGGTATCAGTACAACTGGAAGGCTTGTGGTCAGAGGAGGCTGGTTCCAGAAGTTGTGGGTGCTCCGTCACTGGAGTTTGTTAAGAAGAGTTTGGACAACCATTTACCTGAAATGACATAGGGTCTTCTGCTTGATCAGAGGGTTGGACTAGAAGACCTTCAAGGTTCCTTCCAACTCTTCTATTCTGTTTAGTCTGATTATTTAGCTTCTGTTTTATCACAAAAGTGCCAAAACCTTTTTGAGGGAGATGTTCTTTTTTTACAGAAATATAACGGATGGATGGATGGATGGACAAATGATAGATAGATAGATAGATAGATAGATAGATAGATAGATAGATAGATAGATAGATAGATAGATAGATAGATAGATAGTCAGATGATAGATAGATAGATAGATAGATAGATAGATAGATAGATAGATAGATAGATAGATAGATAGATAGATAGATAGATAGATAGATAGATAGATATGGATGGTAGGTAGATAGATATGTCAGATGATAGATAGATAGATAGATAGCAGATAGATAGATAGATAGATAGATAGATAGATAGATAGATAGATAGATAGATAGATAGATAGATAGATAGGCAGGCAGGCAGGCAGGCAGGCAGGCAGGCAGGCAGGCAGGCAGGCAGACTGTTGCTGCCTGGAGTTGTCTTGTGAGCTGCTGAGGTTTGTATGAGAACGGATAAAATTCACTGGTTCCATTTAATTAAAACATAGAATAGTATTTAATAGAGTTGGAAGGGACTTCGGGGGGTCTTCTATCCAGTCCAATCCCCTGCTTGAGACCCTATACCATTTCAGACAAGTGACTGTCTGCTCTATTTGAAAGCCTCCAGTGATGGAACACCCACAACTTCTGAAAGCAAGCCATTCCACTGGTTAATTGTCTTCACTGTTAAGAAATTTCTCCTTAGTTCTAGGTTGCTTCTCTCTTTGGTTAGTTTCCAACTGTTGTTTCTTGTCTTGCTTTTGCTGCTTTGGAAAATACTTTGACACCCCCCCCCATCTTTGTAGGAGCCCCTCAAATATTGGAACAGTGCTATCATGTCCCCCCTAGTCTTACTTTTTATTAGAAAATGAAAAGGACTTGTCTTCTGATTAGTCCTACAAATAGACTTAATGTTCAGCATTCTGGCTACAAGGCTATGCTCAGACACATGGGAGCAATCTATGACTTGGAGTCCACATCTACTAGGTTCCACCTAAAATGTATGGAGTAGGACTATGATGGAGAGCAGAGCTGGTAATGCAAATGACTCCAATCTATAGTCTATCACTGCCATTTGGTCATTCTAAAGGTAAATTGTTCAGGATGCAAAGGAGAAACATAACACAAGAGTAGGATGTGGGCTTTTCATGAACAAGGTCCCTTGTTGTAATGCCCAGAATTCCTCTCTGGTCAATGGGATAAGATGGATACAGAAGCTACTGAGATGCATCAATGTAGGGTGCCAACACAAGATGCTAGAAAGGAACACTTAATAAGATTTTCCTTAGTAGTTCAAATGTCCAGGGTGAACGAGTGGAAATCCTAGTTAGGTAAAGGCCAGGACATCTCCTTCCCAAATGTATTCAGGAAAAAAAAAAAGAATTGAGTTACTTAGGTGATCAAAGACAACAAAATATTCTAGAAAGCACCACCAACATTTCCTTTGAAAACTTGACCGATTTTACTACATACTATTGTATTTAAGTCTTTAAATGCAGTTTCTCAATTTTATTTAAAACATTGCCTAAAAATTGGGGGGGGGGGAATCACACTTTTATGACTTAGTGTGTGGGTGAGCATTGGAGTACTTGTTCAACAAATAACAACAGATAATTTATGTCGAATCTGCAAAGAATCAGAACGTAACCTCAGCCCCACAGTATTACACAAGCAGTTAATGCATTTATCATGGCTAAGTTCTGTCTATTATCCTGCTCAAAAATACATGTGAGAAAAGCATTACCTGGTCAATACCCATGTGGGTCATTTGCTACAACGGGGACAAATACACTTTACCATAATGTAGTTTGTTTCTTTACTTTTCAGCTTCAAGCAGCATCTGAATTCATGTGTAGTTTGTACATCAGGGTTTATAATTGAATGTGAAACCTACCTCTTGTGGCTTAAGAACTATTCTCCCATTGAATAAAACATAATTTAAGCACACTGTAAAAATGTAGTCACTACCTCCTTTTTAAAGATAATTTTATTAACTTTATTAAAAACAAACTTTTAAAATGCACAAAATTATAAAAGGGGTGGGAACTGAGGAAAAACCCAAAATATACAAGATGTATATTTACAGATGTATATTTGAAGCCATAATTCATTACAGTCATCCATAGGGAATCTGTGTTAATTCTGCAAATCACCACGTAGTTGGAGTTGTAGTATTTTAACTATATCCATCTTTTTTTGGTCCAGAATTCAAAATATTAACTCTCAGAGTTCAATTAATGCATATACAGTCATTTCTTCTTACCAAAATAAAACAATATATTCAAATAAAGAATTAATTTCACTATATCTCCAACAACATAAAAGCAATGAGGCCATTTATAAAATAGCATTTCTTGCAATGTAAAAATGGGTTGACATTTTTGCTTTGTGCTTCTTTTTTGTTGGAAAATAAAACATGTAATATATATAAAAAGAAAAAGAGACATATGCATATGCGTATACTGAAAGGACTTTGATATTTTTAAGAGGACAAAACAAACAATAAATATTTTTTAAATTATGATAAAAGGGGTATCCTTGTAGCTCTCCTCTCATTCTCTCTCCATCCTGTTTTTCCCCCAGCCACTAATTGCTGCTTGAATATTTTTACATTTTGGACATTATTACTCATTTCTGTTTTTATTAATAGTAATATTCAGTTTCTGTTTTCTTCAAAAACCATAGTTTAAGTGCCTTAACTTGCCTTGCTTGATATGTTGTATATAAGAGAACCATTCTTGAATTTGGTTGGGATTCTGCTGTTTTTCCAATGCCTCATGTTCTTTAATTATAGTCTCTTGATCCTGGATTAATGGCAATATTTCTCATTTCCAAAATTGTGCCAGATTTATTCTTGCTGCTGTCAGCATATATCTTAATAAATTATGATCATTCATGTATATTCCTTGGAATCATGCTTGATAAAAAATACTTGGGGTTTTAATTCAAATTTTAATTTCAGAAATTTCAGAATATTTTGGCGCATTTCTTTCCAGGGCTGTACTTCTGATTATTTCTTACATTAGCCGCCATATATGACAAAATATTCCCTTTTTGTTGTAACATTTCCCATATTTATTGTTGAATGATGTGTCCATCGTGGCAATTGCTGATGGGGTTATATATATACCTTCTGTAAAATGTTTTGTAGCAATTTTTCTTCAAATTGTAGCTTGATGGAAATTTTATTGATATTTTCTGTGGATTTTCTGGTTTTGCTTCTTTGAAATTTTGCATACATTTTATCATCCATTTTTTAAAAAAATTGTTCTGGATCTATGTTATATTTAAGTAGCAATATTGGAATATGTTCTAAAAATATTCTGAATTTCAAACCCTATCATCTTTCTCAGGTCCCCTCCTTCTTTTTTAAGATTGCTTTTTATTTTTATGTTTTATGGTTATTTGCAAATACATTAACCATGGAGGACTTCTTCCTGCATTAAGAAGGTTTCTTGAGCCCAGATGTATCATGTTGGCAGCAGTTACTGGCTTCTTTTAAAATAAGAGAGCCAGTCAGATATAGAGATTTAAAATTAGGAGAGCCACAGTCAATTTCCCTTTTCCTAACCTTTTCCCATACATTTGTTGCAAGAATAAAATCATAGATGGGGAGGCATTATGCTTTGTCAAGTTCTTTGGAAAAGAGGTGGAAAATAAATATAAATGAATAACTGAACAGAATAACCGAGTTTGAAGAGGCCTTGGAGATTTAATTCTGTGCTCAAATCGGAGACCAGATATCAGGGGTCCCCAAACCTGGCAACTTTAAGACTTGTGAAGGCCACAAGTCTTAAAGGTGCCAAGTTTGGAGACCTCTGCCCTATATCATTTCAGACAAATGGCTGTCCAATCTCTTCTTAAAAACCTTCAGTATTGGAGTGCCCAGAACTAACTCTCTCTCTCGCTCTCTCTTATATATATATACATACATACATACATACATACATACATACATACATACATACATACATACATACATACATTTGTTTTCTGAGGTTTTCGCGGGTATTTGTATGTGGATCTTTGGTTATTCGGGTTTTCTCCCGCGTAAAATTGGAACACACCCCCAGCCAATCAGAGCACAGCCAACCCCCCCACCCAATCAGAACACAGCCAAGCCCCCACCCAATCAAGTCACACCCCCACTAGCAGTTAAAAGAAGTAGCTGCAAGCTCACATTACTCCGAGAAGCACAAAGCCGAAGACACAAGCCTGAAGATGATGAATGAGACTTCATCGAAACGTCGCCTAGATACTTCCAATTTTACGTGGGAGAAAACCCGAATAACCAAAGATAGATAGATAGATAGATAGATAGATAGATAGATAGATAGATAGATAGATAGATAGATGATAGATATGTTTTCTGAGGTTCTCGCGGGTATTTGTATGTGGATCTTTGGTTATTCAGGTTTTCTCCCGCGTAAGATTGGAAGTATCTAGGCAACGTTTCGATGAAGTCTCCTTCTTTGTGGCAGCCCAAATAAATAAGTCTAAATTAAATGCCCCTAAAACAGATAATACTCAAAATAGTTATACTGGGAGAAACTAACAAGAGCATTTCATACTGTTTTCAAACTCAAGTTAAGTCAACGACTGGCACAAGAAGACAGGGACTATTATTATTAAATCAGGATTAACAGATTAACAGAGTTGGAAGGGATCTTCTAGGTCATCTAGTTCAACCCACCCACCCCAAGCTGGAGAAGTAGAAAGTGTTGGAAAATGTTTGTCGTCTCCCCCTCCACAGATTTTGCCCTTTCTACAAATTGGTCACAGTCCCAATCCCAGTTTTCCAAGCCTTTCCCCCTGCAATCCTATCACACCCTACCCTGAGGAAATATAGAACACTCTGCACTCAATGTGACAGTTTCATTTATAATCTCTTAGGCAAGAGAAGACCAGTTTGGCTCAAAAACCTGTTAAGCATCTGCCAGCTATTGACTCTTCGGGATTTGCCAAAACAGAAAAATGGCTGGATCTACCTGGGAACAGAAAACCAGGCCCATCGGTAGCTGCTCTCTTCCTTCTTGCTCTGCCTCCTGAATGAAATTGTTTTTCATTTGGGCCTATTTTAGATGTATTTTAATAGTTTTCTTATGTTGCTTTAAATAAAATTATAAGCTGCTCTGAATAGAAATATCACTAGATCTTGAATGAGCAAATAAAATGCAGGCCAAACTGAAGGGAGGGAATGACGGAAGGAAGGGAGGGAGAAAAAGAGTCAAGGAGGGAGGAAATTAACAGATTAACAGAGTTGGAAGGGTCCTTGTGGGTCATCTAGTCTAACCCCTACCCAAGCAGGAGACCCTACACCATTTTTGACAAATGGCAGTCCAGCATCTTGAAAGCTTCCAGTGATGAAGCTCCCATAATTTCTGAAGGCAAACTATTCCAGGAAGGGAAGGAAGGAAGGAAGGAAGGAAGGAAGGAAGGAAGGAAGGAAGGAAGGAAGGAAGGAAGGAAGGAAGGAAGGAAGGAAGGAAGGAAGGAAGCTATGACTCTACGTAAAGAGTTTCCATGAACTATGGTCACCATGAACTATGTTAGTTGAGGAACAAAAGCAGGAATCTATGGTTGCTCAAGGAAACACATCCATGACAGTGAAGTTTAGCAACCACAACCTGGGTGGAGAAACTTGTATGCAAGTCCAAGGGTGTGAAACTCTGTGTTAAGTAATCCAGTGTGACATGGTTTTTTTCCTGCCCTCATTTCCACTTCATGGCAACCTATTGTAATGGAGCTCCTAGCATTGCACAAATGCTTCTGTGTGCTAGACTTACGAAGCTTTCATACACAAGGTTAGATCATTGGTCCATCGTCCCCAAATTTACCTATCCTGGGCTTTTCCCCACTTGCATCTCTTTCCAGTAACCCCTGTACTCCCAGGATGTTGCTTTCACTCTCATCCCCAGTAACATGAGTAAGAATAAATTCCTCATGTCCCGGACATAAACTGTTTCAATTCCTACCCTCAAAACGACGCTACAGAGCCCTGCACACCAGAACAACTAGATACAAGGACAGTTTTTTTTCCCCTGAATGCCATCACTCCGCTAAATAAATAATTCCCTCAACACTGTCCAACTATTTACAAAGTCTGCACTACTATTACTATTAATCTTCTCATCATTCCTTATCACCCATCCTCTCCCACTTGGGACTGTATGACTGTAACTTTGTCACTTGTATCCTTATGATTTACATTGACTGTTTCCTAGTATGATTTGATCGCTTATTATACCCTGTGACTATCATTAACTGTTGTATCTGATGATTCTCGACTCTTGACAAATGTATCTTTTCTTTTATGTACACTGAGAGCATTTGCACCAAGACAAATTCCTTGTGTGTCCAATCACACTTGGCCGATAAAGAATTCTCTTCTTCTCTTCTCTTCTCTTCTCTTCTCTTCTCTTCTATTCTATTCTATTCTATTCTATTCTATTCTATATAAAAAAGCATTAAACCCCCTGTCAACTTAAGCCTGGTGAACAACAGTTCAGCAACGAGGGAACTGCGTAGTAATGTGGGAACTTTCCAGCCTACCAATTCTGTTGGATGGGGGGGGGGGGAGGTGTTATTATGAACCCCGAGAGCTGCTTTCTCCTGGGTATCAAATTAGGACAACATATCTATGAGAACTAAAGGAATGGCATTTATTTATTTTATTTATTTGTCATGCATGTATTAGGTAACAGATATAATTAGAACATGCTTATGATTACATGAAATGGGTACGATTAAAAGGGAACATTAAGACAGGGACGGTAGGCACATTGGTGCGCTTATGCATGCTCCTTACAGACCTCTTAGGAAAGGGGTGAGATCAACAGTAGACAGTCTAAGGTTAAAGTTTTGGGGGTTTTGGGAAGAAACCACAGAGTCAGGTAGTGCATTCCAGGCATTGACCACGCTGTTGCTGAAGTCGTATTTTCTACAATCAAGTTTGGAGCAGTTTACCCTGAGTTTGTATCTATTGTGTGCTCATGTATTGTTGTGGTTGAAGCTGAAGTAGTCATTGATGGGTAGGACATTGTAGCAGATAATTTTATGTACTACGCTTAGGTCAGACCGAAGGCGGTGTACTTCTAGGTTGTCTAAGCCCAAAATTTCAAGTCTGGTGGCATAAGGTATTCTGGAACGAGTAGAGGAGTGGAGAACTCTTCTTGTGAAATATCTCTGAGCTTTCTCAATTGTATTAAATGTCCGATATGCAGTGAGGGTTCCAGGCAGATGAGTCATATTTGAGAATTGGTCTAGTGAGTGTTTTGTATGCTCTAGTTAGCAGTACAATATTACCATATTACATGGTCCAATGGGAGACCCAGCTCAGACATTTTGTCAAAAATCACCCACATACTCAAGCCCCATCCCTGCCCCTTATCAGCCCCTCCAAGATAGACCAAACTTGGAAACCAAAGACGTGCAACTTATTACTACTTTGATGGTTAAGTTGCAGAATTTTGCAACCTTGATCATACTTCCCTCCTCCCTCCCTTTATCCTTGTGAGAACATGGGAGACACTTTAGATTTCTGTCATTACGGAGATAAGGATGGAAGTAGTTCTTTCCTGGATCAGACTCCTGGGCCCATCTCAGCAACAGTCTGCTCTCACAGTGGCCACCTAACTGCAGAAGGAAGTCTACTAGGACCCCAGCAGATGCCTTCAGAGGCATCTGCTCAGGGCCACAAAGGCTAATAGACCCTGATTCCTGTGGTTCCCAACCACTTTTTTTTGGAAGCCAGCCAAACTGGTAGCCGGCCCCATTTCTCGTGGTATCAAAATCCAAAGTATCATTATGTATTGTGTAAACAAAAACAAACAAACAAACCACAACCTTTTATCTCTCTTGATTTTTCCAGGGTTCAATTTCATCATGTGACCTTCGGTTGCAGAATATTGGAAATGGATACCCCACTAAATCAGGAGGTCTCCAACCTTGGCCAACTTTAAGACTTGTGGACTTCGACTCCCAGAATTCCTCAGCCAAGCATGTGGAATTCTGGGAGTTGAAGTCCACAAAGTCTTACAGTTGCCAAGGTTGAGACCCCCCCGCATTAGATAGCCCTCGTTTAATAACCACAATTGGGACCAGAATTCCTGTTGCTAAGCAAAACCAGTTCAGTCAGTTGTGCCTGATTGCATAACCTTCTTGGCCGTGGTTAAGTGAACTACTGCAGTTATTAAGTGAATATTTATTAATTTATTGAATTTATATTGCCGCCTATTCGTCCATGGCAACTCGAGGTGGCTTACAGAATGTAAAACCATATTTAAAATAAAAAAAAACAGTAAAAACTAATAAAAAGAATCAAATAAATTGATAAAGTACAATAGAGCAAAATCTGGAAAAATGAATAAATAAATACATCAATCAATAAATCACCGCCAACTCCCACTCACCCTGCTCCGAGAACAGCAGAACACATGAGCTATTGGATGGGCTCCCGTTCTGGGTTCCCCAGGCCTGCTGGCAGAACCAGGCCTTCGGTGCCTTCCGGAAGAGTACTAGAGAGGGGGCCATTCTAATCTCTGGGGAAATGATGTTCCAGAGAGACGGAGCCACCACGGAGAAGGCCCTTCACCTGGGTCCCACCAGGGGTATATCCCTGTTCTGGCCCAAACCTTGTTCCAAGAAAACAAACACGAAACAGAGGGAACAGCAAAACCCTTTAATGATTCTTTACGAATTCCGTTCCTTCACGGTTAAAAGGCTGTTTCAAATTAATTATCTCTGATAAGAACGAGCCTTGCCAAGGTTGTGCAAGGCTGCCAAGAACACTAGATAAAGTTACTAAGAAATATTTCAAATACAAAGAGTCTCCAAACACAAACCAAGATACTACGAATGTCCACAAGGCATGAGTGCAAAAACTTCTTTGCTCCCTGCAAAGAACTCCAGGTTCTCAGCTGGCTTTTATCTCTTAAGGGAGGGGCCATCACCTTGCAGCCTTACTCCCAAGTCGCCCGTGCTGCTTCAGCTGCTCTTTCCTTCAAGCAGCCCTGCACACACGCACGCTGGGCACAGGCTCCTCGGGGACATCTTCCTCACTGCTGCCAGCCTCCACAATCCCCAAAGACAGCACTCCACTCCCTGATGGTCCTGGCCCCATCCCTGCATCACATGCAGGCCCCTCATCTGAGTCCTCACTCTCCGAGACCCCAGCCATCCACACCTGCTGCCGGCGAACCACAACACTCCCTCAGGGATGGGACCCGCAGCATTCCCCTGCTCTGATGGGTCGGGTAGATGTGACCGGTAAGAGACGAATACCAAGTTGTTAAACAAATCCACCCTCCCTCACCCACCCACCCATTGATTTGGCTGATCTGAAGTTGACTGGGAAGGCTGCAAACGGCGATCTCATGGCTCTGAGGTACTGCAGCCATCATAAGTATATGCCAGTTGCCAAGGGTCCAAATTTTGATCACATGACCATGAGGGTGGGGCAGAGGTCATAGGTGTGAGGACCAAGCATAAGTCAGTGTCATCATAACTTTGAACAATCACTAAATAAAACAATTGTAAGTGGAAGACTATCTGTACTGCACATCGTTTTACACACTTGAATCAAGTCCCCTCTTGTTCACCATATTTTTAAATTTAAAAGCATCAAACATTGTACCCTTTCCTCATTGGGAAGCGCCTCCAGCCCCTGGACCATCTTAGTTGCCCCAATAAGTTGTGGGTGCTCCATCCCTGGAGGTTTTTAAGAAGATATGATAATGATAATAAGGCTTCCTGCTTGGGCAGGGGGTTAGGCTAGAAGACCTCCAAGGTCCCTTTTGTTTTCTATTTCTCATTATCCTAACATGCTCCTGGCTTTCTTTACGGAGCGTGCGCTCTGTGTCAACATTGACATTGGACTATTTACAATGACTCCACAATCTCTTTCCTCATCAGCTCCAACTAGCTCCAATCCCATCAGTTCATGCGTAGTTGAGCCAGTGGTGGGATTCAAAAATTGTTATTACCAGTTCTGTGGGCATGGCTTGGTGGGCGTGGCGTGGCTTGGTGGGCGTGGTGTGGCTTGGTGGGCGTGGCAGGGGAAGGAGACTGCAAAATGCCCATTCCCTCCCCACCCCGCTAACCTGCTTTCCAGCTCCATTCTCCTGTACCAGGCAACCAAAGAAGACCCAGCCAATCAGCTGGGACTCGGGAGGCGGAGAATAGATATGGGGGCGGGGCCAGTCAGAGGTGGGATTGGCCGGTTCTCCGAACTACTCAAAATTTCTGCTACCGGTTCTCCGGAACCGGTCAGAACCTGCTGAATACCACCACCTCTGATGTAAGCTTTTACGTACATCAATCTGTACTTGTTCCCCGTCGAATGACAGCTACCTATTTGATCCTCACTTCTGTAATATGTAAATATCCTTTGGAGCTCTTCATGATCCATTATTATTATTATTATTATTATTATTATTATTATTTTATCACTGAATAGCAGCAAACTTGGCTATTCCACTAGACTGTTTCCAAATGCTCCATTTCCCCCCATGACTTATAGCTGTACTGTAAAGGGCCAATGGAATATCTATGAGATGCATTTCATGTGGTGGGTTTTTAGTAGCAGTTTCTGGAAGTCTTGGGGAGACCTGTGGCATCAAGAGATGGAGACCTTGCCATGCAATTTGGATAAAAATCATCCTGCCCTCAAACCAGCTTTTCCATGAAAGCATGAAAAGCTGTCACCATTAACTGAAACTGAATAAATGCTTATCAATAAAATCAGGCACCCAAAATTTGATCTAACGGAAGCTAAAACATGAAATAAGGCAAATGTTTGGACTTTAGAGCCCAGAAACCAACATGGAAAAGACATACAGTATAATATGCTACACCAGAAGCTACGGATTACAAATCACAAAAATAAGAGTTCACACATTGTCCCAAGCCGAACCCAAAACACATTATATGGTTTACCACAATGGATATTGTACATCCAAGCTAAGCCTGCTAAGGAAGCGCCAATCCATTTTGATCCTTAAAATCCTTTGGCATTGTTTCCTCAGTTTCTGTGAGATTTCATGAGGGAAGAAAACCTGCCAATTTAACTCTTGTTTCTCCAGTCTGGGCTGCAAGCCTACATTCAACTGATTAAAAGAAAAGCAGGGACATTGTTTGACATGTGTTGGTTTGTGGTATGTGCTAGTTGATCTTCTTATGGGCAATCTGTTTTAATAAATGAATTGAGTTTAAAGGAGAAGGTATTTTCCCATTAGCCATGAAAGAGGCAGGAGTGTTTGTGCAACCTCTAGCATGAGATGTTCATTTGTCTGCTGGGGGAAAAAAATCAAATTGCTAATATACAGCCAGCAACAGCTAGAACAGCTGGTTATCAAATAACAGATGTGAGGGAATAAATGCTGGAATTATTAATGAAAGCAGCAGAAATGACCTAGGAATCCAAAGCTTGTTCTTCAGGAAAGTGATGTGATTCTACTTCTAATATAGATCATGAAGCAGTCTTATTTATTTATGTATTTATTTGTCAAGCAAGTATTAGATAACAGGTATAAATATAAACATGGTTATGAATACATGAAATCAGGGGTGGGATTCAATTTTTTTAACAACCGATTCTGTGGGCATGGCATTGAGGCATGCATCTCCTCGTCTGGCCTCTCATGACTGTGGGGATGCTGCAATAGTCATAAGTGTGAAAAATGGTTATAAGTCACTTTTTTCAGTGCCATTGTGACTTTGAATGGTCACTCCACACAAGCAAAGTACCAGCAAAGGAGGGGAAAAAAACCTCCAGAGACGTTCTTGAGACAGGAATTCTTGTCCTGCCAAGAATGTAAAAAGGGTTAACGGAGAGGCAGTTCTGTAAGCAACACCAGAATGTTTCCTTCCTGCCTTCCTTACAGGATTAGGCCAGGAATTTCTTCTAACAACCAGTTCTCCGAACTGCTTAGAAAGTTAACAATCCGTTCTAGCGAATAGGTGCAAACTGGGAGAATCCCACCCCTGCATGAAATGGATACGAATAAAAAAGAAACAATAGGACAGGGACAGTAGGCACATTGGTGCGCTTATGCACGCCCTCTACAGACCTCTTAGGAAAGGGGTGAGGTCAATAGTAGACAGTCTAAGGTTAAAGTTTTTGGGGTTTGGGGAAGAAACCACAGAGTCAGGTAGAGTATTCCAGACATTGACCACTCTGTTGCTGAAGTTGTATTTCCTGCAATCAAATTTGGTGCGATTAACCTTGAGTTTGTATCTATTGTTTGCTCTTGTGTTGTTATAGTTGAAGCTGAAGTATTGATTGACAGGTAGGATATTGCAAAGTATGATTTTATATACTATACTTAGATCGAACTGAAGGTGGTGTAGTTCTAGGTTGTCTAGGTCTAAAATTTCAAGTCTGGTGGAATAAGGTATTCTGCTATGAGTACAGGAGTGGAGAACTTTTCTCATGAAATATTAGTTGTATTTGGGCAACTTGCTAAACCATTTAATATATTTTGTTCAAGAGAATGCTACAGTATGGCCAGGAAGAAGAAAAACAACAACAACCAAATTCTTCTTCTTAGACTGTCAGAATGAAAGCCCCCTTTATGGCTTTGTCGTTGGCCAAAAAATAAACCATTGTCAGTACAAGGTTTTGATAGTTGCCAATATACCAGCAGATGGTATAGAAACCGTCTAGACAATGGAGAGAAGGACCTGTACATTGACTACCATGCTGACTGTATCAAAAGTAAGCCACGCAACCCAATACTCAGCTTTTACCCTCAACCACAACCCTACCTCAACCGATCCACCATCACCCAAGACTAGGCACGCACGCCCCCAACTACCTCAATTCCAACTACTGCCGGCCTTAAATGCAAACTACTCAATGCAAGAAGCCTCATGAATAAAATACCTGAATTTCTCATCCTCCTAAATATGGCTAACTTCGACATTATATTTGTCTGTGAAACATGGCTCAATGCATCTCTCCCCGACTCCATTACCACAGTAAGAGACTATCATGTTTACCGATCAGATCGTGAAAATCGTCGAGGAGGTGGTGTTGCTATCTTCTATAAAAAATCCTTACATCTAAAAAATATCCAAGTTACCCAGGAGCTTGCTCTTCCTGAGACCATCATCTGTGAACTATCCTTAAATATCACAATTCGATTCTTACTATGTTACAGAGCACCTGATTATGACATCGAACATGTAAACAAGCTAAATACATTACTAACATGGGCTGCATCCTGCCCATACCCTTTTATCTTTCTTGGTGATTTCAATCTACCTCATATTGACTGGACCCTAAATGACTGTACAACTGAAATCATACACACAACCTTCTACAATGCTATTACAAATCTGGGACTGGAACAACTAGTAACCAACAACACTAGACTAAACAACTGCCTCGATCTCATCTTCTGCAATAGTTTGAATTTAATTTACGGAATACAAACTAAAGAACCCTTTTCCAGTAGTGACCACAATATGATTGACTTTTGTCTCAACATACGTCCACACAAAAATCACCACAATGATGTAATCCCCAATTGTAACTTCAAAAAAGGCAACTATGATCTTATACACAACGATCTCTCATCCCTTGATTGGCAATCTCTATTCACTGGATGCAATACTGTTGAAGACCATTACAACATATTTTTACTTGAAGTCAAAAGAGTCATCAAACTATATGTACCAACAACAACTCCCAAAACAAAACAAAAAAGCAGATTACCCATATCAATAAGGAAACTTCAATCCAAAAAGAGATCACTCTGGCGGAAAAACAAATCTGGTCACGTTGCCAATTTCAAAAACCGATACAAAAATTTATGCCACCAGATAAAGACCGAATGCACCAATTATCACATTAAACAAGAGGAAAACCTTCTAAGCACCAATTCCACCCGTGCTTTTTACAATTTTGTAAACAACAAACTAAAAGACTCAAGGTCCATCCCTCCTTGATAGGACCTGATGGTAAAGACTGCAACGACGACACCATTAAAGCTAACATCTTTAACACATTCTTCGGCTCAGTATTTGTAAACAGCAATGGATCATGCCCAGTATTTCCTAGCCGTACCACAGATAACAACAATGATCTAATACATATCGATTTCACAGAAGACAATGTTGAAAAAGCACTACGCAATCTAAAACCATCTCTATCTATTGGACCGGATGGAATATGTGCCTACTTCTTAAGAAAGCTATCCACTGTCATAGCCAAACCTCTAAGCATAATCTTTGAAAAATCTTTCAGAACCAGCTCCTTGCCTAACCTATGGTCACAAGCCACAGTCATCCCCATCTTCAAAAAGGGAGACCCAAGCCTAGTTGAAAATTACAGGCCAATCTCCTTATGCTGCGTCACCTGTAAAGTCATGGAATCAATTATTAACCAATCCATCATCCTCCACTTAGAGACAAATAACCTACTCTCCAATAAACAATTTGGTTTCAGAAAAAAACTATCCTGTAATCTGCAACTCTTACACTGCAAAAACATATGGACGACACAACTCGACCAGGGCAAAGCAATAGACGCAATCTACATAGACTTCTGTAAAGCCTTTGATTCAGTGGTACACGACAAACTACTCCTAAAAATAAAATCCTATGGTATCTCTGGACAACTGAATAACTGGATAGAAGCATTCCTGTCAAACAGACAACAAATGGTCAAAATCGGGAGCGTCCTATCAAATCCAGTACCTGTCAATAGTGGTGTTCCCCAAGGCAGTGTTCTAGGACCAACTCTCTTCATACTCTACATAAATGACCTCTGTGATCATATTAAGAGCAATTGCGTTCTCTTTGCTGATGATGTAAAGCTGTTCAATACCACAGACAATACTGCTACCCTACAAAAAGATCTTGACTATGTATCAGAATGGTCAAACAAATGGCAACTTCAAATCTCAACAAATAAATGCTCTGTCTTACATATTGGCAAAAAAAATCAGAAAATAAAATACAAGCTGAATAGTCAAGATCTTGTTGATGACCCATGCTCTGTAAAGGACCTTGGAATACTCACCTCTAATGATCTAAGTGCTAGAGCCCACTGCAACTACATAGCCAAAAAGGCATTAAGAGTTGTTAACCTAATCCTATGTAGCTTTTTCTCTGGTAATATCACACTACTAACCAGAGCATACAAAACATTTGCTAGACCAATACTCGAATACAGTTCATCAGTCTGGAACCCACATTACGTATCTGATATTAGCACAATTGAGAAAGTCCAGAAATATTTCACAAGAAGAGTTCTCCACTCTTCTACTCGTTGTAGAATACCTTATGCCACCAGACTTGAAATTCTAGAACTAGAAAACCTTGAATTACGCCGTCTTCGGTCTGACTTAAGCATGGTATATAAAATCATACATTGCAATGTCCTACCTTCAACCATAACTAACACAAGAGCACACAATAGATACAAACTCAAAGTAAACCGCACCAAACTTGATTGCAGGAAATACGACTTCAGCAATAGAGTGGTCAATGTCTGGAATACTCTACCCGACTCTGTAGTTTCTTCCCCAAACCCCAAAAACTTTAACCTTAGACTGTCTACTATTGACCTCACCCCTTTCCTAAGAGGCCTGTAGGGGGCGTGCATAAGCGCACCAACGTGCCTACCGTCCCTGTCCTATTGTTTCTCTTATTCTTTTATATTTCTTATATGTACCCATTTCATGTATTCACAACTATGTATACATTTATACTTATTATCTTGTAAACAATTGGCAAATCAAATAAATAAATAAAAAATGGGCCGGGCTCTGGGCCTCTCCACATTCACACAAGTGTGTTGTCATCTCCAAAGAGTGTATTGGTCTTACCCTTAAGCCCTCCAACTCTCAACCTACTCAGAGTCCTCCAAGTAGTAAAGGGGAAGTCAGATCTGTCAGCCATATCCTCCTTCAACGTTATTCCTTGCTCGATGGTCTCCTCCCTCCCTCTTTTCAATTCAATTTTGTTCTTGTGTACCCTCAAGAATGTTTGTCCTTGCCACGAAGCGGTTCCTAGAGTTGGTGGGCTTGGGACATACATCCGTTCAGAACAGTGGTGGGATTCAAACATTTTTACTCCCGGTTCTGTGGGCGTGGCTTGGTGGGCGTGGCAGGGGAAGGATATACTGCAAAATCCCCCTTCCCTCCCCACCCCACTAACCTACTTTCCAGCTCCGTTCTCCTCTGCAGGGCAACAAAAGAAGACCCAGCTGGGCCTCCGGAGGCAGAGAATAGATGGGCGGGGCCAGTCAGAGGCGGTATTTGCCGGTTCTCCAAACTACTTAATATGTCCGCTACCAGTTCTCCAGAACTGGCCAGAAGCGGCTGAATACCACCTCCGCTTCAGAGGGATGTATAATTCTCTTGCTTAGTTTGTTCAGTATCTGCTGCTACTTCTCTCCTGGTCTTAGGTGGGGCCATGCCAGCGAGAGGATATAATTTCTCAATTGATGTAGGTTTGAGACGTCCCAACCCTAAGCGTACTGCTTCATTGATCGTAATGTCAACTTGTTTTGCATGTGCAAATGTGCTCCACACTGGAGCAGCCTACTCCGCTACAGAGACACTCAAAGCCAAAACTCTTAATTTGTTATCATTTTAAGGAAAATTCTCAGCACCAGTGATGGAATTTTGCTGGCAGACTAGCTGGGTGTTCCAAGGACAGTAACACAGGTCTTCGAAGAGTCACGGTTTGCCCATCCCAGATTTAGGTGGTGGCAGCAACCATTTGAATATTTAAGGGTGTACTTAGTTTCAGTGGTAAAGTTGAAGCAAACACTTATTAAGTTCACCTTGGGTGCTGGTGTAAGAATTCAGTACTCTTTCAATAACAGCAGAAGTATCACCGTGGACAGGGACGAACATTCCAGGGAGTCGAAGGTTTCTAAAAAAAAAAAAAACCCCACATCATTCGCCTGGGTACTTTTGGGAAGAAGAAGCTGGGATTTAAAAATGTTTTGGGATATTTGACAATCTTTATCAAATAAATCCAGCATCGAGGGATTTTGCAAAACTGCAAAGAGGGGTAGTTGCAAACTCATTTTCTCCCCATAGCCCTAACCAACTCCAGCTTTCTGGCGTGTATGTCTTTAACGCTCATCTTAGCACAAAGCTGTTGTTTCTATTGTTTCAGTCTTCTTTTGTGAAGAAGCCCAGGCTAGTTAATGCCTTACAGTAGAAGCAGTGCTGGGATTGGCTTTTGGCAGCTTCATAGAGCAGGGGTCCCCAACTACCGGTCCGCGGACCGGTCCCGGTCCGTGGAACAAGTCCTACCGGGGCGCTGGTTTGCTGGGCGCCGCCATCTTGTTTTGATGAAAAAGTGCTTCCGGTGAGCTTTTCTGGGTAGAAAGCTCACCGGAAGCACTTTTTCATCAAAACAAGATGGCGGCGCCCAGCTGATACCAGGCCGCGCCATAAAAAAGGTTGGGGGATACCGGGCCGCGGCATAAAAAGGTTGGGGATCACTGTCATAGAGGGATACAATCAAGATCAAGTGAGGTACTAATACCATCCAGTTTTGGTCATCACACTTTAAAAAAGATGTCGAGGCTCAAGAAAGAGTGTAGAGAAGAGCAATCAAGGTGATTACGGGACTGAAAGAATGGTTGGAGGAACTGGGCATAGGTAGTCTAGGAAGAAAAGGACCAGGGGAGACATGATAGCAGTGTGCCAATATTTGAGGGGCTGCCACAGAGAGGAAGGGGTCAAGCTATTTTCCAAAGCACCTGAAGGCCAGACAACAATGGATGGAAACTAATTAAGGAGAGATTCAACTTAGAAATAAGGAGGAATTTTCTGACAGTGAGAGCAATCAACCAATGGAACAGAAGTTGCCTTCAGAAGTTGTGGGAGTTTCCATCACTGAAAGCTTTCAAGAAGAGACTTGGACTGCCATTTGTCAGAAATGGTGTATGGGCTCTTGCTTGGGCGGGGGGTTGGACTAGATGACCAACAAGGTCCCTTCCAACTCTGTTAATGTGTTAAGCCCAGTAGTAATAAAAGCTGATAGTTCAGTAACAGCCTGGTGGCTCACAACCCTGTGAATCTTAGTCTTAGACATTAAATAGTTATCTTTTATGGTTTGCTACACAGTCATCCAGATGTTTAGACTGGATCTGGCATTTTTATCCACCTATCCAGTCCTTCCCAAGGACCTGGGATGTGGATGTTTGATGGAGTTAGAGGTATCATTGCAGGATGTAAGTCTCCAAACTTGGCAACTTTAAGACTTGTGAACTTCAACTCTGGAGAAGAGCCTAATGCTCTTAGGAAAGACGGAAGGCAAAAGAAGAAAGAAGTGGACAGCAGAGAATGAGGTGGCTGTCTGGAGTCCCTGAAGCAGTTGGCGTGAGCTTGAATGGACTCCGGAGGATGGTGGGGGAGAGGAAGGCCTGGAGGAACGTTGCCCATGAGGTTGCAATGGGTCGGACATGACTTCGCAACTAACAACAATATGACTGGAGGAGTTCTGAGAGTTGAAATCCACAAGTCTTAAAGCTGTCAAGTTTGAAGAGCCCTTCTTCTAAGTACAATGTTACTCAACCTTGGCACCTTACTCGCTGGGGAATTCTCAGTTGGTCCACATATCTTCAGGGGGCCAAGCCTGAGAAATACTAGCACAACACAACTGAAAGGCACCAGAATGGGAAGGCTACAGTGGTGCTCAAAAGTTTGTGACCTCTTTCTGGAGTTCCAACTTCAACAACCCAATTTGTGCATAAATATGACCGAAAATGTGATCTATTCTAGACATTAAATCCTAAAGGTCGATAAAAAGAATTCCAATGAAATGAGTTAAGTAAAAAAATTATACTCATTCATTTATTTCTTTACTTGGATTGTTCATTTATTTTTTGGGGAAGATTATCTAGTTTTGGTATTTGTGTGAACAGAAGTTTGGGGTCCTATTTAAGCAGCAATATTGAAAATTCAAAAGGGGCCACAAAGTTTTAAATAGCACTGAATATTTCTTTGTATTATCTCAAAAGAAAATGGGGAAATGTTTTTTAAATGAGTCAACACCTAGTTGGATAAATTATTATCTGAAAGATATGAAAACAGTGAGAATATATAATGTATATGTATATGTATATGTATATGTATATACACATATTTATTGTTTATACAAGTTTTTGAGTTAATCATCATCAGGCTTCTGTATTGATTCATGATGATGGCAGATACATACAACTAAAGCACAACTATGCGTGGAAATACCAACAAAGCTGAATACCATACATGTAAATACAAACTTAAGAAAACAATTTTATATATATATATATATATAAATATATATAAAATCTTGGGAGACCGAGAATCTAAAGTGTTGCTAAATCCAAATACAGGCAGATAAGGATAAACAGCAGGAAGTTTGGGGCCATCATTTACAGAAGTTGTGAAAAAGACAAAAAGATAACTGAGAATGTCACCATACTTAATGATCTCTTTGCTTTTATTTGAATAAGGATGATAGTGTGTAGGGTTGTGTCAATGGGAGGTTTATGCAAAATAGCTTGAAGAACTGGAAGGTACTGAATCTTAAGCAGGGGAAAAGGGTAAGGCTCTTTGTGTAATTGATATCTCTGAGATCTCCTCTGGTTATCTTGTTTTTCTTTCCTATTTATTATAAAGCAGAATTTCAATACCGTCAAAAGATAATAGGCACATACACACACACGCAAACATACACAAAGCGTTTAGGAGACAAAACATAGATCAAATTATATCCAGCAATTATAAAGTCATCTGTGTCAGGGCACTGAAAATAAAGAAGCCCAAAGTGACAGGTGTTGTTCTGATTTAAGGTGTTATTCTTCAATTAAGATGACAAAGCAACTCAGTAAGGCTCTTTGCAATACAGTGACTGGCAAGCAAGAGCAAGTTCGAAGCTGCTGGGGGTTCATAGGGCCACTGGCTAAGATTCTGTGCGGTTCAGAGAACCACCAAATCCCACTCCTGGTTGGCCCCGCCCACCCTGCCCCTCCCCTCCCAGGAGTCCCTACATGGCCCGTTCTGGATGCAGGTAAGTGCAGGGCCACCACGGAGGCTCAGGGAGGGTGAAAAATGGGCCTCCCGGAAGTTCGGGAAGGCTGGAAATGGGCCCGTTTCCTGCTTCCAGAGAGCCTCCGGAGCCTGGAAAGGGTAAAAACGCCCACCCCCAGTGGTGCAGGAGGCCAACTAGGCCACGCCCACCCTGGCCACACCCACCCAGCAACCAGGCAGAGAATCCTTCACCTAAATATTTGAAGCCCACCCCCTGTCAAGGCCGTATCTAAGGTTTGTTTTCGGACTCTGTTCTTTCTTCTGTACAGATGCAAATAGATAAACTCAACAAAGCATTTATACAAAGTCTTTATTATTGGTTCATTAGGCATCCTCATAACTCACATTTATGATGAGGTTCTTCTTAATGTCCAATCCTTTGCATATCTTTCTTTGTAGGTAAAAAGATGGTTATCTCCTTATCCCTTTCCTCCCATCTCGTAGCGGTAGAAAGAGCAGCTACCACAAGTCAGTGAGTTCAGGCAAGAGTCAAGAAACCTCCCCCAACCTATCAAGGGTCAATTTAGTGACCAATCAGGATTACAGATGTGGTCACGTGACATGGACTACATTTCCCAGGATACCTTAACTACATTTACCATGATGCATTCCCTTAAGGGGACAGCTCACAAATCCTAACTATCCAATTCCCATACACTGGCTGGACAGCACAAGTTAATATTTGGCCTAATGGAGCATAATAATAAGGAAGACACACTCTTTTAGATAAGTTTACTATTACTAACCCCCTCCCTCAAAAAAGGTTTGATCAGGAAACACTTCTTCTTTTACAGAAGCGGGCCTCGACTTAACGACCCCAATTGGGACAGGGAATCTCCATTGCTAAGCAAGGCGTTAAGTGAGTCGCATCAGATTTGATGACCTTTTCACCTGCGTTGTTAAGCAAATTGCTGACGTTCCTAAATGAGTTAGGCGGTTGTTAAGGGAATTCAACTTTCCCCGTTGACTTTGTGCTTCTCAGAAGCCGGCTGGGAAAGTCACAAACGGTGATTGGAATGCTCTCAACCATTGTAAATACACACCGGTGCCAAGCCCCTGAATTTTGATCCTCTGGCCATGGGGATACTATGATGGTCGTAAGTGCAAGGACTGATCAGAAGTCGCTGTTCTCAGTCACTTTGGATGTTCACTTAATGAATGGTCGTAAGTTAAGGACCGCATGTAGCTGTCCCAGTATATTGCAAAGGGTGGGTTGTACATCAATTTTTTTTCAGGACCACAGAAGGACTTTTATTTCATACACATTTATAGTCAATTAAAAGGGAAAGGGAAATAATGCATTTGGAAGGGGAAGGAGAGACAGTAATGCTAGTATAAATTATGAGTAAGAAAAGGGTTTAAAAATAAGAAAGAAACCAACAGATTAATTTTGGCTTGACTATGCCCTGAACGGCCAACTGATATGGAGAAATCAATGCAGCAAAATGTCCCTTGCTATAGATAGGATTAAAATGTCAACAAAGACCTCCTGAATTACCTTCAGAAATAAAGCCTTTGCTTGTTTAATGTCTATGGCAGAGGTCTCCAAACTTGGCAACTTTAAGACTTGTGGACTTCAACTCCCAGAATTCTCCAGCCAGCATAGCAACAGCTGACTGGAGAATTCTGGACGTTGAAGTCCACAAGTCTTAAAGTTGCCACATTTGGGGTTACCTGGTCTATGGAGATTCTCAGTCATCCAGGTAATGGTTGTCCCAAAGATGCTTTTTCAGGAGGCAACTGGACTTTCTTGTTTTTTTTTCTTTGAAGAGGTTTCGCTTCTCATCCAAGAAGGTTCTTCTGCTCTTAGTGGATGATGGGGAATGGAAGGATTTATACTCCTTGCAGACAGCTGGTCTTTGGCCTTCTGCAATATAAATCCTTCCATTCTTTACCATCTAGCCAGAGGTGGTATTCAGCAGGTTCTCTCAACAGTTCTGATGGTAATGGAAGTTTTGAGTAGATCGGAGAACCGGTGGTAACCTTCCCCCGGGTGTGGGGTGGGAATGGAGATTTTACAGTATCCTTCCCCAGCCACGCCCACCAAGCCAGAACCGGTAGTAAAAAAAATTTGAATCCCACCACTGCATCCAGCAGAGCTGAAGAAGCTTCTTGGATGAGAAGCAAAAGGTCTTCAAAGGAAAAAAACAAAAACCCAAAAAGTCCAGTTGTCTTTTGAAAAAAATAAAGCACCTTTGGGACCTTTGCTTCTTTGTTTGAATCTGACAAACCAACATGAAATGGGGCTTACAGTCTAATCTTATTAACCTTGATCAAGACCCCACAGCATTACAGAATACCTTATGCCACCAGACTTGAAATTTTAGACCTAGACAACCTAGAACTACACCACCTTCGGTTCAATCTAAGTATACTATATAAAATCATACCTTGCAATATCCTACCTGTCAATGAATACTTCAGCTTCAACTATAACAACACAAGAGCAAACAATAGATACAAACTCAAGGTTAACCGCACCAAACTTGACTGCAGAAAATACGACTTCAGCAACAGAGTGGTCAATGTTTGGAATACTCTACCTGTCTGTGTTTTTTTCCCAAAACCCCAAAAACTTTAACCTTAGACTGTCTACTATTGACCTCACCCCTTTCCTAAGAGGTCTGTAGGGGGCGTGCATAAGCACACCAACGTGCCTACTGTCCCTGTCCTATTGTTTCTTTTATTTTTCTTATATGTACCCATTTCATGTATTCATAACTATGTATATACTTATACCTGTATCTTGTAAGCAATTGACAAATCAAATAAATAAATAAATAAATAAATAAATAAATAAATAAAAAAATAAAAAAATAAAAAAATAAAAAAAAATAAAGCGTGCTCCGTCTTATCCCCTAATAAAATAGATCCACAAGCAGCAGGTTTAGTCGTCCTGGCAAGAGAGCACATCCAAGGGAGGTTGGTGAAAAGTACTTCAGTCTTCACCACCCTTCTCCAAACCTGGATTTCAACTCCGGCCATTCTCACAAACAAAGGTAGCAGGGATGAAGATTTCAGAGTCGAATGGAACTGGAGTTGGGGGTGGGGGAAATGGGGTGGTGGTGGAAAAGTCTGCAAGAGTCTTGCCAAAGGCGCACGAGCGCAGAAACCTACAAACTTTCCTTTTGGTCCTAAGTCAGGAAAAACCCCGCAGCCCTGTTGCACTCTCCTCGCTTTTTCCACTTTTGCAAAACGGGCTTCCATCGAACTGGCGCTTTAACCTCGGGCACCACCGTTACATGGGAATCCTCCCTCGGGTGTATTACTTGCTTTGCAGTTTGCACGCTTTGCGCGAAGGGATCCTCATCCCTTCCCCTGGGGATGGAGAGGTCGCTTCGGATTTGGAAGGGCGCCCGGCGCCGAGCAAAAAAGCCTGCCCAGAAGCAACACGCCGCTACTTTGAAAAAAAGAAAGAAATAGCAGGATTGGAAAGGACCTGAGAGAGGAGGGAGGGAGGGAAGGAGGGAGGAAGACAGACAGACAGACAGGATGGGAAGGGATCTCCTTCCTTCCTTCCTCCCTTTTTCTTCCTTCCTTCCTTCCCTCCTTTTTTCGTCCTTTCTTTCTACCTTCCCTCTTCCTTCCTTCCTTTCTATCTTCTCCCTTCCCTTTCCCTTCCTTCCTTTCTATCTTCTTCCTTCCCTTTTTCTTCCTTCCTTCCTTCCTATCTTTTTCCTTCCCTTTTTCTTCCTTATCTTCTTCCTTCCCTTTTTCTTCCTTCCTTCCCTATCTTCTTCCTTCCCTTTTTCTTCCTTCCTTCCTTCCTATCTTCTTCCTTCCCCTTTTCCTTCCTATCTTTTTCCTTCCTTTTTCTTCCTTATCTTCTTCCTTCCCTTTTTCTTTCTTCCTTCCCTCTTCTTCCTTCCCTTTTTCTTCCTTCCTTCCTATCTTCTTCCTTCCCTTTTTCTTTCTTCCTTCCTTCATCTTTTCCTTCCCTTTTCTTCCTTCCTTCCCTTTTTCTGCCTTCCTTCCTTCCCTTTTTCTTCTTTCCTTCCTTCTTTCCTTTCTATCTTCTTCCTTCCCTTTTCCTTCCTTCCTTTCTATCTTCTTCCTTCCCTTTTTCTTCCTTCCTTCCTTCCTGCCTTTCTATCTTCTTCCTTCCCTTTTTCTTCCTTCCTTCCTTATCTTCTTCCCTCCCTTTTTCTTTCTTCCTTATCTTCTTCCTTCCTTTTTCTTCCTTCCTTCCTTCCCTTTTTCTTCTTTCCTTCCTTCCTTTCTTCCTTCCCTTTTTCTTCCTTCCTTCCTTATCTTCTTCCTTCCCTTTTTCTTTCTTTCTTCCTTCCTTCCTTCCTATCTTCTTCCTTCCCTTTTTCTTCCTTCCTTCCTTCCTGCCTTTCTATCTTCTTCCTTCCCTTTTTCTTCCTTCCTTCCTTATCTTCTTCATTCCCTTTTTCTTTCTTCCTTCCTACCTTCTTCCTTCATTCCTTTCTTCTTCCTTCCTTTTTTCTTTCTCTTCCTTCCTTCCTTTCCATCTTCTTCCTTCCCTTTTCCTTCCTTCCTTTCTATCTTCTTCCTTCCCTCTTTCTTTCTTCCTTATCTTCTTCATCCCCTTTTTCTTTCTTTCTTCTTTTCTATCTTCTTCCTTCCCTTTTTCTTCCTTCCTTCCTTCCTTTCTGTCTTCTTCCTTCCGTTTTCCTTCCTTCCTTCCTTCCTTTCTATCTTCTTCCTTCGTCCCTTTCTTCTTTCTTTCTTTCTTTCTTTCTTTCTTTCTTTCTTTCTTTCCTTCCTTCCTTCCTTCCTGAGTGCCGCTTCTGGGCAGACTTTTTTCTCGCCTTTGACTCCCGAAGCGATGATCTCCCCATCCCCCGGGAAAGGGGCGAGCGAGTCCGTGCAGAGCGAGTCAGCCCCAAGGCAGGAAAGAGGACCGATTCCCGGCCTTCCCAGGAAAAATAACCCCTCCGAACCCCTCGATCGAGCAGGGGCATCCCTGCTGCCCCCTTCCTTCCCCTTCTTGGCTCCCTTCCCCACGCCCGAGAAGCAGGGAAGCGCCCGGACGCCACCCGAGGACCCGGACGCGGCACCGAAAGGGTTAAAAAAACACCCCACCCACGTCCACCGCTTGCCCCGCCCTCTCGCTGTGACGTCGCATGCCCCGCCCCTCCTTCCCTCCTCCCACCCTCGCCCCTGCGCGAGTGACGCCGCTGCCGCTCCGTGACGTCACCTCCGGGAAGGCGGAGTCGAGCGCGCGAGCCTGCCTTGCGGCTTCCGGCGGAGGCGCGGGACCGGAAGGGGAACCATGAGTTGGTGAGTTAGTAGTGGTGGTGGTGGTGGGGAGCGTCTCTTCCGTCTTTCGGCCCCGCTAGGAAGAAGCGGGGAGGGGGGCTGGCTGAGGAGTTCTGGGGAGTTAGAATATGGCGGCGTGCTTGTTTTCTGGCCCCCGGTGGGAGAGGCTGTGAGAAGCCGGGTGGGGGCTTAAACGGGGTTAGGGAGAAGCTTCGGGGCGCCGGGTTTGCTCATTGGGGTGGGTGGCCGTAGAAAGGAGGAGGGAAGGAAGGAGCACGTCCACCTAAGCCAGAAGTCTCCAGCCTTGGGCCACTTTAAGACTTGTGGACTTCAACTCCCAGAATTCCTCAGCCAGCAAAGCTGGCTGAGGAATTCTGGGAGTTGAAGTCCACAAGTCTTAAAGTGGCCCAAGGCTGTAGACTCCTGGTCTAAGCCGTTGCAGGGACCCGCGGGGCGGTGGGCGCTTGCCATCCCTTTGCCAGTGAGGGGTTTCCAGCCGCTGTCCTTGCAGAGAAGGGCTGCTTGGCAGCAGGATTGGGCTCTAGTGGCCCCTGTTTACATTCATATTAAGGCAGCATCGGGGGCTTTCAGTTCAATTGAATAGAAGGCGAAGGAGGTGTGTTTGCGTTCTGTTTTTGTAGTTATAATTGAACTATTATCGATACAGGACAATAAAAACAAGGATAAACAGGCTGGAAAACAGCTTGTATCCCAGGGCAGTAAACTCTATTCAATCCTACTGTATAGTACAATATGAATGCAATTTCAGGAGTTTTCAATTCAATGTATAGAATGCGAAGGATGTGTGTTTGTGTTTTATTTTTATAGTTACAATGTACCTTGAAGATGGCATTTAATTTCGTTGTACGAGGTGCAATGACAACAAAATAAACTAAACTCTTATATGGACACAGGTTTATAAACTGGCAGGGATGGAAGAATTGTACCCGGTGTGCGTTTGTTTGCATGCAGAAGTTTTTAGGGATTGAGAAGTTGATACTCTTGCAAGCTGGCCATTTTCCTAAGCGTTGGGAATTCACCTCCAGAGAAAATGGAGCTACTCATTGTGCGTGTGGATGCTACATTTTTTAGATTCAAATGAGGTGGGGTCTCCCTGAAGGTGCAAGTATGGAGTTAGGAGGTGCTTCTGAATCCATCTCTCTCTCTGGGGTTTCCCAGACTGTTGCCTTTCCCAGTCTGTTATCAGCTTAGACTGCTAGATCACCTATACACTTGGATGAATAATTTTTAAACAATGCCATTCATAACATCTGGCTTGCTTCCTGAGGCGCCATTTATATGAGTAGCCTTTGCATCTAAACTCCTTGGTTAGTAAAGAATTCAATTCCTGAGATGGTTTCTGGGTGATGTTACATCTGTAAGGAAATCATTTAACAAAACTTTGTCACTTTGTTTCTGGGGTAATATAAATGGTACTGACTCTTTATCTTTAAACCCCTGCATGGCCTGGGCCTGGATTATTATCCAAGCAGCTTCTTCTGTTTGCTTGATGTTGGTCCTAAGGAGTTTCTTAAGCATTTTACCTGCTGAATTCGAAGGGATTTTTTTTTTTTTTTTTTTGTAAACAGCATAGACTAAAAACACTAAGTGGGTTTTGTATAAAAGTTTATGTCCCTGTTTGTATTTTACGAAAGCATAATAGCTGTTTTACTAAACTCGTTGAATTTGTTTTTGTTGTACATTACTATGATTCAGCGTTTTATAGCAATGCATACTTCGCAAAAGAATCCCCGATCAAAAGATTTTGATGCTGCTGTTGCATTATAATATTCCATTTTACCCTTCCAGGATGATTATTTTTCCCCTCCCTACAGCAATCTTTCATGCAAAGAAATACAAGATAATTATGTTACTGGATCCATATATTATGCTTAAAAAAGTTTGTCTAATCATGGTTTATTGCAGGGTTCTGTGAACTGGCCCCAGTCTGTGGCAAGACAAAAATTGGGCCGTGCAAACAAAGTGATACCCCATCCACTTTGTGAAACCATGCCCACTCTGGTCTGTGGAAAAACCTCTCTCCAAGAAACCAGTCCCTGGTGTCCAAACGGTTGGGGCCACTGGTTTATTGTAAATTATCTTGACTGGCACAACATCCTTTATCAAAATGAAGCCCATATGATGACTAAGTATAGTGTGAACTTAGTCTTCTCTAACTTAGTTATTTGACATCTGGAGTAGTAATTGCCATGGTCTGCATGTAATCCTAAACTCAGGAAGATTGTTTTAATTCTATTAAAGTCAACTACAATTGTTATACTTGTGGATTGATATTTGCATAGTGCCCAATATTGTCTATTTTACAGTAATTATCTTGGGCATGGGAAAACAGCCAGATCACAGGGTAAATGTTTAGATACAATTCCCATGGTATCTCCAAACTGGCATGCTGTCTGGACTAATGGAACTTGAACTCCAAAAGCACATGTTCTCAAGTCTTGGCTCTTAAGTAAAGATTTTTCCTTTTACCTGCTACACATTTCTTCTGCTTGTTGAATCTAAACATTATTGCATGTAGTGGACATACCTCTATAGAGCATTCCTCCCCCAGTACTTTCTCAAGGAATTCCCCTTTTCTGGGGAATCACTGAATTTCATCCAGAAGTACTTTTGCTTATATTTCCTTCCTTCTAGACCCAACCCTATATAAGCAGTATGACCATTGCTTTCAATAAATCACATTTTATCTCTATTTAATATTAGACTTACCCTTTATTCATTCTCCAGGAAATTCAAGAAACAGCTTATACCAGGCTCCCAGCTATCTGATTCCTAAATTACCTTGCATCCTGACAGATTGCAGACTGTTTACATACCCCAGTGGACCTTTCCTAACGTGTTTTCAGACTCTATGGCCTATACATTTTATATTTTAAGTGAATTGATCCATATTGAAACTGGAAGGAGATCATAAGTAAACGAAGTCATTTTCCCATTCAGAGAATAAACCAGTTTCTGTCTGTGTCATCTTCATTTAAAAGGCTTGTCAGCATGAGGTCAGGAACAAATACTTGCTGACATTTCTTTGTTAAAAACACTTGGAGGTCACCAGGTTGGATAAACACAGTTTGCACAATTAACTCCCTTTATTTTCTGATCACTTCTTTCCTGGAAGTCCTTTAAAATTAGCGACAGTATTTTCCAGTTCTCAGATGAAGCAAGCTAAACGCAGTGGTGGTAAAGAACATGCAGAACTAACATTTAGAAGGCATTCATGGCTGGGTTCTGAGCTGTAATATGGAGTATTGGTTCTGGCATAGCACAGTGTGCAAACCCAACTGTTGCGATGAACTGCAGTTTACAGTTTAGCATGTGCGAATCCATCCAATTTGGGTTTATATATTAAGTCATGGTAAATACAATACATTCATTGTATTAACACAACCATTAATCTGTATCACCACCCTTGTATCACCAGTTTCAATTCAGGTTCACCCGTTTCGAAGCCATTTGTCCTTTGACTTGTGAAGATATACGCAAAAGCAGATGAACAATATTAGTCTAATGTTGGCCCTTCATTGCTCCCCCAGTTTGGGACACAACCAGATTTTCTAAAAAATTGTTATTTTAAAATTGAAGGTGTTTACTTAATAAGGACTAAAACTGTGTGGTTTCTAAGATCTTAGAAGTTCTTCAGAAGTTGTGGCTGCTCCATCGCTGGAGGTTTTTAAGAAGAGGCTGGACAGCCACTTGTCTGGAATGAGCAGGGGGATGGACTAGAAGACCTCGAAAGTCCCTTCCACCTCTGTTATTCTGTTACCTATGGCAGTGATTCTTCAACTGGGGATAATTACTCCTCAAGGAGATAATTTGGACATATCCTGGAGCTAATGGAACAAACTGTAATTACTTGTTTTTGCCACTGCTTAGACGCTTGTGTAAAATTACAGAATTCGGCTTTTTGATATGTGGTGGTAATGTTATTTGAGATTGGGAAAAGGGGTGACTAAGTCCCAAAGTTTAAGAATCATTGCTCTGTGGGTTAGCAGGCTACTTGAAAGTGGTGGAAATAAGGAAAACTGGAGATGAAATTTACTTTGTGTTCTTAACATGGCATTATTTTGAAAAGGGGTGGAAAATTCTATGGGAAGAGGTTTCTGTAAAAACTAAAAACCAAAATAGCTAAATAAAACTAAACTAACTAAATAGATTAGTTTTACAAATAAAACTCGCACACTTTTCTTAGTTTCTAGAAACCTCTCTCTTGTATACGGCATTAGAATCTGAACTGGGATTCTTTAACTTATCGTAGCAAAGTAGAGGATTTTAGCAGGATCTAAGAGAGAAAGATCCACCTTCATGAAACCTACTCTCCTAAAATATCTCCACAAGTTCTGAGCAACAACATTTATTTCTTCAAAGCTGATGGGGATCACTTCTCCTAGGCCTGACCATTTTTAACAAGGCATCTGAAATATTCAAAGTGGCTTAGAAAGCTGAGAATTTTAACAGCGTTAGGGGTTGGACTAGATTACCTACAAGGTCCCTTCTGTTATTCTAAGTTAATTTTATTTTTGTGAAGATACTTACCATTTTTCCAAAGTACGTATTGCTGGTACATAGCAGTTAAAGGATTTATGAATTCTTGATAGACTCGGGCAACGCACACTTGCTGTAATAATGAGGCTTCTTGTTACTCCTCTTTCAGAAGTTCTGCTTCAACTGTGCTTGGTTTTCAAGCAAGATTTTGACACCCCCCTGCCTGGCTGTCACCTCTGTAGATTCATCCTGTGGATTGAAACAACCTGGGTGTCCCGTCCCCCCAAATATTTTCAGTGTTTTCCCGCTTATTTGAAGTACTAAAAGTTTTCGGCTGACAAGTAAACTTGGGAATTGTCTTGTGTACATGGGAATGCTACTCTGCATACTGAAGGATTATTACTTCTTCAGTTTAGAACCTGGGTGTCCACCTTTGGCAACATTAAGACCTGTGGATTTCAACTTCCAGGATACCCATCAAGTCATGCTGGCTGGGGGATTCTGGGAGTTGAAGTTAAAGGTTGATAAAGTTGGACATCCCTGATTTGGAACTTCTCTGTCTCACTAAAATCAGCATCTCTGACATTCCGAGAATTCCTTTGTCAGTTGGACACTGAATTTGACCTGATGTCCACTTCATTGCTCAGAGATGGGGGCCAGTAATGCCTTTTGTGTGATCTAGTAAGGGTTCCCTATGTTCTGACCAAGGCTTCCTGAGGCAGTAACAATCACACGCTGTTCCCAAAAACCTTGTTTTTATTTCAACAGCTGTGAATTATATTCATTCACAGCCCGTAATGAGTCCCAAACAGTTTATGACTAGTCCAACCGAAGTCTGCCAAAGTCCTTCGGGATAAGTCTGATAAGCACCCACCTTTATCTCCCTTGAAAAGCTGCCAATGACTAAATTGCCAATTAGCTGTACAAAGTCAACACAGAGCTTCAGAGTTTAAACCGACCAGAATGAACAAAGTTGCTTCCTGCAAAGGCTCCTGTCCCTTTGCTCCTCCTTTATGTCTTATGGGAGGGGCCAATCATCTCCAAGCCTTACTCCCGAGTCGCCCCTTTTGTCTTAACTGTTCTTGCCTTCTGGCAGCTCTGCACAAGCGTGCACTGGGAACAGGCTTCCCCTGTTCCTCTGCCTCACTGGTTTCAGATTCTGGAGGCTCCGGAGTTGACACATAGCTCCCAGATGGTCCTGGCCCCATCTCTGTGTTGGATGCAGATCCCTCATCCGAGCCCTCCCCAGACTCCAGGACTGGCCCATGTTCCTCCTCACTGTCCGACTCTGCCGCCAGCTTTGCAGGCCACCGACGGACCACAACACCCTATTCTTTCCCAGTTCTTCATAACGGACCAGCTGAACAAACTAAAGGGCCTCGTCTGTGCTTTGCTAGTGTCACAGGCCAGGCAACATCCTTAGTGTGTTGCTTTTTAAACAAAACTACAAAGCAAGAACAAATTGTTGGAAGAGGAACAAACACCACATCTTTGTTTGATGTAATATTAAAATCTCATCTCAGGTTCCCTGGTTTTTTTCAGCTGCTCCAGGCAAGCTGCATGGCCCAGAAAACTTGCAAAGATTCGTTTTTCTCGCCGTGTACATTTATATACATCCACAACTAAACGGTGTTGTTTCTTTGTGTCATATATGTGGGTATTTGCATAATTTGTTTATGTTTTTGTCATGTTTATGTAGTGTATATTGGAGGTGACCCTTTGAGAGCCTTATGCAACGAAATTTCATTTTAACGTGTGCCGACGTCATAATAACGTTATTGTAAGTCTAAGCTTTTAGTTCCAGTAGCCTAGAGAGGGATCACACAAAGGTGGTGTGCTGTGAGTAAGCACGCAGAGCTTACTTGTGCTCCAAACACAGGCAGTATTTTTATTGTTTTAACATGCCTACAGGTTTGTCTTTGCCCCACACAATTCTAATCTAGACGGGAGTGATGGCAGGACATATTTAAAGGAAACAGGGATTACAGGTAGTCCCCGGTTTACAACAAAAAAATTGGGTTCTGTTCTGAATTTCTATCACTAAGCAAGGCGAATTATGCCCAATTTTATGAGGGCTTTTTGGCCACAGTCATTAAGCGAAATACTGCAGTTCAATGAATCACGCGGTTAAGTGAATCCAGTTTCCCCCATTGACTTTGTTGGAAGCCAGCTGGGAAGGCTGCAAATGGCTATCTCATGACCCTGAGACACTGCATCCATTGTAAATATATGCCCGTTGCCAGATGTCCAAATTTTGATCTTGCGGCCATGGCGATGCTGTGACGGTTGTGAGTGCAAGGACCAGTTGTAAATTACATTTTTCCCTCGGCGCTGTTGAACTTTGAAAGGTTGCTAAATGAACAATTGCATGTCAAGGACAACCTGTACTTGGGTTTTCAACATTTCACATGATAATCCTCGTTTCTCAGAAGGGATTGCTGAATTACTGGGCGCGGGACTTTAAGGAACGACTAGTCCAGTGGCAAGTGCATACGATTTGCCTTTGAGGGAAAATGGCACTCATAATATTAAACATCCCTGCGTTGGTGTCTCCTTTATGGGTAAGGGGATATGGCAGACCTTTTGGTCGATGTGATTCGATGCTTTAAACCTGTAATAAAAGCAGATTTATACACCACTTCACAGTGCTTTACAGCAGTTTATAGAAGCAGTTTAAGGCGGTTTGTAGAATCAGCCTCTTGCCCCCAACAGTCTGGGTCCTCATTTTACCCATCTCGGAAGGATGGAAGGCTGAGTCAACCTGGAGCCGGTCAGGACCAAACTGCTGGCAGTCAGCAGAGTGAGCCTGTAATACTGCATTCAAAGCACTGGGAGGAGGGAGGGAGGGAGGGGAGGGAGGGAGGGAGGGAGGGAGGAAGGAAGGAAGGAAGGAAGGAAGGAAGGAAGGAAGGAAGGAAGGAAGGAAGATAGCAATAGCATTTAAACTTCTATCCTACTTCACAGTGGTTTGCAGCCCTCTCTAAGTGTTTTACAGAATCAGCCTATTGCCCCCAATAATCTGGGTCCTCATTTTACCTACCTCAGAAGGATGGAAGGCTGAGTCAACCTTGAGCCGGTCAGGATCGAACTTCCTGGCTGTGGACAGAGTTATCCTGCAATACAGCACTGCACTCCCTTTCCTTTCCTTTCCTTTCCTTTCCTTTCCTTTCCTTTCCTTTCCTTTCCTTTCCTTTCCTTTCCTTTCCTTTCCTTCTTTCCTTTCCTTTCCTTTCCTTTCCTTCCCTTCCCTTCCCTTCCCTTCCCTCCCCTTCACAATGGCACTTAGATTTATATACCGCTTCATAGTGCTTTCCAACCCTCTCTAAGTGGTTTACAGAGTCGGCCTCTTGCACCCAACAATCTGGCTCCTCATTTTACCCACCTCAGAAGGATGGAAGGCTAAATCAACCTTGAGGTGGTCAGGATCAAAGTGTGGGCAGTCAGCAGAAGCAGCCTGCAGTACTGCGTTCTAATCACTGCCACCACGGCTCTTGATCTTGAGATATGAATTTGGTTTCCTTATACTTGTGTTTTTAAAAGCATTGTCTCCATGGTTCGGTTATTTGATCTTCAGGTAGAGATTGAGTTAGGTTTAATGGTGAAAGTGCTGGTTTAGGAGTAGGTTGTATAAAAAAGGTTGGTGTGTTAATTCTCTTATTGGATGATTTATGCCTGCTTGAAAGAGACTGCAAATTAACCGTGTTAAACACAGGGATAGATCATTCCAATTGTATCAGGCAATATGTATCCTTGCCAGAGATGACGAGTGATAGCCAAACATACCTGGAGGATGCCAGATTAAAGAAAGTTGTACTCTGTAACCTCCTTTGGAGTGTAGATCTGGTTTTCTAACTGGAGAACTAAAGCTGGCCAACTTTTGCTGAAGCCCTGTGTGAACTTACGTAGTACAATAATTTTATTCCTAGAATCCTACATGTCAAATTAGAGCATGCCACAATAGATCATTTAAGGAAGTGATCTTGGCACACTTAAAAATAAATAAACAGGATATCTCCTTGAATGAATGTCTTAAAGACCTACATATTATTTATGCATTCTTCAGTTCCAAATACAAATGTGAATTATTATTTTTTACGAAAAGATTATTTTATCTCATCCTTGAGAAATGAAATCCCCAAGGGCCAATGTTTATTTTAAGCATTACCCCCCACCCCAGCATTTAAATCAAGACTTGCTAAAAGCCCGAAGAATACCAATAATCCCGAAAGATATTTGCAATCGCAGTACACAACACATTATAATAATGAAGTCGTTCTGAGCGCTTCAATGCAAAAAAATAATTGTTCTAATAGTTACGATAATACAGGAGGGACGGGAAGTGCCTCAAATCACTTGCCAAGCATCTGAATTTTGATCATGTGACCATGGGGATCCTGCAAATGGTCCTAAGTGTGAAAAACGGTAATAAATCACTTTTTTTCAGTGCCATAACTTCGAATAGTTACTAAACAGATGGTTGTAAACCAAAGACTACCTGTATTTGGTTTGAATGGCCCTCAATCCATTCAAAACCACTAAGGAAGCCAGACGAAAGAGCTTAATTTGACTCCATGACAAACATTTGTTACTATGCAGAATTTCTTCACACTTAGTTTTATATCTGTTTCAAGCATCACAATTTTTGTGAAACCAAGAATGGATTGCCTTGCACATAATAGGATCTGGATCTTGAACCTGCTTAAGGCATAGAATGGGCAACTCGCTTGGGCCAACTCACCATGGCCAAATCGTCATGGCCAACTCGCTTGGGCTAACTCATCATGGCCAACTCACTAGGGCCAACTCACCATGGCCAATTCACCATGGCCAACTCACCATGGCCAAATCGTCATGGCCAACTCGCGGGCTAACTCATCATGGCCAACTCACTAGGGCCAACTCACCATGGCCAATTCACCATGGCCAACTCACCATGGCCAAATCGTCATGGCCAACTCGCTTGGGCTAACTCATCATAGCCAACTCACTAGGGCCAACTCACCATGGCCAACTTACCATGGCCAAATCGTCATGGCCAACTCGCTTGGGCTAACTCATCATGGCCAACTCACTAGGGCCAACTCACCATGGCCAATTCACCATGGCCAACTTACCATGGCCAAATCGTCATGGCCAACTCGCTTGGGCTAACTCATCATGGCCAACTCACTAGGGCCAACTCACCATGGCCAATTCACCATGGCCAACTTACCATGGCCAAATCGTCATGGCCAATTCACTTGGGCCAATCACCATGGCCAACTCACCATGGCCAAATTGTTGCGGCCAATTTGCCATGGCCAAATTGTTGCGGCCAACTCACCATGGCCAACTTGCCGCAGGACAACTTGCCATGAGACAATTGAACAATTCAATTTCATTATTTAAAATAAATAATAGTTTAATTTCTGTCATTCACGTTTCATTTTCTCTCTCCTTTTGCAACCTTTCTTCAGTGATTCTGTTCCACCGTTTCTTTGATATTAGTGTAACTCTTTTCCCACGGCAAGTTGCCCTGCAGCAAGTTGGCCATGGCTAGTTGTCTGTGGCAAGTTAGCTGTGGCAAGTTAATTGTCGTAGACCCGTCAGAGCATGCTGATGAAGCCAGAGCAGAAGACAAAGCTGTAATCGTGATCAACAGAAGAGAGGCAACCTAACCTTGGAATCTTGTCCTTCTTTTCTTGAGCTGCTTCAGAACATATTTCACGATGTTGATAGTTTTCAATAAAACGTCACTGAGATACATTGCACGCCAAATGTTTAACTGAAGAGACTGTAAAACAATGATAAGGATCATCCTTATGAGCTTGTTTGAAATTGAATGTACTGTACTCGGATTTATGAAGAGATTAGTAAGAAAGTCAACACAGGGATGGTTACAGAATAGTAATTTCGTCTGTGACATTGGTATGCAATTTTAAATTTCTAAGAACCCAGACTGACATAGTACTGTGGTAGTTGTCAAATTGAAAACATTTGTTTAGCGACTGTTTGAAATTACTGTTTGAAAAAGGTGACTTACAACCATCACAGCATCCACACGGTTCCAGATCAAAATTGGGGCGCTTGGCAACCATCTTTTTATTACAGTTACAGCATCCCAGGATCTTATGATTGCCACTTGCAACCTTCCCAGCCATCTTCCTGCAAGAAAATTCAATGGGAGAAGCTGGATTCACTTAACGGTCTCCACTTCATTTAACCATGGCAAAAAGAGACATAAAATTGGGCACAGTTCTGGTCCTGGCTCACTTGCCAATTGAGACTAACTGAAAATGACAGCTTATTGTTAATGTGCAAACCAAACCAATAATTAATAAAGGAGAGTATTTGTAGCTCAGGTTTGACATGAGGGTCCTTGGTGGTCTCCGAGCTTGTTTCCTTGCAGATGTTTCATTACCCAAACTAGGTAACATCATCAGTGCTAGTCTAGTCACTAGTCCCTAGCACTGATGACGTTACCTTGTTTGGGTAAGGAAACATCTACAAGGAAACAAGCTCAGAGAGCACCAAGGACCCCCCCCCCCCAGCCAATTAATGCTTATTTCGTAAGCCCTTGTTCAAGAAACCAGGTTTTAATGTATTATTTGAACCAGATCATAGATAAGGAACTTTCCTTACATAGGATCATGTGTAACAGAAACAATTGGAAGGGACCTTGGCGGTCTTCTAGTCCAACCCACTGCTTAATAGAATAGAATAGATAGAATAGTCTAGAATTCCTTATTGGCCAAGTGTGATTGGACACACAAGGGATTTGTCTTTGGTGCAAATGCTTTCAGTGGACATAAAAGGAAAAATACATTCATCAAAAACCAAAAGGTCCAACATTTAATGATAGTCATAGAGTACAATAAGCAATCAAATCATACAAGGAAACAGTCAATATAAATCGTAAGGATACAAGCGACAAAGTTACAGTCATACAGCAACCAGTGGGAGGGGATGGGTGATAAGGAGTGATGAGAAGATTAATAGTAATAGTAATGCAGACTTTGTAACTAGTTGGACAGTGTTGAGGGAATTATTTGTTTAGCAGAGTGATGGCATTCGGGAAAAAACAGTCCTTGTGTCTAGTTGTTCCGGTGTGCAGTGCTCTATAGCGTCGTTTTGAGGGAAGGAGTTGAAACAGTTTATGTCCGGGATGTGAGGGGTCTGTAAATATTTTCACAGCCTTCTTTTTGACTCATGCAGGTCCTCAATGGAAGGCAGGTTGGTAGTAACTGTTTTTTCTGCAGCCCTAATTACTCTCTGAAGTCTGTGTCTGTCCTGTTGGGTTGCAGAACCAAACCAGACAGTTATAGAGGTGCAGGTGACAGACTCAATCATTCCTCTGTAGTATCAGCAGCTCCTTGGGCAGTTTGAGCTTCCTGAGTTGGCGCAGAAAGAACATTCTTTGTTGTGCTTTTTTGATGACGTTTTCGATGTCACCCAAAGCAGGAGATCCTATACCATTCCCAGACAGGTGGCTGTCCCAGTCTCTTAAAAGCCTCCTGTGATGGAGACTCCCCAGCTGTTTTAAATCTGTGATGATTGGCAGAGAGAGAGAGAGAGAGAGGCCGCTTGGTATCTTCAGCTGGGGATTTGAGGAATGACCTCGAATGTCCTGGAGCCCTTGGAGCGTCGCATTGACAAAACAAGAGCATTCTTGGGAGGCATGGAGCAGATCTCAGGAAATGCATTTCATTGAAAAAGAAGGGGTCATTGTCAGAAGCGCTGTTTTTAAAGATGGGCCACGCTTGCCTTCTCCTCCCTGGCTGCGGATTGCGCGTCAGTTCTTGTGCACACGGTGGCTTCCTTTTTTGTGTGTACGTGAATGCCAGCGGGATCACATATTGCAGAGTTTTTGTCAGTGTGTAAAAGCACACAATCGCCCTCAGTTTGGTTTGTCAATAGCTGGCAGGGACTGCCTCGACTGCAAACGGTTCTCCATTCATGCCGGGAGATACACGCCGCCACTTGTTGAATGAATTGTCTCATTCATGGAGCACCGGAATGCCCTACGTCTTCCCGATGGGGAAAGGGTTTTCATGACGTACAGACATGACCTGGGGAAGGTCAGTCCCCTCGGCCAAAGAGGCAGCAAACTCCAAAGCCAACAAGGCGGTTAAGCCATGAAATTGAAGGGTGGGGAGGTAGCCTCTATGGTCCACTCTTCTTCTGTTCCTCAAATGTCACTACAGAAAGAAAGAAAAAGGCCTTGCTTTTTTCTAGCGCTTTGTATTTTTGGAGCGCTGCGCAAAAGAAGAACGAATGAACTTCGCTTCCTGTGTTCAATCCGCAATATTTTCTTTCCGTGGGAGATTCACCACGGCTTAAGTTTAATCTCTGCGTGCTGCCTTCCTCCAACATTTGCTTCAGATCCAGCAAAGTTTTGCACCTCAGAATCATATCTAAAAAAATTCTGGCATGGAATACTCCAAATATCTAGGCATTGTTCCTAACTATTTCTCTTTATTTGGTCTGGTTCCTGTTTGTTTGTTTCCATTTGTAAATATTGGTACCGGAGAAATAGCAAACAAAGCAAAAGCATGGGAAAACAAAAGAACAGGTGAAGGAAACTGATAATAATCAGATAGTTTTTTAAGATTTTAAAAATGCCCAGAGTTTAAAATTAAAACAATGGTTTTTAGCTGAGCTTCTAAAGAGCATTGATGTGGTTCACGTTTTGTGCTAAGCTATAAAATGTTCAGTTGAATTTGGCTTAATACGCTGTGTTAATTGGCCAGGGGGTGTATAACTATGATTTTAGAAGTGTTCTATTGGCAAGAAATGTTTGCGATTTTGAAGTCGCCAGAGTTGAGCTTTATGTTACGATGTTATGAATTTGTGATTCGTTCCTTAGACTATTGTTGGAGAAACTGTGGTTAGGGACAAACATGAATTCAAATTTGTCTAAGGAGATTCTCAGTCCTCCAGGTCTTGGTTGTCCCAAAGGTGCTTTTTCAAGAGGCAACTGGTACTTCCTTGCTTTTAAGACATAAGACATAAGAATTTATTTGTCATTACACTCGCAAGCGGGTGCAACGAAATGAGGTGCTCTTCCCCAAAGTAAAACTGGACAAACACCACTAAAAAGAAGAAAAACAAAAAATTAAACTAAACACAACCAACCATACAATAATCTCTATGCAATTTAAAAATGTTTTCTTTCTTCTCATCCAAGAATCTCTGACTGGATGGTGGGGAAGGGAAGAATTGATATTCCTTGCAGATAGTTGGTCATTTGCATCCTTTTAGGGGGTCATTGAAGCCACTTGGAAGTTTACCTGTGTCCTCAGTCACCTGAGTAGCACTCCTGGTTTCTGTAGTCTGCAATTTTTTTCTCTGGAAATCCCTTCCTATTCCCACACCACTCAAAGGGTGTTCATCCCAAATTGCATAGCTAAAAGTGTGTAGAGATTCTCCATCCTCCAGGTCATGGTTGTCCCAAAGGTGCTTTTTCAGGAGGCAACTGGACTTTCTGATTTTTTTTTATTTTGAAGACATTTCACTTCTCATCCAAGAAGCTTCTTCAGCTCTAACTGGATGGTGGGGAATGGAAGGATTTATGGTCCTTGCAGACAGCTGGTCATTTGCATCCTTTTAGGAAGTTGTTGAGGCCACTTGGAGGTTTCTCTGTGTCCTCAGGGTCACCTGAGTGGTGCTGATGGAGCCTTCTTGGAACTGCTGGATTGTATTGTAGACTGGAGATGATGATGATGATGATGTCCCATTCTTTCCCCTCTGTTGAGAAGGGGCTGTTCAGTTTTGACCCAGATGGCCTCTTTGACCCCTCTTTCAAACCAGCGGTCCTCTCTGTCCAAAAATGTGGACTTTGCTGTCCTCAAAAGAGTGACCCTTGTCTTTGAAATGCAGATGGATTGCTGAATGTTGTCCTGAAGGGTTTGTTCTATAGGAAAACAAATTGTTGGCATTTGACAAGCCTCCTTTAGGGGGGGGGACATTCCAAAAACAGCCACCCCACCCCATTTGAAAATGGCTTCTGTTCTTACTGTCAGTGGTGTCATCTCTAGCAACCAACTGTCTTACTTGTTCAGTTTAGCCAGCTGAAAAACGGGCTTGAGAATTACTTCACATGCTGGATTAAGGTTTAATTAATGCCTGCAAGAGCACCTGATTGCAATTAGTAGATGGGTGTAACTGCCCTGAGATGCAGATCAATTCTCCTCCCTTACCGCCCTTCCTCCTAAGACTTTCATCATCATCATCATCATTCTCATAAAAGACCTCCTATAGCCCGGCCTGTTACAGAGACGTACATGGAGAATTGGTCTGGCTTAAGAACATGGTGCATTTCTGCCATGGGTTTTAATGCTTTTTTCTCTAATGTTCGGCTACCTTATTATACTGGGAGGGAAAGTGAGAGATGCTTGCTCCTGAAGAACAAACTCTGGATCTGAAGATACATAAACCGTTTTGAAAAGGTGTTGAGTCTAGAGCAGGGATCGGCAACCTAAAACACTTGAAGAGCCATTTGGACCCGTTGCCCACAGAAAAAGAAACACCGGGAACCACAAAACCCTTACTGTGCCTGACTATTTCCTGAGCGGTCACAAAACTAGCATATGGACTTGAATCAAACATTCTGTTTTCTTCTGAAACTTTTCTTTTCTTGGATTTATCCCTGGTTGCTGTCAACATATAAAACCTTCCTATGCCTGTTTAGTAATTGCCATAAAAAGGGGGGGGGAGAGGAAGGAAATCTGGAAGAGCAGTGCAACAAAGCGAAAGTACATTCCAACTTTTATCTTTAAAAGATTGTAACTAAAATACCGGAGTTTTTGCCTGGGAATATATTTAATTGGAGAACGTGAATGATGACACCCAGCCTGTGAACGTGCTCAATTGGAGAATCTGATTTATGACACACCCGGGGGGAGGGGAGGAAACAGGGTCACGGGGGACTGTAAATTACATATGCCAGAGTTGGCCGCATACAGGGCAGTGCCAGTAGGTCGCCTCTAATGAATCCTTCGAAGTTTTTTTTGAAGTTTAGCTCAAGAATCATGATTTAATTAGACTGATTGTTGGAATCCTGACAGCTGGCCTACCAGGGGTCGAAAAGCTCAATAAATCGTGTGCTGGCGGGTGTCGCACATTGGGCGATTGTGATGAGTATTTTGAGCGACAGGGAGCTGCAGCAGAGAGACGAAAGAGCCATAAGTGGCTCCAGAGCTGCGGGTTGCTGACCCCTGCTCTCTAGAGTATCTCACAATTAGAAAACGAAGGGTTAGCACTAGTCGGTGTACTTTTGTTGTATTAAGTATCTGGCAGCTTAATCCTGTGAATCAACCACCAGGAGCCAAAAGGCTAAAATCTGGTTCCGCTCCCTGCAAACAATCAAGCTAATTCTTCCTTTGTCAATATGAAAGGAAAATAACAGGAATGGCTTCCTACCTCCTTTAGGAGTCTATGGGTAATGTCTCTCCATTCCCACAGGTAATCATGTCCTGTGGCCGATGAAATTAATTCTAAGCCAGGCATGTAATTTGCCTTGCTTTCTTGATATTGCAGGCTTGGTATCTTTTTAGAAAAGTGACCTGGCCAGTTTCAAAAAGTCATTTAGATTCATTGGAAGAACTTACTCTGTTCTGGTGTTCAGCTCCCTCATAGCTGCTGTCCAAGAAAATAGCCTGTTCCTTGATATTTCCCTGGGTGAATTCCAACACTAAACTGCTCTACCAGATGTCTTCTCCTTCTCCTTCCTCTTCCTCTTCTAATTGATTTTCTATTAAATACATTTCTTAGTGCTTAATGAGCATCTTGTTGTCTAGGTATTGAATTTGCTTAACAATACAGATTGGGTTCTTAATCTCCACCTCTTTTCTCCCCCCACAACCATTGGTAAAATAAATTCCACGTTTGATAATATTCTACATCCTCTTTCCGTTTAAATTTTCAACGTCAACCTATCAATTTCTGTACAATCTGGTATCTTTTTGACCAGAGGTCTCCAACCTTGCCAACTTTGAAGACTTGTGGACTTCAAGTCCCAGAATTCTTCCTCCAGTCATGTTAGCTCAGGAATTCTGGGAGTTGGAAGTCCACAAGTCTTCAAAGTTGCCAAGTTTGAAGACCCTTGATCTACTGAATTCCCCTCCATGTACTGAAGCTGGATCCAGATTTTGGGGCAGTGAGAATGCCAGTTTCCATGTAGGCTTAGGACACACTATTATTTTATATTTTTACTTTCCCATACAAAAATTCAAAGAAACACACAGAGTGACCAGCATTTACATACATAGAAGGTGTAGATCAGGGGTCTCCAGTCTTGGCAACTTTAAGACCCAGAATTCTTCCTCCAGTCATGTTAGCTCAGGAATTCTGGGAGTTGAAGTCCACAAGTCTTTATGTTGCCAAGTTTGGGGACTCCTGTTCTTGATTATTTCTTCATTTTATCTTCATTTTTCCAGTACTGGGCAAAAATAATCCAGGGAGCATTGTTTTTTTTAAGGTGGGGATTCGTTTGTGTGGGTTTCTGGTGTTTTGCTTTCTAAGATTTTGATGTTCTCTTGTCCCGAGCCCTTGACTCTGCATGCTAACCTCGTTGCTTCCATTTCCCGCTTTCCACTCCAGTGGAGAGGCACTTTAAAAAAAAAAAAACCAACGATTTGCTTTTAGCGTTTCAAAGTGCCAGTTGCAGCCTGAGCTTGAGGGAACCTACGAGGAGGAGCGTATAGCTTCTGCAGCGAAAAGGGGCTGTTACTCTTTCTGTCACTTGCCTTACAAGTATCTAATAGCAGTGCAAAGTAATTTGAGTTTCCTGGAGTTATGAAATAAGTGCATTTAAAGCAAATATTCAACCTGGATTAATTCTGTAGCTTTCTACCTCCAGTAGGCAAAGTTGAAAGCTCTTTTAAAAAAATAAAAAATAAAATAAAATAAAAGGCAGCAGGAATCAAGCTGAAAAAAAAGTGGAGACAAGGAGAGTTTTTAAGCACCGCAATGGTGGGGATTTTTTTATGCCTCCACAATGGCTGCTGTATTTACTCTGGCAATAAAGCCAAAAATGCATACTGTGAATGGAGCTGTATTATATAAAGGCCTGTTCATGTAGCTCATTAATCAATAATTGGCTTTCATATTCCGTGGCTTGGTCTTTATCCTAGAGACCAGCGGGCAAGTTCTTATATAAACTGGGATGAATACTTGGCATTAATTTTAAGTTCAGAGGTATGTATATGGGCAACATGCATTCAAACACACACTCATGCAACGCTTTTTCAAAGAACAACATCTGGAATTCTTGATTTGTTTTGATCAGAGTAGTTTTCTTTCCCACTTCTATGTATTCCCAAATAAATATGTGCAGGAAAGCTATTTTGCATCTGCCCGTGAATTCTGAATGCGACTTCCCCCATGGGGTTATCGGCTCTTTAGGACCTGAATGTAGATATTTCTTTCTCTCACCTGGATATTTTTGGCTAGAAAACTAAATGAGACGGAATATTTCACCTGCAAAGTTTGTGGAATCGCCCTTGATAAATGAGCTATCACATCGTTGAGCCTCATCAGATTAGGAGGGCAACCCCAAGAACCACCGGACATCATCATTATTGGGGGGAGGGGGTGTCCTTGGTGGTCTCTGAACTTGTTTTGTTTTTCTTTCCTGCAAATGTTTCAATACCCAAACTAGGTAAGATCATCAGCACCAAGAAATCCCTGTTCATTGCAACTCTTTTTTTTTAATATAGTTTATTAATTTTTACAATTAAAACCAGTCACAGTACATACACAAATAAGCAAAAGAGAGGAAAGGAAGGAAAAGAGGAGAGGAAGAGAGGGAAAGAATTAGGGAAAGGAAAGAAAAAGAAAGGGGGAAGAAAGAAAGAAGGAGGGTTACAAGGTTAAAAGTATTCTTATTTTAACAGTTTGCAAGATCTTCTTTTGTTTTCATAACCTTAACTTGTGTCATATAACCACACCTGTTTTTTACTTATATCGCTACCTTGTTATTATGGCTTGATACTTTTCTTTTATGCCTTATGATATATAATTTATCTTTGGTCAATCCAATTATACCAACAATTCCAGCTATCGTAGTATAGTGAAGTGTCTTTGTTTTTTAGCACCAAAGTCCATTTATCCATTTCTGCGCATTTTGAGATTTTTTCAATAATCATTTCTTCTGATGGAGTTTGATGTTGTTTCCAGTGTTGAGCGAAGGCTAATCTGGCCGCTGTTAAAATGTGTATTGTTATGTATTTAGCTTTTTTGGAGATTTGCTTATCAAAAATCCCTAGTAGGAAGGACTCTGGTTTGTATTCGATCTGCTCCTTTGTGATTTCTTTCAACCAAGTTTTGATTTTCTTCCAATACTTTTGGGTTTCTGCACAAGACCACCACATATGGAAAAAGGTTCCTTCTTTTTTCCTACACTTCCAGCAATACGGACTCATGTTGGGGTGCATCTTCGCTATCCTCGAACTCTTTTTAAATTCACCTTCATTTCGTATTATGTTCAAGATAATGCTTGAGACCAAATAAGAATCCTCTATATTGTGGCCTAGAAGGAAATCCCAGATAATTTCGTGTAGCTTTACTTCTAAAGATGCTCATGTGTGTTCAGGTTACAAAACTTGTTTCCCCAAAAACACAACCTACTCTGTAAGTAAGTCCTAGCTTGATTTTTACATGGGTGCCCAATATAAGCCCTACCCCCAAAAAATAAGCCGTAGGCTTTCCTGAAGGCCTCTAGCTTATTACAAGGCTCTGGATTGATCCAGAGCTCTATTATCAGTTGCAGAGGCCTCCAGAAAAGCCTTGCTGGCTGCAGAAGAAGTTCCTGAAAGCCGCTGACGGTGACAAGGAGGCCAACAGCGATGCACACAAGTGAAGTTAGTGGATGACGTCCCCCGAAAATAAGACCTGGTGCCTTAATTAGTCCCCCCCCCCTCCAAAAAAAAGATAGGCTCCTATTTTTTGGGAAACACGGTGATAGGAGTTAAGCAGTTGTAAAAAGCGATACAGTTATGTTCAAGGTCATTATATTCTGGCCTTTAGTATGTTGGTTAAAGGAGCTCCAGTAGGAGAGACCGTAACACAAAGATTTTCAGAAACAAAGTGGAGGTCTAGCTATTATCCCCTTTCATAATATTATCTAGACCAATTCTAGGTCCAGGTATGTTGGAGATAAAAGAAGAGATTGGAAATTCTGCACAGTGCTGGTTATATCCATTTCCCTTAATATTTTTAAAAGAGGAGTGAAATCAACAAAACTGACCTTCTAGTTTTCTATCATTTGCTCAGGATGCCACAAGTTGAAACTAGACAGCCCCTGTTCTTTCCCATATGGAAAAGAGAAATAAAATCACCAATGTTATTTGTGATGACAAAAAAAAAAACCCTGGGTCATAATTTTGCTTTCTTGTTTCCAAACAGGGACTGTAAAGTTACTCCCCTACCGTTTGAACGTGGTTATTTTTGTAGAAAAGTCAGCTAAAACAGCCCTGCAGATTTCTGCTTGCCCACATGCCCAGAATGAGTAATTTTCCTTTGACGGTTGAATACAATATCATTAGGGCCTCCCCACCCCACTTTTAATGACCAATTTGCAATAATTGGCTGGTTATTCAAATAGTGTTTGAATAGCCATAAAGGAAGAGGAACCCTCCTGACCGCAACAATCTGGCATAATAATTAACACACACTTGATTCACCTGAAATCAAGTTAAATAACAGATTATTCCACAATGGTTGGCTAGGGATCTCCTTTGCTGGAACACCATCTCTTCCCAATTTTTCATCTTTAAAATCCTGTCCTTTTTTTTCCTTTTCTTTCTTTCTTTTTTTTTTTGCATACAGTGTGTCAGATATCTTCTTTTATTAAGATATTTCTATACCATCTGACAGATTTTTCCCCTCTCCAGATGGCACACAACATATTTTACCCCATTAAAAATGCAAACACATAAAACAATACAAAGTTAAAATATAGTAAAACATAGAAATTGCATAAACTGGCGGCTGTGAGCCGTAAGTCTGGCCTCTTCTTCCATGAGCTGTCAAATGTCATGATAAATGAATCTCTTTATCAGATGATACATCATCAGCATTTTTTTGTGGGGGGGGGAAAGAGATTTTGGAAAGATTTCTACTTTCTCTCTTAACCATTATAAGGGTTTTTAAAAAAAATATTAATAATGAGATTGCATTGTTAGTATGGATCTCTCTATCAAAGGGAATGGAAGGACTTAAAGTTTGCAGAAACGTTGTGCAAAATCCTCAGAAATTGAATCTGCCCCCCCTTCTTCTAAGTGAATTAGGGCTAGGACTGAGCACGTTCATGGGTCAGAAAAAAAGTAATGGACTTCTTTTGGGGGAAGAGAACGAGGGAGGGCCTAGAAGAACATCGCTGGTTAGATGCCTCCAAAGGGAGCCTGTTTTGTTCTGTGGCCAACTTTGCCGATTGGCAAATTAATGCTGCCTGATTTAAGCCTTTCAGCTGACTTCCCTTCTCAAAGCAGCCTAGGTGGTGGAGAATTTAGATTGGCACTTCTGTCAGAATTAGCAGTTTGTGGCCTACTTCAATAATTATTTCCTCTGGTGCTTTCTCTGGTTGCTATATAAGGACGAGGAGTAGAATGGGGATGGCTTAATGCAGTTTCCATGGACACCACGAAACACGGGCGAGAAACCCAGAAGGAATGGGGAATCTGATTTCCACCATCTTCTGGTTTCCACTTTCTGCCCCAAAATAGTCCCACCCCCCAAAAAAAGGGGGGTTGGCCCCCATGAACTCACTCTTCAGACGGGCAGCCTCAAGCAACCACCAACAAGATTTATGATAGGAGGAAGAGGCTGCCTAACATGCAAACATTCAAATAATTTTCCAAAGCATTTTTGGCTTTTTATATACGGCAAAGCTGTTGATAAAAGAGAAGGAGGCTTAGCTTTGGGTATCATTTTATCTTTGAAGTCTGTGGGTGAGGAATGGCCCTGTCTTGTATTCTTGGTCTCTAGTCCTCACCTACCAAATTCTAGGAATTTTCACTCTGTCCGGCCAGCCAGCGGACGGATAGGAATGAGGAAGAGAAGAGCTGCGTAAAATTCCCTTTGATCTCCCAGAACTTCCTTTGAACTGGTCTGTGTAATTGTTGTGTATCTTTAGTCAGGCTGGAGTAGGGTAGCGAAATGTGTAGGGCAGGAATGGGCATTTTATTTTCCCAAAGAGAACACATGAGAAACTAGGTCTGTTATGGTGGGCCAAAACCAAGAGGCTGAACTTAATTCCTGCTCACTTATGTGAATGGCGTACACTTATTTACATTTGGTTTCTGATTTCCGATTGACTTCGCACAGGTGGGACATGGACAGCCAAAGGTCCAAATGTGGCCCTCGGGGCCATAAAATGCACAGGTCTTGTGTAGTGTAATACAGAGGTCCCCGATCCCCAAACCATGGCCAATTATCGGTCTGGCAGGTGACAACACATGCCCATAGCTACACTTGTATGTGTCAGCATTCCAACACCCATAGAAAACAGAACTCCAAGGCAGGCAAATTCCTCAAAGAACAATTTATTGGATATATCATATTGGCACAAGTGGTGGAAAACCGACTCTGAAAGTTCCCGTGGCTTTCACCTAATTAAAAAGTAAACGTTTTCTCATTTCCCCCCAAGTCACTGGTCACGCTGTCCAATCAAGGTGCTAGATGGTTGCTTGGTTACTTCACTCCTCCTCCTGGCCAGCTACCTGTGAGCATGTCCTTGGTTGCCACAAGAAAGCTTTATTGTTTTGGCTACAAAGCCCCATATAGCTATTTCCCCCCCTCCCCGTCCCTTCTGCTTTGTGGCAACCCTGAAGCCTACAAGATGGCCTCAGCCACGCTCGCTTCAGGGTTGACAGTATGAGCACTGTGGGCATGTGTGCCTGCCTCTCATGCAATGGAGCTGCACACGTGTGTTTATCTGCCACTCACTGTGATGACCCGGGGTGTGGCACAAAGGCAACACAGATAATCAGTAGGAGTCCCTTTATTAGCTCCAACTTTGCCCCCAATGTCCAGGTTACCTTCTGGGCTGGAGAAAAATTCTCCCAGGAACAGCCTTTGGCTGCAGAGAATCAAGTCCAAAATGTGATCAACAAAAACTGTAACTAAAAGTCCAATCAATGCAAAAGGAGGTAATTAGTCCGGCAGAGCAGGAGCAAGAATTTCAGGTGTGAAGGCACGGCAATAACTCAACACATTTGGGAAGATGCCAGGAACGCAGATAACCAAAGTCAACACAAGATAAAACTCACATTTGCTCCCAGCAGCTGTTGCACTCAGCATGCATTTCTTTTAAACACTCTTCCCAGCTGTGGCTAATGAAGGGAATCAGGACCCTTTCCTCCCCCATAAGCCACGCAACCCACATTGCTCCCTTCTCCGTTCCTCCCTGCATGCCCTAGGATGAAGAAGGGGTGGGCCTGGGTCTTCTTTTGAACTCCTTCTCCCTGTTCTACGTCTCCCCTGCTCTGCCCACTTTGCCCTTCCCCAGTTTCCTCCACAGCCACACTCCCACTTCCTGTCAGCTGTTCATCTTCCTCCTCGGATTCGGACTCTGACAGGGGCATGACACTCGCTTGGAACCGTCCCTTCTCCTCCCCACTCCTGCTGGGCTGCAAAGCCCGAAAGGTTGGGGACCGTGGGTAATAACACACAGAAAAAACTAGTTACAGCCTAATTCAATCTTTTCTCTCCAACACTCCTTCTTTTCATGATCATAGCATCCTAAATACAGGTGGGGCACAAGGGTTTGAGGGCCCTCCTGTCTTAAGAGCCCAGGGTGGAGCTGGCTGGATGAAGCCAAAATCCTTGCTTCTGGCCACTATCAAGAAGCCATCAAAAGGACTTGAAAGCCCTACCTGCCTGCAGTTGTACCTAACCCTGAAGGTGCCATTTCACTATTGTAGTTAATGGTTAATAAGCGTAAGAATTTGGGCCAGGATCAACTCGAGATCCTATCTGAACCCAGCAACATGTTTCCCACTATGAAAAACAGCACATTAACAGTAGCATTTTTTTTTTTCGTTCTTCCCTAGCAACTGGTACCGAGGGGTATACTGCTCTGAACAGAGACACTTCCAAGTTTTTCTTTCCACATTTCATTAGGCATCTTGAATATTCATAGCGTAGAAAGAGGGTGTACAAATCAAATGAAGAGATTAAATATTTAGAGCCCATGGCAAGGGTAGTTTCCTCTTTCCTAAAACCATTTCTCTTTGTCCTCCCCCCACATGTCACGTGTCAATGATTTCTGCCACTTTATTACGTCGTACAGGTAGGCCCCCACTTAATGACCCAAAATGAGCCCAACCTTTCGGTTGCTAAGTGAAACATTTGTTGAGTGGATTGGCCCCATTTTACGACCCCTTTCTTGCCATGGTGGTTAAGTGAATCACTCCCCCTGTTAAAATTGATAACACCATTGTTAAGTGAATCTGGCTTCCCCGTCTTCTTTGCTGATAAGGTCGCAAAAGGGGATCACGTGACCTCAGGACACCGCAACCGTGGTAAATACAAGCCAGTTGTCAAGCACCTGAATTTTGACTACATGACCCCAGGGTTGGCACAGAGGTCATAAGTGTGAAAAACGGTCAAAAGTCACTTTTTTCAGTGCCACGGTCACCAAGTCAACTGTCGTAAGTTGGGGACTGTCTGTAAATGGAAGCATATGTAGCCTTGAAAGGCCATACTGTGATTCCCTGAAAATAAGACCCTGTCTTCTTCTTTTTGCCACCAAAAAAAGGCACCAGGTCTTATTTTCAGGGGATGTCATCCACTGACTAATCCAGACATGATATTCTTCCGATTAAAATCGGAATTCCGATTTTTTTGGGAATCGCCCCCCTTTTCCCCCCTTCTTCTCCTCCTTCCCCTCCCTCGGAGGCCCGAGTCAGGAGTTGCTACCGCTGGCGCGGCTCTGCGTGGCTCCAGTCCGCGTTGCCCCAGGAAGGGAAAGGCAAAAAGGAAGAGCCGCGCTTGCAACGCTTTGCAACTGCGCTTGCAACGGCAGCAGCGGCTCCTGGTTTTGCCTTTCCCTTCCCGAGGCAACGCTGGGACTGGAGCCGCGCCAGCGGTAGCAACTCCTGACAGCCCCAGCCGGATACCTGAGCGGAGCCCGGGCGGGCGGGCGCGGCGAGGCGCTGAGCGGCAGGAAAAGGGAGCTGGGCAGCGATTTCTTGGCGCGCGGTGGGGGGGTCTCTTTGGTCGGCCCCGATTTTTTTTTCAGAGGGGAATATCATGCCTGCTAATCTCTCTTGCGTCTGTCACCCCCAGCCTCCTTTTCGCTGTCAGGGGCCTTCAGGAACTTCTTCTGCAGCTGGCAAGGCTTTCCTGAAGGCCTTTGCAGCTGATAACAGAGCTCTGGATCGATCCAGAGCTCTGTTATCAGCTGCAGAGGCCTTCAGGAAAGCCTTGCCAGCTGCAGAAGAAATGAGACGGCGAGGCAGGTGTCGGGGTGTGCGAGGCCTGGCTACAACTGTCCAAAAGTAAGTAGTAGGGCAGCTCCATCCCCCACCCACCTCATTCCCACCCTAGCTTAATTTTTACCTGTGCACTCTGGAGTGGCTAGTATCTTAATTAGGGCTTATTTTGGGGTAGGGCTTATATTGGGCTCACATGTTAAAATTAAGCTAGGACTTACTTTCAGGGTAGGTCATTTTCAGGAAAACAAAATGCATTTGCCTGATTGAAGCACTTTTGCCAAACCTTTAAAGCAGCTGCTTCCTTTGGAAGGCTGCTGTAGCTTCTTTCAGAGGCTGTTCTTGGCTGTCGGTATGCATGGGAACTTAGAAGCTTTGATTGTAGTCCTGGGTGAAGGGTCTCTGGCACACCTATACATTCAGCCCTGGGTGGCCTTCAGGGCAATTCCAGCAGGCTTCTGAAGGACACACACAGCTGCTTGCACACTTCGAGAACAATTGGTCCTGTGTCATAGCTTGCTCACTCTCAAGCACCCATTTTCTGTGCTTTGCACAGCCTCAGTTTAGTTTAGTTTACTTCATTGTCATTGCACCTCGTACAACGACATTAAATGCCATCTTCATTGTACAATTTTTATTTATTTATTTAGCGTATGGCAAAACCAAAAAAAATCCACCCGATTTTTGAATCGGGTCAACAGAATCGGTGCGAAAAGATTCCCTTTCTTGATGGCATTATTACTGAATGTTTGAGTAAAATTGATTTTTCTTAAGACCACTTTTAAGATTAAAACCAAACTCTGTGAACTTAATTGCAAATCATTTTGTACCCTGAATTTAACTGTACTGTAGTTCTGGCCTTCTTAAAGATAAGATAATCTTTATTGTCACTTTTCACTGTGAGCACACCGGCCCACATTAAAAATGAAATTCTGTTGCCTGCTCTCAAAAGGAAGTGTATATATTTGCCCCTACCCATATATAACACATACATATACACATGCTGTATACATGCATATACCGTGTTTCCCTGAAAATAAGACCTGGTCTTATGGGCCCTAAAATAAGCACCAGGTCTTATTTTGGGGGATGTCTTAACTCTCTTACCGTAGGGCCACTGCAGCTAGGCCTCCCATGCCCTGACACCTGTTGTGCCACTGCCTGACTTTTGTGGCCTCCCATGGCCAGATGCTGCATGGCTCATTGTGCTAGTGCTGCCGCTCGCGGCAAGAGGCTGTGTGGGGTGTTGTGCCATTGCACGAATGAGCAGCGGCACCGACGCAATGAGCCTCATGGCCACAGAAGAAGTCAGGAAATGATGCAACAGGTGTCAGGGCGTGGGAGGCCTGGCTGCACCAGGTGCTGGGCACCAGGGTAGGTTTTCTATTTGATGCAGGCATGAAAATTGGGCTAGAATACTTAGAATTTTAGAAAATAATGAATATATAAAGATGTATTTCTTCTTTTGTTATTATATCTATAAAATGTTTTTAGGATAGATTTGGGGATGATTATATGAATTGTTATAAAATAAACTAAGTAAATTATAGTTATCTCACAAAGTATTAATGAACAAAATTATAGTCAAATGACTGATTAATAGTGATACTAGGGTATTCAATTTCTGATTGATAATATGAGTTATTATGCAGTGTAACTGCAATTGAGCAGATGGTGAAATCGACAAAAAATTTGTAAACCAACCTACACACTGTTTGTACATTTATGAAAAGAAAGTTGGATGTTTTATGTTTGTTTGTTTTTGTTTGTCTTTAAAAACCAATAAAAACTGATTTTTAAAAAAAAAAGAAAGAAAATTGGGCTAGGGCTTGTTTTCAGAGTAGGCTGTATTTTGGGGGAAACACGGTACATATGTGCACACACACACACACACACACACACACACATTCTTCAGTTTCCTCTTTCTGTTATGTATTCAAAATGGACTTTTGAATACATAACAGAAAGAGGAAACTGAAGAATTCACAAGGTTGATGCTATATAAAGTATACCAAATAAGAAAACCGGCTGGTTAAAGTGCTGGACTTAGAAACCAGGAGCCTGTGAGTTCTTTCTAGTCCTTCCTTAGGCATGAAAGCCGGCTGAGTGACTTCGGGCCGGTCCCAGCCCAGCCCAGGTTGTGGTTATGGGCAGAATGAGAAGCCCAAGCATATTGCACCCTTCCTTGACTTCTGAAAATAAAGACGAATAAAAATAATAAGAATGTATTAATGCTCAGATAAAGGCAGCATGTATTCCGGATAAACTCAAACGAAAAGTTTTTCAGATGCCAGGTTTGCGATTTTTCTCTCCAAGATTGGGTTCCCGCTTCCAAACCTGATGCACACTTATCAACGGATTGTTGGGAAAATGATTGTGAGTCCAATGAGTTATCCAGAATGGTGTGTGCTCATCCCTCGGCGCCCTCTTGAGGCGGATCAGGGAACACAGCATCCGAAAAGCTCTACTAGATCAAACATTTATAAAGCTTGTTCAATGAATTTTTTTTGCTTCTGGTGATAGCCTTTCTTTACTTTTGCCTAATTTGCCTATTTCCCAGCCTATTTTGTCAACTCTTTGAGAGATGTATGCAATGAAAATTTCATTTTAATGTATGCCGATTAGCGTATATTGAAAGTGACAAGAAAGTTATTCTAAGTTTAAGTCTAACTGAGGTCAAACTAGTGTCATTGAATCTGCAAGTTAGTTTATTTATCATTTATTTATTTGGAAATTTATATTGCTGCCTATTCTCACATGGCGACTCAAGGCGGCTTACAAGAATATAAAAATACGTATATTTATATATCTTTTAAATGTAAAAAAACAATAAAAGTAATATATAAGAGAATAATAAATTAATAAAATAACCACGCACCCCTGTTGTGTTCAAAAGGTCCCGCCCTTTGATTGGCCCAATTGACAAGAATGTAAAGTCAATCAGATGAAAACTTTGGGTAGGCCAAGTATGATGCAGATTGTTACTGCTTAATTAGATGAACAGCAGCTTTTACGCATTGCACTTCAGGCTTCAGTTCTGATCCATGCAACTCCAGATTAGAAACCAGTAGCTGTGGCTCTCTGTCACTTAAAATACACGTCACAACCACCAATGTGCAACACCCGCCAGCACGCAATTTATTGAGCTTTTTGACCCCTGGTAGGCCAACCAGGGATAAATCCAAGAAAAGAAGTGTGCAGCAGGAGCCAAAAAAGCTAATGCAATCCTAAGTTGCATTAACAGAGGGATACAATCGAGATCAAGTGAGGTATTAATACCACTCTATAAAGCCTTAGTAAGGCCACACCTAAGAGTACTGCATCCAGTTTTGGTCACCACACTATAAAAAAAGATGTTGAGACTCCAGAAAAACTAGAGAAGAGCAATCAGGATGATTAAGGGTCTGAAGACTAAAACATATGAAGAACGGTTGCAGGAACTGGGCCTGGCTTGTCTAGTGAAGAGAAGGACCAGGGGATACAGGATAGCAGTCTTCCAATGTTGAGGGGCTGCCTGTCAGTGTGTGGGCATCTTCAGGTGGTGATGAGGCCTCTGTCTGTTGACCTTGACATATTTTGATAAAACTTCGCAGCTGCGCAAAGGGGATAGAAACTAGCAAGGAAATGGAAAGTTAAAGACAAGAATTCATACCCCCTCCCCTTGCTTGCCCACAGCAAAGGAATGCAAAACACCTCCAGCTCTCTTCCCCTCCAAGTCCCCCCACCCCGTTGCTAATGACAGCCGAAAGAAATGAGCATAGCAGCAGAGAAGATGCTATAGAGAAGATATAAGATGTAGAAGATATCTTGAGGCTGACATTGCCACAGAGAGGAGGGAGCCAAGCTATTTTCCAAAACACCTGAAGGCCAGACAAGGAATAATGAATGGAAACTGATCAAGGAGAGATTCAACCTGGAAATAAGGAGAAACTTTCTTAAAGTGAGAACAGCCAACCAACGGAACAGAAGTTGCCCTCGGAAGTTGCAGGAGCATCATCACTTGAGGCTTTCAAGAAGAGATTGGACTGCCATTTGTCAGACATGTTGTAGGGTCTCCCGCTTGGGCGGGGGGTTGGACTAGATGACCTACAAGGTCCCTTCCAACTCTGATTATCTGTTATTTTACCTGTTAAGAAAAGTTTCAGAAGAAAGCAGGATGTTTAATTCAAGTACGCATGCTAGTTTTGTGGCCGCTCAGGAAATAGTCAGGCACAAAAAGAGTTTTGTGGCTCCCGGTGTTTTCCGTGGGAATCGGGTCCAAATGGCTCTTTGTGTGTTTAAGGTTGCCGATCCCTGCAGTAGACCAAAGATCTACTGGTTTCTAATCCAGAGTTGCATGGATTGCGTGGATCTAGTTTTAGAGTCACCATTCATCCTAAAATAAGGTGCCTTTCTCCAGCCAGATGCTTGCCACACAGGTCGAAGACTACATAACTCAGAATTCACTGATAATGGTGTTATAGTCTTAAGACAGGTGCTAAAGATTGATATAGAGCAGTGATGGAGAACCTTTTAGTTGTGGTGTGCTGAAAGTGTGTGCGCACAATAGTGCGAGTGCCTGCCAGCACCCACAATGCAATGCGCCCTTCCCCATGCACAGGCAACATCCCCCTTACCTGCACTGCACATGTTGCGCGCCTCCCAGCTGATTTTGGCCCATTTGAGGCATTTTTCGGCTTCCCGGAGGCTCAAGGAAAGCCTCTGCAGCCTTTGAAGGCCGAAAAATGGGCCCATTTCTTCATTTCCGATTTAGGCACTTCCGGTTTAGGCACTTCCTGTATTTCCGGAAGGCCCGTTTTCGGCCTCCAAAGGCTACAGAGGCTTCCCTCAAGCCAAAGGCCTCAAACTGACCGAAAATTAGTTGGGAGGCGCGCACATGTGCAATACAGGTAAGTTTGGCTCAGGCTTGCGTGCCCACACAAATGGCTCTGCGTGCCCCCTGTGGCACGCATGCCATAGGTTTGCCATCAAGGATGTAGTCTTCTAATGATAGCACAAGAGTAGATTCTTGAATCTTTGGAAACTTTTTGGCTTATTGGGATTTTTTTTAAAAAAAAAAAAAAAATTCTGCTACATTTCTTTTGCTGAAACTTTTCACTGGGGGCACAATGCCTTGACTTTAGAAAATGACTCCAGCGTTTACCTTGAAAATAGTTTTTGATTTAATTGTATTGTTAAATGGTCTACTGAAATCTTCCTGCAGATGGAGAAGCTGCCATCAAAAGAATCCTCCAGAACATTCTTCCAGTTCCATAGATTGCTCTTTTATTTTATTTTTTTGTTTTGTTCCAATTTCTTGGCTTTTATTTATTTTTATTTTTTTAAAATTCTCTCTAAAATATCCTTTTTGAAGAAGAGAACTTGGTAGCTTTATATCCTACAGATATGTGTGTGTGTGTTTGTGTGTGTGTGTGTGTGTGTGTGTGATATAACTTGCACTCTTAACTCACCTTTCCATCCATAGACGGTATTGGGTGTCATAAAGACAATGTGCTGGGTGATAGAGGATGGATGGATTTCATTATCTCTTGGTTAATCGTTGAAGAAATTCTTGCCATCTCAGGCTAAAATAGGAGCAATGCTATATAAACCCAGCCAGGCTGCTGCTCCAGAATTACTAACGCTCTGAAATACTAGCGTAATCTTCAATTTCATCTAAGCTTGCAAAAAAAAAAAAAAAACTGCTCAACAATGGCTTTGGGGAGCTGTCCTCTTGGTCTTGATGGGTATGAAGTGCTAAGGTCTAGGGTCAAAATGACTGTATTCCACCAGAAAATGACCAATTAAATCACAGCTTTTTGCTACAGTTATTTCCATTCATTCGGGATGAAATCTGCATGTGTTCCGTGGGCTGCTTACTCCAAAAGTTCCCATATTTGATTACATGCCAAATAATACTTCAACGTTGGATGTTTGATCACCATCCCGAGTCCATTTTTCTCATCTTGAATGTCATAAAATGACCGGGACAGATCCACACAAAGATAAGGACACCCTCAAATCAGATTCAACTCAAGGGCTCGGTGTGGTGTTGGCAACGCAGTCGAAGTGGTATCTCATGGTCTTTTTCCAGATAACCTTTTTTTTAACTTTCCCACTCTGATCTTCAGAGCCCTGGAGAGAATATCCCAGTCTAGTACGGCTGTAACTTGAATGGGTACAATTTGACCTGCCCATGAAGCTGCATTCATCAAATAGTTTGCAATTATAATGTAGGTGGCAGACTCTTTTATTACTTTTCATCTAGATTTTAATTAGCATTACTGTTGAGGGGTTTGTTTGTTTTTTTGGCTGCCTGTGTTTTTTAATGTTTGGCTTTGTAGAATTGTACAGTTTTATTTATTTTTTATCAGAAAGCATGCAGTTAGACTTGGCTTTATATAATCTACGGTTCACGTGAATAAGCCAAGATCAGAAATCCTTTTTTGATCTTCTTTTTTTTAAATCAATAATTTAATCCATAGCTTTCTCTATTTTATTCTGTGCGCAGGTATATTTAAAACTGAAAGCAAAACTGTTAAGTTTTCTTTTCTTGCATAAAATAATTTTCATATGTGGATGGTGAGGTGCCTAAACTGGACCTGGATTGTGCCTCTGAGCTCAGTTATTGGGCAGCAGCTACTTTGATGTCTTTTCTTTTTCTCAATCAATTATAAATTAAGCATACACACACACACACACACACACACACACACACATTTTTTCTTCCTCTTCTTCCTCCTCTTTTTCTTCCTCCTCCTCCTCCTCCTTCTCCTCCTCCTCTTTTTCTTCCTCCTCCTTTTCCTCCTCCTCCTTTTCTCCTCCTCCTCCTCCTCCTTTTCCTCCTCTTCTTTTTTCTTCCTCCTCCTCTTCCTCCTCTTTTTCTTCCTCCTCCTCTTTTTCTTCTCCTCCTCCTCCTCCTCCTCCTTTCTTCCTCCTCTTCCACCTCCTCCCCTCTTTTCCTCCTCCTCCTCTTTTCTTCCTCCTCCTCTTCCTCCTCCTCTTTTTCTTCCTCCTCCTCCTCTTTTTCCTCCTCCTTCTCCTTTTCCTCCTCCTCTTCTCCTTTTCCTCCTCTTTTCTTCCTCCTCCTCCTCCTCTATTTCTTCCTCCTCCTCCTCCTCTTTTCTTCCTCCTCCTTCTCCTTCTCCTCCTCCTTCTTCTCCTTTTCCTCCTCTTTTTCTTCCTCCTCCTCCTCTTTTTCTTCCTCCTCCTCCTCCTCCTCTTTCTTCCTCCTCCTCCTCTTTTCTTCCTTCTCCTTCTCCTTTTCCTCCTCCTTCTTCTCCTTTTCCTCCTCTTTTCTTCCTCCTCCTCCTCTTTTCCTCCTTCTCCTTTTTCTTCCTCCTCCTCCTCCTCTTTTCTTTCCTCCTCCTCCTCCTTCTCCTCCTTCTTCTCCTTTTCCTCCTCTTTCTTCTTCTTCCTCCTCCTCCTTTTTCTCCTCCTCCTCTTTTTCTTCCTCCTCCTTCTCCTTCTCCTTTTCCTCCTCCTTCTTCTCCTTTTCCTCCTCTTTTTCTTCCTCCTCCTCCTCCTCTTTTTCCTCCTCCTCTTTTTCTTTCTTCTCCTCCTCCTTTTTTCTTCCTCCTCCTTCTCCTTCTCCTCCTCCTTCTTCTCCTTTTCCTCCTCTTTTTCTTCCTCCTCCTCCTCTTTTTCTCCCTCCTCCTCCTCCTCTTTTTCTTCCTCCTCCTCCTCTTTTTCTTCCTCCTCCTTCTCCTTTTCCTCCTCCTTCTTCTCCTTTTCCTCCTCTTTTTCTTCCTCCTCCTCCTCTTTTTCCTCCTCCTCCTCTTTTCTTCCTCCTCCTCCTCCTCTTTTCTTCCTCCTCCTCCTCCTCCTCCTCCTCCTTCTTCTCCTTTTCCTCCTCTTTTTCTTCCTCCTCCTCCTCCTTTTTCTCCTCCTCTTTTTCTTCCTCCTCCTCCTCCTTCTCCTTTTCCTCCTCCTTCTTCTCCTTTCCTCCTCTTTTTCTTCCTCCTCCTCCTCCTTCCTTCCTCCTCCTCCTCCTTTTTCTTCCTCCTCCTCCTCTTTTCTTCCTCCTCCTCCTCCTCTTTTCTCCTCCTCCCTTCTCCTCCTCCTCTTTTTCTTCCTCCTCCTCTTTTTCTTCCTCCTCCTCCTCCTCTTTTCTCCCTCCTCCTCCTCCTCCTCCTCCTCCTCCTCCTCCTCCTCTTTTTCTTCCTCCTCCTTCTCTTTTTCTTCCTCCTCCTCCTCCTTTTCCCTCCTCCTTTTCTCCTCTTCTTTTCTTCCTCCTCCTCCCCCCCAATCCCTTGCGAGGTGGAGTCTGGGCAATTAAATTGAGCTGAGTGTTTACTGGCCGAATGCCTTTCCTGTCACCAATGTGGAGGGTTTTTTCCCCAGCAGATATAGTCTCATTGTGCCCAGAGAGAGAAATACCTGCTTCTACCTACTCACAGCCTCCTGATTGTTAGGTGAGAGCTCCACCTCTAGGCCACCCACACCGCTCTGTCTGTCTGTCCGTGTGTGTGTGTGTGTCGATCAGTAAAGCACTGGATTTCATAGAATAGTAGTACAAGATCAGAGATGCGCGCACCTTTTAAGAGTAATAATAAATGCTAATACAAACTAAATGAGAAAAAAGTGGAAAAAAGAACAATAGAAAGGTATAAAGAAGCAGCTTCCGATCTTCTTCACGGCAGTTTTAAGTACAGTTATGTTTTAACCTCTCTCTCTCTCTCAAGTTGCATCATGACTCTCCTCTGGCTATAAACTAAAATGAGAAACATTTGTTGATGCGCAGAATAACCTACTAGTTTCTTACTACTTTCCCACACTTCAAAGTAGTTGAACAGTTGAGCCTGGCTCCAAATTATTGCATACATTAAGCTCTTTCTTTCAAAGCTGGGCACTTTCCATTATGAAATATCTTAAGCCTGTTTATCTTAATCTTCAAGGCTTTTTGACTTGTCAAGGGCCGGTATGATATCTCCAACCTTCTCAGATATTTTATTTTGCTATCTTTCATCACCCCAATCAGTCAAAAGACATCATCGCTTCCTTGCTGAAACATACTTGAAGATACAACCAGAAGGTTTTTTTTTTTTTCATTCTTGCATTATCTTTAATTATCTTTAATATTGTGGATCACTGTTCTGTAAACTTGGTGCCTTCTTGGGGTTAACTTGGGGTTAAATAAATTTCCTGGAGTTTGGGGAGTGATAATTCCAAGATCCCTGAAGATTTCCGTCTGGGGGAATTAGCTGTTCTCCAGTCTCCCGATTAGAGAATCCACATTTGCCTTTCTGCCCAGAGACTGAGTCCTCAATCGTTTGCCACACCTTTACATCAACTGCTGAGGCTCCAGTTTCGACTCAGTCTTGGCCCTATAGAGATGTGACAAAGATTGGCTCAAGTTTCTGAGGAGAAAGAATTTCGATCTGAGGAGAAAGAATCCTGTTTTTGACCATCCCCAGGTTTGACCAGGCTGACAGCAATCGAAGCGGCGGACAGCTGCCGCATGGTTCGAATCCCAGCTTTACTGCAATTGCCGCTCTACACGCTTGCCCTTCCCTAGCCTTGACAGCCCTGTTCAGGGATAGGTGATTATGACCAGGGGTGGGATTCTACCAATTCACACCCATTCACTAGCACCGGTTGTTAACATTCTAAGCAGTTCGGAGAACCGGTTGTTAGAAGAAATCATTGGCCTAATCCTGTAAGGAAGGCAGGAAGGAAACATTCTGGTGTTGCTTACAGAAACTGCCTCTCCGTTAACCCTTATTACATTCTTGGCAGGACTAGACTTCTTGTCTCAGGAACTTCTCTGGAGTTATTTTTCCCTCCTCTGCTGGTACTTTGCTTGTGTGGATAGTAACAATGGCACTGAAAAAAGTGACTTATGACCATTTTTCACACTTACGACTGTTGCAGCATCCCCACAGTCATGAAAGGCCAGGCGAGGAGATGCATGCCTTGATGTGAGTGATATTGAGTTGGCCACACCCAGCCAATAACATGACCATCAAGCCATGTCCCCCCAGTCACATGACCATCAAGCCACACCCACCAACTAAGCCACGCCCACAGAACCGGTTGTTAAAAACTTTGAATCCCTCCCCTGATTATGACCACCTGGCTGGCTCACCTGGGTAACTCCGGCGATGCCGCTGCGCTTGTAGCATCTATTTGAAAAGCGGGGAAGAGCTAGCTCACCCAGTCTCGGCTGGCACGGTCGCCACCCGAACCTCCCTCCGGCCAGAGGAGAAGAGGACTGATTGAAGCCGGTTGAGGTGCACTGTCTCTGCCGCCATCAATTCCTGCCCTAATCGCTCCGTGATCTTGGCCAACAGAGCGGAGCCATTGCCAGTGTTTCCCAGGCAGGCTCCTTCTGACAGTCTGTGGCAGTTATTATTCTACAGAATTAATTTATCACATCAGCAACCAGATTTTCTTTTCTAACACACGAAGACTTCAAATGAAAATGTAATTTTTTTAAAAAGCTGTCTCACATTCTGTAACACATACTTACCATAGTCAGTTCATGGGGGAAGAATGTCAGAAAACAAACTGCTCTTGTATTGTTTAGTTAATTCCCTGTAAGAATAATTGTGGAACTACCTTAATTTCACGGCTTTGCCCATGTAAAAGAAAACTGGAAGGAGGGGGGGAAAAAAACTTAGTATTTCTTGTGTCTAACCCCTCAATTGTGTTGACGATGTGCCAAACACTTGTTAATGGAAGCCATGTAATTCATTGTTGTCGGAGGTGGGGGGGAAGCCAACAAACCTAGAAAGAGTTAATGGACTAAGATTACATCAGCTTTCTTGCAGAACAATAAACAGGAAGCGCAGCAGAAATTAAATTTATACGTTTGTGACTAAAGCTCTTTGAGAGCTTCATGCTCGGTTCAGAAGGGTCTGGTTTTCAGGCCAGGTTTATTATTGGTGGCAAAATTATATACTTGGTTAGAAAACAATGGTGGCAACTTGGCAAAGAAGGAAAGAAGAATTACTCAAACCTTTATTTGTGACCCTTCTCTCTCTTCAGCCTCATTGGTCAGATTATATATAGTGGTCAGCGCAGAGCGCTGTTTCCTGTGGTGTAGTATTTGCGGAATGGCGCCCAAAGTATCCACGGCAGGCGGCTTCATCAGCAGGCGCACCAAACGTCAGTCGCATCATGCTCAACTTTGGGCACCGGCTTGCTTGCCCAAGGCAGCCTGGTTTCCCTTTCAGAGCTGGTGTAAGTAAGTACAGTTCTGAGCCCAGAATTTATATTGTTAAGTGAGCAAATTCTTAAGTGAGCTTTGCCTCATTTTATGACCTTGATTGCCATTCTTGTTAAGTTAGTCCCACGATTGTTGAGTGAATCTGGCTTCCCTACTGACTTGGCTTGTCAGAAGGTCGCAAAAGGGGATCGCGTGAGCGATCGTCATAAATAGGAACCAGCTGTCAAGCAACCAGATGTAAATCACACGACCACGGGGATGCTGCAGTGGTGGGATTCCAATCATTTAACCACCGGTTCTCTGCCCCAATGATTTCTTCCGACAACCAGTTCACCAAACTGCTCAGAAAGTTAACAACCGGTTCTCCCGAACTGGTGTGAACTGGCTGAATCCCACCACTGGGTTGCTGCAGTAGTCATAAGTGTGAAAAACGGTCTTAAGTCCCTTTTTTCAGTGCCGTTGTAACTTTGAACGAACTGTGGTTAAGTCAAGGACTACCTATACATGGTGTTTTATTGATAAAAGAGAATATTTATAGCCCAGGATTGAAATGAAGGGTTCTTGCAGCTCTCTTCCTCTTGCTTGGTTTTGGAAAATGTGTCAGGGTCAAACCACGATTCTTTCCTCACACTTCCGTCCTACTCCTCCAGCCAGGATGACAGAAGATGATCTGAGGGCTCCTTGGTGCTCTCTGTGCTTGTTTGTTTCCTTGCAGACGTTTCATAACCCAAACTAGGTAACATCATCAGTGCTGGAGCAAACCCCATTCCTTACCAGCCCTGAGGATGTTACCAACTTTGGGTAATAAAGCAGCCATGGTGGCGCAGTGGTTAGAAAATGGTATTGCAGGCTAACTCTGCTGAATGCCAACAGTTCGAGTGCTATTGCTATTGTCCGTCCTTCCTTCCTTCCTTCCTTCCTCCCTCCCTTCCTTCCTCCCTCCCTCCTTCCCCCCTCCCTCCTTCCCTCCCTCCCTTCCATGGTGCACAGTGGTAAGAATGCAGTATTGCAGGCTAAGTCTGCCGAATGCCAGAAATTCGATCCTGACGGGCTTAAGGTTAACTCAGCCTTCCATCCTTCTGAGGTGGGTAAAATGAGGACCCAGATTGTTGGGTGGCAATAGGCTGACTCTGTAAGCCACTTAGAGAAGGCTGTAAATCCACTGTGAAGCGGTATATAAGTGCTATTGCTATTGTCCTTCCTTCCTTTCTTCCTTCCTTCCTTCCTTCCTTCCTTCCTTCCTTCCTTCCTTCCTTCCTTCCTTCCTTCCTTCCTTCCTATGGTGCACAGTGGTTAGAATGCAGTATTGCAGGCTAACTCTGCCCACTGCCAGGAGTTAGATCCTGAATGGCTCAAGACTTTCCTCCTTCCGAGGTGGGTAAAATGAGGACCCAGATTGTTGGGTGGCAATAGGCTGACACTGTAAGCCACTTAGAGAAGGCTGTAAATCCACTGTGAAGCGGTATATAAGTGCTATTGCTATTGTCCTTCCTTCCTTCCTTCCTTCCTTCCTTCCTTCCTTCCTTCCTTCCTTCCTTCCTTCCTTCCTTCCTTCCTTCCTTCCTTCCTTCCTTCCTTCCTTCCTATGGTGCACAGTGGTTAGAATGCAGTATTGCAGGCTAACTCTGCCCACTGCCAGGAGTTAGATCCTGAATGGCTCAAGACTTTCCTCCTTCTGAGGTGGGTAAAATGAGGACCCAGATTGTTGGGGGCAAGAGGCTGACTTTGGAAACTGCTTAGAGGTGGCTGTAAAGCACTGTGAAGCAGTATATAAGTCTAAGGGCTATTGCTATTTTCCTTCCTTCCTTTTCCTTCCTTCCTTCTCTCCCTGCCTCCCTCCCTCAGTTCTTTGAATGCAGTATTGCAGGCTCACTCTGCTGACTGCCAGCAGTTCAATCCTGACTAGCTTGATTGACTCTGCCTTCCATCCTTCCAAAGTGGGTAAAATGAGGACCCAGATTGTTGGGGACAAGAGGCTGACTCTGTAAACTGCTTAGAGAGGGCTGGAAACCACTATAAAGCGGTATATAAGTCTAAGTACTATTGCTATGTACAAGAAAACAAGCACAGCGCGTACCAAGGATCCCTCAGATCATGTTCTGTCCTTCCTGCTGGATGGAAGTATGCCAAAGGTTTAGTGGATTAACCCTTCACATTTTTCCAAAGAGGAAGCGTTCTTCGTAAGACCATCTGGGCTCCTTCTGCCTCTAAGGTTGCCTTGAGGCACGACTATGTCTAGATACCCTTCCACATATTTCCCTACATGTAAATCATATTAAATTGGCCTCGTTCTTTGCTGAGTGGCTTCTGCTAGAGGCAAAAGAACACGTATGTATTGGAGGAGAAGTATGCAATGAAACTTTTATGTCCTGGCCATTGCGAGTGAATGAACGGGCATCCCGGTCTGCATTTGGAAGGAGTGGCCAAGAGAAACAATGCTCTTTATTTATTTTAAGCAGCATTATTTCCACTTTGGGGTTTCAAGACGGGCTCGAGAAAAGCCTATCCATTTTTAATGCCTGCATCAAAGCAGAATTTTGAAAGGGGGGCTAATTTTTCTCGGCCTTCTGCTGTAGACCTGGTGCGATGCTTTTGTTAACGGCCACCTACCCTGTTGAAGAAAGCAGAATAAATCTGACATACCTTGTGAAAAGGGAGTTTAATATCAAAGGGGTTGAAACCCACCTTTTGGGGCCAAGTTTTGCTTCTTTCTTTCTCAGTGGCCGTGAAAATGAGATTCGTCGCTGACAAGAGATCTCCCAACAAATGTTTGGACAGCTCGCTTTGCAGACCTAGGTGGATGCCTTGCCATTGCCTTGCCGTCCCATTGCCCGGTCTGCTCCAGCCACTTCCGGGGGGGGGGTTTCATTCCCCCCCCCCCGATGCCCGCCGTTTGCATTTTCAGCTGAAAACGACGCAGAGCCTTTTGCTCTGCCAAAGTTGCTCAGGCCTATCTCGCCACCCTGCCCTGGTCCTGTCAAAGAAGCAGTTGGCTGTTGGGGCTATGAGGGGTGAGGGGAGGGAAAGAGAGAGGATCTGGGCCCACCAAGCGAAGGTGGGGAGTGCCTGCGTGACCCTCGGCTCCCCCATTTTTTTAAATTCCTAATCTATCATCCCTCCTCGGGGGGGGGGACGTTAAACAGGACATGCTGGCTTGTTTGCCAAGGTTCTTAATCTCTGCTGCTTTCTCTTCTCTTTTTCCCAATCCAGGATTCCATTCAAGATCGGGCAGCCTAAGAAACAGATTGTACCCAAGACAGTGAGTAAAGCAGTTTCTCTCCTCCCTTCCTCCTCTTTTTTTTTTTTTTTTTTTTGGGGGAAACCTTGTCTTTGATCATATGGCTGATGAGTCAAGCCAGCACACATTAACCAGCCCGTTTTTAATATGTTTATAGGCATGTGGGTGGGTGGGTGGGGGAAAAAAACCATGAGTGAGCTGAAATTGCTTCTGTCTTTGACCGTGGCTCTCTTAACTGAGGGGGTGTCTCAGCGCTGGGTGGCTTATTTTGGTACCTTCTGGAGCTGTGTCCCTGCTGCTTTCTTACCACCCCACTCCTCCCCTGCCTCTCTCTGTGTGTGTGTGTGTGTAGAGAGAGAGAGAGAGGAGGAGGGGCTTTTGTCACTCTGGCATGGTTTTCCTAGGAGATGGTTGAGCAGGTTTCCTTCCTTCCTTCTTTCAGCCGCGGCTTGTTTGTTCCTCTTTTTTTTTCCCCCCTCCGAGCAGATGGAGAAGGGGGACTGCTTCATATTGACTGAATATAACCGTTTCTAAAGGCAGGCTCCTTATTAGAGGAAGCTGGGAATGCTTAGTGCCGGGGTGTGAATGAATTTGGATTGCAGAGGGGCCTGTTGCTTTAAAAGGCATTTTAAGACACACACACACACCCAACGCCCAACGCCGTTCCATATTCTGGTCGTACCTCGAAGCACTGGGAAAGGGCATGTGGTGTATTCCCCCCCCCTCTGTCACACACACACACACACACACCCCAACTTATTGCAAACATGGACTTTCGTGCAGCAAGGGAATCTGTGTGTAGAAGAAGCGTACAAGAGCTGTAGCTTCCCAAATGTGGCTCAGCTACGTTAGTCATGCTGGCTGAGGCTGAAGTGGTATGAAGTTTCAGGACCCCCTCAGCTATTCTGAGAAGGTTCACCTTGGTCCAGTTCAAAATTAAGCTGGCATAATCTGTCTATAATCTTTTTTTTTAATATGTGATTTTTATTGTTTTCCACCAGTGCATATCAAATTACATTTTCAAACACTATTTTGCATCGACATACAATATTATCTTATATTTTCTATCATCTATTCGTACCTATCACCCATAATTGTTATCTTTTACTCATATTTGTTACTAAAAACTAACTTTATCCATTTTACATATCTGTGTATCACTCTCTTAGGAATTTTCCTATGTAATCTTCACTTTTCATCTGTCTGCACTCTTGAGTGGGTCTGAGTTTAGCTATAATTGGATGCTGCCTCCATAACTGTTCTAGTGAGATACTCTTTCAACTTAGGAGCACCAAAATTAATTCTTAACCATGATGCCTTGGAGAGCAAGTTTGGATGATGTGGCTCCTGGAAGCTGGGCAGGGTGAGAATAGCATGAAAGCTTCGTGATGCTTCCCTCTGCGTTGGAGAGGTGGTGGCCTTGGGGTTTCATAAGAGGAGAAAGCAGCTGTTGCCTTCTACAGTTTTGCATCTTAACCCATAAGTGCTTTTTTTCAGGAGGCGAAACTGGAGTTTCTTGTTTTTTTTTCCCTTTTGAAGACGTTTCGCTTCTCATCCAAGAAGCTTCTCCAGCTCTGATAGGATGGTGGGGAATAGAAGGAGCTGTCTGTCAACTGAAAAGATACCCCTTTGGTCTTTTTTTCAGCCATCCTGTCAGAGCTGGAAGAAGCTTCTTGGATGAGAAGCGAAACGTCTTCAAAAGAAAAGAAAAAAACCAAGAAAGTCCAGTTGCCTCCTGAAAAAAGCACCTTTGGGTCAACCGTGACCTGGATGACTGAGAATCTCTACAGAGATTGTAAAAATTGAAGTCAAGGAAATTTTGAGAGCATCAATGCTTCATTTCACTTCCAAATGAGCAAAGGGTCATAGGTATACTCAAGGTCATTCTGCTGTACAGCAACCCCTGGTTTAAAAACGTCCAACTTGTGGACGGTTCACGCTTACAAATTGCTGAAGAATTGAGAACAGGGAAGAAAACAATATTTTCATGCATTGCTGAAGCCACATGTTTTTCAATGGACAGCTTGTTTTTCAGCAGTTCGTGAAAACTTTGTGAGGCTTCAGCAGTTCTTCAACTTAAGGAAGGAGAATGCTGTCCTTTATTTTTAATAATATGGCCCATTCATAGGTACTGGTTCTAACTTACGTATGAATTTGAGTTAAAGCCTGGCACAGAAACAGAACTTGTTCTTAACCTAGGGGTCTGCCTGTGCAGAGTTGAGGTCCTTTCCATGACTACTATCATTTGGACTCGTTTGATCTCTTTCCGGAAATATTTCCAGTTATGAAATGATGATTACTCTAAATCAGGGGTCTCCGACCTTGGCCACTTTAAGACTTGTGGACTTCCAGTTGAACTCCAGAAGTCTTAAACTTGCCAAGATTGGAGACCCCTGCTCTAAATCAGGGGTCTCCAACCTTAGCAACTTTAAGCCTGGAGGACTTCAACTCCCAGAATTCCCCAGCCAGCAAAGCAATTCTGGGAGTTGAAGTCCTCCAGGCTTAAAGTTGCTAAGGTTGGAGACCCCCTGCTCTAAATTGTTCATGGACATCCTGGGTGGGATATCAAAAGTGGAAGACATTTGTTCAGTTTCCTAGTCAGGGTTCCAAGCATTTGTTTGAGATTCCTCATTTGATTAATTTGACCAATTTGGTTAAATCTCCTGTCACGTTTAGGCGGCGACTTTTAAATGTTCAGTCTATACCGAATTGCTCCTTAGATGTCCTTTTATTCTTTGGATCTTCTCTTATGCCCGTTCCTTCTGCACTTCCTTCCTTGGTTTCCACAAAGACTCCCACCAAGTCTTTTATAAAAACCATGTTGCTTTAGTGAAATGGGGATCTACCAGGACGGTTTTGCTTCTGGTAAAGGCCTGCATGAATAATACCTGGTCCATCCATGACGTGTCACTGGATGAAGGTACAGATCAGGAATGCATGATTGACCACCTGGTTGGATGACTGCAGGCATACAGCTGACTAGTTTTCTGGTTCTGCAGCAGGAAGGGAAAATCACCTGAATTTAGAACTGGGGATTCGTCGGAAACACGTCTCTAATCCACCATAGTTATATAGCAAATGTGGCAAACCCTTTTAGTATTAAACTCACAACGAGCCACACAGAGTTTATGGATTGCAGTTTTAATATAGTTAAGGGTAAAGGCAAAGGTTCCCCTCAAACGTATGTGCTAGTCGTTCCCGTCTCTAGTGGGCGGTGCTCATCTCCGTTACAAAGCTGAAGAGCCAGCGCTGTCCGAAGACGTCTCCGTGGTCATGTGGCCGGCATGACTAAACGCCAAAGGCACATAGAATGCTGTTCCCTTCCCACCAAAGGGGTCCCTATTTGTCTACTTGCATTTTTACATGCTTTCAAACTGCTAAGTTGGCAGAAGCTGGGACAAGTAACGGGAGCTCACTCCGTTATGCGGCGCTAGGGATTTGAACCGCTGAACTGCCAACCTTTTCTGATCGACAAGCTCAGCGTCTTAGCCTCTGAGCCACCACGTCCCTTTAGTATAGTTAGACCATGTATAATTGACAGACTGGATTTTCTCATTGATTTTAGTTGTTATTTATTATTTCATAGTAGAATTTTTAATTGTATATTGACTGAGTCAATATATTTGTTCTGGTCTGTGACTGTAATAAACTTGATTGATTGATTGATTGAACTGACTGGCAGCAGTGCTGGGTTATATGTGCTGGGAATGTAACAGAAGTAAGGTTGAAATGAGATAACCTTTGAGGTAGGATGTTCTATCTAAACCAGGGATGTTCAGCCTTGGCAACTTTTAAGACCTGTGGACTTCAATTCCCAGAATTCCCCAGCCAGCAAATCTCAAAGTTGCCAAAGTTAGACATCAGGTTTCTAGGATATAACTGAAAGAAGTCCACAGAAGCAGAGGAAATAATTCCATACACCCATGTATCCATATCCAAAGCCCCATTCCAGTTGAATCTGGCGCTTGGTCTCTTTGAGGCTGATTGGATACAAGTCATGACAGGTGATGATAGCAAACTTAGATTCCCAGTAGGTGGAACAATTTAGGTCTTACAGGTTCCTCGTTCTGTTCCCATATAAAGGTACTTTCCTGACCACCAGTTGCTACCACAATTACGAAGAGTGTTTTATTTTAGTACAGTAAGATTGCCTGATGTCACTTTCAGTTCTGAGCTATGTATCTGTGCCATCCCATTAAAAAAAAAAAAAAAGCTATTTGTTCTCCTCTTAAGGATCCCACTTGTCCATGTTTTAAAATGGGAAGAAGCACATGGAAAAGACACAATTTGCAACTACCTTTCCCCACATACCACGAAGAAAAAAAGAAGCTGGAATGTTGTACATAGTTAAATGCTGGAGAGTCCTCTTCCTTAAAGGGTGTGATGCTTTTTAGTTTAGGTGAAAATCTGAGTTAAAGGACAGGAAACTCTAAAGAGTTCAGAGAGTTATTAGAGAATCTGTTTGGTCAAGTGGTTAAGGCACCAGGCTAGAAACTGGGAGTTGGTGAATTCTAGTCCTGTTTTCACCTAGGCATTCTCACCTAGAAGCCGACTCCTCGTCCTGATAAAACCCCTTTTATTTAGTTTAAAGTGAATTCCTCTCCAGCAAAGTCCCGGCCAACAGTCTTTCAAGAGATTTCACAACTACAGACCTTTATCAGGCTTGGAGAGCTGCCAGGCCGATACCTTCCAAACACCACTCTGTAGCAGACAATTCTTGGCAAGAATGCAGGAACAGATCTTTACCCTGATGAATTGAACTAATTGTCTCCTGCAAACCTCACTCCCTTTTCGCTCCTCTTTTATTCCCCATGGGAGGGGCCATTCACCGTCCACCTGTGGCTTTACTCCCAAGTCAACCCTTGTTCCTTAGCTGTTCCCTTCTTCTGGCAACTCTGTGCATGCACACACTGCGAACAAGCTCAAGCTGTTCTTCTGCCTCACTGATCTCCAACTCCGAAGGCAGCTGATAGCTGTCAGATGGCCCTGGCCCCATCTCTGCCTCCGACACAGAGCCCTCATCAGAGCCTTTCCCAGACTCCAGGACTGGCCCATGTTCCTCCTCACTGTCCGAATCTGGCGGGCCACAACAAGTCCTATCTTAGGCATGAAAGACAGCTGGATAACATTGGGACACACACTCTGTCTCCGTCCCACTCACTTCACAGAGTGGCTACTGTAGGGAAAAGAGGAGAACATAGGTCCGTGATGGCCACCGGCATGCAAGCTGCAGGCAAACTTACCTCACTACGCATGTGTGTGCCTCACAGTTGATTTTTGGACAGTTTGAGGCCTTTTTTGAGCCTCCCAGAGGCTTGAGGAAGGCTTTGCAGGCCAAAAACTAGGCCTGTTTCATCACTTTCTATTTTTCCAGAAATACCGAAAGTGATGAAACGGGCCTAGTTTTCGGCCTGCAGAAGCCTTCCTCAAGTCTCTGGGAGGTTGAAAAAGGCCTCAAACCTGCCGAAAATCAGCTATGAGGCGCAGTGAAGGTAAGAGGGCGGTGGGGGAATGGGTGAGGATTGCGTGAGCATGCGTAAGGGGCATGGGGGGGCCACACATTGCCTTCTGGGTGTTGGCACACAAGCACAAGTGTGCAAGTGCGCACACAATTTTTGGCACAGGAGCCCAAAAAGGTTAGCCACCACTGATATAGGTATTGGTTTATTTGTTAAATGTATTTGCTCTTAATCTCACCGTAGGGCTGTTCTGTACTATAGCAAATCCAAGTGGTCTCAAGTTACAACAGTTCGTTTATTAGCCAGTTATAACAGACCCTGATTGATGACCATGTTTCACACAACCCGTTGTGGTATCTCCACGATCGCCTTAATCAAAATCCAGATGCTTGGCAACTGACTCCTATTTATGACGGGGTCATGTGATTCTTCTTTTGTGACCTTCCGACAAGCAGACTCCGTGGGGAAGACAGATTCACTTCACAGTGTCCTTACTAACTCGAAACTGCAGCAGTTCACTTAACGGCTATGGCAAGCCGGGTCGTAAAAATGGGGCAAAACTCACAACAGATGTCTCACTTAGCAAGAGAAATGCCGGGCTCGGTTGCAGTTGTAAGTTGAGTTATGATGAATGGAATGGGAATTGTGCAATTAACTTCTAAAATTCACTGGCACACAGTACAACAATGACCACTTCTTAAATATTTGTAACAAGGTTAGAAGCAGGGCTCCCCCAAACTTGGCAACTTTAAGGCTTGCGGACTTCAACTCCCAGAATTCTCTAGTCAGCCATGCCTGCTTTTTCTCTCTCTCTCTCCCTCTTAATCTCCTAAAGTGGAGAGAGATTGCAGAGGAAGGGATTACAAGAGAGTAAGCTATGCTGGCTGGAGAATTCTGGGAGTTGAAGTCCACAAGCCTTAAAGTTGCCAAGTTAGCGTATGCATGTATTTTGAAGGCTAAGGATCTCCCTGGCCAGAGCAACTCTGTCCTTAAGGCCATGCCTTTTCGGTGAAGTGGAGGGGGGGGACGAAACACCTCTATAACATGCTTGTGGCCACTGCTGGTTTCCTGCCATTTGCAGAATAAATGGCCGGCAGTGGCCAGCGGAGTGACATTTTTATTTCTTCTAACTGCCCTGCGTTCCGTCTTCCAGATGTTCGCCTTTAGATTATGTTTCAGGAAGTGGGAAGGTACGGCATCTTTATGGCTGAATCCACTGTTGATCGGAGAGGGGAAGTGGTTTTGATGGAGAGGCTCTCCCACTCACCAGTCTAGATCACAAACATGCACACACAGAGGGGAGCCGGAGTAGAAATGAACAACGGGCTATTTCCAGAGTCAGCTCCAACTCCCAGCGATGGAGTGGCAGGCGCGAAGGGTTTGGCTTAAAAGGGGATTATGTGTGTGTGGTTTTTTTTCTCCAGCCAAGCAAGAAAATATATATATATATATATATATATATATATATATATATATATATATATATATATATATATATATATATATATATATATATATATATATATATATATATATATATATATATATATATATATATATATATATATATATATATATATATATATATCATGCCAAGAGTGGCTTAGTAGCACTTTTAGGAGATATCAGATACAGCTGAAAAAGACATTAGTTATATCTTTAATAAGCCTCCTCTGTTCCAGTCCTTCAAAGGAAGTCATGGTGTCAATTGTATTGAATCACTCCTAGTCTCAAAGGTGCTTTTTATGGAGGCAGTTGGACTTCTTGTGGGTTTTTTTGTTTTGTTTTTCCTTTGAAGACGTTTTACTTCTCATCCAAGAAGCTTCTTCGGCTCTAACTGGATGGTGGGTGAATGGAAGGATTTATACTCCTTGCAGACAGCTGGTCATTTGCATCCTTTTTGAGGGTCGTTGAGGCCACTTGGAGGTTTATCTGTGTCCTCAGCGTCACCTGAGTAGTGCAAATGGTTCCTGTTCCTTGGTTATTCTTTGAAGACGTTTCTCTTCTGATCCAAGAAGCTTCTTCGGCTCTGACTGGATGGTGAGGAATGGAAGGATTTCTATTCCTTGCAGACAGCTAGTCATTTGCATCCTTTGAGAGGGTCTTTGAGGCCACTTGGAGGTTTATCTTGGATAAACCTCCAAATGCTCCTGGTTCCTGAAGTCTGCAATTTTTCCCCTCTGGGAATCCATTCCTTCTCCCACACCATCCAAAAGGTGTCCATCCCAAATTGTATAGCTAAAAGTCTGTAGAGATTCTCAGTCCTCCAGGTCATGGTTGTCCCCAAGGTGTTTTGTTTTTTTCAGGAGACACCTGGACTTCCTTGTTTTTTTCTTTTGAAGACATTTTGCTTCTTATCTTAGGACAAAATGGGTCACATTCTCCGTCTTTCCTCCAGGTCAGACTATTGTGATTATCTTCCACCAGACAGTCCTGAGGGATGCAGCTAATAACAAGACCACTTTCAGTGATCCTTTTGCCATATCAATGGAATACATATCACTACAGCAGAGGTGTCCAACCTTGGCAATTTAAGACTTGTGGACTTTTTGCTGGCTGAGGAATTCTGAGTTTTGCTGGCTGGGGGGATTCTTGGAATTGAAGTCCACAGGGCCTAAAGTTGCCAAGATTGGACACGCCTGCTCTAGCCTTCCAACCATGAGTAGGTGCAATAACGAATGTGTTTATTAGCAAAGATGTGAATATGGAAAGATAAAAGTAATTGTATTCATTTGTTCCATGGAATAAATGCACACAGTCACTATTTACATAATAGCTCTATTGAGAATAATCAAAAGGGCAGAGACCAAGGTGCAAACTGTCAAGTTTTCCTGAACTCTCCATTATGAAAGAAGTTGCAAATGCAGGGATTGGGGGAGAAAACAGCAGGAAAATCCTAAAATTAACCCAGCTGTTTTAGCCATGGGACCAGCAACTCCAAGTTAGCTTCAATTGGGATAGATATCATTTGTATCAGCTTTCTTTCTTTCTTTCTTTCTTTCTTTCTTTCTTTCTTTCTTTCTTTCTTTCTTTCTTTCTTTCTTTCTTTCTTTCTTCCTTCCTTCCTTCCTTCCTTCCTTCCTTCCTTCCTTCCTTCCTTCCTTCCTTCCTTCCTTCCTCCCTCCCTCCCTCCCGCCCTCCCTCCCTCTCTCTCTTTCTCTCTCTTTTTTTCCTACCAGACCAAGAATTTGGGAACTTTGTCTTTGCCAGAAGACAAATCTGTAAATATTTTCAGAAGTGCCATAGATTATACAATGACTTTCAGTTGGACTAATTTGCTCAAATGGTTACTTCAGTTTAACCACTTTTTTAAAAAAATTAAACTTTATTAATTCTTTTATATTTTTAAAAGAAAAAAAAACCCCAACCATAACATTAACAGTACTCTAACGTTCATATTATACATCTCTATCTCTTGTGCTTTATACATTTATATACATGGTTATGCGAATATATACATTTATCTGTCACACAGATAGCGTAAACAGTATTTACATTTACTTCTTCTGTAATTCCCAACATTCATCAAGTCGGAATTCATACTCCATTATTAAGTACTTTGTGGATTTAAAAAGATAGTGCAGATTATAGTAGCGGTTATCCCTAAAGTTTAGCGTTGAAGGGAAAGAAGCTGTTGTGGGATATATACAAGTGAAGGAACCAAGTTTCAGTTTAGAGTTATTTAGGATTTTTTCTTTTTTGACAGTAGTCTTAGAAGTTGTTGGAATAGGAGGTTGGAGTAGAGCAGTGGTGGCTAGTCTTTTTGGCTCCTGTGCCAAAAATTGTGCGCACACTCTTGCTCGTGTGCCAGCACCCAGAAGGCAATCATGCCGCCTATGCATGTGCGCGCAATCCCCACCCACCCCCACCGCCCCCTTACCTGCACTGCTCCTCACAGCTGATTTTTGGCAGGTTTGAGGCCTTTTTCAGCCTCCCAGAGGCTTGAGGAAGGCTTCTGCAGGCTTTGCAGGCCGAAAACTAGGCCCATTTCGTCACATCCGGTATTTTCGGAAAAAACAGGAAGTGATGAAATGGGCCTAGTTTTCGGCCTGCAGAAGCCTGCAGAAGCTTTCCTCAAGCCTCTGGGAGGCCGAAAAAGGCCTCAAACCCGCCAAAAATCAGCTGTGAGGCGCACACATGCGTAGTGAGGAAAGTGTGCCTGCAGCTTGCGTGCTGGCACAAATGGCTCTGCGTGCCACCTGTTGCATATGTGCCATAGGTTCGCCATCACGGGAGTAGAGGAAACAAAGCAATATTACTTATTTTAACTTTCATTATTTTCTATATGCTTAATTTCCAACCAATCAGACCACATATCCCAAATTTTATAATATTCCGACTCTTCTTTGTTTAACCACTTTTAATTAAAAATTGCTTTGTCTCAACATACTTTTTAGGTATAATACATTTCATTTTTTTATTCTGTACATTGCCCAAGGTTGACCAGCACTCTATAAATCTAAGCTATAAACAATGAACCTGCTTTTCAAAGACAGCGATGAACTTCCCTTATTGTGCTATATATCACATCATGGCTGCGGGAAGACCTGCGAATTCAAACCACGATGTGGCAAATGGAAGGCGTTCAATGTTGCTCAAAACGTTTGCAGTCTATTTGTGGGGAGAAGGGAAAAAAAAAAAAAAGGCCCGTGTCAGCACAAGTAATCCAATGCCATGGATTTCTTTTGTTTGCCTGGGTCAGTTTCCTGAATTTTTACAGAAGTGGGTGTCAGGAACCTCCTGTGCGGACATGCCTGAGTAGGTGCTGGAATAAGATAATATGTCTATTTCGAGCAGCACTGCAGATGGAGCGGGACTGAAAGGCATCTCTGTCTCACTCACCCGGGGTTGACGTCAGGTGCTACTATGAAGACTTGACTTAACGGAACTGCCATTTGCTTTTTCCAATGGTACAAGTAGACATGAGGCGAGACCTGGCTCAAAAACAGTAACGGTGAGAGGGATCTTGGAGTCCTAGTGGATGATCCCTTAAACATGATCCAGCTGTGTGCAGCAACTGCCAAAAAATCTTATACATTCCTTGGTTGTATAACCAGAGGTGTAGAATCAAAATCGCGGGAAGGATTAGTACTGCAGAAGAGAAGAATAGAGTAGAGTGAATAGAATAGAAAAGAAGAAAAGAAAAGAAGAAAAGAAAAGAAAAGAAAAGAAAAGAATAGAATAGGAATAAAGTAGAGTGGAGTAGAATAGAATAGAATAGAATAGAATAGAATTAGAGTAGAGTAGAGTAGAGTAGAATTGAATTGAATTGAATTAGAGTAGAGTAGAGTAGAATAGAATAGAATAGAATAGAATAGAATAGAATAGAATAGAATAGGAATTCTTTATTGGCCAAGTGTGGTAGGACACACAAGGAATTTGTCTTGGTGCAAATGCTTTCAGTGTACATAAAAAAAAAGATACATTCGTCAAGAGTCAAGAATCATCAGGTGCAACACTTAATGATAGTCAAAGGGTACAATAAGAATAGAATAGAATAGGAGTAGAGTAGAGTAGAATAGAATAAAATAGAAATATGGAAGAATAGAATAGGAATAAAATTAGAATAAAATAGAATAGAATAGAACAGAACTGAACAGAACAGAACAGAACAGAACAGAACAGAATAGAATAGAATAGAATAGAATAGAATAGAATAGAATAGAATAGAATAGAATTCTTTATTGGCCAAGTGTGATTGGACACACAAGGAATTTGTCTTGGTCTAAATACTCTCAGTATACATAAAAGATACATTTGTCAAGAGTCAAGAATCATCAGGTACAACACTTAATGATAGTCACAGGGTACAATAAGCAATCAAATCATACTAGGAAACAATATAAATTGTAAGGATACAAGCAACGAAGTTACAGTCATACAGTCACAAGTGGGAGGGGATGGGTGATAAGGAGTGATGAGAAGATTAATAGTAATAGTAGTGCAGACTTTGTAAATAGTTGGACACTGTTGAGGGAATTATTTGTTTAGCAGCATCGTTTTGAGGGAAGGAGTTGAAACAGTTTATGTCCAGGATGTGAAGGTCTGTAGATATTTTCACAGCCCTCTTTTTGACTCGTGCAGTTTACAGGTCCTCGATGGAAGGCAGGTTGGTAGCCATTGTTTTTTCTGTAATCCTAATTATTCTCTGGAGTCTGTGTCTGTCTTGTTGGGTTGCAGAACCAAACCAGACAGTTATAGAGGTGCAGATGACAGACTCTGTAGAATTGTATCAGCAGCTCCTTGGGCAGTTTGAGCTTTCTGAGTTGGCACAGACAATTATAAATCCTTAGTAAGGCCACACCTGGAATACTGCGTCCAGTTTTGGTCACCACCTTACAAAAAAGACATTGAGACTTTGGAAAAAGTGCAAAGAAGAGTAGCTAAGACGATTATGGGCCTGAAGACAAAAACTTATGAAGAACGGTTGGAGGAATTGGGTATGACCAATCTAAAGAAAAGAAGCACTGGGTGCCACAAAGAAGAGGGGCTCAACTTATTTTCCAAAGCACCAGAAGGCAAGACAAACAATAAATGGAAACTAATCAAGGAGAGAAGCAACTTGGAACTGAGAAATTTCTTAACAGTGAGGACAATTAACCAATGGAACAGTTGCCTTCAGAAGTTGTAGGGGCTTGATCACTGAAGGTTTTTAAGAAAAGATTGGACAGCCACCTGTCTGAAATGGTATAGAGGAGGGGTTGGACTAGAAGACCTCTAAGGTCCTTCCAGGTCTATTCTGATTGATATTGATATTGAGTCTGGTGTCTACTGCCATGTGGGCTAGGTGAACCCAAACATGTTCTTCTGCAGCTTTGGCAAGGAAGTGTTTCCTTCCAGCACCCAGCCTTGGGGGTATGTTTGAGGCTTGTGTGGCAATAGCCAATGCACCATAACTGTCACTGATCCAGAAGCTGTTATAGGGGAACCAAGATGTTCTCAGATCCTAAATCAGGAATCCCCAAATTCATCAACCCCTTCACGGATTTTCAAATTGTTTGTTGATCCAAACGTTTACTATATGAAAATAATTTAATAAATACAGTACTACTTTAACTAATAGCACAATACAAATAATAATAATACAATCACTACAACATTAAACCCTTGGGTAGTCCCATCAACCCTTGGGGTCAAAATTGATCATTTTGAAGAACCTTGGTCTAAATTGAGATGGCACTAAGTATGCAAACCAGTTTTCGCAGTGGAAAATTGTACCAGATTCCTCCCATCATATATAGCAATGTTCTTTGAAATAAGTAAAATCAGGTGATGTGTGAATATACAGTACATACATGCATTGGTTTAACCAAGGAACTTTCAGCGTTCCTTCTTTTAATAAGTTGTAATCTGACTAGCCAGGGAGGCGATGGCTCAGTGGCTAAGACACTGAGCTTTTCGATCAGAAAGGCCGGCAGTTCAGCGGTTCGAATCCCCATCGCCGCGTAACGGAGTGAGCTCCTGTTACTTGTCCCAGCTTCTGCCAACCGAGCAGTTCGAAAGCATGTAAACAATGCAAGTAGAAAAATAGGGACCACCTTGGGTGGGAAGGGAACAGCGTTCTGTGCACCTTCGGCATTTAGTCCTGCCGGCCACATGACCACGGAGATGTCTTTGGACAGCGCTGGCTCTTCGGCTGTGTAATGGAGATGAGCACCACCCTCTAGTGCCGGAAACGACTAGCATGTATGTGCAAGGGGAACCTTTACCTTTTTACCTTTAATCTGACTTGATAAAGAGTTATATTCATGTGTATTTTAAATACATAGAAATATAGCATAAGTGATCCCAGAGAGTGCAGTTAACTCTCATTTTTGTTATGCTTTTATTTGTTTGCCCCCAGGATCAGTGAATATATGAATAGCAGTCACAATATCTAAGTGGAAGTTTTTAATTTATATTCTTGACTTAAATATATAGGCTGCATGGACCTCAAGGCAGTTTCTCTAGGGTCACCTGAACTTCCTCCCAAGATTATGGTTGGCTTAGCAAAGCTGGTATATCATATACCCTCAAATTCTGCCCTTTTGGTGCCTTTTCTTTAGCTCACTGGTTCTCACTAGTAAAATTCTGAAGTTATTAAGTAATACTTTGGAAACAGCATTTATAGTCTCAAACTCTTTTACCTAGGAATAAAAAGATCCACTGGTTTTAATGAAATGTGTGGATAGACTGGTTTAGTTAAATGTGTGTTCAGACTTGCTAAATCCAAAGACTAGATCCAAGAACTTGTCAACAGCATTCATTCACTGGCATATCCTTTCTTCTTCTCTCTCAATTACCCACTTCAAAAGCCTGTTGAATGTCTTCTAATCATCCGAAAAAGTTTGAGAGAAAGTTACACATTTGCTCTATAATAGAACTCCAAGAGGACATCAGGCTAATAAAAGGGAATATAATCTGTAGCTCAGGGTTGAACTGTGCCATCCTTCATATTTGTTTGCAGACATTTCATTACCCAAGTAGGTAACATCGTCACTGCTAGTGAGTGAAGGGTTTTCTCCCTGTTTATATATACTAGCTTACCTTTCCTGTGTTGGTAAGGGCTGTGGTTTTCTACTTTACTAGTTTGTTTCCTGCGTTGAAATGTCCAAGCAACTTTTTAGCATTAGAATTAGAATTCTTTATTGGCCAAGTGTGATTGGACACACAAGGAATTTGTCTTGGTGCAAATACTCTCACTATACATAAAAGAAAAGATACTTTCATCAAGAGTCAAGAATCATCAGGTACAACACTTAATAATAGACATAGGGTACAATAAGCAATCAAATCATATTAGGAAACAGTCAATATAGATCGTAAGGATACCAGCGACAAAATTACAGTCATACAGTCACAAGTGGGAGGGGATGGGTGATAAGGAGTGATGAGAAGATTAATAGGAATAGAATAGAATAAAATAGAATAGAATAGAATAGAATAGAATAGAATAGAATAGAATAGAATAGAATAGAATAGAATAGAACTCTTTATTGGCCAAGTGTGATTGGACATACAAGGAATTTGTCTTGGTGCAAATGCTCTCAGTGTACATAAAAGAAAAGTTACATTCATCAAGAGTCAAGAATCATCAGGTGCAACACTTAATAATAGTCATAGGGTACAATAAGCAATCAAATCATACTAGGAAACGGTCAATATAAATCGTTAGGATACAAGCGACAAAGTTACAGTCATACAGTCACAAGTGCGAGGGGATGGGTGATAAGGAGTGATGAGAAGATGAATAGTAATAGTAGTGCAGACTTTTTTTAAATGTTAGGTGTCCATTTAATAATAACCTAGAAAGTATTCCAAGTATTGAATGATACCATGCTTAAAAGGGGTTTATAATGATATTTGGAACATCAAGGAGCCCATTTTCGTTCACAATTATGCAGATTAAATGAATCCATATGCATGAGACTGTTGTTACCTTTATGGTTGAGTATCGTAACAATTAGGTACATTAAAACATCTTGTGGGAATTCTTTACTGTTAATTGTGTTTTGGAAGATGGCAACAATTTCAGTATGTCCTAGAATTTCCAATACCCCCATTCATTTCTTTAGAATCTCGCTGGGGGAATTCAGCTGCGTGTCCTTTATGACTCAGAGGTTTCAGATTATTATACTTTTTTGAGAAGTGCATAATAAATTGGAAAGGTTTGCCTCATCTCCTCCATGCAACAGAAATACTATTATGATAGAAATCAGGTGACAAATATTAGTGTGTGATTTGCTCATGCATTGTTTAATTATTTGTAAATAATACATAAGTCTGCATAAAATCCACCAATGATATTGATGTCATGGATATCTTTTCTTTTTATTTCACTGGTCTCTCCAACTCTGGGCTGTTCCTTCTGATTGCCAGCCGAGCTGCTCTAAATCCAGACATTCAGTTTTTCTTGGTCCTGTTACCGGCAGTTTCTTTTTAGCTCAAATGCTGGGAAACTGAACCTTGGCGTTTTCTGCCCCCAAAATATGTGCTTCTGCCATCAAGCTATGTATTTATTTACTATATTTATATCCTGTGCCTTCAGCAGCGCAGTGTTCCCGAGGCAGCCTACAATTAAAATGATTTTTTTTAAAAAAAAACAAAAGTACACAAAAACAAAACAGCAATAAAAATCCAACACATGAAATGCGCCTTGAGATGTGGGGTGGGATGGGGTTCCTTTAGGTAACATCAATTGCGGTGGGAAGAAGCAGTTGGAATTGTCGTTCCCTTCAATGGGTCCATAATGCAAGATGTTGCAAAAGCCCTGCGTTAATACTAGTTCTTGCACGTCTAGATTAGTGTTTCCCGGCCTTGTAACTTTAAGCAGCCTGGACTTCAACTTTCTAACATTTTCCTCCAGAGCAGCAAAGCAGAAGTCGGAATTGTCTTTTGCCAGCTTTGGAGCCTTAAACTGATGCTTTCAGAGACCATAACATTTCTTCTTTCAGAAGGTTAAGGGAACACGGCAAGTTATTTTGAGATCCATGCCTTTAAGGATTGGAACTTGATGACGGTGGCTTGGCGTAAACTACTAAGGGAAATGTTGTTAGAAATAATATGTAAACTTTATTCAACCAGTGTCACCTTTGAGTTTTGCTTGGTAGATTTTGAAACTGGCTGAGCATGTGGAATCACCTTAAACATGGAGGAGAAAACAGGGAGACACAAAATAGGCATACAGCAGCCGGGGTTCAAAAATCTGTACGTACAGAATGTGGGGAATCATTTTCAGCGGAAGACTTTTAACAGCTCGTGGCAGTAATCTGAAAAGGGGGAATTTAAAAGATAGATAGATTGGTCCTTCCCAATCTCACTCCAGTGTTCTTTACTCTGAATTAGACGGTCAAAAGTTTTGGAAAACTCATACTCTTTATTCATAGTCTGGTCTTTATTCATAGTCTGGTAAAATGGAACATACGCTCTGAGATCTCTTGGAAGAAAGTCAATAAATTGTCCCCATACCTTTTGGTAGACCTGGCGGAACCCTTTTCTTTCACACCTTTTTATGTGAAGAGAAGAACACCCAAGCAGGGAGATATTAAAGCAAACAAAAATGCATTTCAATATGAGCCCGTCTTGACAGTATGATGCTCCTAGCAGTTTAATCAAGATGGGCTTAGAACGCTGGAGCTCACTAAATGTTACAAATTACTGAAAGCTTTATTAGTCATTCTTTTGATTCTTCTCCTGTAGCCAAACAAGAGTAGGGAAATATATGCAAACAAAAATGAGAGCAATACAGATCAAAGCAATCACAATGATGATAGTTAGAGTTGCTGCCTTAAGCATCCTGGATAATACTGTATTCTTTTCCAGTCTTGCTGGGAAGATTCAGGCTTCAGTTTTGAAACACAAAAGGTCGAACTTTGGCTAAGTCTTGGCTAGGACCAAAAGAAAAAGCTCTTATCAAATGGATCAAACAAGGGTAGATAGGAGCAACTGTCCAGAGTTCTGAAAACGGGTCGTCTCTACCAGATCCATTCAGGCAGAGCATCTTCATATTTCAGCAGTTAAATTAAGCAAGAATAAACCAGAAAAGCAAATGTTCATGGTTAGTAACAAAGCTTCCCCAGTTCTTTAACCAGCCATTGTTTTCATCTCATCAGAAACCAAGCATCACCATTTCCTCTGGCTTAGCAGCACCCCAAAAGTGAAAATTATGCCGGCTGGACAAAGCTCTTGGATTAGTGTATAACTTCCTAAATTTTCTGCCTTAAATGTCAAATGGCTTCTAAGAGAGGGATTAACCCACCCAGCACATGATATTTGGGACAGGTTTGTTTTGCCAGGGTGGATAAAAATCGATGTTTTTTTTTAAATAATAATAATAATAATTTTTTTTAAAAAAACTGGATTTTTTAAAAAATTCAAATCAGATTTTTAAATTTTTTTATCAAATTTATTTTAATAAAATGCTTTTGGAGTAAAAAGTAAAGAAAGTAAAACAGATAGTTTTCTATTTAAGATCTATTAATAATTCAGTTTATTCAACATGAAATGGAGCTTAGTTATATAGCCTGAGGCTGTATATTCTACAATATTTACATTTTGGGTAAACTCATTCAATGAATCCAAGCTCTGCAAGCTAAATAGGAAACCTTCATTTTTGTTTTGCAAATAATAATATTAAAGATTCTAACTACCAGCAAGAATGAGCCCTTAATTTCAAGAGCACCTGTCATTTCAGATCCATCATGGCAGCTCCTGTTAGTGGGCATCCACTCGCCTGCTGCCTGCCACATTCCTCACCTTGTTGTGTCCCTGCTGCATCTCCAGCTATCCCATTAAAGTGAATGGGATTGTCAGTGAGTCAACAGCGGATCAGAGGAGGAGCCACTGCAGCACAGAGATGACAGTCACTCTTTAAAAATTATGATTTAAATCGAGTTGATTTAAATCAAGCCTTTCTACTAGTGATTTAAATCATGATTTCTACTAGTGATTTAAATCAACTTGATTTAAATCAAATCCATCCTGTTTGTTGCAAATGAGCTGCTTAGTTATGCATTAAATACAGTTCCTTGTAAAGCTGGCTTTGTCCCTGATAAGAATGGAATGGAATGGAATGGAATAGAATGGAATGGAATAGAATAGAATAGAATAGAATAGAATAGAATAGAATAGAATAGAATAGAATAGAATAGAATAGAATAGAATAGAATAGAATAGAATAGAATAGAATAGAATAGAATTCTTTATTGGCCAAGTGTGATTGGACACACAAGGAATTTGTCTTGGTGCAAATGCTCTCAGGGTACATAAAAGATACACTCATCAAGAATCATAAGGTGCAACACTTAATAATAGTCATAGGGTACAATAAGCGATCAAATCATACTAGGAAACAGTCAATATAAATCGTAAGGATACAAGCGACAAGTTACAGTCATACAGTCACAAGTGGGAGGGGATGGGTGATACGGAGTGATGAGAAGATTAATAGTAATAGTAGTGCAGACTTTGTAAATAGTTGGACAGTGTTGTGGGAATTAGTTATTTAACAGAGTGATGGTATTCGGGGGAAAAACTGTCCTTGTGTCTAGTTGTTCTGGTGTGCAGGGCTCTATAGCGTCATTGTGATTCAATTAACAACTGAGGCAAGGAAGGTCGTAAAATGCAGCCCTGGATTTTTAGCATAATTTGGATTATTTTTCCTTTCACAGGTTGAGAGAGATTTTGAACGGGAATATGGAAAACTTCAACAGTAAGTATTCTTAGCCATTTCATTCGGGTGGGTGTACTTTCTTGGCTCTTTTCTCCTTGCATTTCTTTCTTCCTTCCATTTATGTTCCTTTTCAGACTGACAGGCTCTCAGAGCAGCTTACGGAATAATAAGAAATTGCCCGTAATCAAAAATGACATGACATTAGAGGAGAGGAAACAAGATAACTTAAGCACCGGTGCTTAATGTTTATTGTTCCTATAAAGGCTTAAGTAGGATGGAAATGGGGCTACAGAGAGAGACCTAGATTAGGGGTCTCCAACCTTGGCCACTTTAAGACTGGTGGACTTCAACTCCCAGAGTTCCTTAGCCACATCCAGAATTGATTATCTTCTCGCCAACAGTTACTTATTTTATTTAGTTAGATACAGGACTCATACATTCACTCAAGGCAGTTCACAAATCCATAAAACATGGTTAATCCCAGTTTAGTCTTAGTCCTTCATTTCAGGATCTGATTTGTTTTTCAACTGCTTGGTAGCCATCGTTTCCCATGCCTGCCTTGTATTTGAACAATACACAAGAAAATATGAACCTTTTATTCATATTTCTCAACCGTGGCAACTGTAAGATAGTCTGGACTTCAACTCCCAGACTTCCTCAGCCAGATTTCCCCAGCATGGCTGATTGGAGAATTCTGGGAGTTGAAGTCCAAACATCCAACAGTTGTCAATGTTGAGAAAACCTACTACTATTGACCAGGGTAAGAGTCAACTATAATCAAGTGAGGTGCTATATTCCTCCAGTCTCCCCAAATCATAATAATTGCATAAGACACCATTGCGATATTCTGTGTGTGAGGGACAATAGACATGCAATTTTATCTGAGCTGTTCCTTCCCAACATTAAATCCATCAGCCTTTATTTACTGTTATAATGTCAGCAGTCTCCAAGATACAAGGGACTTACAGTATAGTTCTTTCTACTGTTCTCACCTAATTGACCAGTTTTCAGCAGTCTGAAGAGAAAAGCTCTAGGATTTCTCTTATTTCTTCATTGTTTGATACAGTTCCTGTTACTGGCTCGGTTGGGCAGGAATTCTGTGACAAAATTCTCTCCCAAAGAGGAAGTGTGAGCCACTGACATTCCCCTGTTGGAGACTGACTCCAAGGGAGAGGAGGAACAGCCGACAGGGAGTGGAAGTGTGGCTCCGGAGGTTGTGGAGGAGGCTGGGGAAGGGTAAGGCCGACTGGTCAGAAAGACCCAGGCCCATCCCCTCTCCATCCTAGGGCACGCAGGGAGGAGAAGATAAGGGAGAGACGTAAATGGCGTGGTCTACGGGGGAGGAAAGGGCATTGAGCCTCTTTATGGGCTGCAGCTGTGAGAACTGGTTGAAAGGATGGACATGCGTATGGACCAATGCTGGAAACAAAGCGTGGAAATATCTCTAGTCTGTCGTTCCTCTCTGAATTTGGCGTCCTTCCCAGTGTGTATTCCAATATCTGTGGATGTCTTCAAGCCCTTATCTTGCCTGGTTCCCTTAATTGCTTCAGTGTGGTTTGTGTTCTTTTTACTCTTTATAATTTATAGGCATTTCCTCCTTTTTGTAACTGCTTGTGGGGGAGTTTTTTGTTTCCAGTCAAGGATATTTGAAGCTTGGAAGCAAAATGAAGGAATAAAAGGGGCTTCACCTGTTTTTGTGACTGTTTATTTTGTATCCCACCCTGGGTCATCACAGCCACTTCTTTTAACTCTTCACTTGGAAAGTACGAATATTTGTTTGCACACAAGGAGAATATAAGAGAGGTCTCCCAAATCCATGTTGGTTTAATTAGTTAATTACACACTAATTAATTCATCTGTTTAATTACATGGTGAATATGCAACAAATACTTTTAGACAATGTATAGAAATGAACAGAATCCAGTGTCTTGGCACGAGATGGAAGTTAAGAGTTACACAGGAAAAGAAAAACATATTTTTGTTAAAACGATACAGTAATGATAGAAGCTGCAAGCACTTAGATCACATGCAGTTATTTATATGCTCACGTCCTGCATACTGAATTCCATTTGTGCTCTTACTTGATTTCTGTTCTGTAAGCTACTGGGGAGTATCCTTGGGAACAGGGATTTTGCCTTGATGCCTTTTCAGTGGTCCAGGCAGTCCTCATCTTACATCCAGTTGCTTAGCAACCATTCAGAGTTACAACAGATCTTCCTACCGGGTATTTATAACCTGGATTCAAAGTTCTGACGGTCCTACCACCAACATCACCACATTTATGAGTGTTTGCAGCAGCATCCCATTAGTGCATGTATGTCTGTGGATAAGATAGAGAAATAATAGACAGACAGACAGACAGACAGATATAGATGATAAATGGATGGATACATGATACTGTAGATAGATAGATAGATAGATAGATAGATAGATAGATAGATAGATAGATAGATAGATAGATAGATAGACAGACAGACAGACAGACACAGACTGGATGGATGGATGACAAATGGATGGATACATGATACCATAGATAGACAGACAGACAGACAGACAGACAGACAGACAGACAGACAGACACAGACTGGATGGATGGATGGATGGATGACAAATGGATGGATACATGATACCGTAGATAGATAGATAGATTGATACCGTGTTTCTCATATAATAAGGCTGGGTCTTATTTTTTTTTGAGCCCGAAAAAATGGCTAGGGGCGTCTTTTTTGGGGTGACTTAATTCCCCCCTTGCATCTTCGGCCGGGCGGCGACGGCTTGGATGTTCACCTCAGCGTTGGTGGGGCACTTCGTATCGGGGTCAACGCAGGCAGCACCATATCCGGGTGTGCAACAAAAGTACTTCCTAACGGCAAGCTCCCCCACCATTCCCCCCCATTTCGCATGTTTTAATATAGGTCTTAATTTGGGGGGAGGGGCTTAATTTCATTTCAGGCCTATAAAGCATGCTGGGACTTCCTATTGGGGGAGGCCATATTGTTGGAGAAACAGGGTAGGTAGGTAGGTAGGTAGGTAGGTAGGTAGGTAGGTAGGTAGGTAGATAGATAGATAGATAGATAGATAGATAGATAGATAGATAGATAGATAGATGATAGATAGATAGATAGATAGATAGATAGATAGATAGATAGATAGACAGACAGACAGACAGACAGACAGACAGACAGACATTGGATGGATGGATGGATGGATGGAGGATGGATGGATGGATGACAAATGGATGGATACATGATACCATAGATAGATAGATAGATAGATAGATAGATAGATAGATAGATAGATAGATAGATAGAAAAATAGATAGATAGACAGACAGACAGACAGACACAGACTGGATGGATGGATGGATGACAAATGGATAGATACATGATACCGTAGATAGATAGATAGATAGATAGATAGATAGATAGATAGATAGATAGATGATAGATAGATAGACAGACAGACACAGACAGATGATGGATGGATGATAGAGAGATGATAGATGATAAATGGGTGGATACATGATACCGTAGAGTAGATAGATAGATAGATAGATAGATAGATAGATAGATAGATAGACAGACAGACAGACAGACAGACAGACAGACATTGGATGGATGGATGGATGGATGGATGGATGACAAATGGATGGATACATGATACCATAGATAGATAGATAGATAGATAGATAGATAGATAGATGATAGATAGATAGATAGAAAAATAGATAGATAGACAGACAGACAGACAGACAGACAGACAGACAGACAGACTGGATGGATGGATGGATGACAAATGGATAGATACATGATACCGTAGATAGATAGATAGATAGATAGATAGATAGATAGATAGATAGACAGACAGACAGACAGACAGACAGACAGACAGACAGACACAGACTGGATGGATGGATGACAAATGGATGGATACATGATACCATAGATAGACAGACAGACAGACAGACAGACAGACAGACAGACACAGACTGGATGGATGGATGGATGGATGACAAATGGATGGATACATGATACCGTAGATAGATAGATAGATTGATACCGTGTTTCTCATATAATAAGGCTGGGTCTTATTTTTTTTTGAGCCCCGAAAAAATGGCTAGGCGCGTCTTTGGGGGTGACTTAATTCCCCCTTGCATCTTCGGCCGGGCGGCGACGGCTTGGATGTTCACCTCAGCGTTGGTGGGGCACTTCGTATCGGGTCAACGCAGGCAGCACCATATCCGGGTGTGCAACAAAAGTACTTCCTAACGGCAAGCTCCCCCACCATTCCCCCATTTCGCATGTTTTAATATAGGCCTTAATTTGGGGGAGGGGCTTAATTTCATTTCAGGCCTATAAAGCATGCTGGGACTTCCTATTGGGGGAGGCCATATTGTTGGAGAAACAGGGTAGGTAGGTAGGTAGGTAGGTAGGTAGGTAGGTAGATAGATAGATAGATAGATAGATAGATAGATAGATAGATAGATAGATAGATAGATAGATAGATAGATAGATAGACAGACAGACAGACAGACAGACAGACAGACAGACAGACATTGGATGGATGGATGGATGGATGGATGGATGGATGACAAATGGATGGATACATGATACCATAGATAGATAGATAGATAGATAGATAGATAGATAGATAGATAGATAGATAGATAGAAAAATAGATAGATAGACAGACAGACAGACAGACAGACAGACTGGATGGATGGATGGATGACAAATGGATAGATACATGATACCGTAGATAGATAGATAGATAGATAGATAGATAGATAGATAGATAGATAGATAGATAGATAGATATAGATAGATAGACAGACAGACACAGACAGATGATGGATGGATGATAGAGAGATGATAGATGATAAATGGGTGGATACATGATACCGTAGAGTAGATAGATAGATAGATAGATAGATAGATAGATAGACAGACAGACAGACAGACAGACAGACAGACATTGGATGGATGGATGGATGGATGGATGGATGGATGATGATGACAAATGGATGGATACATGATACCATAGATAGATAGATAGATAGATAGATAGATAGATAGATAGATAGATAGATAGATAGAAAAATAGATAGATAGACAGACAGACAGACAGACAGACAGACACAGACTGGATGGATGGATGGATGACAAATGGATAGATACATGATACCGTAGATAGATAGATAGATAGATAGATAGATAGATAGATAGATAGATAGATAGATAGATGATAGATAGATGACAGACAGACACAGACAGATGATGGATGGATGATAGAGAGATGATAGATGATAAATGGGTGGATACATGATACGTAGAGTAGATAGATAGATAGATAGATAGATAGATAGATAGATAGATAGATAGATAGATAGATAGATAGATAGATAGACAGACAGATAGAATCGATAAATAGAGAGATGATAGAGATGATGGATGGATGGACAGATGGATGTGGAGAGAGAGAGAGAGAGAGAGAGAGAGAGAGAGAAAGAAACTTCTCCACATTAGACTCATGTCAAAATGTGTTGAAAATAAGGCTTTTCCAGCCAGCCTTTGGAAACCAGTGTCTATAGTTTGCTTTCTATAGTTGACAGTGGAGTTGTTTTCCGTTTTACTGATATGTTTAGAAATAGTATGATGCTTAATGGGTTTTTCATTATTCTTAGATTTGTAAGCCACCTCGAGACATAATGGTGGAAGTGTAGAAGTACTGTTACATTAAAAAGCAAGTTATCAGGGCCAAGAGAAAGCCTGAACTGATTTACATTAACATAATGACTCCCCAGGTATGCAGTACGTTCCCTCTTCTGTCACATTAAGTATGACAGTTGCTTTGGGAGTTCTGTATGATTCTTTGCAAAGCATGTACAAAATAAATCTGCAGAAGCAGGGTATCCATAGGGAGATCAAAGGACCACCTGTTTTTACTGCAGTTCATTGCAGGTGCAATTCATGTTAAAAAGGAACAAAGGATACAACTATGCAGTCAACAATCGTTTGTGCATATCATCACAGAAGGAGCAATTTTGGTCTAAGTGTGTTGGTCCTCCTGGGCTCAATGCATATAACTGTTCAGTCCTCCATGACAAATTGATGGAAAAGTTAGGGAAAGCAGAATTCTTGTTTACTAAAACTTCCATATCTGAAGATCTCCCAACGGTTCTTCCTGATCATGTTGGCCATGGAATATATATTCCCTGTGTTTGTCCTCTTCTAGTCTTCTCTGTTGGCTCCTACATATCACAAACCAAAATCCAGCCACTGCCTTCTCCCTTCTCCTCTGTTTCTCCTTTCTTGTCATTTGCAGTTTGTTTTGCACTGAGAAAGACACACACACACACACACACACACAGAGAGCTTTAATTATATGCGTTTTAAAACAAAACTATTTTTTCTATTTATAGGTTGGAAGATCAAACGAAGAAGCTCCAAAAAGATATGAAGAAAAGCACAGATGCAGATCTAGGTATGCGAATCTGCTGTACTAAGTGAGATTTGAGCCATTTTTGATTATTTTTTCCCCTAGGCCCCTTATTCTGAAGTGCATATTTAGCCACAGTTCATTAAGCCTCTGTTGAGGTTTTTTTTCCCACTGGTCAAAATGTCCCCTTCTATTAAAAAAAAAAAAAGTCTTATAAACTATATTTTACAAACTGATTAGCACAAAGGAATAACAAATACTTTCCAACAGCCTGTAAAAGAAAAATTATCCAGGGAATTCCTGATTAAGGCTGGATTTAACTTGGTTTGGACACTGTGATAAGCGTAGGAAGCAGGGAGTGAACTGGCAGTCATTTCTTCTGTTTGTTCTTTTCCTACTGACACAGCTGCTTGCTTCTGAGATTTTGGAGAGAAACATCTGGAGTCCAGGTGTTGATTTTCTCCTGCCCTTTTGTCCTTTTTGTGTTGTGTTCTGTGGCATCTCCAGTAGGAGCCCAATTCCATCCCATCCCATCAAAAGTGGCATCTAAGCAAACGAAGAGGAGAGAAATGTAGATAAAGAACTAAGTAAGGGCCCTAAAATAATGATAGAAATAGCCCAGCAGCTTTTTACAACTCCTAAAGTCGATAGTAGGTATTTTGCTATAGCTGCAGACTGTAGAAAACAAAACAAAAAGTATACTCCATGTTCCTCTGATCCTAAAAAAAAAGTCCCTGGTCTTCTTTGTTCTCACATTATTTTGAAGATAAAATTAATGCATGGCCAGAGCAAAAATCAAGCCGAGAATGAAATGAAACAAAAAGGCCAGAATGAAGGGGGAAATGCACATTTTTTTCCTAGAGGAAAAAACGGGATTTTGTCATCAGTGAAGCCATAAATGTCACTTCCCCAAATGAGAAAGTGAGGAACAGTTTTAAACTTTAGGGTAGTTCACTGTCTGCCTCCTAATAATGAATAAAAGCATTTAAATAAATTCTGTTTTCTTTGGTTTTCTTGGAAACCAAAAAGCTTTTATGAGTCTGAATGTTCATGTAATTTTCTGAACACAGGATTCATCTATGCATAAATTCAGAATTTGAACTTCTTTCTGGTTCTGAGTTGACCCAGAAATTCTAGTAAAACGCAGAGCAATCATCTGTACCATTATGGTTTTAAATATGAAAAGCTGGTACTCTGCTTTTCCTTATAAATGGAGGTAGCATTAGCCCCCAAATTAGGAATATTTTTCCCTTTCTCCTATTTTCTGCCTTCCTTCCTTCCTTCCTTCCTTCCTTCCTTCCTTCCTTCCTTCCTTCCTTCCTTCCTTCCTTCCTTCCTTCCTTCCTTCCTTCCTTCCTTCCTTCCTTCCTTCCTTCCTTCCTTCCTTCCTTCCTTCCTTCCTTCTTCCCTCCCTCCTTCCCTTGCAGAGAATTCCTTTTCCTTCTTTTCAAGGGGCATCAGAACTGGATCAGCCCCGAAGGATTCGTAAGAAGACGCTTCCCCCCAGCCTGCTCCTTCTTCAGCTCTGAAGCATCGTCACAAGTTTACCTATTATACCACCTAAAAGCCACACATTATTTTGCATTTAAAGATGCACCATCCCAATCTCTGGAGCTGGGGCAATCCTCTTCTGTTTGGTTTGTCCTTCTTGCTGGTAATCGAAACTGGAAACACTCGAATCCGTTCAAAGGGGGTTAGAGGAATACATCCAAGCCCACTCCTCTCTTATAAATAATTGAGAGATGTACCAATGTAAGCTGCCAATGAGCCGTTGCCAGAGCCAAGAACTGAGACTCCCTTCTGTTCTCTCTTCCCTACTCTCTCTACGAGTGTCATCAATCTCCTAATGTCATCAGTGTCCAATGATGGAAGATTGATCACTTGATATATTCTAGAATAATGGAGTTAGGACCTTGGAGGTCTTCTGTTGTGGAGCAGGAGAGCCTGTATCATTCTTTACAAATGGCTGTCCAGTCTTTTTTTTTTTTTTTGAAAGCCTCCAGTGATGGCGCATCCACAACATCCGAAGGCAAGCTCTTCAACTGGTTGATTGCTCTCACCCTTAGAAAATTTCTCCTTAGTTCCAGGTTGCTTCTCTCCTTGGTTATTTTCCAACCATTGTTTCCCCTTCTTGCCTTTTGGTGCTTTGGGAAATAACTTGAGCCCCCTCGTCTTTGTAGGGTCACTGTGGGTTCTCACAGCAAAAAAAAAAAAAAAAAGAGTAGCTGTTAGGCAGCATTGATATATGCATCTGAGAAACAAGTCCTATAATTTCTGAAGTCCGTGTATCTCAAAATGACTGCAGGTCACAAAATATTACCCATCGGAGACAAAGTAGGGACACTTTTCCCAGCCAGCCCTTGTATCCCCCCGAGAATGTTCTCCCTGTCATTTCATCCTACATTTTCCTTTTTTTTTTTTTTTCCCCTTTCTGGAGAGGTGGGCACATCTATAAGCAAAACATTGAGCTAAATGAAGTTCAAAACTCGATGGTGACAGAGGGCTTGCGTACCAATTCATATTAATTCCTGTTAATTTTAAGACGTGCATCCTATCTTTAAAAAGTCTTCAGGGACCCAAGGGCAGCCAGAAAGCTGTATGAGTACACATTTATGCCCTAGCGCCTGTGAAATTTGAACCCGGGTTCAGTTAAAATTCATGGATGCTCCTTTGCAGAGAAGAGCAACAAAAATGATTAGGGGACTGGAGGCTAAAACATATGAAGAACGGTTGCAGGAACTGGCTATGTCTAGTTCAATGAAAAGGAGGACTAGGGGAGACACGATAGCAGTGTTCTGATATCTCAGAGGCTGCCCCAAAGAAGAGGGGGTCAAGCTATTCTCCAAAGCCCCTGAGGGCAGGACAAGAAGCAACAGGTGGAAACTGATCCAGGAGAGAAGCAACTTAGAACTCAGGAGAAATTTCCTGACACTTAGAACAATTCATCAGTGGAACAACTTGCCTTCAGACGCTGTGAATGCTCCAACACTGGAAGTTTTAAAAAAGAGATTGGATAACTATTTGTCTGAAGTGGTGTAGGGTTTCCTGCCTAGGCAGGGGGTTGGACTAGAAGACCTCCAAGGTCCCTTCCAACTCTGTTATTCTATTCTAGTCTAGTCTAGTCTAGTCTAGTCTAGTCTAGTCTATTCCAATTCCATTCCCATTCCATTCATTATTCTATTCTATTCTATTCTATTCTATTCTATTCTATTTTATTCTATTCTATGCTAGTCTCTTCCAATTCCATTCCCATTCCATTCCCATTCCATTCCCATTCCATTCATTATTCTATTCTATTCTATTCTATTCTATTCTATTCTATTCTATTCTATTCTATTCTATTCTATTCTATTCTATTCTATTTTGTCCAACCTTGGTTCTGGGAAAGGACGCTCCTCTGCTTTGCTTTTAAAACTGTCCCCGGGACAAAATGTTCTAAAATGTGGTTATAACACCTTAGCAACCTAAATGTTTTCCCCGTATATAAATCTAAACTGCATTCGTTGGGATTTTACACCTTGCAAACTTTGCTTTGCCTTCATTATCTTGTCACAGCTGCCAGAGGTTTTTATTTTTTGGGGGGGGGTTGTAAAACTACCGAAAGCTGCGAAAGCTTAATCGGTTGCGATTTGTTACGTTTGAAAGAGCTGCGGTGAAACTGTGCAGCCCTTAACAGCTCAGAAAAGGCTGCCTCTGCTTGTCTAGCCACTTCTGCATCTCCTTCAAAAGGGGCCTCAACTCGTGCACTTTTAATAAACGGTGCATTGAAATAATGTGGACTTGATTACACATGAGTGTTCATCCCGATGTTTACCCAAATTCATTAATAGCTCTTCTTCCAAACCACCAGTTAGCAGTTCCTGGAAGTTTTCCCATTAGCATTTTTATGCACTCTGGAGTAGCTCCTCTTTATGTTTCAAGCTTATTGTGAGGTCGGGAGACAATGAATGAATTCCTGAAAAGCTGGATTATGAATCACTTGACCTATCACCAGTTCAATTGAAGAAGCCAGCTTAAGAAAAGCACAGTTTGCTTTCCAGTCATTAGGCCGGCTGGCCCCGGGCAAGGAATAATTTCAGACCCTTATTTTTGCATTAGGAGAATGGAACAATGGAAGAACCACTTTTTATAAGGAGAAGGATCGTATGGGATTGTCTACCTCTCTCTAGGTCAGTGGGTCTTCAAACTTGACAGCTTTAAGACTTGTGGACTTCAACTCCCAGAATTCCTCCTCCAGTCATGTTAGCTCAGGAATTCTGGGAGTTGAAGTCCACAAGTCTTAAACCTGCCAAGTTTGAAGACCCTTGCTCTTGGTAGAGCCTAATAGGAATGACGATAAAATAATGGATGTAGTGCCAGTTATGTGGCCAGATGGGAAACAGTTACCATGAATCTGGGGCTCATAATCTTTTCTCTCCTTTCAGTACTATCCGGTTTGAGCTTCAACAATGACACTGCCAGCAGGTGGCAGCGAAGAGACACCATGCTAACTCTTTGCTGCCCTCTCTGGCAGTAGTAGTAATTTTTGTAGTCATGATCTCATGATATTTTTTGACGGAATTGCAGGAAGACATTTAGGAACATTTATGGCTCTTGTAAGTTATTGGGTCATACACTTGTAGAGGTTATTTGGAAGGATGGTTTGGGGAAAACAGTCTAAAGTGAGAAGTCCTTGATGTGCAGATGTTTCATGTTAGCAAGAAAGCAACCAAGCTCAGAGAGCACCCAAGGAGACCCCTCTTTTCAACCCTGAGCAATGAATATTCTCCGTTGTTGGAACCTAAGCTCAAACAATTATTTGAAGCTGGTTTATTTTTATTCGTTAGATCTAAGATTGCTGAAGTCACATTTTAGGAATTATGTTAAGATCAAATGCAGCATATGTGGACACAGTGGCTCAGTGGCTAAGATCCTGAGCTTGTCGATCAGAAAGTTCGGCGGTTCGAATCCCCAGTGCAGCGTAACAGAGTGAGCTCCTGTTCCTTGTCCCAGCTTCTGCCAACCGAGCAGTTCGAAAGCATATAAAAATTGCAAGTAGAAAAATAGGGACAACTTTGGTTGGAAGGGAACAGCATTCTGTGCACCTTCAGCATTTAGCCATGACGACCACAGAGACATCTTCAGACAGTGCTGGCTCTTTTGGCTTTGTAACGGAGATGAGTATCGGCCCCTAGAGCCGGAAATGACTAGCATGTATGTGCGAGGGGAACCTTTATCTTTACCAAATGCAACATAGTTAATCTAAAATGAAACTGAAAGCAATCAATCGGGACATTCACCGGAGAGGCAGTAGCTAAATGTAATTCATGGTAACATCTGCCTGTGTTGTCCAAGTCTTAAAGTTGCCAAGTTTGGGGACCCCTGATCTAAATCAATGTGTATCTCTTAACAGCATCAATCCTTAATCAATTTCTCCTTGAATTCTATCCCAAATATAGCCATGTCAAAGTCTGCTGTAAAAATCTCATCTGATCTCTTGGCCAATCCTCTTTGTGAACAGCACCCTCAATTTCTTGAAATGGTGATGGCTCTGGACACAGCAATGAAAAGAATGGATTCCTTTAACCAGGAGAAGGTACGTTTTGCTCTGGATCCATTCCTAAGGAGGAAGAAGTTCTCCAAGTTTGACATCCTTAATTGTGAAGTTTTCCTCGATTGTTCCATAGTTCTTGTCAAGATTGTATGACTTTTTACTAGAGGATGTGCAAAGAAGATACAGATGTTCATGACTGGTATTGTACAGTACCGGCAGCTACACCCGTATAGAGCTGTGTATGCATCTCTCAGGATTTTAAAAAATCACTTAAAGTGATTACAGAGTGAAATTTGAAATAATGACAAAGAACAAAATAGGCAATTAGTACTTAGCAATTTGAGATTTAGAATAGTAATTGCCACAGAACAGTCTTTCTCAATCTGTACTACTCAGGCTGGGATTTGCCAGCCAGGTGAATTTGCACAATTATTAGATGTAAATCAACTTCCAGAATTTAACAGAGTTGAGGTAATTATTTTGGCTTATCTCTTGTGGGTGGCACGAGCTGTATCAACCCAACTTCTGTCAGTGTTCACTGACTTTGGCTGTTTTCCTGAACTGATGGTATTGCCTTTACCAATAGTTCAACCCTGAACCTCATCTCTTCTCTATTGTTGATATTCAACTTTTGCCTTGTGTGCTTACTCATAATGGCTTTTTATATTTTGCTGTTTTGTTTGTTTTTAAAAAGTTTCATTAAAGGTTTTATAAACCTTTAACCATTTAACCAAAACAATTAACCATTGTTTTAAAAACAATGATTAAAACGAATACTGATGTAAAATAAAAAAGATCAAAGAGAAAGCTAAAAGCACAAGAAAGAAAGAAAAAGAGAAGAGCAAGAGAAAAAAAAATACAAAGAAGTTACTTCCAATCTTCTTTGTAGCAGCTATAAATATCTCTCTTACTCTAAGATTGCAACGTGACTCTTTTCTTTCTAGTACCTATCCTGTCCAGTCATCAAACCCATAAATCATTGAGTTAATTTTGTTCTGTTTTACATAAAAATATACATAAAAGGTTTCCAGCCAGCAATAAATATAGATATTATACTTTCTCTAACCAATGAAGTCAATTTGACCATCTCAGCAAGTTCCATCATCTTCACCAACTAGCCATTGTAGATATCACTATATCTTTCCATCTTTGTGCACACAGTACAAAAACAGAGTTCCATAAATTCCCTCACCCCCCAATTGTTGGTCCATCATTCTGGCTGTTTATATTTTGGACTAATTTTAAGATTTTTGTGTTATATTATGAACCACATTACCATAACAACAATCTCGTATGATGAGTACCGAATATAATGAACACTGACAGAATTGGAGCAAGAGTAGATCCATTAAGAAGCAAGAGAGCAAACACCAACGTATTTAGAGAAACCTTTACACTTAGCTAAACTGTTTTTTTTTTTGTAAAAAAAAAAATCCCAACAACTTAAAAAGAAGAAAAATTCTGGTGAAGATTTAACACACTCAGTAGCTACAGAATACTTCATTTAGCTGGAAATGAAAACATAGAAAGGAGAACCAGAGTGTAAAAGACAATATTTGGAAAATATGGAGTTGGATATAAAGTTCCATTGGTTCAAATCAGTGTTTCTCAATCTTGAAGATGTCTGAACGTCAAATCCCAGAATTAAAATGGGGAATTCTGGGAGTTGAAGTTCAGATATCTCCAAGTTGCCAAGATTGTGAAACATTGGTTCAAATGATCTGCCTTGTTGATTACTGAAAACATTTCTTCTTCTTCTAACAGGTGAATCAAATCCAAAAAACAGTCATAGAGCCCCTGAAAAAGTAAGTTGTGATGTTTCCATATAAGCAACAATCTTTTGCAATCTTTTACAGATGAACGTGATTTAACATGGGGAAAAGAAACTTGCTTTCCCTCAAGGCTTATTGGGTGAAACCTTCAGCTTGTGAAATTCTGCAGATCCCAACTTGTGCTTGCAAAAACAACAAACCCGGAATTTCTAGCCTTTGTTTTACAGAGAATGTGCAAGCAAAATACTGTAGTAGAAAAAATTAGGAGTGAGTGTATATTAAAAAAAAAATCACCATCAAGCTATTCCAACTCTTTTGCTCATTTGCTGATAGATTAAAACCTCTTCCATTATTTGTTTATTTAGTGCATGGCATACAATGTCAGGGAAATCTGCACATGCCAGATACACAATGCCGTCCTGACAGTCTAAATTGCTAATTCATTTTGTTTGGCAGTTGCATGCCTATTTTTGGTGCACCATAGGGGGCAAACTAGCTTCACACAAGTGTGAAGCTAGTTCTGCTCTCAGCAAACACGAACGTAGCTAAAAAAAATAAATATCCCCCACCAAAGTGGTACCCATTTCTCTACTTGCAATATTGCCTGCTAATTGCTGAGTGAGCAGGAGCTACGGAACGAGTGACAGGAGCTCACTCTGTCTCATGGAGCGGGACTCGAACCGCCCGAGTGCAGATCAATTCTGGCTGGCAGTTCCAGCGTCATTAAGCCTCTGTGCCACCACATCCCAAAAGCCAGGGGTGACAAACTCACGTCGTCATCACATCATGTATTGCAACCTTTTCCCCCTTCGCTAAACCAGGCCTGGGCATGGCCAGCGCGTGACACATACGGGCGGTGAGTTTGACACCCCTGCCCTACCCTATTGCAAAAAGGGGTTGAATCAGAGGTGGTATTCAGCAGGTTCTGACCAGTTCTGGAGAACCAGTAGTGGAAATTTTGAGTAGTTCGAAGAGCTGGTAAATACCACCTCTGACTAGAGATTTTATAGTATCCTTTCCCCTGCCACGCCCACCAAGTCACGCCCACAGAACTGGTAGTAAAAAAATTTGAATCCCACCACTGGATTGAATGTAACATTTTCTATATGAAAGATGTATTTCTATATGAAAGATTTAATTCATTTAATTAAAGCAGAGGTCTCCAAACTTGGCAACTTTAAGACTTGTGGACTTCAGCTCCCAGAATTCGCCAGCCAATATTGCTATGCTGGCTGGAAAATTCTGGGACTTGAAGTCCACATGTCTTAAAGTTGCCAAGTTTGGGGGCCCCTGAATTAAAGTATGTATTTTTGTTGTTGTTGTTGTTAAAGGTTTGGGTAAGTTTGAACAGATTTTGAAACTCGGTACACAATTCATTTCCCTGCAAGCTGCCCAGAAATCTCTTCTATTATTTGTCAGGCTTAAAATGGAACCAGTCATTCAATCCCTATCTAAATGAAGTTTCTTGAGTAGCTGGTCCCAGCTTTGGGGCTGGGGGAGAAGGTTGGGCAATCTAATTGCAAGAAATTTATCAACTTCCTGTTAGGAATAGCAGCCTTCTTCCTGAAACTGGAGGGGGGAAAAAGTAAAAAAAATATTCTGTTTAAAAGCGCATTTTAGCCATGCATATATTCAGATATTTATTTTATTTATTTATTTGATTTGCCAATTGTTTACAAGATAATAAGTATAAGTGTATACATAGTTGTGAATACATGAAATGGGTACATATAAGAAAAATAAAAGAAGAATAAGAGAAACAATAGGACAGGGACGGTAGGCACGTTGGTGCGCTTATGCACGCCCCCTACAGGCCTCTTAGGAAAGGGGTGAGGTCAATAGGAGACAGTCTAAGGTTAAAGTTTTTGGGGTTTGGGGAAGAAACTACAGAGTCGGGTAGAGTATTCCAGACATTGACCACTCTATTGCTGAAGTCGTATTTCCTGCAATCAAGTTTGGTGCGGTTTACTTTGAGTTTGTATCTATTGTGTGCTCTTGTATTGTTATGGTTGAAACTGAAGTATGCAGATATGCAGGGTTTTTTTTTTATTACTGTGAGTTTCTTTTTTGTGTTTCTTTTAAAACTCATTAGCATTTACTTGAGCATCTGAGGCTCTTTATAGAGAACTTCTATTGCTACAATCAAACGATTGCCGAAATCTTTAGATTCACTTTTGTTGTATTACAAGGAAGTTGTGTGAGCGAGAACAAAATGACTTTAATAAGACAAGCGAGTGAGGCAAATTGCTCAGTAACACCTTTTGTTTCGTGTGACATTTTTCCTGCTTCTCAGTGAAAGCAACATAGTCTAAGGCAGTTAGGGTTTATTGCCTGTTAGGAATGGATCGGGATTTGGGAACAAGGTAGTTGAAGATGCTCTGGAACTTTGTAGGATTTCTTTTTTTCCCATCTTCTTCCTCCAACCTCTTGGTTGAAACCACAGACAGGTTTAGAAGCTTGCTGGACAAAATTGACAGAAAGCTCTGGAGTTCACAGGAGGATTTGTCTTCTTCTATAGTCTTCCTCCACCTGATGTCCTTCAAATATGACAGGATTGGCAATCTCTAGGTAACGTAATCGTGGTGGTTAGGAATTGGGAGAGGATCTTTTTCTCCAACCCCATATTTTAGTGTGCTGTCAGCTTGAATGTTTGATGCAGATGGGAAGGCATTAAAAACTGAACAGGTTTTAAGCAGGTTGCCTATGTCGTCATGTAGAAAAATTGAGTGCCAAAATTGAGTATTTTTATTTGGGGTTATAGAGTTAAGGGAAACCTTGTCAGCATTTACGCAAAAGCTCATTATACTACCTGGAAAAGCAGATACAAATTAAAAGGAATGGTTTATAAAGCACATCTGGGTGAGGAAACTATAGAGTTTCCTGAGAATCATCTTGCAGGTATACTGTCTTTTTTGCTTCATAAGATGCACCTTTATGTCTCCCAAAAGTGGATGGAAATTATCTGTGCGAAATCTAAAGATTTTGGCGTCTTATGGAGTGAATATTGCCAAAGCCCTGCCCACCCGCCAGCCCCCAAGTGCTGGCCATTTTTTGCCTCCGCACCCCCCATTTTCAACCTACATGTACCCTGTTTGCGGCCTCCGCATGTCCCATTTTCAGCCTCTGCGCGTCTTGTTTTCAACCTCTGTGCCCTGCACGTTTTCAACCTCCGCGCGCCCCGTTTTCGGCCTCCACGTGTCCCATTTTCAGCATCCCTTCATTCCTCCCTCCCTCCGTTCTTTCCTTCCTTCCTCCATTCCTTCCTCCCTTCCTCCTTCCATTCCTTCCTCCCTCCCTCCATTCCTTCCTTCCTTCTTCCATTCCTCCCTTCCTCCGTTCCTTCCTCCCTCCCTCCCTCCGTTCCTTCCTTCCTTCCTCAATTCCTTCCTTCCTCTATTCCTTCCTCCCTCCCTCCGTTCCTTCCTTCCCCCTCCGTTCCTTCCTTCCTCCCTCCCTCCCTTCCTTCCTCCCTCTTTCCGTTCCTCCCTCCCTCCCTCCATTCCTTCCTCCCTCCCTCCATTCCTTCCTTCCTTCTTCCATTCCTCCCTTCCTCCGTTCCTTCCTCCCTCCCTCCCTCCGTTCCTTCCTTCCTCAATTCCTTCCTTCCTCCATTCCTTCCTCCCTCCCTCCGTTCCTTCCTTCCCCCCTCTGTTCCTTCCTCCCTCCCTCCCTCCCTCCATTCCTTCCTTCCTTCCTCCCTCCTTCCGTTCCTCCCTCCCTCCCTTCATTCCTTCTTCCCTCCATCCCTCCATTCCTTCCTTCCTCCCCCCCTCCGTTCCTCCCTCCCTCCCTTCATTCCTTCCTCCCTCCATTCCTCCCTCCCTTCCTTCCTTCCTTCCTTCCTCCCTCCTTCCGTTCCTCCCTCCCTCCCTCCATTCCTTCCTTCCTTCCTTCCTTCCTTCTTCCATTCCTCCCTTCCTCCGTTCCTTCCTCCCTCCCTCCGTTCCTTCCTTCCTTCCTCAATTCCTTCCTTCCTCCATTCCTCCCTCCCTCCCTCCGTTCCTTCCTTCCCCCCTCCGTTCCTCCCTTCCTCCTTCCCTCCCTCCCTCCATTCCTTCCTTCCTTCCCCCCTCCTTCCATTCCTCCCTCCCTCCCTTCATTCCTTCTTACCTCCATCCCTTCCTTCCTTCCTCCCTCCCTTCATTCCTTCCTCCCTCCATTCCTCCCTCCCTCCCTTCCTTTTTTCTCTTCCAATTCTCATGCTCAGCTCTATCCAGTCACCCAGATTCTATCCAAAAAAGAAGATTACAGGGTCATAAAAACAACGTTCATGTTCCCTCTCTGCTTTGTGATCGTGCATCTTGTGTCTAGGCAGGGGATGGGGGCATCCAGGCAGGATTTGCTTTGCGTTCAAGTTGACTGTCCGCTTGGTTGCATCTGGAAAGAGGAAGCAGGGAGGCTAAAGAGTGTAGTCACATTAGCACCCGTTTTGGGGGGGGGTAAAAAAATCTGTTTATCTGTTGCTGGGAAGCATTCTAGTTCTCCCACCTAACACCCTGTAGGTCAGAGATGAATGAGAATGCCCCCCCCCCCTTTTTTTTTTAAACAAAAAATAAAATAAAATAAAACAAAGCATTGCTATCCCCAGAGGAGATTCTCCTCCCAGGCCTCACCCAAGCTTCCCGAGTCCAAGAAAGGATTGTTAATCCCAACAGCTGCATTTCATTAACTCCCCTTCAGTGGTGGTCCATAGAATTTATTAAGTCCCCCCCCCCTTTTTTTTAAAAGATCAATGCAGTTTGGCCCATTATCATTAGTGGCAATACAGCCTAATCAGAATCAGATGCAGAATCAAATTCTCTTTGCTCTGGCCCAGCACCAGAAGCTGCCGGAGGTACTTGGCCAGTATGGAGAGCGAAGCAGCTTCTCTGCCAAAGCCACAGCAGCTGAAATGAGGGAAGGAGGCCCAGGTTCCCTAACCTCTAACCACGATCAGAGACCCTGCTTATTCGTTTGAAGAACGGTTGCAGGAACTGGGCATGGCTAGTCTTAATGAAGAGAAGGACCAGGGGAGAATATGTGAGGGGCTGCCCCCAGAGAGGAGGAAGGGGGTCAAGCTGTTTTCCAAAGCACCCGAAGGCCAGACAAGGAATAATGGATGGAAACTGATCAAGGAAGAGAGATTCAACCTGGAAATAAGGAGAAATTTTCTGAGAACAATCAACCAGTGGAACAGAAGTTGCCTTCAGAAGTTGTGGGAGCTTCATCGCTGGAGGCTTTCAAGAAAAGACTGGACTGCCATCTGTTAAAATATTTTTATATTTCTAGATAGATGATAGGTAGGTAGGTAGATAGGTGATAGATAGATAGACAGACAGATGATTGATAGACAGATAGATAATTGATAGAGAGACAGACAGATAGATGAATAGACAGATTTTTTAAATGTTTATATATTTCTAGATACAGATTTTTTTAAATGTTTTAATATTTCTATGTTTCTAGATGGATGGTAGGTAGGTAGGTAGATAGATAGATAGATAGAAAGATAGATGGATGATAGATAGATAGATAGATAGATAGATAGATATCGATAGATATCGATAGTTCGATGGATAGATAGATGATAGATAGATAGATAGATAGATAGATAGATAGATAGATAGATAGATAGATAGATAGATGATAAAGATAGATAGATGATAAAGATAGATGATAGATAGATGATAAAAATAGATGATAGATAGATGATAGATAGATAGATAGATAGATAGATAGACAGACAGACAGACAGGGATAGATAGATAGATAGATAGATAGATAGATAGATAGATAGATAGATAGATAGATAGATAAAGATAGATGATAGATAGATGATAGATAGATAGATAGATAGATAGATAGATAGATAGATAGATAGATAGATAGATAGATAGATAGATAGATAGATAGATAGATAGATAGATAGATAGATAGATGATAGATAGATAGATAGATAGATAGATAGATAGATAGATAAGACAGACAGACATAGTAATAGAGAGAGAGAGTCAATCAATCAATTGAAAGATCCATGCTATGAAAGAATCTTAGGTTTGCATCATGTATTTTCTAAACAGTAGCTGTCTCCCAACAGCCTGGTGGTAGGAAGGAACTATAATAGAAAGCTTGGTCTTAACTTAACTTCCATGTTTGCGGCCCTTTCTGAAACCAAGGTGTGCCACAGGTACATGCATTGTTCTTCAGCGTGTTTCAAGGCTGCCGCTTGCTTCAGAAACAAACCCCGCCCCGGAGGAGCTGGAGAGAATTTGAGAATAATAGTCGATTCCCTTCCAAGTTCAGAGGATGGTGCAATATGTCCTGGAGGGGAAGGGGGCCAGATTAGCAAGCTGCTTGACACAGTTGGCAGTTTTTCCTTAGAGATTCAGCATTGCGCTGGTCTCTTGTGGGCAGAATTTATACCCAGGCCTGAGGCTAGATTGACAGTTCCATTTCTGAGGGTAACCATAGGAGACAGAATGGAACTTTTTGTTTTTTTAAAAGATCTTTGCAAATGGGGTGTTTATCATATCTTGCACACTTCTGGGGGAGCTGCTTCAAATCCAAGTGATGAAAGTCCTCCAAACCAGATTTCAGGTGCTGTGGTCCTTTGCAAACTAGATCTGGCCACACCAAACGGTGTTGTAACGTGGTTTGTTTAAGTCGTGCACATCTAGCTGGTGTGGTTCATGATTTACACTTGCTGTTTAATAACTAAACAATGAAGCAAGACATGGGTGTTAGTTAGCAAATGGTGTGTTACCCACATTATGAACCTGAGCATAGACCGACATTGGTTCCTACCCCTGCCTAGGGCTGTGATGACCCAGGGTGGGATACAAAATAAACATAGTCACAAAAAAACAGGTAAATCCCCTTTTATTCCTTCACTTTGCTTCAAAGCTCTAGATATCCTTGACTGGAGACAAAAAACTCCCCCACAAGCAGTTACAAGAAGGAGGAAATGCCGTTTAAATTATAAAGAGTAAAAGACACACAAACCAGGCAAGATAAGGGCTGGAAGATGTCCACAGATATCAGAACACACACTGGGAAGGACGCCAAACTCAGAGAGGAACAATAAACTAGAGATATTTACACGCTTTGTTTCCAGCACTTGCCCATACGCATGTCCGTCTTCTTATTCAGTTGTCACAGCTGCAGCCCATGAAGAAGATCAAGTCCCTCTCGTCCTGAGTAGACCACGTGTTTCCCTTATCCTCTCCTCCCTGCGTGCCCTAGGATGGAGAGGGGATGGGCCTGGGTCCTTCTCTGACTGCCCAGCCGGCCTCTGCCCTTCCCTGGCCCCCTCCACAACCTCTGGAGCCACACCTACCACTCCCTGTCACTGTTCCTCCTCTCCCTCAGAGTCCGACTCTTAACAAGGGCATGGCAAGGGCCTTTTATACCATCTTTGGTGTAAGTAGAACCCCAAACTTTCTGAATCGGCATATTTGCAAAAGCTATATTGACTCCCAACTGTATCAACCCTCCCGGCAGGCTTTTCACAATAGCTGAAAATCAGTGGCAGGTCTGTTTGTGTGTATACGTGTGTATTTGTTTCCTTGTTTGTCTCAAAGATGCTTCCCTCCCCCACCCCACCCCCCCCAAAAAAGGCAATTCAACTTTTCTTGTTGTTTTTTTCTTTGAAAACATTTTGCTTCTCATCTAAGAAGATTCTTCAGTTCTAACTAAACCGTTTGCTTCTCTGAACTTCAGTTAGAGCTGGAGAAGCTTCTTGGATGAGAGGCAAAGGGGGAAAAAAGCATCTTTGAGACAACCATGACCTGGATGATTGAATATCACCACAAACGTGTTTTCTTGGTTGCTTTAAACATTTATCCAGCCCAGAGGTCCAGTTTCATCAAGCTCTGCCTTTTCCAGGCCAGCCAGCACTTGCCTGCAATAGAATAGAGTAGAGTAGAGTACAATTAGAATTAGAGTAGAATAGGATGGACTGGAATAGGATAGGTTAGGATAGATAAGATAGGATAAGGAAAGAATGAAAAAGAATGAGGAAGAAAGAATAGAGTACAATAAGAATTAGAAACTGTTGGTATGAGTGGATAGACTGAAGATAGATCATAGATAATAAGAATAACCAATTGTAAATGAGGGAGAGTGATGATAGTAGTAATTAGATATTCACACAAAAGATTATTTGCAAATTTGGCACAAAATAATGAGATAAATAAGGTACCACAAACTGTTGATGATGTAACCATCTTTTAACTGTATACCCCCCCTTTTTTTCCTTTTTTTTCCCCTTCCCCCCAACCTATGTGTGTCATGTTTGTATATTTTAATTGTAAATCTAATAAAGTTTACTGGAAAAAAAGAATTAGAATAAGAATAGAGTAGAATATAAAAGAATGAGGAAAGAATAGAATAGAATAGAATAGAATAGAATAGAATAGAATAGAATAGAATAGAATAGAATAGAATAGAATAACAGAGTTGGAAGGGACCTTGGAGGTCTTCTAGTCCAACCCCCGACTTAGGCAGGAAACCCTATACCACTTCAGACAAAGGGTTATCCTCTTCTTAAAAACTTCCAGTGTTGGAGCATTCACAATTTCTGGAGGCCAGTTGTTCCACTGATTAATTGTTCTCACTGTCAGGAAATGTACTCTAGCCTTACTCCAGGCCATCTTGAAATCCGTACTAAGAAGTGTACTTAATACACACAGAGGTGAAGCATGGAACTTTTTTTTTTCCCTTCCATTCTCCACAACCTCCTAAATCTTCCATCCGTTCATCATCGCACAGTCTTTGGCCTGTGAACCTTGGACAGTGAAAACAGATGACCCAACAGCTTGATTTCTCCCGGGACAGGGTGTGTGTAATGGGGGGGTGGAATTAAGAGCCCGGAAGCTTGCAAAAGCAGCTTCCCAAACCTTCTGGATCTGTAATGAGGATTTCATACAGAAAGTCGGCCACATGGCATTGCCTTCCCCATCCGCCCATGCCGTTTGCTGTCTCCCCCCAACCCTTCCTCCCCACTTTCTGGGGGCTATGAGTCTTAATTCCTGGCTCCCCGTTGGTTTGAGCCGTCCTCTTAATTTCTCGACGGCTTTTTGCTGTAGCCTGAAAGGATGGTTTTAATTTCCCCTTCCTGGTGGGTGGACAGGCCTGCGACGGACGTGTGGGCATAGACTGTGGAATGGCATTCCTGAATGGAGACCAAATGCTTTGGCATAGCTCTATACCAGCCTGTCTTTGTCTGAACCCTCACTTCCTCCTGTATATATTTTCCCCTGCTGCCTTTTCTGGCAGTTACTATTTTTTTTCTTTCCCTTCTTCTTCTTCTTCTTCTTCTTCTTCTTCTTCTTCTTCTTCTTCTTCTTCTTCTTCTTCTTCTTCTTCTTCTTCTTCTTCTTCTTCTTCTTCTTCTTCTTCTTCTTCTTCTTCTTCTTCTTCTTCTTCTTCTTCTTCTTCTTCTTCTTCTTCTTCTTCCTCCTCCTCCTCCTCTTCCTCTTCCTCTTCCTCTTCTTCTCCTCCTCCTCCTCTCCTCCGTCTCTTCCTCTCCTCCTCCTTCTTCTCTTCCTCCTTTTCTCCTCCTCCTCCTTTTCTCCTCCCCCTCCTTCTCCTCCTCCTCTTCTCCTCCTCTTCTTTTCCTCCTCCTCCTCCGCCTCTTCCTCTCCTTCTCCTCCTCCTCTCCTCCTCCTCTCCTTCTCCGCCTCTCCTCCTCTTCCTCTTCTCCTCCTCCTCCTCTTCTTCTCTTTCTCCTTTTCTCCTCCTCCTCCTCTTCTCCTCCTCTTCTTTTCCTCCTCCTCCTCTTCTTTTCCTCCTCCTCCTCCTCTTCTTCCTCCTCCTCTTCCTCCCCTCCTTTTTATCCTTTTTCTTTCTTCCTCCTCCCTTCCAAATCCTCTCTCCACTCCGACCACCACAATTCACATACTCTCGTCCTTTGAGCAACATCCATCCTTTGATTTTCTCTTGTGCTCCTCACCACATGTAACGCTGCTCCAAATTACTCTGCACCCTGTTATATGATTTATTGCCCTTTTTTTATTAGTAGCCTGAGGATGGGGGAGGGAAACACGTCCATATTTGGAAACCACACAGGATAATTACTCTTTTGGGGGGGCAGTTGAAACAATAAAACAATACTGTGTTTGTTTGGGTTGCTAAAAGCCAACGGTTTTCTGCGTCCCCATGAAACCCAGTAAACGTTACTGTTCCAAAAAGGTCTCATCCCATTAATTGTGCTTTCCAGTTACATATAGTCCTTGACTTAATGACCATGATCAAGACTGGAACTTCCAGCGCTAAGCAAGGCAGTTTTTAAGCAACTCATGTCTGATTTTACAACTTTTTTGCCACAGTCATTAAGCGAATCACACTGTTGTTAACTGGATCTGACTTCCCATTGACTTTGCCTGTCCAAAGCTGACTGAGAAGGTTGCAAGTGACAATTATGTGACACCGGGATGCCACAACCATCTTAAAAGATGGTTGCTAAGCATCCAAATGTTGACCACATAGCTACAGGGATGCTGCAGTAGTTGTAAGTGGGAGGACTGCTAACGTTTTTTCAGCACTGTCATAACGCTCAGTAAACAAAGGGTTTGTCATGCTTCCATCGGAGTCTGAATCCGAGGAGGAAGACGAACAGCTGACAGGGAGTGGGAGTGTGGCTCCGTTGGCTGTGGAGGAAACTGGGGAAGGGCAAAGTCCGGCTGGGCAGAGCAGGGGAGAGGTAGAACAAGGGAGTTCAGAGGAGGACCCAGCCCCACCCCCTCTTCATCCTAGGGCCCGCAGGGGAGAACAGAGAAGAGAACAGCATGGGTTGCGTGGCTTACGAGGAAGGAAAGGCCCCCTGATTCCCTTCACAAGGCATACCTGGGGAAGGAATTTAAAGGAGAGGCAGTTGGGAGGGGCGATTGTCAGGACAAACATTGAGTTTATCTAGAGTTGGCTGTTGTTATGTGAGTTCCTGGCATCCTCCCAACTGGTTTGTTACTTCATTTCTGGAACTCCTTATCTTGCCCTGCCGTATTTATAACCTTGCCTTGCCTTGTTGGATTTATAGTTTAAAGTTTTCTGTTTACAACGTTTGGACGGGAATATTTGCAGCCAAAGGCTGTTGCAGGTTGGTGGGAGAGTTTTTCTCCAGACCGGAAAGTAACCGGGTTACTGGGGGCAAAGTTGGAGCTAATAAAGGGACTGATACTTATTCTCTGGCTGTGTTGCCTTTGTGCCATGCCCCAGGTCATCACAGGGTTGTAAGTCGAGGATTAACCATACTTTTTCAAATCATGATAGAAAAGAAATCCTTAAAATCACCAGAATGAAGAAACAGTTCTACAAATAAAAGACATCTACACACACACACACACACACACACACACACACACACACACACACACACACATCTATTATCTTAACACAAGGCCAGATTCCATGCAGTTTTGACTCCGTGCTGAATGCCTCTGCGGACGTCAGTGGAAGGGGCTTTGGATTGTACATTATCATATTTGGAAAGGGCGTCTGGCATGATTCCTCTCGCTTTTCACAACTGTGTGAAGACACAAAGCGGTATTTTATGTACACCATGTACACAGCTCCAGTGACACAGTCTCAAAGCTGCCGGCTTGCAGAGAGCCTAAAGAATCCTTCAACAAAGTGTGTTTTGGGCAGGAGAGATCATTGTCAAGGAAGGCTCCAAGTAAAGTGGGGAGGCCACTTGGAGCCTGCTAAGATAATTAGGGTACTTAACATTTTGACTCAGCCTCTCGTGTTTTGAAAGTGTCAAGAAGTAGTCAATTCATATTGCCCGCTTGTGCTTTTCGCTGTTCTTATCCCCGTATTTAAAGAGGAGGGAATGTCTTTTTTAGCAGGCCTGGCTGTAGAAAAGAGAAGAAAAGGAGTTCCCAGCCTTTTTACTTACTGTCTGCTTAGATATTGTGCTTGGGGCAGGGGTGGGATTCAAATTTTTAACAACCAGTTCTGTGGGCGTGGTTTAGGTGGTCGGTGTGGCTTGGTGGTCATGTGACTGGGTGGACATGGCTTGGTGGTCATGTTATTGGCCAACTCGATATCCCTCACATGGAGGCACGCATCTCCTCGCCTGGCCTCTCATGACTGTGGGGAGGCTGCAACAGTCGTAAGTGTGAAAAATGGTCATAAGTCACTTTTTTCAGTGCCGTTGTAACTTCGAACGGTCACTCCACACAAGCAAAGTACCAGCAAAGGAGGGGGAAAAAAACTCCAGAGACATTCCTGAGACAGGAAATCTAGTCCCGCCAAGACTTGTAATAAGGGCTAACGGAGACACAGTTTCTGTAAGCAACACCAGAATGTTTCCTTCCTGCCTTCCTTACAGGATTAGCCCAGTAATTTCTTCTAACAACCGGTTCTCCAAACTGCTTAGAATGTTAACAACCGGTTCTAGAGAATAGGTGCGAACTGGTAGAATCCCCCCCCCCCGGCTTGGGTCCATACTATGTACTATAAAAAAAGAGGCTGAGACTCTAGAAAGAGTGCGGAGAAAAGCAACCAGGATGATTAGGGGACTGGAAGCTAAAATATACAATGAACGCTTACAGGAACTGGGCCTGGCTTCTCTAGTGAAGAGAAGAACCAGGGGAGACAGGATAGCAGTCTTCCAATATTTGAAGGGCTGCCACAGAGAGGAAGGGGTCTCAAGCTATTTTCCAATGCACCTGAAGGCCAGACAAGGGATAATGAATGGAAACTGAACAAGGAGAGATTCAACCTGGAAATAAGGAGAATCTTTCTGACAGTGAGAACAATCAACCCATGGAACAGCTTGCCCTCAGAAGTTGTGGGAGCACCATCACTTGAGACCTTCAAGAAGAGATTGAACTGACATCTGTCAGAAATGGTCTAGGATTTCCTGCTTGGGTGGGGGGGTTGGACTAGATGACCTACAAGGTCCCTTCCAACTCTGTGAATCTGTATGTGTATCTGAGTCTCTATTCTCCCTACATTACAGATTGGATAAATACTTGAGTAACATCCGTACCCTTGTAAATAAATAAATACTCAGCAAAATATAGGAAGACACTTTACTGCTGTAGAGCCAGGTACCACCTATTCTATATCTGTGTATTTGGTTTTTCTTGCCTAAGTGTAAAACTTTACATTTCTCATCACCTAATTGCATTTTGTTGGACGGGATCCAGTGTTCAAGTCTGTCAAGATCCTTCTGGATCTTGAACCTATCTTCTAAAGCAGAGGTCCCCAAACTTGGCAACTTCTAAGACTTGTGGACTTCAAGTCCCAGAAGGCTGGAGAATTCTGGGAGTTGAAATCCACAAGTCTTAAAGTTGCCAAGTTTGGAGATTTCTGTTTTAACGTCTTGGCTATTCCCCCAGCTTGGTGGTGTCTGCACATGTGATGAGTTCCCCTTCTATCCCCTCATCTAAACCATTTTATGAAGGAGTTGAAAAGAGGGAAGCTTAAACATAACAGATGGAAATGATTTGAGGGTGTCTTTAAATTCTTGCCTTCTGGCTGGTTTTAAGTATATTGTACCGGTGGATGTTCTAAACACATTTATGCTTATTGATGCTCTATTTTTTGTTGCTAATTGTCACAGACAGAATTATCTGTATATTTGACTGTACTTTTGCCCAAAATATACCACATGCCAATGTTAGTAACAATTATAATAATAAAGCAGTAAGCAGTACATTCAAATTTAAAGCAATTGAATAATTCCACTTGATGAAAGTAGAATCATTAAAATAACGGGAAAAGGTTAATTTGGCTCCAAAATGAATATGATGTCAGCATAACTCTCACAGAAGGTCTCCTGAAATCGGTGTGCCACTACAGAGAAGGCCTCTATTTAATGCCATCCTTAATGCTCTTCCATAAATAGAATGTAGAAAAGAATAATCTCCTCTGATTATTTTAATAGCAGTACTGAGTAGATTTTTATTCTGGATATTTTGTAATTTAATTTTTGTTTTCTTCTTTTCTTGGTCTATGCAAATAGGGAAAGATGCCCCCACTTTAAATAATTGCGGGTACAGACAATAATTTTCACTCCTATACCTTCCAAAGTACTTTTTGGAAATTGCATCTGAAACATTGCACAGCGCAGCTATTTGGTATGGGAGCTTTTCCTGATCTCTCGGTCCCAAAGTTTTTTACAGATCCAGCAGCTTGAATTTGGTTCAGTGATAAATAGGCAGCCAATGTAGAGCCTTCAAAATGGATGTTATACGGGTATACCTAAGAAAGTCAAATCAATTTAGCATTGGCTTTAATTAAATCATTACATTCTGTAATTTTTGACATGCTTCAATTGTTTTCAAGGGAACCTCATATTAGGCAGTCTAAGATAGTGGCCCAACCTTACATCTATCATATTACTATGATTGGGACATCAATAGCTGAGAAAAGCTGTCGCAAATAAAGTAACTGAAGTTGGAATAAAATAATTCAAGGGCGTGAGATCACTTGCGCCTCTGTCGACAAGGTTGGGCATCTTCCAAGCTAGACATTTGTTTTTTCAGTGTGAATGCAACCACATATAAAACAAATACCAATAAGGGAGAATATTTGGAGCTCAGGGTTGAAACGAGGTGTCCTAAGGACCCCTCATAAAATAATTAATACACTGGTTTACAATGCATTACAAATCCAGAATTGCCTGATCTTATCTGGATCAATCTCAGTTTTATTGATTGCCATCCACCTAGAGTTCAGAAGTGGTTTAGAACTTCCACAGCTTCATTTGACTTGCCAGAAATAGAAATAGAGCTGAATGCCATGTGCATACCAGTGATACTTGAACAAAAACTGTGGATGACTTCATCCAACTATTTTTTTTGTACATTTTATGAAAAGTTTGGAGGATTAAGATTAGCACCCCACAGATAACGAGATTTACAAATCTCTTTCTGAAACAGATCTTGCAAATAAGAACTGAACAACTTTTATCATTGTACTGATACCTTCTGGACCTATCTCCATTGAGCCTTTGGGCTAACTTGGAAAAGGCAGAATGAGAAAAGACACAGGTGGCAAATTAAAATAAATTTCTTTAATCCCCTTGTCTACATCTGAACAACGAACATGGCACAGCCCTGATAGATGCCTATTCCTGTGGTGTGTTGATGGAGATGTTTCACCATTCTCAGTAACACAATATTATATTCAGATAAGTCATCATCCTTCATTGCCTTACAGCCAACATTCTTGTTTATTTCATTGTTCCTGAGAGTTTTCTGGTATTTTTTCTCTTGGAGAACTTGTTCCTCATATGGAAACTGTTTAGATGCCAACAACGTCACCTGTATATTCACTGCCCTGAAATACTCCCAATAGGTGTAGTTGGATTCTGCATATCCTCTCACGCACATTTTTATTAACATCCCAAAGAACAACTCTTGATAGCCCTTGTTTAGTAGCCTGTTCCTAAAATCTGTGCATCCTGCAGACTTCAGCTAACTAGGTCTCAGATAAATCTACAGTTGATAAATGGAAGGCAGGTAATTTGAATTGATGATGTCAGCTTTAAAGTGAATGGAAACGAAAGGCAGAAAGAGTGAATAAAAATAGAAATAATAATAATTATTCATTAGCTAATTATCCTGCAGTGATGATGAATGAATGAATGAATGAAACGTTAAGTGCCACAGCTATTATACAAAGGATATTTTTTTTATTCGGTACTTAACTTTGCCACGAAATATCAGTTATTGTAACTGTAAGCTAAGTATACTTCCCAAGATTTTTCTTAATTGTGTCTTCTGGCCAGAAGTCTCTTGATAGCTTACAGAAGTATATCAGAAAGTAGGGGCTGAATAAACCATAGATCAGGTATACTCAGTTGTCACAATTCCATTTCTTTTTGAAGGCTCAGTCAATCAGGCTTTGAAAAACATCTGGATTCCCTGGGTTTGCCTCTGGAAGCCTCCTAATCAAGATCTTTGTTCTAGTTTAGCTGCTTGAAATTATGGGAAGGCTAAGAAAGTGCTTGCCTACATTTATACTTTTTTGAACGTGTAAAAGTTTTCTCTTCAAATAGGGAAGGGGGAATATCCTTAGGAAAGCCCCCACCACCACCACGTAAATAGACAATTAATGCCACTGAGTTCATACTTTCCATCCTAGTAGTAGTTGTTTCCTCAGCGCCTACTAAAAGCCATTAAGAAATGGAGAAGGGAAAAAAATACAACAAATCCAGGCTTGTAAGGAGCAAAGAATCGGGACCATACATTAAGTTGCAATTCAAAGATGTATTGTTTAACTCTATATAAAAGAATTTAGTCAAGTAAAGTTCAATATTAAATTGGCAGATAAGAATCAATGGGATTCCAGAACAATTGGGCTTGCACCACTTGTGGCAACATAACCACTCTAAGCTAATGACACACTTAACTCTACCCCCAGCTCTACCTGCTCTTTTCCTACAAGACTGCTTTGAATATGGGGGATAAGAATAGCTTGCTTTTAGAAAGTTTCTCATTCCCACCCTAATCTTAAATGCCACCCCCACCATCTCAAAAGCAATGTAGAAAAAACTCAAAACTCCATCTATCCATCAGGTTAGCCATGACTTGTTTCCTAGACCAGGTAGCAGAGTTTCCTTCCTAACCGGTTGAATGTTGCTTATCTTTTTCTTTATGCCATTATTTTTCTTTGTTTTTTTCCCCTTATTTTTTTTATTTTTATTTTTATTGGTTTTTTAAACAAACAAAACATAAAAACATCAAGTCATCTTCCATATATGTACATAAAGTGTGCCGGTTGGTTTACAAATTGTTTTGTGCTTCCATTTCATAGTCTTCAATTATAATTACATTGTATATAATCTCGTATTTTCAATCAAATATTAAATACATTAATATCATTATTAATCAATCGTTTGACTATACTTTTATTCATTCATGTTTTACAAAATGATCATATTTTACTTAATTTGTTTTATGACAATTCATATTATCATCCCAGATCTATCCCAGAATCATTTTGTAGATATAATAAGAAAAGAATACATCTTTATATATTTATTATTTTCTAAAAGTCTACATATTTCATTACTATGTTTTATTGTCTAACCATTGATACAATAGATCCCAAATTTTATAAAATTGTTTATCCTCTTGTTCTCTAATTTCAAATGTCAATCTACTCATTTCAGCACATTCCAATATTTTCTTAATGATTTCCTCCTGTGATGGTATTTTCTCATTTTTCCAGTTTTTAGCAAATACAATCCTAGCCACTGTTAATACATTTACAATCAGGTATTTCAAGTCTTTACGATATATTTCAGGTAAAATTCCCAATAAAAATATCTCTGGTTTCAAATCTATGTTTTTTTGTCATTTTTTCCAACCACGTGTGGATTTTAGTCCAGTATTTTTTAGCATCCGCACAAGTCCACCACATATGGTAATATGAGCCAAGTGTCTGATGACATTTCCAACATTTTTCGGATTTATTCTTGAACATTCTTGTCGGAGGAAGATGCCACCTGTAAAACATCTTATACAAATTTTCTTTATATGCTGTTGACATTGTCATTTTATAATTTTGAGACCACAATTTTTGCCATTTCTCTAGATCAATCCCATATCCAAAATTCTTCCCCCAAGCAATCATAGTTTCTTTAACTTGTTCTTCTTCTAGTTTAATTTCTAATAGATATCCATACAATTTTTTAATCACCTTTTTTCATCAGTACCTGTCAAAATCTTATCTAAGTCAGTCAGTTTATCATAGAAACCTTCTGTTTTAGAATCTTTATCATACCTTGAATGTATTTGCACATATGAAAACCAATTCATCTTTATACCTCGTTCCTCTAGTTTTTGTATAGATTTAAGTTCACCCTTTTCATTCAATATTTCACCATATCTAACTGTTTGTTCCTTTTTGTATATTATAGGACAAGAAAATGCTTCAATAGTCGATAGCCAGACTGGAATTTTCAAATAACATTGTCTTTTAATCTTCTCCCAGTTTAACCACAGAGACTCCCGTATATAATGTCTTCTAAAGTACCCCTGTGTTTTAGTTCCTTTATACCATAAAAAGCATGCCACCCCAACAACAGATCATGTCCTTCTAATGTCAACATTCTAGTATTTCTTAATGTTATCCATTCCTTAATCCACATCAAATTTGTAGCTTGGTAATACAACTCCCAATTAGGCAAACCAAATCCTCCTCTTATTCTAGCATCTTGCAAAAGTTTTAAATTTATTCTCACTTTCTTACCTTGCCATATATATTTCAACACAATTTTATTTAAATCTTCAAAGTAGTCTTTTCCAAGCCTAATTGGAATTGTTTGAAACATATATAAAATTCTGGGTAATATATTCATCTTGATTGTTGATATTCTCCCTATTAATGACAGTTGTAAATGTTCCCATTTCACCAAATCTAGCGCTATCTGCTGTTTAAGTTTGATATAATTATTCTCTTTTAGTGTACTGCATCTTGCTGTCAAGTATATCCCCAAGTACTTGATCTTATTCGTGACCTGAATTTTCAATAGGTCTGCCAATTCTTCCTTTTGTCTTGATAGCATATTCTTTGTCAAGATCTTTGTCTTATCTTTATTAATTTTCAAACCAGCCACCTTTCCATATGTCTCTATCTTTTCTATCAATTTTGATGCTGTTTCTAGTGGGTCTTCTAAGATAAAAACCAGATCATCTGCAAATGGTTGCAACTTAAAATCTTCCTTTTTAATTTTCATCCCTTTTATATTCTTTTCATCTCTAATATTTCTATTTAGCACTTCCAAAGTTCTTTATGCCATTATTGTGGTCCGCCAGCGGCCTGCGGAGCTGGCAGCAGACTCAGACAGTGAGGAAGAACATGGGCCAGTCCGGGAGTCTGGGGAGGGCTCGGACGAGGGTCCTGCGTCCGACACAGAAATGGGACCAGGGCCATCTGAGAGTTGTGTGCTGACTCCGGAGCCTCCAGAATCTGACATCAGCGAGGCAGAGGAACAGGGGGAGGCTTGGAGATGATTGGCCCCTCTCATAAGACATAAAGGAGAAGCAAAGGGACATGAGTCTTTGCAGGAAGCAACTTTGTTCATTCTGGTCGGTTTAAAATCTGAAGCTCCATGTTGACTTTATGCTCCGTTTGGCCTTGTGCATCTAATTGGCAATTTAGTCGTTGGCAGCATTTCAATGGAGATAAAGGTGGGTGCTTATCAGCCTTATCCTGAAAGACTGTGGGACTCATTATGGGCTGTGAATGCATATAATTCACAGCTGTTGAAATAAAACAAAAAGGGTTTGGGGAACAGCATGTGATTGTTACTATGTCAGGAAGCCTTGATCAGAACAGCCATTGGTACTCAACAGGTAGTCACAAGACACCATTACTGGTAGTAGGTGGCATTAGTGTTTGTTTTCTTTAGGTTATTTTTAAGGGTAGGAGAAAGATTAGAAGATAAACCTAGCCTAAACCTTTCGTGCTCAAGCAGAAACTCTCTATTAGTAATGGAAAAAGCCAAGGATGGAAATAACCTTCATAACCACCTTAGACTTCCCTTTAAGGCCTTCAAAGAGGGATGCCTGGGGACAAAGAGAGAAGGAGAGAAAATGAACAAGTGAAAAAGCTATTGAAAATTAGAATATGGAAGTCTTCACCCATCTTTTGGCTTGTGTCCTGTCCACCAACTTACATGGCATTTCAATTGTTTCCTGAAAGAAGGTGACCACTGAGATAATTATAAGGATAATTGAGGATAAAAATAGATGATTACTGTCACTACAATTGCTATAGAACTTTTAATTCCAAATATCCCCTAAGAAGCATAGCCCAAAGTATGAAATGTTTATAATTTTTCAGCTGTTGTACATCTGTATTCCACGGGTTGCTTACCCTTGCCTTGATGATAGCAGTGTTCCAATATTTGAGGGGCTACCCCAGAGAAATGTGGGGATACAGTCTATTCTCCAAAGCTTTTAAAGGCAAGAGAAGAACCAATGGATGGAAACTAAGGACGGAAGCAACCTAGAACTAAGGAGAACATTTCCTGATAGCGAGAACAATGAACCAGTGAAACGGCTTATCTCCAGAAGTTGTGAGTGTTCCATCGCTGGAGGTTTGAAAGTAGAGGTGAGACAACCAACCATTTGTTTGAAATGGTATAGGATCTCCTGCATGATACAGATACAGATTAACAGACTTGGAAGGGACCTTGTAGGTCATCTAGTCCAACCCCCGGCCCAAGCAGACCCTACACCATTTCTGACAGATGACAGTCCAGTCTCTTCTTGAAGGTCTCAAGTGATGAAGCTCCCACAACTTCTGAAGGCAACTTCTGTGCCATGGATTGATTGCTCTCACTGTCAGAAAAAATCTCCTTATTTCCAGGTTGAATCTCTCCTTGTTTCCATTCATTATTCCTTGTCTGGCCTACAGGTGCCTTGGAAAATAACTTGACCCCCTTCCTCTCTGGGGCAGCCCCTCAAATATTGGAAGACTGCTATCCTGTCTCCCCTGGTCCTTCTCTTCCCTAGACTAGCCAGGCCCAGTTCCTGCAACCGTTCTTCGTATGTTTTAGCCCCTCCAATCCCCTCATCATCCTGGTTGCTCTTCTCTGCACTCTTTCTAGAGTCTCAACATCTTTTTTATAGTATGGTGACCAAAACTGGATGCAGTATTCTAAGTATGCTCACTAAGGCTTTATAGAGTGGCATTAATACCTCCCCTTGAGCATGACCAGAAGCCCTCCAAGGTCTCTTCCAACTCTATAATTTGATTAGATGCTGAGTGCAAACTATGAAGACCATTCCAAATGCCTGGAGATTTAATCTTTAAACATCTTTACTTTTATGAAATCTATTCTGGTCATCTTAAATTGAGTGCACAAGACAGCAGCAGAATTGGACAGTGGGGAAGTTTGGGGACCAATCCGTGAGGCCAGGACCATCTGAGAGTGGGGTGCTGACTCCAGAGCCTCCAGAATCTGGCAGCAGCAAGGCCGGGGAACAAGGGGAGCCTGTTCCCAGTGTGTGCACGCGCAAAGCTGCTAGAAGGCAAGAGCAGCTGAGACAAAGGGGGCAACTCAGGAGTAAGGCTTGGAGGTGATTGCCTGTCCTCTAATAAAGGACAGGCAAAGGTGAAGAAACCTTTGCAGAAAGCAAAGTCGTTTACTCTGTTCGGATTAAAGCTTGAAGCTCTGTGTGGACTTTGTACTTTGTTTGGTTTTTTACAATTAATTTGGCACTCTTAATAGTTGGCAGCAACTCAAAGGAAAGAAAGGTGGGTGCTTATCTCAAGGGACTGTTTGGGACTCATTACAGGCTGGGAATTAAAATAATTCCCAGTGTTGAAATAAAACGAGTTGTTTGAACTAAGTGTGTGCTTAATTACGGTCTCAGGAAGCCTTGGTCAGAACATTCTTCATGAAGAACATGAAGTGACCCAAAGAATCATATGGTCCAAATGTGTTAGGTAGTGGCACCTACTAGAATTTGGCTAGTTAGTCCCTCCCTATTTCAGCAGTCCTGCCTGATCCATTATTCAAAGATTTTAAGAGAAGTGGTTATCGGTTCTGCAAAATAACTTGCTACTTCAATCTCTATCCTGTTGCTATTTTTAAAGCAATCTGTTGTACTTTGTCCTTCCATTAATGACTGGAAAAACATCACTTTGATAAATCAAGGCTAGTAGCAGGCTCTAAAGAAGAGACACAAATACACTAATTAGTTTGTAGGAATAGATATAACACTGCAGGAGAAGGCTTTTATGTACATTTTTATAATTTCTGATTTCTGACAAATTGATATATTATGCATTTTGTGAAATGGGTTTTAGTTAGCAAAAAGTCTCTTGTCTTATTGCGTGTGTTAATTTTTAAGGTGCATCAGGACATGTCTGGTAGATTATGCTCGCTGAGCACATGCGCAGTTACCACTTGGATAATTATTTCAAGAGCTGTATTAACATCTTTGTTTTTTATAGAATAATATAATGAGGAAAAAAGGTTTCTCTCTTTAGAAGGTTACAATTTAAATTTCATTTACCACCGCAAAACAAATGGGAACAGTTACTGATCTTTGGATTTTTATTACATTAAATTGTTGATTATCATGTAAGATGCCTGGAATGTCTGTTGTAATGAAACGTTGAGTAAAAAATAGTTGAGCTTCATTTCGTTGAGAGTTGAAAGCTAATGAATTCACAAAGAGGGAAAAATATGTATGTAGATAGCCACAAAATTAATTGATCTCCTGTTTTTCAAATACTGCATGCTCACATGTGTAACTTTGCTCTGTATTGTTCTGACCAAGGCTTCCGAGACTGTAATTAAGCACACATTTAGTTAAAACAACTCTTGTTTTATTTCAATGCTGGGAATTATGCTTCTGAACAGAACGAACAATTAATTACAATTAATCTGAACAGAACGAACGACTTTGCTTCCTGCAAAGGTTTCTTCACCTTTGCCTGTCCTTTATACCTTATGGGAGGGGCAATCACCTCCCAGCCTTACTCCCGAGTCGCCCCTTTTGTCTTAGCTGCTCTTGCCTTCTGGCAGTTCTGTGCACACGCACACTGAGAACAGGCTCCCCTTATTCCTCGGCCTCGCTGGTGCCAGACTCCAGAGGCTCCGGAGTCAGCACCCCACTCCCAGATGGTCCTGGCCCCGTCTCTGCATCAAACACAGGACCCTCATCCGAGTCCTCTCCAGACTCCCAGATTGGTCCCCATTATTCCCCACTGTCTTAATTCCGCTGCCGTCTGCACAGGCTGCCGGCAAACACACTGCTCAAGCAGGCGATCCTACTGCACCATTTCTGACAGGTGGGAGTCCAGTCTCTTCTTGAAAGCCTCCAGTGATGAAGCTCCCACAACTTCTGAAGGCAACTTCTGTTCCATGGGTTGATTGTTCTCACTCTCACTGTCTCACTGGCTTGTGACTGGTCCTCCAACTTGCATCCATTGCAGAATCCCCCACGGCCATGTGATCAAAATTTCGATACTTGGAAATGTGTATATGATGGTTGAAGCATCCCCAGGTTATGTGATTGTTATTTACAACCTTCCCAGACTAGCAAAGTCAATGGGGAAAGCCACATTTGCTTAATGACTGCCTGATTCACTTAACAACTACAGTCTAGGGGTTCCTGCCTAAACCAGGGGTTAGACTAGAAGTCCTTCCAAATCTGTTATTCTATTCTATCCTATTCTTATTATTCTTGTTCTATTCTAATTCTTATTCTATTCTATCCTATCCTATCCTTATTATTCTTATTCTGTTCTATTCTAATTCTTATTCTATTCTAATTCTTATTCTATTCTAATTCTTATCCTATCCTATCCTATTCTTATTTTTCTTATTCTATTCTGATTCTAATTCTTATTCAATTCTATCCTATCCTATTCTTATTTTATTCTATTCTAATTCTTATTCTATTCTAATTCTTATTCTATCTTATCCTTATTATTCTTATTCTACTCTAATTCTTATCCTATCCTATCCTGTTCTTATTCTATTCTAATTCTTACTCTATTCTAATTCTTATTCTATTCTAATTCTTATTCTATTCTATCTTATCCTTATGATTCTTATTTTACTCTAATTTTTATTCTATTCTATCCTATCCTATTCTTATTCTATTCCAGTTTCTATTTTATTCTTATTCTTATTCGAACAGATTCCTGTGAAATAGGCACAGAAGAATAAAGTAGCTAGTTGAACTTTACACATGTGAGCCTGATTATTCACTAACCTGCCACCATTGCATGAAATGTGTGCGCAGAATGTGCAAAGCATTAATTAAGCATCTAATTTTTTTCAGTCATGTACGAGTCAGATCTCATGTCCTTGCATACAGAGCAAAACAGCCAGTAAATCTTGGGCAGGAAATTGTCTCGCCCAGAGCTTGCTTGCTGAAGCAAAATTATGCAACCGGCTTATGGAATGCATTCCCTCTATAAGCAAATGTAGGCCAAAACACCCTTCATGATGTGGCTCCGCAGAGAGTGCATAGCCACAACCTAGTGAGTGAGAGATTGGACTGGGTAATAGGAAGGATCTAACAGATTTAATACATCAAAATTCAGAGACTTGGCAATTGATTCGTATTTAACAGATGAACAGAATTAGAAGGGACCTTGTAGGTCATCTAGTCAACCCCCCGCCCAAGCAGGACACCGTACAACATTTGTGTGAAATGGCAGTCCAGTCTCTTCTTGAAACCCTCAAGTGATGAAGTCTCTGCAACTTCCGAAGGCAACTTTGGTTCCATTGGTTGATGGTTCTCACTGTCAGAAAATTTCTCTTTATTTTTAGGTTGAACCTCTCCTCCTTGATCAGTTTCCATCCATTATCCCCCGTCTGGCCTTCAGGTGCTTTGGAGAATAGCTTGATCCCTTCCTCTCTTGTGGCAGCCTCTCAAAACATGTGTCAACTCAGAAAACATTTTGTATACACTTTTTATAGTTGATAACAGAAAGAAGGGGGGGAGTTTCAAACAGCAGGCGGCAGTGTGGAATCGAAAGTACATTCCATTCATATTTTCTTCAAACACTGATTAGATGACTGAAGCTTCTGCGCCTTAAAAATCGAATTGGAGAGCATGATTGATGACTCTTGGCTGTGGATGTTTTTCGTTGGATGATACACCCAGAGGGGTGGGGTGGGGAAAACAGGTGGGGTGACAGTGAATTACGTGTCTCAGAGTTGGCTACGCCCAGGTTAGTGTCGGACGTACAGTGTTACCTTCAAATAAATCTTTTTTAGTTTTGGGAGTGTGGCTCAAAGCTCATGATTTAATTGGAGTAACTGCCGGAATCCTGACAACATGGCTGATTCGGTTTTCACCTGCATCAGTCACCTGAGTTAGTAGCTTTAAGAAAGTTTTGCATTTGGTTCCCTAGAGCAATGAGCACCGTCTCACTTCCGAGGCTATTGTGACATTCTTGGAAAACATGCATGAAGCACTTTAACCCTTCACCTCACCCCAGAGTGCATAATGAATGCATTACGATGACTCTGGCATTACTATTTAGACCATTGGCAAATGGGTGAATGGCTTTTTAAAAAGTAAATTAATAGGCACATGCTGCTCCAAAGCCCAAACTGTGATTTCAGACACTGGGAAAGTTTTGACCATCGTGGTCCTGCCGCACTCGTGCTTGGTCACCAAGGTTCTTCCTTGCCGGATAGGAGACAGTTTGATTTGAATGAAACCACAGCTTCAACCCGCACTCCATTTTACGTGGTTTGCATTCAGCGCAGGCCTAAAGACCCCCAAGGTTTTTAGGAAGGAAACAAGGACATTTCAGGAAGCAAGATAGTTCCTCATTGTCTCCTTTTGGGCAGGACTGAGGGGGCCGTTTTTCCAGATTCAGAGTTGATGCTTGGTTAGGTTGATTTCATGTCTCAGTTCTGCTCTGATGCTACGTGGTGCTTTGTTTTGTTTTTTCCATAATTTGGAGTCAGGGCAGAGAAAAACCAAATTGAATGCAAGTATGGATCCACTGATGCTTGATAAAAGGTTTGCAGTGAAAGAAACATGCTGACAATCTGTGGCATTCAGGTTCCAGATGCCTTCAGGGATGGTGTTTTGGTCTTCTGTAAATGCCTTCTCAAGAGGGAGAAAGACTCTTTAAATCAGGGGTCCCCAAACATGGCAACTTTAAGACTTGTGGACTTCAACTTCCATAATTCTGGGAGTTGAAGTCCACAAGTCTTAATATTGCCAAGTTTGGAGACCTCTGTCCTATAGAAGTTCTGGGATTGTCATAAGGTTTGGCAACAAGGCAACTACTTATGCAGGCAGCAAAACCAGAATTGGGTGTTTAGAATGTAGCATTAGATCTCCCCTGGTGCGATTCTCCTGTTTCTGCCACCTGCATAGGAGGTCTGTTTAAGCAGAGGTCTCCAACCTTGGCAACTTTAAAACCTGTGGTCTTCAACTCCCAGAGTTCCTCAGAGCTTTGCTGGCTGAGGAATTCTGGGAGTTGAAGTCCACTAGTCGTAAAGTTGCCACATTTGGAGACCTCTGCTTTAAATACTAAAACGTACGATGAACGGTTGCAGGAACTGGGCATGGCTAGTCTAGGGAAGAGAAGGACCAGGGGAGACATGATAGCAGTCTTCCAATATTTGAGGGGCTGCCACAGAGAGGAGGAGGGGGTCAAGCTATTTTCTAAAGCACCCGAAGGTCAGAAAAGGAATAATGGATGGAAACTGATCAAGGAGAGATTCAACCTGGAAATAAGATGGAATTTTCTACAAGTGAGAACAATCAACCAATGGAACAGAAGTTACCTTTGGAAGTTATGGGAGCTTCATCACTGGAAGCTTTCAAGAAGAGATTCCACTGCCCTCTGTCAGAAATGGTGTAGGGTATCCTGCTTCGGCAGAGGGGTTGATCTTGATGACCTACAAGGTCCCTTCCAGCTCTTATTTGCACAGCATTGGAAAAGTGAGGAAATACCTACAGAAGGAAATATAATTAAAAAATATATTGGACTGTGCAGAAATGGACAGATTAACACTGAAGGTAAAAAAAAAGACAGAATACTTTCAAACTTTTGTATTTTATCAATGGTTGGATAATAGAGGTAGAAATTAGGAAACTAAGATGTGAACGAATCGACCCAGACAAGGTCCCTTCCAACTCTATTAATCTGTTAAACCATGGCTGGTATAAGTAGCAAACAAGTTTTCGAAGCCATGAGATTCAGACCATAGGTGAGGACTCTTAAAGATGAAATCACATTCTTTACAGATAAATTTCTCAACACCTAGAAAACTACGGCATTTGTAAAAAGAGCGTATAGTTACCCCTTCTTGCCAGCATGCTAGTTTACTACCTCCATCAGTCTCTCCATTAATGACACAAAAAGGAGGGGGGAAATTTAAATTAACATTAAAAGGAAAAGCTGGAGCAATCTACACGCATATGCAGTAGGATCTCAGTCTTTCATAGGCCTTAAACCTGCAGCATGGTATAAATCTATAGCAACCGTAAGCCCAGCATGGATTGTGTAGTTAGTCTGTGAAATCCAAGTCCTTCTCGCCACTGTGGAAATCTAAGTATAGAAACGAGTGTCAATAGCTCTTTGTATTAAATAATACTGCGTTACTTTTCCCGCTGTTAATGTCTTTCGTATGGAGTATTTACAGGTGAGTCGGTTTTGTAGATTAGTTTTCATGGTGCAGCAGCTTTTGAAATAGCTAAGAGCACAACATGGTGTACCAACAAAGAGGTGGAAAGAAGAAGAAGGGCGGGGGGAACGGTTAGCATAATGTTTGATATACTTAGATCTCTGCATTATAGAGGCTCAGTAAGAACCTTATTAATGGTTTTTTATTATTATTTATCTCCAGCTGTGGAATTCTAAGAGCAATTTTTCTGGGAAATTTCATTTTCAGAGAGCAATCTTAGTGAGAACACATATTCTCTGCATTCCAGTTGCTTTGTACACATTGTGGGCACTTACACCTCATGGTATAGTGCTTCCTCTAGAGTGCGCAGCCACCATATGTTTACGGTTGGTCTTTGTTTAACGGCCACTTGTTTAGCAAAAGTTGGAAGTTATGACGATGCTGAAAAAGGGGACTAAGGATTGGTTCCCACAATTGGGTTCTTGAAGCCACATGATTGCAATTCAAGTGCTTGGCACATTTATGATGGCTGTGTTGTGGCCTGCTGGCGGCTGGTGGACCTGGCAGCAGAGTCAGGCAGTAGTGAGGAGGTTGGGGAGGAACCGGGGCCAGTCCTGGAGGCTGAGGGCAGTCGATCAGAAAGGTTGGCAGTTCAGTGGTTCGAATCCCTAGCGCTGCGTAACAGAGTCAGCACCCGTTACTTGTCCCAGCTTCTGCCAACCTAGCAATTCGAAAGCACATAAAAAAAAATGCAAGTAGGAAAATAGGGACTCCTTTGGTGGGAAGGGAACAGTGTTCCTCCGTGAGCTTTTGGCGTTTAGTCAGGCCGACCACATGACCACAGAAACGTCTTTGGACAGTGCTGGCTCTTCGGCTTTGTAACGGAGATGAGCACCGATCCCTAGAGCCGGAAACAACGAGCATTCATGTGCAAGGGGAACCTTTACCTTTAGCAAAATTCAGACACAGAATTTGTCAATGTTCAGTTTCCAGTGAACTGCACCAACTAATATCCTCCATCAGTAGCGAGAGATGCTGGGATCAACAGGAGCACATGTATGTCCACACACATGCATATATACATCCTTGAAAAACAGGAAATGCACACAAAGCCAGATTATTCCTGTTGGATAACTCTTATGAAGGTGCCGTTTAAATGAAGACGGTAATGTCGCTGTGCTTGATCAGTATTTTATCTTGTTGTCAAACCCCTGCTCCTCTTCCTCCTCCTCCTCATCCACATCTCCAAAAAGAGCACCATCTCGTTGCCTTGTCTTCCAGAACCAAACCAATTAATTGAACTTCCCGAGATCGGGCTAACCTCCTTTTTTTTTTTGAACTATTACCATCTGGCAGATGGTACAGGATAATAAAAACAACAAGGCTGAATAAAACAAATATGGCTGAAAAACAGTTTCTATCCCAGGGCAGTAGCTTTGTTGAATTCTACTGTATAGTGCAATATTAGCGCAAAATTAGTAATTAGGACTGCAGAAAAAACAATTACTACCAACCTGCCTTCCATCGAGGACTTGTATACTGCACAAGTCACAAAGAGGGCTGTGAAAATATCTACAGACCCCTCACACCCCGGATATAAACTGTTTCAACTCCTTCCCTCAAAACAACGCTATAGAGCACTGCACACCAGAACTACTAGACACAAGGACAGTTTTTTTCTAGAACGCCATCACTCTGCTAAACGAATAATTCCTTCAACAGTGTCCAACTATTTATTAAGTATGAGCTACTATTACTATTCATCTTCTCATCACTCTTTATCGCCCATCCCCTCTCACTTGTGATTGTATGACTGTAACTTTGTCGCTTGTGTCCTTACGATTTTTATTGACTGTTTCCTAGTATGATTTGATTACTTATTGTACCCTATGACTATTATTAAGTGTTGTATCTGATGATTCTTGATTCTTGACTCTTGACGAATGTATCTTTTCTTTTATGTATACTGAGAGCATTTGCACCAAGAATTCCTCGTGTGTGCAATCACACTTGGCCAATAAAGAATTCTATTCTACTCTACTCTACTCTACTCTACTCTACTCTACTCTACTCTACTCTATTCTGTCTATCTATATCGGGGGTTTTCAATTCAGTGTGAAGGATGTGTGTTTGTGTTTATTTTCATAGTCATAATGTATACTGAAGGTGGCGTTTAATTTCGTTGTACAAGGTGCAGTGACAATAAAGTAAACTAAACTAAACTTATGGCCATGCTCAGTGCGTTAATGGAAACCGTAGTTGGAAAGATTTGAAGTTGAGAAAAGTTGACTGAGATCCTTTTTTTTTTTTTTTTTTTGGAGGTTTCAACAGCCATAACTTATTTGTACTTCTCTTGCCACCTCTGCATCCAGCGGGGATCCATTCCAGAATTATGCAAGGATTATTAATCTAGCTCCTGTTGCAGTTAATGGGCTGAAGTGCTTAATAGCTCATTGTGTCGGGGATGAGTGTCCCTCCCTGAACAAACAATGAAGGCCCCATCCCTGAATGAGGCAAGATTAATATTTACGATCTGCTATGCTTTCTTAGGGACAAGAGTGCTTCGTTCACAGCCTGGCTGGTTTTCTTTTCTTTTCTTTTTTTTTAAGGCTCCTAACCTATTTAAAATGACATTCTTTGCGGTTTGTATGTTATCTTGCCTTTTTGCTTTATAACATGTGTTATAAAAGAAACGGTTGCAGAAAGGAAAAAAACATGTGCCTTTGATGGTCATTGATGGGGTTGGAGGATATTCAACACCAAAACAAAAGGCATTCTGAAATAGCCCTTGATTTGATTTTGTGGCTGGAGCAGAGCGCCACCGTTTCCTGAACCGACTTGTCAAAATATGGGTGCGATTGAGATGTGCCTGCTTGTGGGAAACATCCACGCGATTTGGGAAAACGTCGATGGCGAAGCTTCACAGTGGCAGGAAATTTTTCAGTGCCAGATAAATATCCACGCTGTGGTTCTTTCGTTTATCCTGAGAGGCAACACACTGTGTAGAGTATTCAACAAAGCTCTGGATCACGCTGGAAACATGTGGCTTAAAACCCCTGATTGGCATCCAGGTTTCCTGTAAGTCAGCTTGAGCCAACTAGTATCTCAACTAGGTGGTTTTATGCGTAAGAGTTGTTGGAAGAAATGTCCTTCTGGGTTCAGTTCCAAGTGGGGAAGAAACACACTTGAAAACATGGAGGCTGTTTGGAAAGATGGTTTAATGGTGGACAGGACCACATGGCTTGGAGCTCCAAAGTGAAAAGGACGATCACATACTTCAATGTTGGGTGAAGGAAAAGGAGGGATGCTGAGAGACCTTTAAGTTTTATTCCCTCTGTTGGGCCACACCTTAGTGTTTCTTGTTCCTGTGTAAGAAATGTATCCCGTTGGCTGTCAGACTAATAGGGATGGGGGTCTTAGGTAACTTTTGTAGGCTTTGTCTGGACCACATGGCTTCACCTGAATCGTCCCAGGCCATGTGGTAAGATGGGTAGAGGGCTTTGTTATGTAGAATACCCTGGGGCAGGCCTTAATGGCGTGCCCATTAACAAAGGTGGGGGGGGGAGCTTCTGCTTCTGAGGTGAGTTTCTGCTTCTGAGTTTCTACTTCTCTTTTGGGGGAAATATTCTGCCTTTTTTAATATATTCTAAAATATTTCATTTTCCTAGGAGTGGGGTGGGTTATAACTTCCAACAGAGTGAAGAGCATAGATTACTCCCAGTGCCTGAGATCCTAGGAGAGAAAGAATAAGAGGAAAAGCTTATTTCTCTGTAGTAAAATAACAACAACAACAACAACAATAATAATAATAATAATTTGCATCCAGCTTTTGTTCCTCAAGAAAAAAAAAAGTTCTCAGTGAAGAATTAACCTAAATACTGTACGATATGGAGAATATCAAAATTGTTTTTTTTAAAATCCCCACAGATTCAGCGGTGTCTTCCCCAGTCTAAATATGGCGGTAAAGCGTCGCGAACAAGTCCTGCAAGATTACAAACGGCTGCAATCCAAGGTGGAGAAGTATGAAGAAAAAGAGAAGACAGGCCCCATCTTGTCCAAGTTACACCAGGTATTAAAGAGCATTCACAGAGCTTGCGACAGAGGTGGTATTCAGCAGGTTCTGACCAGTTCTGGAGAACCTGTAGCAGAAATGTTGAGGAGTTTGGAGAACCGGCAAATACTGCCTCTGACTGGCCCCGCCCCCATCTCTTCTCTGCCTCCCAAGTCCAGGCTGATTGGCTGAGCCTCCTTTGGTTGCCCTGCACAGGAGAACGGAGCTTGCGCACACCTGCCCCTCCCACAAAACCACCCTTTCTTCACCACCCGCCCACCACCACTCCAGGCCGCCAATCCGGAAAGGTTGGGAAACTCTACAGCAGGGGTCCCCAACCACCAGTCCGCGGACCGGTGCCGGTCCGTGGAACAAGTCCTACCGGGCCGCTGGTTTGCTGTTGGCGCCGCCATCTTTTTGATGAAAAAGTGCTTCCGGTGAGCTTTTCCCGTAGAAAGCTCACCGGAAGCACTTTTTCATCAAAAAGATGGCGGCGCCCAGCTGATGGCGGCGCCCAGCTGATGCCGGTACCGGGCCGCGGCGCCCAGCTGATGCCGGTACCGGGCCGCGGCATAAAAAAGGTTGGGGATCACTGCTCTACAGCATTCCTCAGAATTTAGATGGAAACTTTAGGACTATCTTGTCATCTGCACAACAGTCACACTGCAGTAACATAATACTTTGGATTATTTCCTCAGTAGTTCAATATTGGTACTAAACGCTTGTGTGAGGCAGAATGAAAGTCCTTCGGAGGTCTACTAGCTGGGAATGCCTATCTCAGTGATGGTTAACCTTTTTGTTGTGGTGTGCTGAAAGCGCGTGCGCCGGCACCCACAATGCAATGCGCCCTGCCCCACCTGCTCATGCGCGCGCAACACCACCACCACCCACCCCCTTACCTGCACTGTGCCTGCGCACGCCTCCCAGCTGATTTTTGGCCCGTTTGAGGCCTTTTTCACCCTCCCGGAGGCTCAAGGGAAGCCCCTGCAGCCTCGGGAGGCTGAAAAACGGGCCTTCCTGAAATACCGGAAGTGCCTGTTTTCGCCCTTCCATGGGCTCGAGGGAAGCCTCTGCAGCCTTTGGAGGCCGAAAAAACGGCCCCGTTTCAGCACTTCTGGTATTTCCAGAAATATCAGAAGTGCTGAAAATGGGCCCGTTTTTCGGCCTCCAAAGGCTGCAGAGGCTTCCCTCGCGCCCAGAGGAGGGTGAAAACGGCCAAAAAACGGGCCGAAAATCAGCTGGGAGGCGTGCACATGCAGAGTGCAGGTTAGTTTGGCTGGGGCGCGCATGCCCATACAAATGGCTCTGCGTGCCACCTGTGGCACCCATGCCATAGGTTCGCCATCACAGACCTGTCTGGTGGACAACAGGTCAGAGATGGGTGTTTTGGGTCTCTGAGAGTCATTCCAGATCAGGGGTGTCAAACTCAAGGCCCGCGGGCTGGATAAGTTGTGAAAAGATTGAGCCAGCGTATCTTCAGCCCGGTCTACCCAATGCAAAGAGGAAACATGCCAGCAGTTTGGGGGAGTGGTGGTCAAGATGGCCACGCATCCCCAGTTGGCCAGGCCCCCACCCAGTCAGCCATGCCTGTCTGCCCCCCCCCCCAAGGTCAATCCCAGCCCCGATACAGCCCTCAATGAAATTGAGTTTGGTGGGGTATAGATGGGGATCAATTTATGCCCAGCACAGAAGGACCTAACCCAGGAGGACAACATTTTGAGATCTCCTCCTCCTCCTCTTCACACACTTCTTTTTTTGGTTCCTCCAGGCCCGAGAAGAACTGAGGCCAGTGAAGGATGACTTTGAGGCCAAGAACAAGCAACTTCTGGAAGAGATGCCCAAGTTTTATAGCAGCCGCATCGATTATTTCAAGCCCAGTTTTGAATCTCTGATCCGAGCACAGGTAAGGTGGAGGGGCTGTCATCTCTTTTCCCATCTTTGGCTTTTGTTTTCCTAAGTGTACGCTAAAAAAAAAAAAACGGTTCAGTTTTTGTTTTTTTTAAACTTTTCTACAGGTGGTCCTTGACTTAACAACAGTTCGTTTAGTGACTGTCATAGTTAACAACAGCACTAAAAGAAGTTGTCAATGTGTAAAACATTCCTACCCTTGTTTCCAAGTTGCCATAAGAAAGAGGGGTGTGGGAGACTGGAGAAGCATACAGCAAATGAACTTAGAAGCACATTCCAACGTTATCTTTAAAAAGATTGTAGCCACAATTCACCATCGTTCTCAGACAGTACAAAAATAAATCTTGGCTATATTCATACATTCCAAATGTTCATCCAATTCATTAATCATATACAAATACAACACGAGAGAAAAGAAAAAAAATAATTTTAACTTATTTTTAACCTATACCTTTCATATTTCTACTGTCTATCCGTTGATACCAGTTGTTTCCAAGTTGCATAATACTCCGAGTCTTCCTTGTTATTCAGTTCTATGGTGAGTCTACCCATTTCTGCACATTCGAAAATTTTCCGGATTATTAAACAATCTGACTGTATATGAGACATTTTCCAGGCTGGTGCTAGTGCAATTCTTGCTGCCGTAATAATATGTATAGTCAAATATTTAATCTTTTGGGGGTATTTACTCTTAGTAATCCCCAGGAGGAACAATTCAACTCTATTCGACAGTGGATGATTTCGTTTAGCCATTTTTGTACGTATTTTGATCCAGTGTTTTTTAATTTCCGGGCATAGCCACCAGACATGGAAAAAAGTACCTTGCATTTGTTTCCAACAGTTAGGTTGGGATACATCTTTGCAAGCCTTGTTGGGGCTAAATGCCAATGGTAAAACATCTTGTATTGATTTTCTTTGTATGCGGCAGATTTTGTTAAAGTATAATTGCACCAACTTATTTTCTTTTTATAGATATGTTTTTATTTTAATTTCAATAAAAGCTTTTTTAAATTAAAAAAAAAAATGTAGCTAAGCTACTGAAGTTTTTGCCCGGGAAAAACTTTAATTGGAGAATATGATGGATGACACCTAGCCCGTGTGCCTGCTTAATTGGAGAAACTGATTTATGGCACACCAAGCGGGGGGGGGGGGGGGGAAGCTGGATCAGAGGTGACTATAATTACGTATGCCAGAATCGGCTGCATGCAGGTCGTGCCAGTATGTCGCATTCTAATTAACTCTTTGAAGTTTTTTGAAGTTTGGCTCAAGGCTCATGATTTAATTAGGGCGATCACTGGAATCCTGACAAAAGTGGCATGACCATTTTTCACCCGTAGACCATTGCAGCATCCTGAACATGACCAAAATTCAGAGGCTTGGCAACTGACTCATATGGTTGCAATGTCCCAGAGTTACGTGATCTCCTTTTGCGAGCTTCTAGCAAACAAAGTCCATGTGGAAGCCAGACTCACTTAACAACCGTGTTACTAATGTCAGGATTCCGGCACTTACTCCAATTAAATCATGAGCTTCGAGCCACACTCCCAAAACTAAAAAAGATTTTTATTTGAAGGTAACATTCTACGTCCGGCATTTACCTGGGCATAGCCAACTCTGAGATACGTAATTCACTGTCACCCTTGATCCTGCTTTCCCCACCCCACCCCTCTAGGTATATCATCCAACGAAAAACATCCACAGCCAAGAGTCATCAATCATGCTCTCCAATTCGATTTTTACGGCGCAGAAGCTTCAGTCATCTAATCAGTCTTTGAAGAAAATATGAATGGAATGTACTTTCAATTCCACACTGCTGCCTGCTGTTTGAAACTCCCCCCTCTTCTTTCTGTTGTCAACTATAAAACGTGTATACAAAATGTTTTGTGAGTTGACAACTAACTTAAGAACTGCAGTGATTCACTTAACTGTGGCAAGAAATGTAAAAGGTGGCAAAGTCCACTTAATAACTGTCTCGGTTAGCAACAGAAACTGGTCATTAAGTCAAGGATTACTTGTATTGAACTGTTCGTTATGTTACCTCATGATCGGAGGTGACACAAACACACAGATCGATGGAAGCTTGGAGTTGTCCAATGTGTAATTTTAATGCTTATTTCAAAAGACTAATATTTTATATGTTGATTGCTTTTCAACCCCAGGAATGATGCAATTGCTAGAATACATGCAAAATTCTTTATTTTTTTATTGTGGCAGTAGTTATGCTCTTCTCCAAACGTGATTTCAAGGTTCTTTCCTCTCACACACCTAAACACACCTGTTTCTTTAATGTTGCTTTTAACATGTTCTGCGTCACTTTTTTTTTTTTTACAAATAACATTTAGGTGACTATCGCAAAATAATCAACACATTATTAACATTTTGCAAAGAGCAATTTTTCAAGAGTAAAAGAGAGTATATTATAACAGCAATAATATGGAATATTAAAAGCGTCTAAAAGCATTTAAAAGCATTGCTGTCTGAGGAATTCTAGGAGTTGAAGTCCACAGGTCTTAAAATTGCCACAATTGGACGCTCCTGATTTAGACACTGGAAAATCCAGTTCTGTAAACCATAAAGACACAAAGAAAATGTAACCAAAAATTGATTTTAGGAAAAGTCTGAATAAACAAGAATTGTCCCTTCCTTCCTTCCTTCCTTTTCTTCTTTTTTCCTTCCCTCTTCATTCTCTCTTTCCTTATTTTTCCTTCCATCTTTCCTTCTTTTTCTTTGTCTTTCCTCTTTCCCTTTTTCCTTTCCTGTCCCTTCTTTCATGCTCAAATGCAAAAGGGGAAACATTTCTCTCTCTTTTTTTAAAAAAGTTTGTTTTGCTAGCCCTCTATCAGCAAAAAAACGGAGGCACTGCGGGCCAGTCCTTTGCTGTTTCCAGGCCGGCACTGCGGGCCAGATCTAAGCACCCTGCAGGCCAAAATTCAGCCCTTAGGCCTTGAGTTTCACACCCCTGATTTAAGCTAAAACCCCTCCCCAAGGAATTGTGCTCCCATTTCTAACACTGTGTTAAAACTATCTGGGTAGATGCTTCTTGAAGGAAGAAGCAGAGTGTTAAAAGAGAATTAGTTGAGCCAAGATTTAGCCTTTCTCTACAAGGGGGAGGCACAATTTATTTATTTTATTTTAGTCAGTCAGTCAGTCAGTCAGTCAGTCAGTTAGTTAGTTAGTTAGTTAGTTTGTCAAGCATGTATGAGAAAACACATAAGTATGAACATAATATATAAGTATAAACTGGTATAAGTATATACATAATAAATGAGTACGAATAAATGGATAAATGGGAACAGTAGGACAGGGACGGTGCGCTTCTGCACGCCCCCTTACAGAGCTCTTAGGAAGGGAGTGAGGTCCACGGTAGACAGCTTAAGGTTAGGGTTAAGGTTAGGGTTAGAACAAGACAGACACAGACTTCAGAGATTAATCAGGACTGCAGAAAAAACAAGTACTACCAACCTGCCTTCCATTGAGGAACTATATACTGCACAAGTCAAAAAGGGGCTGTGAAAATATCTACAGACCCCTCACATCCTGGACATAAACTTATTTCAACTCTTATCCTCAAAACGACACTATAGAGCCCTGCACACCAGAACAACGAGACACAAGGATAGTTTTTTCCCAAATGCCATCACTCTGCTAAACAAATAATTCCCTCAACACTGTCCAACTATTTACAAAGTCTGCATTACTATTACTATTAATCTTCTCATCACTCTGTATCACCTATCCCCTCCCACTTGTGACTGTATGACTGTAACTTTGTCGCTTGTATCCTTACGATTTATATTGACTGTTTCCTAGTATGATTTGATTGCTTATTGTACCCTATGACTATCATTAAGTGTTGCACTTTGTGATGAATGTATCTTTTCTTTTTATGTACACTGAGAGCATTTGCACCAAGATTGTGTGTCCAATCACACTTGGCCAATAAAGAATTCTATTCTATTAAAGTTTTGAGGATGTAACAACAGAGTCAGGGAATGAGTTCCAGGCGTTGATCTGAAATCGCATTTTCTGCAATCGAGTTTGGAGCGGTTTACTTTGAGTTTGCATCTACTGTTTGCCCGTGTGTTATTCTGGTTGAAGCTGAAGTAGTTCATTGACAGGTAGGACGTTGTAGCAGTTTCACAGTTGGTGTTCCAAACTACTGAACTACCATTCCCATAAGTTCCAGACCACAAGGTTTACGGTCATGGGAGTCATCAAACTCAGGCTGACCCTACCCAGATAGTTTTTTAACACAGTGTTAGAAATGGGATCACAATCCCTTGGGGGCAGGAGGCGGTGGATTTAGCTTAAACAAAGAAGAGTGTGTAATCCTGCCGGAAGCCACCAGATCAGATCCTTCCAAAAGGCTTTGAGATCAGAGCAAAGGAGAAGGTCAGGTCCAAAAGGCTCCAGTGCCGCCCCCATCTGGCATTCTTTCTCCCTCCTCCCGGTCTCTCTCTCTCTCTTTTTTTTTTTTTCAAACCTCATTAAGTTTTAGATTTTGTTCTGCCCAGGATCGTGTTACAGAGCGGGAATCTCTCCATCTGTTCTTTCCCACTTCAGTATTTTCTAAGAGGTGAGACCGTTTGCCAAGTCTGCAGCCCGTACGGGAAGGCTGTGCCCAGGGGTGCAATACAAAAATCCCAGCAACCGGTTCTCCGCCTGGTTGCTGGGTGGGCGTGGCCTATTGGGAGGGCCGTTTTTCACCTTCCCCAGAGTCCGGAGGCATCCCTCAGGATGGGGAGGGTGAAAACAGCCTCCCCCGGGCTCCAAAGGGCCTCTGGAAGCCGAAAACAGGCCCGTTTCCGGACTTCCTGGAGTCCCATTTTTCATCTTCCCAGAGCCTCCATGCGCACCCTGCACCTACCTGCATCCAAAACGGGCTGCGTGGAGACTCCGAGGAGGATGGGGCATGGTGCGCGGGGCCAGCCGGTCGATTCAATTACCGGTTCAGCGAACCAGATGTAAATTTTAACACCCAGTTCGTCCAAACCGGGCCGAACCGGCTAAATCCCACTGCTTCCCATGCCTTGGTTTTTCTGGATAAAAACGCAAAGAAGAGACCTGTTTAAAGGGCCTTCATCCCATTCCCGGACAACGGAATCGACTCGTTGGGGTTGCCTGTCTCTTGGATTGGGGCTTTCGGTGACAGGCCAGCCTGGAGAAGTCTAGGGGGGAGAACCATTTATTGGGAAAATGCCTGTGGAGATTCTCGGTCATCCTGATTGTCCCAAAGGCAACCGGACTTCCCTTGTTTTGCTAGAAATTGTTTTCCTTCTCATCCAAGAAGCTTCTTCAGTTCTGACGGAATGGTGGCAAACGGGAAGGTTTATGTTTATGGAATTTGTGGAAGGATGGCTGCAAGGAACATAAATCTTTCCCTTCCCCACCATTCGTTAAGAACCGAAGAAGCTTCTTGGATGAGAAGGGAAACGTCTTCAAGGAAAAACCAAAAAAAGCATCTTTGGGACATTCAATAGGAAGACGATCTCAGGAGCCACCAAAGTGTGTGTGTGTTGGGGGGGTGGGGGGCTGATTTTAAGAAGGCAGATTTTTGGCCAAAGCTGTTTTCTTTGCAATAAGACACATCTCTTCAGGGAGGCTTTTAAACTATTCTAACAATTGCACAATTAGTGCATTTAATTGTTCCTTTTGTATGCTGTCAGCTACCTTGAGTGTTCAACAGATAGAAAGAAAGGCGGGATGTAAATTAAGTAAAAAAAAAAAAAATGGGGGAGAACTTCCACGAGCAGATAAGATACTCAAGAAGAGATTTAGTTCTGGGGTGCCTGGTTTATATTTTACCTCAGAGGTATTTTTTTCCCCTCCCAACTAACAAGGATATTCTCTAGAAATACCCTTCCAGGTTCCTCTTTCCTCTTTTGATTAAAAGAAAACTAAATTGTCCTCAATGTGGACAGAAATCCACTAGAGGGGAGGGAGGGGGAGACAGAGGGAGGGGGAGGGAGAGAGGGAAGGAAAGGGAGAGAGAGGGATGGAAGGGGGAGACGGAGTGGGAAGGAGGGAGGGACGGGGAGAGAAAGAGAGGAAGGGAGGGGGAGGGAGGGAGATAGAGGGAGAGGGACAGAGGGAGGGAGAGACAGAGGGAGGGAGGGGGGGAGACAGAGGGAGGGAGGGAGAGAGAGAGAGGGAGGGAGGGGGAGACAGAGGGAGAGAGTCAGACGGAAGGAGAGGGGAGAGAGAGAGGAAGGGAGGGAGAGGAAGGGAGGGAGGGGGAGGGGAGGGAGAGAGACAGTGGGGGTGAGAGAGAGGGAGAGAGGGAGGGAGAGGGAGGGACGGGAGGGGAGAAAAGAGAGGGAGGGAGAGGAGGAGGGAGAGAGGAGAGTGAGGGAGAGGGAGGGAGGAGAGAATGGGAAGGAAAGGGAGAGAGAGGGATGGAAGGGGAGACGGAGTGGGAAGGAGGGAGGGACGGGGAGAAAAGAGAGAGGAAGGGAGGGGGAGAGGGAAGAGGGGAGGGAGGGGAGAGAGAGACAGTGGGAGGGAGGGAGTGAGAAGAGGAGAGGAAGTGAGGGAGGGAGAGGGAGGGAGGGGGAGGGAGAGGGAGAGAGTCAGAGGGAAGGAGAGGGGGAGAGAGAGAGAGAGGGAGGGAGAGAGCGGGAGAGAGGAATGGAAGGGAGACAGAGGGAGGGGGAGAGGAAGGGAGATGGAGGGAGAGAGGGGGGGAGAGAGAGAGAGAGAGATCTACCCACCTATCTGGACAGCAAACAAAGTGTGTGGGCTTTTTAAAAAACCTATCATTTGGAATACTTTCCTTTTTTCTTCTTCTTTCTGGATTGGAATCATGACCGATTTAATGAAGCACCTTTTTGTTTTGTTTGGGCTAATAGGTTTTTCTATGGCAACCTATTGATACCGTGTTTTGCACAAAATAAGGCCGGGCCTTCTTTTTTTTTTTTTTTTGACCCCGAAAAAAACAGCTAGTGAGTTAGTCAGTGGATAACTTCCCCCGAAAATAAGACCTGGTGCCTTTTTTGGTGGTTAAAAATATATATATATATAAGGCAGGGTCTTATTTTTGGGGAAACACGGGTGTCTCACTTTGAAGGTCCCTGCTACTACAAGCTTGGGCTCAGTTGCAGACTAATAGTCCCTTATGGAACGAAATGCCGAGTCCTGATTAGGCTTGAAAGACCATTTTTGAAATTGGAATCGACTCAGGAGATGCGTCGGTTTTATTTTTAAACCCACCCACCCACCCTGCCACCCCCAAATCCCTCTTGGCCTCTCCATGAAAGGCCTTCAAGCCCTTACAAAATATGTTACAACTACGCTGGTTAAGAGAGCTTTGTGGGATGACCTTCGCTTCTGAATCATTCTCCGTGCTGGATTGTAAAAGAGCTCTTGAGATTCCTCAGGGTTTCCCCACCTGTTGGAGCCTCTCCTAGGCCACCCCGGGAGTTTTCCTGGTTTTCATTTATTTGCAATTAAATGTGAGCAAGAAGAGAATTGTGGTCGCTTACCGAGCTTCTTAGCAACGTCTCTTCATCAGTTATCTTCCTATTATTTTGTTTCTAAACGCAGTTGTGTTTCGCACGATTGGGCAACATTTAATTTACTAGGTAGGGTTCTCCAGGCCTTGGCAGCTGTGGGGAAAAAAATCAGCACAAGTTTTTAAAAAAGCAAACATAAATCCAGCCAGGAGTAAGAAAACAATTTAGGTAGTTAGTGGCCTCTGCACATCAGTTTGGTCAGCAAGAAGTGTAACTTCCTTATTTCTCAAGATTTCTGGGGTTTGTGTAGTAGTAAGGATAGACATTGTTCCATGACTTAGTATCACCATAGAAGGTTTTCTTAGGGTGAGTTAGAACAGATTAACAGAGTTGGAAGGGACCTTGTAGGTCATCTAGTCCAACCTCCCACCCAAGCAGGAGACCCTACACCACTTCTGACCAATGGCTGTCCAAGTTCTTCTTGAAAGCCTCCAGTGATGGAGCTCCCACAACTTCTGAAGGCAACTTCTGTTCCATGGGTTGATTGTTCTCCCTGTCAGAAAATTCCTCCTTATTTCCAGGTTGAATCTCTCCTTGATCAGTTTCCATCCATTATTCCTTGTCTGGCCTTCAGGTGCTTTAGAAAATAGCTTGACTCCCTCCTCTCTGGGGCAGCCCCTCAAATACTGGAAGATGCTATCCTGTCTCCCCTGGTCCTTTTCTTCCCTAGACTAGCCATGCCTGGTTCCTGTAACCGTTCATCGTATGTTTTAGTCTCCAGTCCCCTCATCATCCTGGTTGCTCTTCTCTGGACTCTTTCTAGAGTCTCAACATCTTTTTTATAGTGTGGTGACCAAAACTGGATGCAGGATTCTAGGTGTGGCCTTACTAAGGCTTTAAGGCTTTAGAAAATAGATTGACCCCTTCCTCCTCTCTGTGGCAGCCCCTCAAATATTGGACGACTGCTCTCCTGTCTCCCTTGGTCCTTCTCTTCACTGGACTAGCCATGTCCAGTTCCTGTAAGCGTTCATTGTATGTTTTAGCCTCCAGTCTAAATGAACTTTAGTTCATGTAGAGCTATCCTCTATGGGCTACGTTTACCTTGTTTTCTTCAGATGAAAATCTCTCTAGCCCCTCACAAGAAAGTTAGTAGCATGTTAAAGCTGAAAGCCTCTGTCCCTAAGATATGTTCTATCCCTGGACCTGCAGAGTTGCCTTTACAGATACCAACCTTCATGGTTTCAAAACAGGAGATGTCATTTAAATTGGAATTTGGGCATCTCTTTAAATCTTTGGTCCATGAACCTCTACATCGGGGGTCCCCAACCCCCGGGCTGCAGCCCACTACCGTGCCCTAGCCTATTCGGAACCGGGCTACATGAGTGACAGGCTAGCAGGCATGCATGCAGCTCCACTCATGCAAGCAGTGGACCGGTGCACATGCATCTCTCTGCTCGCGCAACCCGATTCCCCTCTTATTTCCCCCCCTCCCCCAGCCAGACCGCCAAGTCGCAAAGGTTGGGGACCGCTGGTCTACGTATCCTTTAAAGGAGTCGGCTGGGCTAGATGCCTCTGTCGAGAGAAATATATTCTTGTCCATTAGATCAGTGGTTGCCAGGGACCACTGGTGGTCTGCGAGAAAATGTTGGTGGTCCGCCGAGAAATGTCTGCGCGGGAACACAAGGCTGCGTCGCTGGCACTGGAAACCTTATTTCCAGGTTGAATCGCTCCTTGTTCAGTTTCCATGCATTATTCCTTGTCTGGCTTCAGGTGCCTTGGAAAATAGCTTGACCCCTCTCTGGGGCAGCCCCTCAAATATTGGAAGACTGCTATCCTGTCTCCCCTGGTACTTCTCTTCCCTAGACTAGCCAGGCCCAGTTCCTGCAACCGTTCTTCATATGTTTTATCCTCCAGTCCCCTAATCATCCTGCTTGCTCTTTTCTGCACTTTTTCTAGAGTCTCAACATCTTTTTTATAATGTGGTGACCAAAACTGGATGCAGTACTCTAGGTGTGGACCTACTAAGGCTTTATAGAGTGGTATTAGCACCTCCCTTGATCTTGATTGTCTCCCTCTGTTAATCCAAGTTATTGTGATTGTTTTGCCTTCTTTCCAAGGGGCCTGAACCGAGTGGCAGGGACTTTTTTGATTTCTAAGCAGCCTGGAGGCATCTAACTATTTAGGACTCTTCAAGTCCTCCTGGTTCCAGCACGGTCAGAGGCCAGGAGACGGAGGAAGTTGCTTGCCAACCCACCATGCAAGTTATAGATTTCACCCCGCCATCAAAAGCTTGCCATAATTTTAGCAGAGCTCGCTGGACTTTGATTCGGGGTTTGAGTTTCTCCAACCTGCCTCAGGCCAATGCTGAAGAAATATCCCTCTTCCTCTTGTAAATAGGGAGTACGTGTTCTAATGTAAAAATACTTCTGCCCACCTGGAAGCTTCGTCTGAATTTTTGGAATCGAATGTTTTTTCCCCCAGCCACACAGACTTTGAAGTTCCCACACGAAGATGAAAGAGGTAGCGTTCCTGCTTCCTTGTTGAAGGGGGCCTTGTTGGGAACGCTTCCTTCTGTACTTGTCCTTATCATTCTCTATATAAAAAAAAAATCTATTGCAGCCAGATTCTTAAAACTCTTGGGATCGTTTTTCTTGTCACTATTTATATACGCCTGGTTTCCCCAAATTTCATCACTTTCCAGATCAGGGGTCTGGGGAATTCTGGGAGTTGAAGTCCACCAGGCTTAAAGTCGCCAAGGTTGGAGACCCCTGCTCCAGATGGATGGAGTTCATCTGCTAGCACAGGGGTCTCCAACCTTGACAACTTTAAGCCTGGAGGATTTCAACTCCCAGAATCCCCCAGCCAGCTTTGCTGGCTGGGGAATTCTGGGAGTTGAAGTCCTCCAGACATAAAGTTGCTAAGGTTGGAGACCCCTGTGCTAGCATTCTCCAACCATCAGGGGTACTGCTGGGAATTCTGGGAAGTGAACCCCACACACTATTCAGATCAGGGGTGTCAAACTCAAGACCCATAGCTCAAGACCCATGGGGCAGGCCTGGTCTACCCAACGCGAAGAGGAAATCTCGGGCTAGCGTGGCTTCGGCCCGGTCTACCCAATCCAAAACATGCCAGCAGTTTGGGGAGTGGCGTCAAACTAGCCACTGCCCACCCAGTTGGTCACGCCCATCTGGTTGCTCCCACTCTGAGGTCAACCACAGCCCTGAGGCGGCCCTCAATGAAATTGAGTTTGACATCCCCCTGCTGTCAGGGTTCCGACGGAAGCCCTAATCCAATCATGAGCCTCGAGCCAAACTTCAAAAGAAATCCAATTATTTATTAGGAGCAACATATCGACACTTACCCTAATGAAGCCAGATCTGCCTCATGTAATTTACGGTGCACCTATGCCCTGTTCCCCACCCACCGGTGTGTCATAAATCACATTCTCCAACCGGAGCATCTTCATGCCTGGTGTGTCATAAATCACATTCTCCAACCGAGAACTTTCGCAGGCTCTAGTGACCAACGCCTCTCCAACTGGATCAGTAACCTGGGAGACACCTTGGTGAGGTATGAGTAGAATGTACTTCTGGTGGTTTTTTTTATTGCTTTGCTGCTTCTTCGGGGTTTTCCACTCGAGGCTATGGCAACTCAAAAGAAGGCCAGGAATGCTTTACGAGTTGACACCTGGTATAGATCTAGAAGCTGCCAAGTTGATGAAGATTGTTGAGTCCTTCTCCTTATCAAGTATGCCCTGTTTTATTCACACATGGTGTTGTTCTGCTAAGTTCTGTAAAAATGTGGAACTTAATCATGGAATCATCTCTATGTTAAATACAGATCTTGGAGGGAACAATTGCATGAAACAAAAGGGATATTTTGTTAGCTAATGAATGCAGAAGCTCCCTGCTACAGAGAACATATCCGATGAAATACTGTAAGTCTAGGAAATTGAAAATAGGAAGGTTGTTTTTCAGCTTGTGTCTTCATTACTTTTTTTGTTTAGCTATTTGTAGCTTGCCCTCTGTCCTTCAAACCTTTGGGAGAAGGAATTCATTGGAGATTGACCCAGTAGTGTGCAGTATGAATATTTTCAAACCTACATATTAGGTTAAATTATGTGGCCAAATACAGCCTGCCATGTTTGCAGAAGGGACGGAAGTCTGGTTAGAAGTGGGTGGTGTGAATTGTTTTATGACTTCTTAGTTTGGGTTGGGGTTTAGTGAAGGTTTATCATAGATTCCTCTGTGGTCCTGAAAGCTGCACTGAAATTCCCGCGAAGAAGTATGGAAATTTATATGAAATGTATTTTCTTTGAAGGGGAATAAATATCAATCAAATAATGCAAATGGCAGCTTATTTAACAGATTAACAGAGTTGGAAGGGACCTTGTAGGTCATCTAGTCCAACCCCCTGCCCAAGCTGGATCTAGATGTATCATTCTATATGCAGAATCCTCTTGTTCTTTCTTTACCAAAAAAAATAAGTAATAATGAAGAGTTTTTAGAAAACAAATGAAGGTAGCATCTGTAAAAGCTCCAGAATTTAGAAAGAAGAATTTGTTGTTCTTATATAATTGCTGCTTCCTTATGTCCTTAGTTTATTTCTATTTCACCTCTTGTTTGCTCACAGTTTGCAATAATAATCCAAAATGCAAGTTTTGCAAAAGTCTTAAACAATCATTTTGGAATGAAACCTGCAAATTGGGGACATCAGCAAAATGTACAAATGTATTTTTTTTCCAAATGTTGCTGCAAAATAACCAAACTCCAGAGTTTTATTTTCGGAGACTATTCTTCGCATATTAATGGCCCATGCATGGTTTTGCTACACCTGGGTCCCTACAATTTCCCATATGAGCCTTTAAGTTTAAGCATTATTCAAAATATACAAGAGATTAGAAAGATACGGTTTTGACTCATTTAATAATAATAAAGTGCATGTTTTCATTTTATTAATACAAGTAGATGAGGGGTTAGCATGCACAGAATTAACCAGTTCTTATTGAAATTAATATTTGCACTTGTGCACTTAAGTATATTAATAAGAATTCTAGTTATAAATCAGATTATGTGGAACTCATGCCATGAGTTGAAGATCGCTCTTTGAATGTAATTGTGTGTCATTTGCTTTTACTTTTACTAGAAAATAAAAACTTTAATGGACAATCACCTTAGCACAGTTGAAAAAAAAAAAACCAGGTTGAGATTAGCTTTATGTTACTTTATATAGGATGTGGAAGATTATGTGTGTGTGTGTGTGTGTGTGTGTGTGTGTGTGTGTGTGTGTGTGTGTGTGTGTGCAGTTTCTAAAAAGAGTTTGGGAAGGGAAGCTTATTGAATTAAGCCAAAAGTTGAAGAATCTATTTTTTTTGAGAGGAGAAAATTGATAAGTTGATAACTTTCAGGACAGCCTCTTAATTGTTTCTTTCATACCTATTATGGCATAATATTTTATCCGTAGAACTCGTTAAAATAGAGCAGTTGTGTTGGCACCCTTATCTTTGCTTCCAAAGACTCACACTAATGGGAACAGGGTGCCCCCGCGTGGATTAACTCCATTCCTACTACTGCTCTTAACAGTCCCTCCTCCTTCTCTTGTGGATGGACGAGTCTTGTGCATTATTTCTTGTCTTGACCACTTTGATGTGGAGTAGGTTTGCTTCTCTACGGAGAGATGCATTGATTCTCTTTCACGTTTTTAGTTCTGTACTAATAAAAGTTTTCATTCAGGGTCCCATCTAGAATTACATAAATTTTGTTGGCTCTTAAGAGTTGGACCTGGGAAATCCAAGGCAGCCAGATATATTTCGATTTAAGTGGATTTCTCTGGGTCTCCTCTGAATGTGTGTTCAAACCATAATGTTGTAGTAAGGTTATCTTTTCTTTTGGGACAGAACAAACATTAATTTTAAGAAATCACAATAAGGGGGCATGAAAATCCCACCTTTAAATCTATTTCCCGGTGTCAGGCATAACTGAGATTCTTTGGTTCTCCCGAGAGGAAATCCAAATAGGTTTTGTCTGATTTCAATTATGTGTTACCAAGCTTTAATATTCAACCATCCAGACATCGTAACGCCAGCAAAACTATTATGGCAAAAATTTAAAAAGATGGGGCTAACAATGAAATATCTCTAAAGTTTCCCATTGCATTATCTCTAGGACCCATGAAACTTCCAAAGCCTTCCAAAGAAAGGCATGTTGTTCAAAGAAATGGAACAGCCAAGATCTACCTCGAATTTCCTTATTCGGTTCCGATCCACACTGTGTCCTTTTTTCTTTCTTTTTTCTTTTTAATTTTATTTATACATTTTCTTTAACATACCTAAGCGCTTAGTAAACAGTGTATTGTCTGGGTCAATTTACATATACATAATAATAATAATGATCATAGTATTTACATGTACATAGTGGTATTCTTCCAGCTTCTAATTTATTTTTTTTAAATTATTTTTATTACATTTTTCAAAAATACAAATCTCATCCATGTTTATGACAACGTTTTGGCATCAACAAATACATATATCTTATGTGCCTTATTATATACATCATTATTATATACATTTATAAATATCAACATCTTATATGTCTTATAATACATATCAGCCAACACATATATTTTATATTTCTTATTATAAAAAATATCTACAATAACAATCTCCTAAGGTCTCTTACTTTGTTTACAATAAACCATTTTTCCTAATCTTTATATCTCTCTTTTAGCTACTCGTATCATTTATCCCATATTAGGTAGTATTCAGAATTCTTCTTATCTTTCATTTCTAATGTGAGCTTGTCCATTTCCGCGCACTCCAATATTTTTGGTATGACTAGATCTTCTGGTGTGGTATTGACTCCTTTCCATAGTTGTGCAAAAGCTATTCTGGCTGCTGTCAAGACATGTAAAATAATAAATGTAGCCTTTTGGGGGTATTGGTCTGGAATTATTCCCAAAAGAAAGAGTTCCGATTTAAATTCAGTTTGGTTTTTGGTCATCTCTTGCAGCCAGTTCTTTATTTTAATCCAATATTTCCTGGTCTCGGGGCATAACCACCACATATGATAAAAGGTACCATCTTTTTCCTCTAACCATTTGTAGAACAAATCCCAGGTTAAAAAAAATATGATGTATCTTCTTTATACTTTATCTTTAATGTTAACCTGTCCATTTCCGCACAATCTAATGTTTTTTAAATTATATTCTCATCCTGTCCTTTTTAACCGCATTCCAAATCTTAAGAGTTGAGGGGCACCATGGAAGGGCCACCCCTTCATTCAGGGTGCAGCATGGAAGGTTAGCCTCAGTGGTGAAAATGCTACCGGTTCAGCCCAGTTCAACCAAACCGGTAGCAAAAATTGCTACCTGTTTGGCCAAACCAGCAGTTAAAAAAAAAGCTCCGACGATCCGCTAAGAGGAGAAAGAAGAGAAAAGCGCAGGATTGGCCCTCCCACCTGCTCCTGCACTTTTCTTTATGCTCTCAGCTGATCGGCGCGGCAGAGCCTCAGCTGGTGTGTGGAAAGCTGCGGGTGCGTGTGTGTGAAGTGTGCGATCACCGAACCAGTAGGGAAGCTGGTTAGAATCCCACCACTGGCTAGCTTGCTTTTGGCCAAGGCTCTGTTCTGTGGAAAATCTCAACCTTTTTCACGGCCAAGTGCTCATCATCTCAGAGAAGAAGCATGTCTGTTTTAGCCCTTGTTCCTCAAAGAACATTGGCATCTCTCTTGGGTTTTTTATGTGTTGTCATTCTTGTTTGAATAGGCACATGCCATCTCCAGCTGCTTTCCTTCTGCAGCCTTGCTGCTACAAGCCGTTCAACTGAAACAATTCCGTCTATTGTACGATGCCCCCATGAAGATGGATTCCCCTCTGGAGCTCGTGATTCCTGTAATTATTTTCGTCAAGCTGCAACCCTACAGGTTGTCTGCAGGGCAAACTCCTTAGTCACGGTGCAAGGGGGTCTTGATTAGCGCCGTTAATGAATGCCACACAAAGTGGTCGCCTCAATCGAACCTGTATTATTCAAAGTGATATTTCTGTATTCTGTCAATACAGCGACGGGTTGCAGCGCGATGGAAGTGGGCAAGGGAAATGTTTAAACATACATTTTTGCATGCATATTAATGAAATATTATCATAAAGTATTAAAAAAAAGTATGTTTTAAATGTACAGTTAATAGCAATAGCACTTATATACCACTTCACAGTGCTTTTACAGCCCTCTCTAAGTGGTTTACAGAGTCAGCCTTTTGCCCACAACAGTCTGGGTCCTCATTTTATCCACCTTGGAAGGATGGAAGGCAACCTTGAGCCAGTCAGGATTGAACTGCTGGCAATAGGCAGAATTAGCCTCCAATACTGCATTCTAACCACTATGCCACCACGGAAGGAAGGAAGGAAGGAAGGAAGGACAATAGCGATAGCACTTAGATTATATACCGCTTCACAGTGCTTTTATAGACCTCTCTAAGTAGTTTACAGAGTCAGCTTCTTGCCCCCAACAATCTGGGTCCTCATTTTACCCACCTCAGAAGTGGGGAAAGCTGAGTCAAACTGGAGCCGAGGAGATTTGAACTGCCAAACTGCAGGCAGTCGGCAGTCAGCAGAAGTCGCCTGCAGTACTGCACTCTCATCACTGCACCACCGCGGCTCATGATGAAGTCACAGAGTAGCTATAGAAAGCAAAATAAAAACAAAAGCTTCGTTTGTTTGTTAAATATATATGCCAACTGTCTCCCTGATAAAGTAACTCTGGACAGCTTACAAAGAATGAAAAGTTCAATACAGAAACAATTACAATCTTAAAAACTATATAATAGCTAGAACCAAGGAAACAAACAGCACAGGGACGAGATCGTCTTCTCCTGTCAATCACCTCCAGTGTTGAGTGGCACCCTTGGGGCCACAAGCCAGCCAGCAAAGCCAAGTGTTGATACACTTCCAAAAGGTCAAAAGGATGGGAAAAGGTCTCACTTCCGGTGGTAGATGGGGCCACAGCAGTGGTGGGATTCAAAAATTTTTTACTACCGGTTCTGTGGGCGTGGCTTGGTGGGCGTGGCAGGGGAAGATTACTGCAAAACCCCGCCCCACTAACCTGTTTTCCAGCTCCGTTCTCCTGTGCAGGGAAACCAAAGAAGACCCAGCCGATCAGCTGGGACTCGGGAGGCGGAGAATAGATGGGGGGGGCAGTGAGAGATGATATTTGCTGGTTCTCCGAACTACTCAAAATTTCCACTACCGGTTCTCCAAAACTGGTCAGAACCTGCTGAATTCCATCTCTGGGCCATGGTGGAAAAGGCTCTTCTTGACCCCATGCATCAGGGTCCCTAGCAGGCCTCTACCCCTCGAGCGAATGGGGCAGGCTAGTTCGATTGAAGACTGCAATATACTGTAGTTTCAGGCGTTTCAACATCTTGTCCTATTTTCACTTTGCTGTGAACCACGTTCGTGGTGTTTGTTGCTCATCAGATTTTTTGTGTGAATCCAATAATGAGCCGCTCCTTTTTAAACTGGTAGCTTTGCTCTGTCTGAATCTTCCTTTTCTCCATTTTGCACACCCGAAGAATAGCATCTAAAACCCCAACAGCAGCTGTGCATGTGTAAGCCACCACTGTGCACTCACTCGCTCCACCCACTGAATTTTGGGTCCCATTAAACAGAACTTGATATTAATTTACAATTCACACCAAAGCAAATATTGCATTATTCAAAAATATCCTAATTTTTACCTACTTTGGTTCCTTTAAGAATTATTGCTAATGTCTATCATCTATCTTTATCTATCTCTCTATCTAATTGTCTATATCTTTCTATCATCTATCTCCATCCATCTATCTTCATCCATTATCTCTATCTATCAATCAGATTATCTATCTATCTGTCTATAACTTTCTATCCTGTCTATCTCTATCCATCTCTCTATCTCCATTATCTCTATTTATCAGATTATCTATTTTTCTATCTAATCTGTCTCTATCTTTCAATCTATCATCTATCTATCTCCATCTATCTCTCTGTCAACTATCTCACATATATCTATCATCTATATATTTATCTAATCTGTATCATTCTATCATGTCATAAGATAGATAGATATATCATCTATATCTATGTAATATTTATATCTATATCTAGTATCTGTTTTCTCATTAGCCTGATAGACTTAAGATGCCCAACGTGACCTGCAACCAAATAAAAATGGAAGAATTTCCTCCCACCGGTTATCTGCTCTCTTTAGATGAAGAGTTTAAATAAGATTACCAAATGAACCAGCAACTTATCCAATACTTTTGATTGTGGGCACTCCCTCGTCTTCACACCATTGCAGAAAGGCTGAAATGAAAGTTGCTGTTTGTGGGCTTCTATAGCAGGAAAACACCAAGGGGAAATTGTAACCGACATCTTCTCCAGCAGGAAAAGTGGACAGTCATAGGACAACTCTCTTTATCAACAGTTGCGCTTCTTGTGTAGAGATTGCGGTTTTCTACACTGAGCAGAAGGGCCTACAGGCATTTTGGTGATCACCCTCAAAGTTTGATTGAAACAGAGTGGACGATCCATAAGAGATCCACTTCATTTAAGTTCCTCCCCCATTTCAAGGGGGGCATGGTGTGCCGTAACCTCAGAGAGAATAAGAGTTTTGCCTGCTTTATATAAATGCATATGTCCATAATGTAGAGTAGTGTTTCTCAGCCTTGGCCACTTGAAGACTCCCCTTGCTGGCTGGGGAATCATGGGAGTTGAAGTCCACACATCTTCAAGTGGCCAAGTTTGAAAAATGCTATGCTGTCCAGACAGTTTACAGTTAATGGGATTTGGGATAGTTACTTAGGAATTGTGAGCTGTTCCCTTAAGGGAATGCATCATGGTAAATGTAGTTAAAGGTATCCTGGGAAATGTAGTCCATGTCACATGACCACATCTGTAAACCTAACCCTAACCCTAACCCTAACCCAAGGAATTTGTCTTGGTGTAAATGCTCTCAGTGTACGTAAAAGAAGATACATTCATCAAGAGTCAAGAATCATAACGTACAACACTTAATGATAGTCATAGGGTACAATACAAGTACATAGGGTACAATGATAGTACATAAGGTAGACAGTTTGAGGTTGAAGCTGTAACAACGGAGTTGGGTAGCGAGTTCCAGGCATTGACCACTCTGTGGCTGAAGTCAGATTTTCTTCAATCGAGGAGTTTGGAGCAGTTTACCTTGAGTTTGTATCAGTTGTTTGCCACTTCTCGTTGTATTGCCAGGCGCAAAGAATCAGGGCTACATGTTAAGTTTCCGTTCAAAATATTCATTACTCAAGCCTATATATATCCAAGAACCTAGTCAACTAAAATTGAGCACTAAATGAGCACCAGATAAGGTTCTGTGGAATTCCAGGTGGGTTGGACTTAAAACCATTTGTAGTAACGAAATGACTCTGGGCTGATGACTCATTTTTTAATTCCACCACCCAGCACTCCTACAGGTATAGTTCTTCCAATCTTGGTGGTTCTGCTCTTGTCAATCGGATTTCATTAGTCATTGGATAAGGCAGCAGTCTTGCTGAATCACCACACGGGCAGCTTTGTCATCTGCTGATTTGAAGCGATAGCAACCCCAGAAACTCTCAGAACTTATAATGTGTGAATGAGATCCGGGGCTCTACATCCCCGCTTCTAATAAACCTTGACCAAAGGACAGGACCGAGGCACTTGTAGGGTTCTTGAAACGTAGAAGATTCCCAGAAGAAGCTGCCTTTCTTCCACTTCAAACAAAAAGCTAGTTGCACTGACATTGTGAGGAGGAGACGCTGGTCTCCATGGAGATGGTTTATATATCGGTACCCAAACTACTTGCTCTTAAAGCAATGAGAGCCATTTGGAGGGAGAGTGATAGTAAGTAGTTTTGTTGAACACTATGGGCAAGGATAATGACTACCCTTTGACACTTTGACATGTGGTATTTGAGGGGCAGCCATGAAGAAGAGAGAGGGAGAGGAGTCAACTTATTTTCCAAAGCACCTGAAGGGCAGGACAAGAAACAATGGATGGAAACTGAACAAAAAGAGATGCAACGTAGAACTAAGGAGAAACTTCATGACAGTAAGAACAATTAACCAGAAGTTGCCTTCAGAAGTTGTGGGTGCTCCAATACTGGAGGCTTTTAAGAAGGGGCTGGACAGCCATTTGTCGGAAATGGTCTAGGGCAGGGGTGTCCAATCTTGGCAACTTTAAGACTTGTGGACTTCAACTCCCAGAATTCTGGGAGTTGAAGTCCACAAATCTTAAAGTTGCCAAGTGGTTGGACAACCCTGGTCTAGGGTCTCCTGCTAGAGCAGGTGGATGGACTAGATCACTAGAAGACCTCCAAGGTCCCTTCCAACTGCTATTCTATTCTATTCCTATTCTATTGTATTCTTCTAATTTCTATTTCTATTCTGAAAGTGAAATGTAGGTTGACATTCTTTCTGCAAGACTGAGTTCTCCCTTGATCAGAGTATGATGAATTTCTTGGGAGTGCAGTTTTTGTAGAACAGCAGCACTCGGTGCCTATAGAACAGGGGCCTCCAACTTAGCAACGTTTAAGACTTGTGGACTCCAACTCCCAGAATTCCCCAGCCAGCTACAATCTCCAGGTCTTAAAAGTTGCCAAATTGAATGCAAGTGTGGATCCACTGATGGGATCCAAAAGGGTTTGCAGTGAAAGAAATATGCTGACAGATCTGTGGCGTTCAGGTTCCAGGTGCCTTCAGGGGTGGTATTCTGATCTCTAGGTGCCCTTCTCAAGAGGGAGAAAGACTCTTTAAATCAGGGGTCCCCAAACATGGCAACTTTAAGACTTGTGGACTTCAACTCCCAGAATTCTTAAGTCTTAAAGTTGCCAAGTTTGGAGACCTCTGTCCTATAGAAGTTCTGGGATAGTCATAAGGTTTGGCAACAAGGCAAGTACTTATGCATGCAGCAAAACCAGAATTGGGTGTTTAGAACGTAGCATTAGATCTGCCCTGGTGCGATTCTCCTCCACCCAAGATCGCTTTCCACACAAGGTAACTCTCTTAAGATTTTGCAAGGCCGCCAACTCTATGACCTTGAACCCAAGAAGGAAAGACATCTGGACCGATCTCAGGTGGAGTCAGCCTAGGTCCTGCTATTGAAGAGGGAATTCCACCAGGGAGGAAAGTTGTGAGCATTATGCTCTGGTGCCACACTTGAGTTTACAGATGGGAACATTCATCATTCCCTGTGCCAGATGACAATGGGGCAAGCATCACAGCGATGGAAAAGCTGGGATTCTGAGCATATGCTGTCGTTTTTCCGGTTGCCATGGGGATCGTGCATAAAAAGGGAGAGCCGTAGCAAGGCAGTGTGATCTAGTGAGTTAAGCTCCATGCAAACAAGGCTGAGTATCCTCAGCTTTAAACCCCGGCTCTTTGCTCGCTTGTGGTGGCCTTGGATGGTTGAGGGGGGGGATAGGTCCCTGCCCCCTTTGGCTATCCATTTAGAAAACAGTGCTAAGAATAGCTCTGTCGTGGGGGTGTGGACAGGATCAGCCAGCATTTGTGAAAAATCCTATCGTTGGCTGCCAGTGAAATCTCTCTGAGCGTTTGGAGAAACTCCCCGGTTTGATTCTCTGGGGCATGTGCCTCTTCTCCCGTAGCTTTAAAGGCAGCTTGGTGTAGGGCAGTGATGGCTAACCTTTTCGGCACCAAGTATCCAAAGTATGCGCGCCAGAGCCCCCAAGACCAGCTGGCTGCTGGGAGGTGTGCTCATGCATGCATGGCGGAGCTGAGCTGGGGCAAAAGCTCACATGCCTGCAGAGTGGCATGCGTGTCATAGGCTCTCCATCGCGGGTTTAGGGGGGAAAACTCTTCTTCCCCCAATAATGTCCTAAAAGGGTCAGAGTTCACGACTCACCTGTCGCCAACTCGGCAAGTTTAAAGACTTGTGGACTTCAACGCCCAGAATTCCTGAGCTAACATGAGGAATTCTGGGAGTTGAAGTCCACAAGTCTTAAAAGTTGTCAAGTTTGAAGACCCCTGGTGTAGCTAATCTAAATCTCCGGCACAGCAGAACAGCTGATGGTTGGAAAAAGGAAAAATAGCAATTTAGCAGGCAAGTTTACCGGGTAAGGAATGAGTGGGCGGGGAGGGTTCCCGCGGTCCATGTGGACAACACAGCCTTGCGTTTCTGTGCAGCCTGGATTAATTGCTTTGTGGGAGTGCTCTGGGGGTGAGATTTCTCTGCAGCCCACCAAAATTTCCTCGCGGCCCATCAGCGGCCCATCAGTTGGCAACCGCTGTGCTAGATCACACACTTTTCAAACATTTGTCTACATCCAGCGTGTGACGTTTTCATAACAGTAGCTGTATAGAAGGCTGAACGTTCATCTTTCTGCAATTTCAAAGAAAAACCTTAGGCAAGACTCAACTGGTGTTGTAATAAATCATTTTGACATCTTTCTTTTTTAACCAGAAACAACAACCCCACCCCGATTCCAATCAAAAAGTATTAAAATCCCGTGTTGATGTTTTCTCAAGGTGAGGTAGGATGGCTGAAACAGATGGATATGTTCCTAAAGGATTCCTATTTTCTCTCCCCAGGTTGTATATTACACCGAAATGTACAAAATATTTGGCGAATTAACAGAACAGATTGATGAGCCTGACTTAACGGACGAGCAGAGAGAAAAAGAGAGCGAAGCCAAGCTCAACGAGTTGAGGGCCCTCTCCATCGTGGCGGATGACTGATCTCCGGCTTACGAATCCTTCGTGGTGACAGCTGATGACGGAGTGGATGAAGACAGGAAGTTGAATATTACTTCCGATTTCTGAAAGCTTGAACCCTTTAAAGCAGGTCTCCAACCGTGGCAACTTTTAAGACTGGTGGCCTTCAACTCCCAGAGTTCCTCAGGCTGAGGAACTCTGGGAGTTGAAGGCCACCAGTCTTAAAGTTGCCACGGCTGGAGAGCCTTGCTTTATAAACCCTTGTTTTAACTCACCTGTTAATCCACCAATCCTTGTCCACCTGTTTTAATCTGAATTGTTATTTGCCGCTGGATCTTTACATCCTGAATGTCTTTTATCTGTATGATTAGGGGACCGGAGGCTAAAACATATGAAGAACGGTTGCAGGAACTGGGTATGTCTAGTCCAGAGGTCCCCAAACTTGGCAACTTGTGGACTTCAACTCCAGCTGGCTGGAGAATTCTGGGAGTTGAAGTCCACAAGTCTTAAAGTTGCCAAGTTTGGGGAACTGTGGTCTAGTCTAATAAAAAGGAGGAGTACGGGTGACATGATAGCAGTGTTCCAGTATCTCAGGGGCTGCCCCAAAGAAGAGGGAGTCAAGCTATTCTCCAACGCCCCTGAGGGCAGGACAAGAAGCAACAGGTGGAAACTAATAAAGGAGAGAAGCAACTTAGAACTAAGGAGAAATTTCCTGACACTTAGAACAATTCATCAGTGGAACAACTTGCCTCTCCAACACTGGAAGTTTTTTAAAAGAGGTTGGGTAGCCATTTGTCTGAAGTGGGGTAGGGTTTCCTGCCTAGGCAGGGGGTTGGACTAGAAGACCTCCAAGGTCCAACTCTGTTATTCTATTAATGACAACATGGCAAGATTCTCATATGGAGTCCTGCGTTGAGAGGTTTGTGGAGTTTGAAAAAAAATGGAAGAATTTACCCTGATAAAATGATAAGCGAACAAGCTTTTTAATTCAGTTTTTCTGAAATCAGGGTCCACCTGACAGCTGAATTGTGAGTGGCATCCTCATTGAGTATAGTTACTCCAAGAAATACATATATACACACACACACTCACTCTCTCTCTCTCTCTTCTGGTGTTTAAGGAATGTCATCATTGCACTGAAGCCTCATTCTGTGAGAGGTCCTTGTCTGGTTTGTGTCTTTTTGTGGCATTGAAAGCCGTCTAAACATAGTGGCATCCTTTAAAAACGGATTGGTAAAGTAGCTTAATCCTACTGAATGTAATATAATTCTTAGAAGCATAAATTGTGATTTTGGAAGAACACGAAAGGGCACAGATTATAACATCCCTTGATACGAACTACATGAATATTATACTTTGCACCCTGTGCAGGTACTTCACTCCTGAGATATTATTTACAGGGAAAGCAATTTGTTTCCTCAGCAGGTTGGTGAAATCCTTTGGCCATCATATAAAGGTGGCTGCGATTTAAACTAATAAAATGTTCTTCTTCTTGGTGGTGGCTAGCCAGGAATGCAGGTATGCCTTTATTTTCCTGGACTTAACTCCTGGTTTGTTAGTATTGGTGCCTTCCAACTGTTGTCTTGCCTGTCTTAATTATGATTAATGAGACTATTGTTGTAGATGATTCTTTTGGTTCTTCTGTAACCCCTACTTCTAATTTTATTTTTTCAAAAAAAAAAAAAATCTTAGTGGATTATTTGACTCTGTTCCTTTGTGTACCAGAGTAGAGCTGCACCCATTACTGATGACTGATACATGAAGCTGCCTCGTTAATTTTGCAAAGCTGTTTGAAGGGCAGCCAGAAATAACTTGACATTCTCTGTTTAGGTCACATTACATGCATTTTAAGAGTTGAGGTATGGGCAACATTTTATTAATTATGGCCAAACTCAACCACTCTTGTAAACATGACGACAAAACACCCTGGAAGGCTTGTACTATATTGGTTTTTCTTTCCCCATATTTGTAAACTACACCATAGCACTTTCTCAAATATTGTCCCAAAGGTGCTTTTTCAGAAGGCAAATAGAGTTTCTTGTTTTTTCTTTTGAAGACATTTCGCTTCTCATCCAAGAAGCTTCTTCAGCTCTGACAGGATAGTGGGGAATGGAAGGATTTCTACTCCTTGCAGACAGCTGGTCATTGGCATCCTTTTTAGAGGGTCGTTGAAGCACTTGGAGGTTTATCTGTGTCCTCAGGGTCACCTGAATAGTGTGGGAGTAGGAACAGATTTCCAGAGAGAAAAATTGAAGACTACAGGAACCAGGAGCACCAGTCAGGTGACCCTGAGGACACAGATAAACCTCCAAGTGGCCTCAACCACCCTCTAAAAGGATGCAAATGACCAGCTTGTCTGCAAGGAGTAGAAATCCTTCCATTCCCCACCCTCCAGTCAGAGCTGAAGAAGCTTCCTGGATGAGAAGTGAAACGTCTTCAAAAGAAAAAAAACAAGAAAGTCCAGTGGCCTCCTGAAAAAAAGCACCTTTGGGACAGCCATGACCAGGAGGACGGAGAATCTCTACAGAGTTCTCAAATATTGTGCTTTTTCCGGCTGCCTCCCTAAATCAAACCAAGCGACCCCTTGAGCAGCCGCATGCCAGCTGTGTGTGTGTGGAATGAAAGGCAGCCCGAGAGCTGCGTCTGGGCGCAAAAAAAGAAGATGAGGCAAAGCACATTTCCAAGTGAGGAAGAGACTTTTATAAAAGTAACTTGGCCAGTTAAATACAAGTTGTTATCACATTTACAGACTAAAAGCAACACATTCAGAAGTGACAGACCACCTGAGGGTGGGAGAGCAGGCGGCCGGGGCAAATTGCAGCGAACACCTACTGGAGGAAGGCTTGAGCCCGGCCACTGCTTTGCATAGGCCCACCAGCTACTCTGCTAAAGTCTACCCCCGAGGAAACCCATGGCCTCCAGCTGTCCCAGCTGGGCACTATCGCCTTCCCAACTGGAAGTTCAGCGGACCACAGAGTCCCCTCCTGCTGCCCTCAAAATCCCAGACCCTCAAAAACTCAGATCCGCTGAAGGGGAGTTTCACTTTTGTCGGAAGGCTACTGATGGAAAAAAACCTCAATGGGTCCCAGAGCTCTCTGAGCTACAATTAGCAAGTAAAATGACTAGGGGGTTGAAGAGGAGAGGAGGAGGAGGAGGAGGAAGAGAGCCTCGTGGTGTGCGTTTGTTTTTCTTTCTTAAAATGGCTAAGATGCTGGGCCAAGTATGTACGGTGTTCACGCTCCAGCCACAGCACCCGAGCAGAGCTAGCAAGCCGCCCTGAATAGGCAGGGGCAGGAGCTGCTGGCCGAGGGCTAGCAGAAGAAAACCATCTCCCCCCCCCCTCCCAGGCACCAGCTGGCCCAAGGCAGGCAGAAGGCCAACCCCTCCCCTCAAGCTGGACGTAGAGGGGACAGGAAGTGGAAGGGGCTTAAAAACATCCCCATGCAGCAGCACAAAGAGGCTAGCGATGCCTGGAGCAGTCAGGACCTGCATGGCTCTCGGGATGGAGCTGACGTGCCCAACCCAAGACTTGCTCTTGGCCAACAGCCCGAAATACCTACCCTGTCGCTTCTGCCCTCGGACACAAGACCATCCAAATGCCTACCTAACGGGTATTTCTTTAAACAAGAGGGGGGGAGTTTCCAGCAGATGTGGGACTGGTGGCCCTTCCCCCCCCCCCCAAGCCTGGGGTGAGGAGGGGTGGTTGAGGATGAAAGCCAGCTGCTGCAGCCTTTCACATGGTGGCAAAGAAGTTGATGGTTTCAAAGGCTTGAACACCCAATCCCCCCCCCACGAAAGCCGCTTAACTCACAGCCCCAAAACATCAAACCAAAGGTGTACTGATCGCTCCACCTGACCAGATCTCTGGGGAGCATCAGTTGCTGGAAACGGAGGGCGACGTAGCTTCCTTTTTCTCTAAGCAGTTATTGGTCTGAAAGAGAGAGGTGGGGAAGAGGAAGGGGGAAACAATGATGACAAAGATTGTTCATGATCTTTCCTGACAATCAGAGCAATGGCCGCCTCCAGGAGTGATGGAGGCTCCATCATTGGAAATCTTCAGAGAGAGATCGGACAGCCCCTTTGTCCAGAATGTCTCCTGCTTGACCGGGAAGTTGACTAGAAGACCTCCAAGATTCCCTTCCAATTCTCTTAGTCGATACTCTAACCCAATCAGTTTGTCAGACATGATATTCTTCCGATTAAAATCGAATTCTGATTTTGGGGAATCACCCCTTCCCCCCTTCTTCTCCTCCTTCCCCTCCTCGGAGGCCCGAGTCAGGAGTTGCTACCGCTGGCGCGGCTCTGCGTGGCTCCAGTCCCGTTGCCTCAGGAAGGGAAAGGCAAAAGGAAGAGCCGCGGCGGCACTTTGCAACGGCAGCAGCGGCTCCTGGTTTTGCCTTTCCTTCCCGAGGCAACGCGGGACTGAGCGCGCGGAGCCGCGCCAGCGGTAGCAACTCCTGACAGCCCCAGCCGGATACCTGAGCAGAGCCCGGGCGGGCGGGCAGTGCGGCGGAGGCCGCTGAGCGGCAGGAAAAGGAAGCTGGGCAGCGATTTCTTGGCGCGGTCTCTTTTGGCCGGCCCGATTTTTTTTCAGAGGGGAATATCATGCCTGGTTTGTCTTTCAGCAACTATAAATACCTTTGTTTGAACTCATTGCCATAGTTTGCTTAGCCATAATCCTGATCATCATGTGTCAATTCTTGATACACTAAACCCATGACACACTAAACAGGTGGCATACCTCACTGCGCATGTGCGTGCCTCACAGCTGATTTTCAGCCGGTTTGAGGCCTTTTTCGGACTCCCAGAGGTTTGAGGAAGGCTTCTGCAGGCTGAAAACTAGGCCCGTTTCATCACTTCCTGTTTTTTCCGGAAATACGGGAAGTGACGAAACGGGCCTAGTTTTCGGCCTGAAAAGCCTGCAGAAGCCTTCCTGAAGCCTCTGGGAGGCCGAAAAAGGCCTCAAACTGGCCCAAAATAAGCTGTGTTGCGCAGTGCAGGTAAAGGGGCAACGAGGATGGGTGGGTGGGTGGGTATTGCGTGCGCATGCATAGGGGGCGCACATTGCCTTTTGGGTGCAAGCACACACACAATTTTTGGCACAGGAGCCCAAAAAGGTTAGCCACCACTGCACTAAACTGTCAAAACCTTCGTTTAGAGCAGTGTCTGGACTGATTCTCTTTATGTCCCAAGCAGTCACATGATGCATCATTATTTCAGGCACGACTGGAGAAAGTATGTAATTGAACGGTTCCCTCTCCCAAAATCCCCGGAAGAAAGATTTTCACCTCTTCATCACACTTCTGTGAGAGGCTGTCTTAAAAATAGATCAATCTCATAGCTGATTTTTTTTTCCAGCCGCAATGTGAAAAACTTCGTGATTTCTCTACAGGTGGAAATTTGCTCTTGGAAAAAGTTGCACAGAGGGGAGAAAACATAGGCAGCATTGCTAAAACCCTGATCCCCCCATTTGGTGTCTTTTGGTGCCAAGGTCTTCCCCCAAACACCTTTGTGGATAGCCTACCATCTCACTGGTCATGCTCCTCATCCCAGCATAAATGAGACCTACAATGTTGCAAAGCGAAGCATCAACTCAATTTAGTTTTAACAACTCCTGCAAACCCCAACATAGACACAACAAGAAATTCCAGCTGCTAGCCAGGCATCTATTTAGGTAGGCCTTACCATCCCAGAGGAATTTTTTAAGGGTATTGCAGGGAGCATTGTGTGAAGCTAGAGAGATTTGGGGAAGCAACACCACCAATTTTTCATTTTTTTTCTGGGTCACATCTATTTTGTAGCAGTAGCAACATATTGCTCTCCAAAAACAACGGAAAGAAAAATGCCCACCTGCTTCCCCAAAATGGGAGAAACTTGTATAGGTAGCAACGTTTGACATATTCGGGACCAAAACCTAACAAAATTGTAATTTTACTTTTACAGACCAGCATATATGAACTATTTTAAAGTATTGTCCAATAGAGGGACAAAATCAAGCAGAGAATAGTGGGATGACTTAAAAGCCTCCAGCTGTTCACAGCGGTTCCCTGACGAATGCGGGCTCACAAATACCCTCATTTTCTGTCTTTTTTAAGCAGGTCGTCTGGGGCCAAGTTCGAAATAGCAATGCCACTGACCAACATGAACAAAAAATCCAAAGAGGCCACAGCTGTCATATTTGCCTGTTGTCTTAAGCACACTGAAGTCAATGGAGTTGTGTGAGTCATGCCCCCATTGGAGTCTCAATCCATTGGCTGAGGAGGAAACTGAGGAAGGGCAAGTCCGGCTGGGCAGAGCAGGGAAGAGGTAGAACAAGGGAGAGGGAGTTCAGAGGAAGAGCCAGGCCCACCCCCTCTTCATCCTAGGGCACGCAGGGAGGAATGGAGAACAGAGCAACATGGGTTGCATGGCTTACGAGGGAGGAAAGGGCCCTGATTCCCTTCACAAGGCACATCTGGGAAGGGAGTTTAAAGGAGAGGCAGTTTGGGAGGGGCATTTGTCGGAAACAAAGTTTATCTCATGTTGGATGCTGCTATGTGGGTTCCTGGTTTGATTTACTGCCATGTTACTTCACTTCTGGAACTCCTTATCTTGCCCTGCCGGATTTATTACCTTATCTTGTCTTGCCGAATTCATAGTTTAAAGTTTTCTGTTTATAATGTTTTGGACTAGAATATCTGTTCCTGGGAGAGTTTTTCTCCAGACTGGCAGGTAACTGGGACATTGGGGGCAAAGTTGGAGCTAATAAAAGGACCCCTACTTATTATTCTGCCTGTGTTGCCTTTGTGCCACGCCCCGAATCATCACAAATTGACTTCTGTTCAATCACACCCGATCTGGAAGCCCTATTTTAACCATCAGTTCTTCAGAGAACCTGAATTTTCTTAGGTTCTCAAGGCGTCCTTCCAAAGGGATGAGAGTTTTCCCACTCTCTACTAGGAGCTGCAGAACTGCCCACACAGCCTAGGAGTCTCTGAGCAGACGTCCAGTTCTAGATCCATCAAGCCATAACTGTTTGAAGATCCAACACTCTCGATTTACTATAAAAGCCCCACTGGGTTCAATGGTCAGCCTACCTTCTCAATTATCCTCTGGATTTCCAGTTGCAAAGGAACCAGGCGCTTTTTATTCTCCTGTAGCAGCCTTTGAAATTGGGATTTCTGCTTTTCGGATGCTTTCGACTGCTCTTCCATCTCAGTCAGGCGCTTCTGCAATTCCTGCACTTCCAGCGTCAATGCCTTGTTGGAAGCCTCCGTTGATGAGAAGCGAAGCTGGGTCTCTTCTGCGAAATGCAGTCGATTGAAATTGTTTTCCAAGCAAAATGTTAAGAGAGAAGAGAGAAGTGTAAGTGCCTAGTCAAAACAAGGGAGAGCCAAAATTGGCAGTATCTCATTGGAGGAAAACCGATTTATGTACAAAGAGCAATTACGGTAATCTGTAATTATGGAATCTGCAGGGGGGGCAGATTTCAGGGCAGGAACCTTTGACTTGCACAATTCTACAGATACATTTTAGCAATAGCAATAGCCCTTACACTTATATACTGCTTTTCCAGTGCTTTCCAGCCCTCTCTAAGCGGTTTACAGTCAGCCTCTTGCCCCTAACAATTTGGGTTCTCGTTTTACCCGCCTCGGAAGGATGGAAGGCTGAGTCAACCTCGAGCCTGGTAGGATTCGATCTGCCAAATTGCAGGCAGCTGGCAGCCAGCAGAAGTCACCTGCAGTACTGCACTCTCACCACCGCGCCACCGAGGCTCTTTTCCAAACCTCTGGGGGGTATTTTAAATGCATGGGCCTGTCTGTTGCCTGCCACTCTCAATGTGCATCTATCCCTTTATAAGCTGCCTAGAGTCGCTATGAGCAAGTAGGTGGCTACGTAAATTTTCTAAATAAATAAATCTCCATTTTCTGGATGTTCGTGCAGGTAGAACTTGAATCCCTCTCAGTTCCCCTTAAAAGAGTTCCACTCTTTTCATTCCACATCCGCTGCCCAGAATGGACATTCAGTTCTTGCTCAGGAAGCCATTCAATTCTATAATCCATAATACATGCATGCTTGGTACCCCTTGCAGACAATCAAGAGTGTGCCCAATAAATACAATATTTTGGGCTTGAGTCGTGCTTTCTTATATGCCGTGTTTCCCCCAAAATAAGACCCTGTCTTATATATATTTTTTGTCACCAAAAAAAGGCACCAGGTCTTACTTTCGGGGAGGGCGATGTCATGCACTGATTTACCTCATTTGTGCATGTTGCCCCCAGCCTCTTTTTCACTGTCAGAGGCCTTCAGGAACTTCTGCAGCAAGAAAGGCCGGTAAGGCTCTCCTGAAGGGAGAGCTCCAATAACAGAGGTCTGGATCGATCCTGAGCTGTTATCGGCTGCAGAGGCCTACAGGAAAGTCTTGCCAGCTGCAGAAAAAAATGGCCCGGCAAGGCAGGTGTCGGGGTGTGCGAGGCCTGGCTGCACCTGTCTGAAAGTAAGTAGTAGGGAAGATGTGGCCCCCACATCCTCAACCTACCTTAATTTTTACCCGTGCAGCCTGGAGTTGGCGGGGTCTTAATTAGGGCTTATTTTTTGGGGGGTAGGGCTTATATTGGGCACAAATGTAAAAAAAATCAAGCTAGGGCTTACTTTCAGGGTAGGTCATATTTTGGGGGGAAACACGTTGAGTTAGACTGCAAAATTCCTAATGACCACTAGATGGCAGCATGTGCGTCCTTTTGCTGCCGATTGCCCCCTAAAATCTGGTTTTGCTGCCAATTAGCAGCCTAAAATCTGGTTAACCCAGAACATACAGCTGATCGATCGAAGCAGCGCCTCATGGGTCCAGACGGTAATCAGGGTGAACTGCCAGGAACCGTGAGGGCTGGTTGTAGGTGAATTCCGTCTATCAAGCCTCCTCCACCAGCACTCACCCAACTTTAGCTCCAGGGTATGGATTTTATTTTCCAGGTAGAGTCGGCTGTTTTCTGTCTGCTCTGCCTTTTCCAGGAGCTTGCTCACATTAAGGACAGCTCCGTTGTATGGAATCAAATTGGTAGACTGAGCCTCTCGGGTAGATTTGGTGCAAGAAGCCGACGGGCGCAAGAAATGGAGGTTGCCTGCAAGAAGAAAATCGCATTTATCCTGCTTGACAATCCAGAACACCTTGATTTTGGGAATGGGGGAGCAAAAAGGAGGAAAAATACACAGGGATCCATTCCCCGCTGCAGGGCTGAAGCGTTATTCTCTCCCTCGCCAACTGACCCATCCTGAGAAAAAATTCTCCTTTCCCAAAGCGAGCCGCCATCTGAGTGGGAGGAGTTACTGTGAAGGAAATCCTCACATCCCTGGGACAAGGGGAAGTCCTTGACTTATGACCACAATTGAGCCCCAAAAGTTCCCTTGCTAAGCGAGACAACGGCCAATGGATTCTCCTCCCCGGGTTACATCTTTTCTTGTCCCCGTTGTTAAGTGAATGCATTGGCTTGGCTCATCAGGAAGGTTGCAAAGGGGGAAATCACATGACACCCCCCGGGGAACCGTCATAAATATGAGTCGGTTGCCAAGGGTTTGAATTTGGATCACCTGACCCTTGGGATCCTGCAATGGACATTAAGGGTGGCAAAACGATCATAAGTCACTTTTTTCAGTGCCGTTGTAACTTCGGTCACTAAATAAACTGTTGTAAGTCAAGGACTACCTGTATTTTGTTGGGAGGAGATAAAAATGTTAAGACACGCCGCCGCCACCCTGCCGCCCCCCATCCAGACCTCCTCCTGGCAGACAGAGGGCTCCGTAAAACCCATTGCTGAACTGGAACAAGCCTAACTCAAAGAAAGCAAGCTGTCGTGGCAAGCCACCCCTAATGGCCCATATAAAGTCCCTTCCCACCCCATACCTGTAACTCACCTGCCAGTTCTTCCTCTCCGAGACCTGCCTCTGTCCCTTCCTGCCGGCTGTAGCGCAGGCTGCGGTAACGGCACACAAACTGCGTCACCACCCTGTTCACCAAGCGCTTCACCTACCAGCAGATGAGACCCCCCCTTAGGAGCGGCCCTGGGAAATGCCGCAAAAGAAACCGCCGTGCCCACGGGGTCCGGAGGGCGGAGGCCAGCTCCTCTCCACGCTCACCTGCTCTTTGCAGAGGTGCAGTCCCAAGGTGAGCAGGATCTTGTCCATATCCTTCCTATGCAGGTAGCCGCAGAAATTCAAGTCGAAGTAAATGAAGGCAAGGAGGGCATCCAAGGGCAACACGGTGCTTGGATCCAACTCTCTGGGCTAAGTGTGGTGTGTATATATAAATATGTATTAAAAGGGGAGGGGGAGAGAAAGGGAGATAATCTTACTCCGTGCTCCGTTTCACTGGTCCAGATGCCAACTTTATAGACTTTTGAGGTCCCCAAGCCACCAGTGGCAACATCAAAACAGATGCCCAATACGCATTTATCACTGGTCACATTGCTGAGACAAGCTATAAAACGATTCTCCGTCAGCAGCAACTATCAGGGTTCAGTCACGTTACTGGGGCACCATAAGGAGCCTCTGTGGCGCAGTGGTTAGATTGCACTACTGCAAGCTACTTCTGCTGCAGACAGCTGCCTACAATTTGGCAGTTCAAATCCCACCAGGCTCCAGGTTGACTCAGCCTTCCGTCCTTCCGAGGTGGGTAAAATGAGGACCCAGATTGTTGGGGGCAAGAGGCTGACTCTGTAAACCTCTTAGAGAGGGCTGGAAAGTACTATAAAGCAGTATATAAGTCTAAGTAATCTTGCTATTGCCTTCCTGTAATTCGCATTGGAAAATGCACTAAATCTCGGATGCTACCCGAGATAAAGCTTGATGGGACTGAGAGTGTAGTCCAGAGGAGGATGGCCTTTCTTTGAACACAGGAAACGTCCAATTCTGGCCTTCTAACCAAAAGTCACAAATTAGCCTAAGCCAGGATTCCTAAACTCATTCGCTAAGGCAGGGGTCTGCAACCTTAAGCACACATTACAGATTACCGTTAAATTGCTCCTTGTACACATGCATAGGCTTTCCTGCAATGAGATATTGCCAGTTTTGGCTCTCCCTTGTTCCGACTAGGCGCTTGCACTTCTGTTAACTTTTTGCTTGGAAAACTATTTCAATCGACTGCATTTCGCAGAAGAGACCCAGCTTCGCTACTCATCGACGGAGGATCCCAACAAGGTGTTGATGCTGGAACCGCAGGAATTACAGAAGTGCCTGACTGAGATGGAGCCATTTGGACCCATTTCCCACAGAAAAGAAAACAACAGGAGCCAATAATTTAACAACCGGTGTGACTGGGTGGGCTTGGCCAACTCAATGTCACTCACCCAGTCACCTCCTGCTCTGGAATATGGAGCGAATCTCCGTCCTCTGCCATCACCTTTACCTTCCCAGGCCAGGTGAGGAGTGACAGGGAGGGGAGGGGCCAGCCAGAGGTGGGGCCAGCCGACAGGGAGCCGCAGCAGAGGGCCCAAAGAGTCGCATGTGGCTCCAGAGCTGCTGGTTGCAAACCCCTGTGCTAAGATTAACATGTAGCATTGTGCACATCATCGAAAGAAACAAAAAAAACGAAGAAAAATCCAAAGCAAGCTACAGTTTAACATGCTGTGAACCAGATCAACACAAACTAGGAATCATATTGAGCTGGGTGATTAAATTAATAAAGATATGGGAGGCCCTTGATATGTCTTTACAGTGTTGAAAAATATATACCTACACATATATACCTACTAAAAGTATACCTACATTCCAGAATTTAGGTGTTTACACAGCTCAGTCCTCTGGAGATTCCCCTCAATTACCTAGCCTAGCCTAGGATAAACAAAATCCAATTTCTGAGAAAATAATTTTGCCACCATCTACATTCTTTATAAATTCGTGCAAATTTGCCTGCTAAAGGTGATTTATGGAATTAAATCTCAATGAAACCAGCACCAGAATTAGTATGTTACAAAGTCAGCAACATCCCCCAAAAAACATACTATGGCTTATACCCCAGTCTTCCCAAGACAGCTAATTAAAGCAGGATACATCCGTGAAGAAAAGTCAGACATAAACAAGCAAACCAAACTTTGAAGAAGAGCTGGCCACTAACCATATCGGGAAGGGAGGAAACCTCAATCTCTGACTGGTTGGATGCAACGGATCTCACTTCAGCATCTTCCAACTTGACACCTGTGGAAAAGGCAACATGACCTACTTCAGAAGCTGACTGTCAACTCTGAAGCGAGCCTGGCGGAAGCCATCTTGTGCTGCCTCGTAGTTGCCACGAAGCCTGAGGTGGGGAAGGGAGTGTGGAAATAGACAGCCCAGCTAACAAGTCAAAACTGTGGGAACCAAGGTCATCGTAACGGGTGGCTGTTGAAGGAGGAAAGGAGCCTGCCATCCGTCCTAATTGGACAATGTGATTGGTGACATATGGGAGGGGGGATTTTTGCTCTTTTAATTAGGTGAAAACCACGGGAACGGTTAAGAGTTGGTTTTCACCGGCTGTGCTGATACGATGTGTCCATAAACATGTTGTTTGAGGGATCTACCTGTGTCAGAATTCTGCTTTCAATGGGCACATTACTTGGAACGTGACACTGACTGGATCCATTCAGTGTCCTTAGCCAGACGAACATCTCTTGAGTGTGCAACAAATGCCTTTCAACACCCCAAACCATCGCAGTCTGGAGACAGCCCTGAGGTAGCCGAATACTGACCGAAGGCCATGAAAAGAAAGGTGGGAATCCTGATTTCCCCACAGAGAAAAGCCAAGGGACTTTCATCTTGTCTACAACTAAGGGCAGTGGATTAGGGCAACTCCCTGCAGCTAATATGTGTCCCTACCATGGAGTCAAGGTTAAACGAAACAGTATTGCGCTTCCCAGGCTGCTTACCAAAATCCTCCTCTTCGTCCTCTCGTAGCAGCAAAAGGTCATCTTCCATGCTTAGCTCACAGAGGTCATCGGTGGAATCCTTCACTTCGGCTTTGACGCTGACTTTCTCTTCCTTGGTTGCATTGGCCCCATCTTGATTTGGGGGCTTCTTCTCGGCCTCCCCAGTCCCCTCTTTCTGCACAAATGGAAAGGACAATATCTGTGCCTTCCCCCCTCCACCCAAAAAACCCCCATCTATTACCCTGTTTCCCCGAAAATACCACCTATCCTGAAAGTAAGTCTAGCTTGATTTTTACACGTGTGCCCAATATAAGCCCTACCCCCAAAATAAGCCCTAATGAAGATCCTACTCCAGAGTGGATGGGTAAAAATTAAACTAGGGTTGGGATGGGGGAGGTTGTGGAGCTGCCCTACTACTTACCTTTGAACAGTTGTAGCCAGGCCTCGCACACCCCGACACCTGCCTTGCCAGCCCGTTTCTTCTGCAGGTGGCAAGGCTGGCAAGGCTTTCCTGAAGGCCTCTGTGGCTGATGACAAAGCTCTGGATCGATCCAGAGCTCTATTATGGGATGCAGAGGCCTTCAGGAAAACCTTGCCGGCCACAAAAGAAGAAGTTCCTGAAAGCCTCTGACAGCGAAAAGGAGGCCGTGGGGAACACGCACAAGTGAGGTTAGTCAGCGGATGACATCCCCCCAAAATAAGACCTGGTGCCTTTTTTTGTGGCAAAAAATATATATATAAGACAGGGTCTTATTTTGGGGGAAACACAGTATCCTTCACAATCGGAAGAAAATGCAAGCCGTGCAATGTCAGAAAAGGTGAGGAGAGGATGCAACTGGCCTAAGATGAGGGGGCCACCCAATTGTGCTGTAAGGCCTGGAGAGCTGCATAGACGTACTTGAACTTCCTTCTGGTTGCTCTCTGGTGCATCTTCTGCTCCAGGTTTCTCCTGAGGTTCCTCCTTCAGTTCGTTCTCTGCTTCCTTTTCAGATTTCGGCACTTTTTCTGAATCGGGATTCTTGGCCTCTGGAGGCTCCTCCTTTTCCGGCAGGGCCAGGAGCGCCTTATAAAGCTTGTAGCCAAAATCCCGCTGAAGCATCTCCTGGAAAATCTCTGCCATCACTGCCACCTCGGGAGGGGGGAAGAAGGAGCAAGAGAGATCAGGGAGCGAGAAGCTGGGAAAGATCTCGAGGCCTAAACTAGGGAAAGGTTGAGCGTCCACACACCTATACGGGGCACGCCTGATTTAACAGGTTGGGGATTCAACAGGTGGAAATCTGCTGGAAGGGGATACGCTCCGATAGGATGCTGGCATCAGAGGCTGAGAAGAACGAGAAGGTGTTGAGTGGGCTGGTGGGACATCGGCATTGGCAGAAACTGAACTGGGAAGTTGGGAGGCTCAATCCAGTGGCATATGCCCCGGTGCTAAATGTCAACCCTGAAGCTGACCTGATTTGAGGCCATTTGAAGACTTCAGCACTGATGTCAACTGAAAAGATACTCCTTTAGTCTTTTTAGCTACCAGAAAAAGGGAATGGGGGAAACAAGGCATTCTTGAAATGCCTAGATAATCACCTCGGCAGCCCAAAGTTGTCGGAGCATAAGAAGGTTATTGGAGAGCATGATGGATGACTCTTGGGAGACGGATGTGTCCCACTGGAGAAGTCACATCCAAGGGGTGGGGGAAAGACCAGGGTCAAGGGGGAAATGTGTGGTGTGATTTAGGATCAGCTGCACCCAGCCACGCGCCAACATGGCAATTTCTAATAAAACAATTTACTTTTTCTGAGATGCAGCTAGAGAGTTTTGATTTGAATGAGGGTGGGTTTGTTGGACCCCTGTCAGCTGACACACTGGAGAAGAGGGACAGGAGGGGGAATAGAGATAGTTGGGGTATTGTAGTCAAAACAAAATACTTTCTCTCGAGAATCAAGGACGTTCCTGTGGATGCTCGGGAGGAGGAGACTGGAGTCACCTAGCACCTGGACAATCTCCTGATTGGACCATGTGACTGGTTGTTTTGGGAAAGTGACAAACTTTTAATTAGGTGAAGACCACAGGGAAACTCAAGAGCCGGGTTTCCAAGCCTGTGCCAATATGACATAGCTAATAAACTCATTCTTTGAGGAATCTACCTGCCTCAGTTTTGTTTGCTACAGGTATGTTACCTGGAACCCTGACATTAAGGAGAAAGGGTTGGTGATGTACACCAGTCCATAATAGTTAGGTAATCTCTGGCTTTAACATGTATTGCACTTTCCACTTCTTCTACTACAGGATTTATTTCAGTTTAGTTTATGTCTGCATTTTTAAAAATCATGAACATCTTGATACTCAGACCCTACAAAATCCACTTTCCAACTCTACTCTGTCTTCAAAGGTTCCGCACCCGACCCCTTGTTTGTATTCCTCCTATTCTGCTGGTAATTCACACGGTGCTACCTCTTCCAAGCTCTCTTGATTCAACCTTATGGCTGGAAGAGAGGGAAAACCTAAATGCAAACGGCTTCTTAGTAGGAGTAGCCAATAGTAGGCTTTGTCATAAATGCGGGGTCCTTTGTGCTCTCTGTGCTTGGTAGTTTTCTTGCAGATGTTTCATTACCAAATTAGGTATTTCAGTTTGGTAATGAAACATCTGCAAGAAAACAAAGCTCAGAGGCCCCACAGTTCAACTCTGAGCTATAAATATTCTCTTCTATCTTAATCATAAATGCAGGGGAATTCACGCCATCGTGCACTCCCAGAACCTAACCTTCTAATCAGATGGGGGCATCTAAGCAGGCAGAGCCAAGCCAGATGAGGGGGCCAGCTACACACAACCCTCGAGAACTTCCACAAAACCTACCTCAAAGGAGAGCTTCTCCCGCTGCCTTCTGTACTCAAGCAAAGTGTAAAGAGAGATGTTGGTGCAACTGGGCTGCCCATTTTGCAGTGCCAGCTGAGGGTAAACAACTATGGCGGGTTCCAGTGGAGGAGCTGGGATCTCTGGTTCAGAAGTCGACGTCTCCAGAGCTAGCTCGGGGACTGGTACAGCTGAGTCCATTTCCTGCTCACTGGCCTCCATTTCTTGGTCCGGAGCTGGTTCTGAGGTCTGTTCAGTTTCTTCCACCTGTTTAGAAGCGTCATTGTTAGAAGGCAAAGCATCAGTGATATGTAAGTTGAAGATCCAAGGACTCCAGCCAAAATCCTTCCAAAAGTGGCCACCATACTGTAACTCAGCCAGAAAACTATTACAAGTTTTGAAGAGGAGAACAAATTAAATCAAATTTATAGTTTTTCGTTTGGTTCTCATTGACTTCTTGGCCCTGATCTGGCCAACTTTTAGGAGGCGGCTACTGGTGTTCTGCTCAAAAGCCAACTGGGACCCTCAGCAAGAAAAACGTTATATGTCTTGAATCTATTTCAGGGCTCTCCAAACTTGGCAACTTGAAGACTTGTGGAACTTCCAGAATTCCCCAGCCAGCTACAATCTACAGGTCTAAAAGTTGCCAGACATTGAGAAACCCCTGATCCAGTTAAACAGAAATATGCTCTCAAGAGCCAAGAATGTCTAATTTCAATCTAAAGGCAAGGCCAACCATCAAATCACAGCTGTCCATTTAAACCAGAGGTCCCCAAATTAGGCAACTTTAAGGCTTGTGGACTTCAACTCTCAGAATTCCTCAGCCAGAAGTCCACAAGCCTTAAAGTTGCCAAGTTTGGGGACCCCTGATTTAAACTAAGAGAGGTCGCAATAAAGCTAAGGTCACAAAACATGCCCTCTGTGGAAATCTCAAGGAGGCAGGATATAAAACACAAGTCCACGTATAAATGGGAAGAAATGGATTAGGCGCCAAGGCTCTCTCTTCCCTTCTACCCATCATCTGAGAGTGACCCCCCCAATTCCTTCCTGCTCAAATGAAACTTCACATCCAGGCCGAATCCACTCTCACCACCTCGCTTTTTCCTTCCAAAGGTGCTGCCGCTTTTTCGGCTTTCTGTTTGCACGAGGTCTCCCACTCTTCAAGTGGTGGCATCAGGCTCCAAATATCTGGCAGGAAAACCACCGTCTGCTCCTGGTAAGACGGGTTCCCCTCACGCAGGTATCTGAACTCCGCCAACCGGTACCTAAGGAACATCAAGGACAGAGAATTCAGATAAAAGCAAAAAAAATGAACATTTCCCAAAAGGGGGTCAGTCCCACCCATGGGGGAGTTCAGCCAGAGATCAACGGCAGCCTGGATGCAGAGCTGTGTGCTCGAAAGGGCCTGTAAGGGGTTGAATAGCACTGTACGGCTGGAAGGGACCTTGGAGGTCACATAGTCCAACCCAGTACCCAAGGCAAGAGATTTATACCAGCCCAGTCAAATAGCTGTCTGGTTTTGGAAAACCTCTCATGATGGGAGCACCCACAATCCTGGGAGGCAAATTATTCCATTGATTCATTATTCTATTAGAAATGTTCTCCTGACTTCTACATTGCATCTCTTTTTAACAAGTTTCCACCCATCACTTCTTGTCCTGCTCTCTGATGCCCTGAAGAATAAGTCAATCCCCTCTTCTCTGTGACAGCCCCTCAAGTACTGGAAGACAGTTATTATCATATCCTCCCTGACTTTCCTGGCAGGAGCTAAAAATATTTGATGATTAGGGTAGGGTAGGGTAGGGTAGGATAGGATAGAGTAGAATAGAATAGAATAGAATAGAATAGAATAGAATAGAATAGAATAGAATAGAATAGAATAGAATAGAATAGAATAGAATAGAATAGAATAGAATAGAATAGAATAGAATAAATGTTGGATGAAGAATAGAATAGAATAGAATAGAATAGAATAGAATAGAATAGAATAGAATAGAATAGAATAGAATAGAATAGAATAGAATAGAATGAAGGGACCTTATATAGGTCATCTAGTCCAAATCCCCTGCCCAAGCAACGGATCCTACACAATTTCTGACAGATGGCAGCCCAGTCTCTTAAAAGCTTCCGGTGATGAAGCTCCCACAACTTCTGAAGGCAACTTCTGTTCCGTGGGTTATTGTTATGTCAGAAATTTCCTCCTTATTTCCAGGTTGAATCTCTCCTTGTTCAGTTTCCATCCATTATTCCTTGTCTGGCCTTTGGAAAATAACTTGACCCCCCTCCTCTCTGTGACAGCCCCTCAAGTATTGGAGCACTATCATCTCACCTCTGATCCTTCTTTTCACTAGACCATAAAAATGGTTCCCAGAACTATCCTTCATATGTTTTAGTCTTTAATGTACCTAAGTAACAAACTTACTTTGTTTTTATTTTTTCATACAATCTTGTGGGGCCACATTACCAATTGCCCAGGGCCACATGTGGCTCGTGGGCCACGGGTTGACACACCTGCTTTAGGTAAACATGGAACAATACTTTGCTGTACATCTGCCTCCATGAGACTCAAGTATTGGGGCAGGGGATGTTAGTTATGCCTTTCTTATGGCTGGACTTCTGCCCAGATAGAATTAACCTCAGGCAACAGACTCTTACTACACAACCGAGAGCATGGATTTCTGAGAAATGCCAACATCCCAATCTGGACTGATTGCCACACGTGGCAATGCTTCACAGGCCCCCCAATCCCTTTCTTCCCAAGTCTGATGCTTCCCCAACAAGTCACATGTGCAGCCTGATTTACACAAAATAAGTTTGGTTGCCATGGTTATCTAGCACAAGGAAGCTATATATAACCATACTCCTTCCAACTAAACCAAAGCACTCCAAGTTCCAGCCTTTTTCCTCACTGCTGATTGGGTAGAGGTTAGAGCATGTGAAGTCTTCTCTGGCTCCTAAGAGCTCATGCACAAAAGCATGTGAAAGACCTCCAGAAAACCAGAAGCCCAGGGTTCTTGACTGACGGGGAAGGATAAGGTGGCGTCTCTGAAAAGCCCACAGGGACACAAAACCAACCAAAATCCTCCTGCCTGGGCACCGTCAGAAAGCTCAACTCATACTGGTACCCATGTCCTTCTTCTCTTGACAATGGGAATGGTGGACATTAAGAGGAAGTGAAACAAGCCAACAAATAAATAAACAAATAAATAAATGGCAGGCTGGAAAAATAAAGTATACCCTTGGCTCACAGAAAGGCAAAGACAATCTTACAATTAAAGAACAGAGTATCTGTTTAGGGTCCTCAATTTTGTACAAATCAAAGGTCTTTTTTTTTCCTTTGGGCAACATGCTACACTCTAAGAAGCAGTCAGGGCAGGGTGGAAAGCAGGTTTGGATTTATTTCAACTGAAATGCAATTAAAATAACACAAGGTAAACACTACGAATAGCATTACTCCTATTTTTCCTATGTTCCCTTACATCAATTAAATATTACAATTAGAAATAAAATTTTCTAAAAAAAAAGATTTCTGTAAGTCTGCTCTACAGCTTGCACAAGTGTTTCCTAGGCCCCGTATCTCTCTACTCTCATCTACTGATTCCTGCTGATCTTATTTTCTAATAAAAATGTTATTTAATTTATTTAATATAATTTGTTTTCAGGCAATCTAAATATACATTAACCTCTAATATCAGAGGTACAAATTATCCTCTAAAGCAAGGGTCCCCAACCACCGGTCCGCAGACCGGTACCGGTCCGCGGAACAAGTCTTACCGGGCCGCTGGCTGCTGGCGCCGCCATCTTTTTGGTAAAGGTGCTTCCGGTGAGCTTTTCCGGTAGAAAGCTCACCGGAAGCACGTTTTCATCAAAAAGATGGCGGCGCTAGCGCTCGTGAGCTTTTCCGGTAGAAAGCCATTTCTACCCGAAAAGCTCACCGAGCGCTGGCGCCGCTCTTTTGACGAAAAGTGCTTCCGTGAGGTCACCGGAAGCACTTTTTCGTCAAAAAGATGGCGGCGCCCAGTTGATGCCGGTACCGGGCAGGGCGCCCAGCTGATGCCGGTACCAGGCCGCGGCATCAAAAAGGTTGGGGATCACTGCTCTAAAGCAGAGGTCTACAAACTAGACAACTTTAAGACTTGTGGACTTCAACTCCCAGAATTCCCAGCCAGCAAAGCTGGCTGGGGAAATCTGGGAGTTGAAGTCCACAAGTCTTAAAGTTGCCAAGTTTGGGGACTCCTGTTCTTAAGCAAACCCAGTCTTCTCTTTCTACAAATTAAGTACCTTAAAAGTCTTCCTTTTGTGTTGTTTTTTTGGGATATCCAGTCATGCAGATCCAACTAAGGCTGCAAGACTTTGGCAGAAAAGTTCAAAAAATCCCTCCCCACATCTTTCTTGTAGAGTGTCATGCAATAACACAATTTGTTACAAAATGCACCATCTAGTGGCCCAGCTGGCTATTTATTCCTTACCTTTTGAGGCTCTGGAACAAGGTAAATGACTCTAATGCACCCCTTGGAGTCAAAATAAAGGAAAACATTTTCAAGGCCGATAAACGTATTGCCACATCAGCATCCATGGACTGGAGACCCTCAAAAACCATGGGAAGTGATGACACAGTGACGGCTTGACATCTGGGTGCCATGCAACATTCTTGCTTATGTGTCTAGTGGAGATTCTTAGTCCTTCAGATCATGGTGGTTCCAAAGGTGCTTCTTCAAGAGGCAACTGGACATTGTTTGTCTTTGAAGACGTTTCGCTTCTCGTCCAAGAAGCTTCTTCAACTCTGACTGGGCGGAGGGGAATGGAAGGATTTATATTGCAGAATGCAAATGACCCGCTGTCTGCAAGGGGTATCAATCCTTCCATTTTCCACCATCCAGTCAGAGCTGAAGAAGCTTCTTGGATGAGAAGCGAAATGTCTTCAAGGAAAAAACAAGAAAGTCTAATTGTCTCCTGAAAAGCATCTTTGGGACAACCATGACCTGGATGACTGAGAATTTCTGTACAGACTTTTAGCTGTGCAATTTGGAATGAACACCCTTGGAATGTTGTGGAAACAGGAATGGATTTTCAGAGGAAAAAATGGCAGTACTACAGGAATCAGGAGCATCACTCAGGTGATCTTGAGGACACAGATAAACCTCCAAGTGGCCTCAACGTCCCTCTAAAAGGATGCAAATGACCAGCTGCCTGCAAGGAATATAAATCCTTCCATTCTCCACCATCCAGTCAGAGCTGAAGAAGCTTCTTGGATGAGAAGCAAAACGTCTTCAAAGACAAAACAAAGAAAGTCCAGTGGCCTCTTGAAGGAGCACCTTTGGGACTGACGTGACCTGGAGGACGGAGAATCTCTACTGATTTTTAGCTATACACTTTGGGATGAACTCACCGTTCAAATGCTGCCGGAGTAGGAATGGATTTCCAGAAAAATTACGGACTAGAGGAACCATTTGCACTTCAGTTTGAGATGCAGGCAACATAGACTCACCCCACCTCCCAGCCTGCGCCTGGGTTCGTCAGGAAAGGGACTCAGGGCAGAAAACATGTTGCAGAAAGCACAGCTCCAACTTCTCAATAAAAGAATACGTAAAGGTAAAGGTTCCCCTCGCACATACATGCTGGTCATTTCCGGCCCTGCAGGGGGCGGTGCTCATCTCCGTTACAAAGCCGAAGAGCCAGCGCTGTCCGAAGACGTCTCCGTGGTCATGTGGCCAGCAGGACTAAACGCCTTCGAAGGCGCACAGAACGCTGTTCCCTTCCCACCCAAGGTGGTCCCTATTTTTCTACTTGCACGTTTTTTTAACGTGCTTTTGAACTGCTAGGTTGGCAGAAGCTGGGACAAGTTAACGGGAGCTCCCTCCGTGACCCGGCGCTAGGGATTCAAATCGCCGAACTGCCAGCCTTTCTGATCGACACGCTCAGCGTCTTAGCCACTGAGCCACCGCATGCATCCCTCAAAGAAAGAATAAGGTAGATTAATTTCACAATGGAGGTAAACAGAGCTGAAGAAGCTTCTTGGATGAGCAGCGTTACGTCTTCAAAAGAAAAACCAGAAAGTCCAGTGGCCTCTTGAAAAAAAAAAGCACCTGTGGGACATTCTTGCTTATAGTTGCTTGAATGTCTTACAGACAGAGATTCCACCTCTCGCTCCATCACTTCAGGAGTCTGGCAGCATCTTTCCTGACTACCGAAAGGGGTTAAAAGGCGGAAGGGAATGTGAGCTGCAGGTCACTCCCAGATGCAAGGAATAGTGGATGACCGATGCCCCAATTGGCTTCCTGCATTGTCAGTTCACCACAAATCCCCGGACTCTTTATCTCAACAACAACAGCAGCCGCAAAAAGGACGGGGTTGGAAGGCACAGCTCAATGGCACAAGACTCACCACTTCATGCAGGGGCTCAAATCCAAGCCGATCTGGGCTTTGACGCAACGAATGGCTGTGAGGATCAGGACGGTGGGGTTCGTAGCTGGGTCAGCACCATCCAGAGAAGGGGACCACTCCCCTCCCACAAGCAGCAGCTCCTCTGCCTTCTTTCCCAGCAGGAACTGAGGAAAGAGAAGCTGATCAGGAAAAACACCAACTGGTCCCCTGCTTTAGATTTTATTTTTGGGGGGTGGGTGGGGGAAGCTCCCAGGGAAGCTTTGCAGACAGAACTGCTCTGTCGATTAAACCCCGAGAAGGACAGAGGAGACATGGAGGTGACTAGGAGATTTTTTTTTTTTAAGATTAGATTAGAATCACTTTATTCTCCCTTTGGGTGTACACTAATTGGCATACATGTTGAATTGTACCTTCTGGGTATAATCGAAGGGGAGTACCCTCTCAAAAGTAAAGTACTTGATTATTCATATACTAACAGCGGCACGAATCTCACTGGCACAATATTGGAAAATGCCCAACTTACCACCTATACACATTATTGTTCAAAAAATTTATGAATGTGCTGAAATGGAAAGGCTTGCACTAAAACTAAAAGGGAAAGATGATTCTGAATATTATTCGATTTGGGATAAATGGTACAAGTGGATAGACCGTAAGAAAAAGAACGTATAAAATAAATGAACCCAGGAAACATATTACTACATATATGTCTAATGACAGGAATTAATAAGATATTAAGTTTTATTTCTCTTTCTTATTGAATAAGTTACCATATTTGCCAGCGTATAAGACGACTGGGCGTATAAGACGAGCCCCCAACATTTCCACTCAAAATATAGTTTTTGTTATATACTCGCTGTATAAGACGACCCCCCCACTTGGAGGCATGTTTTTCAGGGCAAAAAAGTCATCTCATACGCCGGCAAATACGGTAAGTTGTAACACTTGGGGTATTCTGGATATAATTCTTGATTGACACCCCCGCCCCTTTCCCCCAAACTTACAAAGCCACCAAAATGCTTTAGAGAGGCAGCTTCGCCTTTCTCAGGCTGGCACTCAATTCCTCTCCCTTTCTTTGTGACAGCCCCCGCGTGCGTGCCATCGGGACTCCAAGGGTGGGGGATGGACAGCTGCCAACTCTCTCTCTCTCTCTCTCTGTGTGTGTGTGTGTGTGTGTGTGTGTGTGTGTGTGTGGTGTGGAGGGTAATTCCGGCTATCTCTGGCCTCCGCCGGTTTTAAAGTCGCTTGGCCGGTTCCCAAGTCGCAGCGCGCGCTGGCCGGGAGACGCGGCGCCGGGTGGCAGCTCGGTGCAGAGGAGGCGGATCTTTCTCTCTTAAGCGAGGAGGGGACAAGAGGAGGGACGGGACGGGACAGAGGGCGGGAGGAGGTCCCTCGCCTTCTTCCACCGCCCACCGGACCCTTTTCTTCTCAAGGGGACCCTGGAAAGCAGCTCGGGAGCCGGGTGGCCCTGCCCAGCGGGGTCCCATCAGGAACTTCCCGAGGACACCCCCTGCCCCAAGCACAGCCCTCCCGGTCTTTCAAAGAGAGAGGGAGGAGCGGGAGGAGCAAATTGCCGCCCCCGCCCGCTGCTCAGAAGGAGGGGCGCCGGACTTCCGGTTTGTCGGCCGCGAGCGGCAGGGATTTGCGAAGCTGCGCGATCCTCCGCGCTAGCCGTTTTGGGGCTCCGACCCAGCCGGGTGGGAGCTAGGCTGCCTGCAGGGGCAGCTGAAGGTAGGGGGGATCCGGAGAAGGGTTTGGGGGCTGCAGACTCCTCCCCTGGCCGGCAGAACCCCTTTTCCCAGGACGGTGCAGCGGCGGTCTGTAATGGCCGCCACAAAGAAGCTGGCAGCCGGGTAAGAATGCGCAGGAGGAAGTGGAGAAAGTGATTGAGAGGAGAAAGTTTTTCTTGGCTCCTAGGACTCTAAGACATATCTAATAAAATTCCTGAAAAGTATGACTTTCTGAATAATACCTGCCAGAAGAGGAAAAAGCGGCTGTTTGAAGGTGCTGAAAGGATAGCTTTCCTCTTTTCCTACGGAATAAATAACTGGATATTAAGAAACCTATTTCTTTTAGGTGAAAATTGGTTTTAAGCGATGAGTGGGAAGAGAGAGGATTAAAAGAAAACATTTGTATGCTAAGACTTTGTTGGAGCAGATGCCTTAAGGATTTGAAGACTAGAATATATTGCAATAAGATTTTAAACAGATTTGGACTTTCTTTCTCTTGGATTGATATTACCCCAGAAGGAGAAAGTGAGAACTCTGCCTTGGTTTGGACTGACTGATAACTTTGGGACTGTTTTATTTTTTTTATTTTCTTTTGAATATTCTGGTTGTTGTAAGAAGAAAGAAGGGGAAAAGAAAAGAAAAGATTTACAATGGCTCTTTCTGTTGAGGAACTAAGAAAAGAATATGAACAAGCAAAAAAAATGGTAAAGATGGTGTGGAAGAAGCTTTCCTTTTCTTAGAAATGGCGCTTATTAATTATCAACAAACATTACAACAGATGAAGACAGCAGAGGAACAAGAAAGAAAGAAAGGAGCCATTTTTAATGAATCTCAGAACTTGATCCAGAAAGAAGGAAGAGAGAAAGAAAAGAAAAGAAGAGAAAAGAAGAAAATTAAAGGACTTAAGGACTTAAGATCTAAAAAACATTTAAGAAAGGGAAAAATAAGGTGCAAAACCAATATGATGATAGTAAACAAAAGGGAAAAGGAATACGACAGAGAAGGGAAGCTGGCAAGGCAGAGGCTAGAAGAAGGGGGGTAGAAAGGTTTGTTGGGAGAAGAAAGAAAGGGAAAAGGTGGAGAAAAGCTACAATGTTTTGAAATTAAATGAAAAAAAAGAAATTTTTGGATAATGGATAAAGTATAATTTTTTTAAAAAAAAAAGATTTTGCAAGGTACATAAGACGAGATGGTAGTATTGTAATGATTTAAGAGTTGATAAGAGATTAAAATGTTAAAATGTTTAAAAATGATTGGCTTTAAAACCTAATAATAGGGAGGTTTAGAATATTGTTTTAATTAAAGAGTTTAATAAGACTATGGTATTGATGTTATCTTTTTTTAATATTTGGATTTATTGTCTAATTATGTACTTAATTATGTTGGATGTATTAGTTAGATAGAATGTACCAAGCAAAATCGGATTGGGTATTAGATATTATTTTAAAGATTAATTTGATTAACTTAGGGGGAGATAGAAAGGCATCATACTCTGATTAATGATTTCAGGAGAAACTTATTTTCTTTTTTTTATAAGGAATGAGACAAAGGGATGATAAAAATGGACAAAAGATATAAATATAATGATTCAAATTAAGATGATTAATTAAGATAGAAGTAAGAAGTGTGAAATATGTGGGAAGTTAATATAGAAGGCTTAGAATGGTAAATAAAATAAGTAATGATATGTAAGATGAGCATGAATATAATTGAAGTCCATGAAGAGAGAGACACCTGGGTCCAAGTTACTTTCCAAAAAGATTTTTTTATGTTTTGTGTGTTGTGTGTATATGTCTTTTTGGGGGAGAATTAGTTAAAAATTGTACAAATATAGATTGAGAATAATGGTAACTAAGTCAGAAAGAAACAGATGAAATAATAATAAAGATATTAAATAAGAGTAAAGAGAAGTAAAGAGAAATTGAATAAGAGGTTTTGGTATGTTGTATGGAAATGGTTTAAAACAGAATTATAATTTATCTGACTTGTTAAATTGACAATGAAAAAAGGTTTAAACATGTAATGAATAATGATAATTTGTGTGTTTTAAAAATTAATAAAACTTGTTTTAAAAAAAAAAAAAAAAGGAGGGGCGCCACAGTCCACCGCCACCACCTTCTCCCTCCCACTCCCGGGCCATTACGCTGCTCGGGGCTGGCTGGGCGACGGCCCCGCCAGAGACCTTCCCGCTCCACCCCCACCCCACCTCCAGATTGGCCTCCGCAAGCGCCCGAGCCGGGCGGAGGGGGGAGGAGGAGGAAGAGAGACTCTGGCTGGGCTTGAAGGGGCTTCGCAAGTTGCGGAGCCCGCCCCGTCACTCTTGCACCGAGTGACAATGTATTTACCGGCGTATAAGACGACCCCCCACTTGGAGGCATGTTTTTCAGGGCAAAAAAGTCGTCTTATACGCCGGCAAATACGGTATATAAAGGATTTATTTACAAAATAACACAGTTATAATCCAATAATAAGAGACTATTAAATAATATATAAGTATTGAGTTTACTAGGGATAAGGAATATTTGCCATTCAATATATGTTATGAGTTACTTAAATCACTATCAAATGTATTAGAGAGAAATATGATTTGTGCTGATGTCTATTTGTATGATTACTTTTTTTATTCTTGTATATTTGTATATTTTAATATTTTGTACTAAATGAAGCATTTTTTAAAATTTAAAAAAATAAAAATAAAATAAGATAAAATGAATTTTTGTTGCATACAGCTCTCAAAGGTCTCCACCTCCAATATACATTACATAAACATGACAAACTAAATACATATAAAATTATGCATATACCCACATATATGACACAGAGAAACAACACAGTCTAGTTCAGGTGTCTACATGTATGTACATGGCGAGAAAAACGAATCTCGCAAGTACCAGATGGATGGCATAGGGAACAAAGCTGTTACAGAATCTGGTTGTCCTGCTAGAAATACTTGGAAACCTCCTCCCAGAGGGGAGCAACAGAAACAGACTGTGAAGTGGGTGTGTGGGGTGTCTCACAACGCTTCGAGCTCTAAGCACATAGCGCTTATAAGCAGTATCCTGAATAACAGGAAGCGAGCTTCCTATAATCTTCTCGGCTGTCCTCACCACTCTCTGTAGGGACTTTCTATCTGCTACCACCAAACCAAACAGGGATGAACTTTGTTAAAACGCTCTCAATTGTGCCTCTGCAAATAAGTGGCCAGAAGGAGAAAGATATGCTCTCCTCATTCAACACGCAGGTGCTGTGTTTACACACTTCACTAAGGATGACATGTGGAGACCAGTTCAGATTGTTAGTTATCTGCACCCCCAGATACTTAATACTGTTGACCGCTTCTGCAGCTGCATCCTTGATACTGAGTGGAGTATGACCATGCCAACTCTCTAAAATCCACGATGATCTCCTTTGTTTTATTAACATTTAGAACCAGGTTACTTTTATTGCACCAGTTCACCAGAGCCTCCAGACACTGCTTTTCACAAGGATGGTCTAGATATCCACCTGCCCCAATGCAAAATGTGGGTCTATGGAAAAAGACTGGCTGACGAAAACAATTCTATGTGGAAGACACCCCAAGAGGAAGGAAGGATGTCTGATTCTACATCCCTGGTTGATGGTGAAGCCAAGAAATGTTTCAGAAGGGGCTGCACTCTTTTTTTAGACTGAAGGATATCTTTATATGATATCCTAGGATCACAATGTAAAAATGGGAGGGCTTGAGAGCCGTAAGTAGTTGATTTTTAGAAAATGTACGGTGAACAAACCCTTGCCAGATGAACTAAGAACTATTGAATTATGGACAGTTACTTCCTTCTCTGGTGAGGAAACCTTCAACATATTAGCTAAGACTTCTTAGCTGCCCAAAATAAAAGACATGAAGGTGAAGCCTACAGAATGAAAAGGAAACTGAACTCCCGAACAACTCTAGCCCCTATGATTGCTCCTTACTTATTAAACACCCCATTCTGTCAATACAATGATCAAAATTTGCAGGCAACACCTGCATTTGGATACAAATGCAACCCATTTACATTACTTCCAGCCAATGTTGCTTACCTTAATTTGCTTTGTGGGGTGTTCAGGGATTTCCCTCTGGTCGCTGGGCTCCTCAATATAGAGCAGACAATTGCGGTAGAATTCCTCAATGCCAGGAGAAGAAAGCAGCAGAACCTACACCGGAGAGCTGTGTGAGTGCAGCAGCAGAAAATCCCCCCCAAAAAATCCACTACCAAAACTTCAAACAAAAGAAGACATCAATGCGCGAAAATCTCAGAGAGGCTTCACAAGTTAGAGAGGAGGATGGTGGATTTAATTATGGCATTTGAAAAAAAGTCCTGTTTTTTTTTTATTTCATCAGCAAAAGATTATTGCTAAAGTAGGAACCCACAGAGAATTATCTGCCTAGCCGAGTTAGAATGTCCACATTCTTACTCTGGTTTAAAGAGGCACTGAAACTGTTTCATGCAAACCTTTTCCTTGAATGATTCTATTCTCTGATTTTGAGATTGTTTTTTTTAAAAAAAACAGGCCTGCTTTTCAATCTGTTTATTTTAACACTTGTTATCTAAAAGCTGCGATAAAAGGGAGTAAGGGAGATAGGCAGTTAAGAAGTGTGAAAAATAAACAAAAAAGAAAAACATTGCCTTATAATCACCTTTATAAAATAAACAAGATTTTACTAATGCAGGAGGTTTCCACGCAGGCATAGTAATTTTATCGGTGCTCCCAAAAGGGAATCTGGCAGAATAGTTTGCAAGCAACATATAAAGCACCTACCCATTTATTTCCTAACTAGTGTACTTTGAATATTTTAAAATAAAGACTAAACAGAAAGGCGTTTAAATGGATTTAAACCAAGAAAACACAAAGGAAGGAACACTACCGTGATCACCCAACAAATTCAACCACAAGATAAATTTATGCAGCAGCATTTGTGGAGAAGGTACGAAGCATTAATTGAAATGTGCTTCTCATTTCTGCCCAAACAGCCCCGCAGGATTCAGTTTAGCTCAGCTCAGCTCATTAAAACTATTTGCGCTTCCTCTTTGTCAGCTATGAGGCTCCTGCTGTTGAAGAGAACGGGGTCCCAAGTGTTCACCTTGGCACTGAATGCGGGATTGGCGTCCTCCGGCTGAGCCTCCTGCTTGGTATCCTCTTCAGTTGGAGACAATTCTTCAGCAGGACTGGCCACTTGGATACGACTAGGGTGCTTCAGGGTCAACGGTTGGCTAAGAGGGAAGGTGTCCAACCAGCAGAGGCGGACATCATAGAATTCCTTGGGCAACTGGATGTTGCAGTAGCGCCTCAAGATTTCCATGGCATCACAGAAGGGGCTGCCAAGACACAGAGACACAGGACCCCCTTTTTATAGGACATCAAGACTCCCCCCCAAAAAAATAACAAAGCTTACTCAGAGCAGGTGGAAGGTTGAGTTTGCAAACATTCTGTGATGACCCAAAGGGGCGTGACACAAAAATAACAAAGTCACAAAAGAGGAATAAATTCCCTTTAATGCCTCCAACTTGGGCCCCAATGTCCAATTATCCTCGGCTGGAAATCAAACTTTTCCAAAAACAGTCTATGAAGGGCAGAAATGCAGTCCAAACCCAAAGTAAAGATAATTAAAAATAAAAAAACCCAACAGAAACCACACTGAAGTAATTAACACGGCAGGCCAGGATGATAAATTGCAGACTTTTAAAGGATAACTCAGCACCCACAGTTGGGAGGACGCCAAAACCCATTCCAGCAAGGAGCTGTTTGCAAACACCCCACTTATATCCTCTTCTCCCAGCTGCAACTAATGAAAGGGATCAGGACCTTTTCCTCTCCCATAAGCCACGTTGCTCCCTTTTCCGTTCCTCCCTGCGTGCCCTAGGATGAAGAGGGGATAGCCCTGGATCTTCCTCTGAATGCCCAGCCGGACTGTGCCCTTCTCTCGTTTCCTCCCGAGCCACCAGAGCCACACTCCCACTCCCTGTCAGCTGCTCAATCTCCCCCTCAGAATCAGACTCCAACAAGCATGACACATTCATTGGAGCATTCAAATCAACACACTTAAGTCAACGTTGACAAGGCTGGATGTGTTTGTTTTCCATATCTAAACCAAACAGGGGCCAGGCATTCACCAAGCGTCTCCACAACACCACCACCCTATCTCTCTTTTACAAGAGGCCAAACCTGTGCTCTGTTACTAATGTGTCCTCGGGGCCTAAGAGTGAAACCGTGCATTGCTCTTATCTTGGCCAATATTGAGCTCTCCTCAACTTCGCTCCTCAAAGGTTTTGATCCTGAAGACTCTGGGAGTTGCACGCCAGCAATGGAGATACTGGGGGGGAGTGTGTGTGAGGCAGACCAGTGGTGGGATTCAACCTTTTTTTTAACCACTGGTTGCGTGCGCGCAGAGGGTTTGCTACTGACCTTCTTCTGCAATTCTTCACTCTCCCTGTGTGTTCAACAGCTGTCGCGTGACAATTCTCTGTGCCGCGCGAAGCAGCTGAGCTTCGAAACCAGGAAATAACCGTCAGTATAGAGCAGAGGTCTCCAAAGTTGGCAACTTTAAGACTTGTGGACTTCAACTCCCAGAATTCTCCAGCCAGCTATGCTGGCTGGAGAATTCTGGGAGTTGAAGTCCACAAGTCTTAAAGTTGCCAAATTTGGAGACCTCTGGCATAGAGCACAGGCGGGCAGAAAGGCCCAGCAGCTGATCGTCGGAGCGAATCCAGTTCGCTCACAGATGATCCTGGGAGCTACTGGTTTCAGCCGAACCGGGCCGAACCAGTAGAATACCACCCCCGGGAGGTCTCTCACTTGACCTCATATAACTCATGCACAGCAACCATTTCTTTCTCCCCTGCTTTTGCGGCCAATCACAAGGCTCCCGTTTGCTCTTACCTATTCACAGTATAGCAGGCCAACTGGACTCGGTATTGGGGTGGCTCGTGCCGCGGCTTCTTTGCCACCCAGGGCTCATTACCCTTCTGCTTCCTCTTCTTGGAGTCAAAGTCATCCCTAAAATGGAGAACAATTTGGTCACCTCGGCCACAGTTCCATGCTGCACTGAAATCCTGTTTGGTTCTCGGCAAATACAACCTCCGGTACAACTCGGAAGGGGGAGAGAGAAAGAGAGAACGTGGATCTCCAACCAGTTTGTTACACGGAAAGTAAACTGTCTTCTCTGAGGAAAGCAATCATACAGGACATGTAATGACTGCACCCACACAAAAGTGGCCATTTTGGTCAGAATTTATGCTTTTTGAGGGGGCTCTCCGTGAATGACTTTTCTGAGACTGGTTTCCTATCGCAGGAGTCTTCTATTCAGCGTTGAACCAAAGGGAGGTTTTGGTCAGTTGCCATGGCAGTTTTAAATAATATGGGAACCAAAGCCCAACCCTGCTGGACCATTCCATGAAATCTACCTTGGGAAGCATTCTGGGTTAGCTACGGCCATCTGTAAAAGCCCACAGAGTAGAGATGGGAGTTTTCCTTGGTCTTTGGTCTCCCTACCCACCTCCTTCGTGGGACCCACTCAACTATACTACCTGGGGCTCTGTGTACCAACTGTTGCCCTATGGGGACAACAAGAAATGTATAGAAACCCACGTGAAGCAGGGAAAAGCACGGAGAAACCCCTTAAGGACCATTCTGCGCCTTCTCTAAAATAGAAAGTGGGTGGAAAAGAACAAAGGAACGCCAGGGAAGAAAAGCTTGGACCCCGTGAAACAAGGGACTTGAGCTCAGTGGGAAAGAATATGCTCTGCATAGAAAAGATCCTAGGCTGGATCCCTTAAGCTTCCACTGAAATGTGTCAGGCAGCAACATGACAAGGGATCCTGGATCGCTGCTAAGAAAAGCGGACCACCCTGCCTCTAGAAGGAGAAATCTTCTCCCCAGGAAATAGGGAAGGTTGCTAGATTTGTGTGAAGAGCTTTTCTGCTCAGAGGCAAGAGACAGGTAAGTACAGGAAGCTGCACCCCACGGATTGAGAGACCAGCTGAAAGGCAAAACATCCTCCAGGGGAAAAAAGGGGCAAGAAAGGCTCCTTGGGAAAGTGGGAACTCACACGATGCGGTGCGACAGGCAGGATGCTGTGCCAACACAAAATGACCCGTTGTGAGGATGCTTACCATCTGCCTGACTCCTGCCTGCCTTTAGGACCTCGACCGGCGTATCTCCCAAGGTGGCCCAAATGGAGCGATGGAGACGTTTGGAAGAGGCTCATTGCTGGAGAAGAAACACATTCAGCCTTATTTTCTCCTCCTCCAAGGAGAACCGATTTGCTTCTAGGCCTTACACGCCAGATCAGCTATCGCTGGTTCCAGGTTACACGCACCTGGATGCGTGCAACTTTATCCACCTCGTGAGGAGAAACCAGGATGACAAAAATCACAGATGTCCCAAAATGCCCTTCAATTTCTTTTTTTGGCAACCATGGCCCCCAAATAACACCACAGCCCCATCTAGATAATTTACCAGGATTACAGACTTCTCTCATGGTCTAGAAAAGCTGTTTGTTACATTATTCCCTTCCATAAATCAGAATTAATAGGGAAAAGCTACTTAGAAAATAAGCCATGGCTTCACATTTTCCATCTGGTTTCCGAAAGAGTTTGTCCCTCTAGCTTCCTCACAGGATAACGCCTCTCGGGCTCAAGATTTTAACATTTAACACTCCACCTCCGATCGGATTTCTTCACCCTATGATGCTGTGTCGCTAGCACAACATGCAGTCACACTTACGTTTCTGGGGAAAGAGAGGTGGGATCCGGTGTGGCTGGAAGAGCAGCTGGGGCTGAGCCCCCAGAATGCCTTGCTTCTGTCCCAAAGAAGCTACATGGAGCAGAGGAGTGGGGGGCTTCAGAAGATGCTGGGGGGGAGAAATAGATATATATATTTGCCTGATGATGGCAGATGAGATTCTGCCGAAATGTTGCTACAACTTTAAAAGCACAACTACAATGACGTGGGAAAATACCCGAACAAAGCTGAATACCATACATGTAAGTACCTGCGAAAACTTAAGAAAACATATATATATATAAATGAAGAATTCGTAACAAAAGTAACTTTGCTTACTGGAAAACTTCCAAACCGTGAATGAACAAACGTTTCATGAATGAAAAGATGGTTTTGGACCAACCCCAACTTAACCCTCTAAATCAGGGCTGTCAAACTCGATTTCATTGAGGGCCGCATCAGGGTTGTGTTTGACCTCAGGGGGCCGGGGTGGGCATGGCCAGGATGGGTGCCCGTGGTGGCCTGAGCACTCTGCCAGCAAAAATGGGCTCCCATGTTCCGTTTTCGCCTGCGATGGCCTCCTGCAACCCTCTGCCAGCAAAAACGGAGCTCGGGAGGGTCTCGCATGTGGCCCTCCCAAGCTCCGTTTCTGCTGGCAGAGGCCCCCTGGGCCAGTACTTCTCTGTTTCCGCCGGCCAGATCGAAGCACCCAATGCTCTAAAGCTTTCCAAGTAGAAGCTGGCACAGGAAAGCTTAGCTAGAAACCTTTCCCCCTAGACTACTTGCATTTTTCTAGCAGGACGTATAACGATCTGTAGTAGATTACACCCAATTCCAACAGCAGAAGCAACAGCTATAAGCAGCCAGGAGTAGGTGATCCTCAGACCTGAGACGCAGCCCCTTTACTGCTCCTTCCAAGGCTGAAGAGTGGCAACGTTACACTGTCCTCGAGCAGCCATTTGAGGCCCACTTCTGTCTCTGCTGCTCCCGTTCTACTCACCTTAACTGGAAAAAAACTTCATCATCCACCACGCCAAAATAATCATGGAGACTGGTGACAATTGCCAGTAAAAACACGCTGCTTCTCTCCTCCCTAAAAGCAGAGAAAAGCACTGGAATTACTTGGCCTAGAATAAGCTCAAACGACTCTCCTCTGATAATGACCACGCTGTCCGAGGTCAACCAGTACGTTCCCTAACGCTGCAAGTGGTACCTTTGTATGAGCCTAGTTCACTTTCCTTATTGTTCTTTGGAACTCTGAGCCATCCAGGGGGCTCTTTTACGTGGAGAGGACCTCAAACCTTTACCCACTTCCTAGTCAATCAGCTCCACTTTATGCCCTCTGCATCGGCTCTTTAACACCGGCTCTAAATGCCATGGACAATTAAATGCTAA